>NC_136742.1:22507255-23707255 GCF_936440315.1 Barbus barbus
TTTGTTCTTCTGTTTACTTTTGAACTCTTTAACCACTATATATTAGAAAAAGTATATTTATGTATATTTGTATGTAATGTGTGTATGTATATATGTATATATAAATAGTTATTTAAGAATATTTTAGCAGTAATTTATAATAATCTTTCATTTTTATTTATTTAGAATTTGTTTAATAATTTTCTCTAAAATATTTTGATCTTGATGTTGCGATTCCTATGTGCATATCAAGCTTAGAATATGCATTTCTATTAGTGATGTCATACGTTTAATCACGATTAAGCACATCCAAAATAAAAGTTTTTGTTCGCATAATAAGTGTGTACTGTGTATATTTATGATGTATATATAAATACATGCACATGCATGTGCATATTTCAGAAAAAAATTGTTTATTAAATATATTTATATATAATATAAATTATATTAATAGAAATTTATACATGTAACAAACTAAAAATCGCGATTAATCGTTTGACATCACTAATTTCTATACATCTAACTCTCCTGTCTCTGCCAATCTCTTATTGTTGACAGGAAGCGCTTTGAGAAAGCTGAGGCTGAGTATGTTGCTGCTAAGATGGATTTGCACAGGAAAACGGAGGTGAAAGAGCAGCTGACAGAGCACCTGTGTGCAATCATCCAACAGAATGAGCTCCGCAAGGCCCGCAAACTGGAGGAGTTGATGATTCAGCTAGAGCTTAATGCTGAGGACATCTCCAGCCCAGAGGAAACCGATCTAGAGGACAAAGAGAGGGAGGACAACTCCCAGCCTGTTACTGAAAATGGTCCTGCAGCAGACACAGAGGGGTGTACAGAGGTGGATGGCTCAAGTATGAGCAAAGACAGTTCCCATACAGAACCAGTGATCAGCCAAGACAATCAGGAGAGCAAAGCAACAGATGTTTCTGCAGATGGGCTAAGCTAGCTTCCAAACATCATCAATTTAATAGAAGCTTTATGACGGTTTACATAACACTTGCTACCAGCTTTAGAAATTGTAAGAGTGTTGAACAAACCAACAATCCTGCATTTTGTGAGGATAAAAGGCAGCCTCAGTCAGATATTGGTGTGAAGTTTCCAAATACTGTGAGCGTTATTCCATTACTACTAGCATTAAAAATGCCTTAACATTACAGGGCTAAAATGTTGATTATGATCTGTTAAGCTCGGTTTCTGGTTTTAATTGAGGGTGCTACATGATCCTAAATGTGCCAGTTAAAATAGTACTATGTATTTTATTGTGGTTCCTTTGGATGTCAGTCATTTGTACAATTTAATCTGTCTTCCATTAAGTACATGGAGTACCAATCGCTTGAAAACATTGTACATCTTAAAAACACTAACTATAAAAGACTAAATATTGTTAACTTGATTGTTTTATAACTTTGACATTATTCAAAATGGAATAGTGGCAAATGGCTTGGTGGTTTGTAGTTGTGATTTATTTCACATGAAGTTGCACAAGTGAATGATGGAATTTTTTTTATCTGTATATGGCTTTTCATAAAAATAACTTAATGTGAATGTTAACAAATCAATAACAGCAGGGATTTTTATCATACAAAGCTGACAGTTTGCTCAGCAGAAATGAGAACAATTGATTCGTACTGTAGAGGAAAAAAACTGTTGGAGTGTGGGAAGTTGAATGGCATAGTTTTTTTTTTTTATGTGTATATATAATTTATACTTTTCTAATAAAACTCAGATAAACCACCCAGAGCTTTACACTAACACTTA
This sequence comes from Barbus barbus, assembly GCF_936440315.1. Classification (NCBI taxonomy): domain Eukaryota; kingdom Metazoa; phylum Chordata; class Actinopteri; order Cypriniformes; family Cyprinidae; genus Barbus; species Barbus barbus. The sequence goes on from NC_136742.1 coordinate 22,508,996, forward strand.
AAATATTTAACACTGTGTAGGGTTATATCTTATTATTCAAAGAGGTTTTAAAATATATATATTATAAATGTCATGCATTTGACTATATTCGTGTGCATTATAATAAATATAAAGTATGCTATGAATTCAATATTTAAGTTATCTGTTAGTGAATAAAATGTTTTAATATTTTAAAGGCCTTGTACTTTTTATTGCACATGTAGCATGTTTGAAATAACCCATTTGCATTATTTCTTGCCTTTTAAACATTGTTTAAAGTGGTAATGCATTCGTTATTTGTAAAGAACATGGAAACTTGATATATTTTCATATAATGGTTTACTTCATAAAACGAATTTAAGTAAAGCCACAAACCCCATTTAAATGTCTCTCGACTTCTATAAGGCTCCTTATATCCACTTAAAACGTTACAGCCATTCAGTAATGTCTGGACAGCCCTTGAGAAACACACAGAAATATATTTGTAAATTAACTTTTTAAATTAAATATAACTTTTTTTTTTCAGACAGAATTTAATTCTTGATAGAACATTGCACTTTCACTCCAAAGCAAAAATGTTGATACTAATATTAATTTTAATATGCTCAAAATAAAAATGTATTAATTACAGCCGTTGTATGAAATCACAATATGAAATACAATATTCTATTCTGGTTTGACTATATAAAACAAGGACTGACAAATCCTGGAAGTAAATGCAGGGAAGGAGATTTTCGTGAAGCTTGTGAACGCGCATTTCTGATTTATGTGCCCTCCATCCGTCGGGACAGGTTGAAAAGACCCCGTAACCCGAGAAACTCGAGGGAAAAAATAAAAAAGCGCACGAGATCAACTTTTACTCAAACATTCTGCCTTGTGGCAAGTCACTGGTTATCCGGTTTTGGTCATGATGATTACCTTTATGCAAGATATTGTAAAATGAAAAGCAACGACTGTTAATGCTATTTCTTTTAAGTAAAGTCATCTTCAGTCATCTTATAACCATAAAAACATCATATTTTAATCTACATTAAAAAAAATCCACTTCTAAAAAAAAACCTTAAAATCCTAAACAGAAAAACGTTGCAGCCTAATCTAAAATGTTTACAGTTTTATATTGTATTTATATTATAAAATAGCCTAAGGAACAGACGCTAGTTAGAAACATAAATATCATAAATCAATAAAGAAGTGCTCAGCCAACTGCATTAAATCGTGAAATAAATCAGACAGATTTAACAGAACATTTTAACACTGAGAACAATATTTTAATTGGCCTAAAACTTTTTTGTCACAAAATATGATTTACTACGACTATGTCGACGGAATTCCTCCTGTTAAACACGATCAAGTGCGGTAGTGCTGTCCATTGACCCCTGGTGCTGATTAGACCACCGCGAGCTTTTATTTCGCTAATTACAATTAAAGTTCCTCCTTCTGTGCTCGTGCTTCATATCCTGCGCAGACATGCACGCGCGCTCTGGATAGCGTCAGGGGAATTCAGATGTGCCTGTCGCTCAACTTTCCATCTAAAATTAGTTAAAGTCCTATAATGTTAATGGTGTCGTGAGCAATAACTGGACGACTTCTGTTTTTAAGACATTAGCCTATGGCTAAAAAATTCTGTGCTGGTTTAGTCAGACCTGGGCCTTATTAAAACATGTTTGCAAATAATTTATCACTACTGATGCGAGAACAGATTGCGTGCGGTATACTACCAAACCAAATAAAGTCCCATTCCCCATATTAGTGTGACTATAAAGGCCATTAAATGGTCGTAGCCTACAGATTCCTTGACAAATTGCTCAGTGCTTTTTCTTTATTATTTTCCTGTAAGAAGATCTTGTGTATATTGTTTTAACTACTGTAAACTGGATACTTTTAAACAATCGGAATATACACGCGTTTTTAATTCGTGGGCTGTCATGGGCTTTCCATTACACGATTCTGTAGAATCAAAATACATATACAAAATATGGTTTCTAAGACGTGAACTGAAGTGTATTGTCCTTGTTTTGGGTTTTATTTCGATTACTAATTAACTCCTTTTGTAATTCGTGAGTTTAGCTGGATTGTTGAGTCTGTGTTTATGACAATGCAGTAAAGTCAATCCACAGAGTTACGAGTCATGTTTTCAATTATGCACGTACATTATTAAATCATCTGTAGAAAAATCCTAACAGGGGAGAAATACTTAGGCTACCAAATATATTTCAATGATAATTTGTCCGTTGGCGTTTTTTAATCAATAAAAAAATATTAGTAGTATTATGCTATTATTATTATTACTGTTGTTACTATTATTGTTAATGTGTTTATTTAGGCTACATTTTTAAATCGAAATATAATAGCCTGTCATTTCGTTATTCTGTCCATCTATTTAGGCTACAGCCTTCCCAAGGTCATGGAAAACTTAAGGATATCGGGAAGACTGTGCTATTCAGGCCTGGAGAACTGGCCTGGAAAATGGAGATGAATACATTTTTTAAAAACGTAGGTTAATTTATTCTAGTTCAGCTCTAAAACATTTAGTGCAGTCTCTTTAGCCTAAATTTTATCTCAGCAATATCAAATTAATGGAACTCACAGAAAAGTTATGGAACTAAATGGATGAAATATAGGCTATTTCATTTTAAATAAATGGAATTTGATGAAGCACACTTTAAGGTAGCTGTCCAAATTATAAATCTGTCTAAATTTAAACTCGGTCCAAAGTCATCACAAACCAGAGGGGGGAAAAAAAAACTCTCAAAGTTTAGATTTTGACAGGCCTTAAACAACCCCTAATCTCTTTCAACTGCGACGTCTGCGTTCAAGCGATGATGGACATGTGCCACACGGATTTGACATTGAACTGAAAAACGTTTTGCTGGTTGTGGTTGAAAGGACCGGTTTTACAGACTGTCTTCTTTTGAACGATCCTTCACCCCAATAGCAGGCCTTTTGAGAGAAGTCGCTTGTAGAGGAGCTAGCAGCTGAGGGAATGTAGAGGGAAAACTAATGATGAAAAAGGTCTACTCCATCCCAACAGCGGCTTAATTAAATACATGGAAAGAACGAAAGCAGCACATCTGGTTTCAATCCGTTTTCCTTTGATGGCATCAAGTGTTCTTTTCCCAGATCTGGGGCTGGAAGCTACGGGATGTCTGTGGCAGTGAGGAGCCTATAGATTTTGCCATTGAAACACATGGACATCTACCTTGTGAAAGCCGCCACTTATAACTCACCAAGTGGTCTGACACTACACCCGTCCCAGCTGGAGATGTGTTGGCCACTGCAACCAGAACTTTCTCCGGTTTTTGGTTTGACCGATAGCATATATTTGCCCATGTCTGGATGACAAAACATTGTTTTAAAAATGTTTTAGTGTTTAAACATTTTTATGGTTACCAGAATATTCTTATAGGCTATGTGGTAGGCTAGCCTATTCAGAGAAATTAAATGGTCTTTTAATTAGTTAGAAAGAACGCAACCAACATTATATTTGAGGGCGCTCGACGAACGAATCAATAGACAGAGTAGACATCATCATTTAGTTTGTGCAAGGAAGCCAACGAAAACGCTGAATGCATGATCAAAAATGCCTTCTCAAAAATTACTGTGACACAGGACATTAAGGGGCCGTTCTCACAGAAAAGTTTGTATTCTACTGAGCTTGTTTTCTTTTCTGTTTTTTTATGTAAACGCGCTAAACTGAGTCTTTTGAGCCCACATCTAGCGTTTTTTGTCGCGTTTTGCGCATGACACAACGTTCTAAAGATGAGGCGTTTTTCCCATTCCACTTTTAAATGCAAAAACGCGTTCTGTTTAAACGGCCTCTTTCACTGTTTAACCTTGCGGCCTCGTTTTTAAAAATTAAAGATGACTACACCTTTAGTTGAATTACTACAGTTTAATTAAACTATAGCCTACCATCCCATTAATGGACGTTTCCTACAAACTTTACAAATGTCCTTGTGCCACCACTCACTTGAACATTGTTTTGAGCGAAATGATAATAAGTGACAGAAATCTGGAATTCTGCGTTTGGGGAGGGTTAACCTTCGAAGGGAAGCTGTGATGGAGGAGGGAGGGGGCTGTTAAAAGTCAAAGACAGCACAATGTCTTTTGCCACGTAATTACGAGAGCCTTTCAGCTCCATCTTCTCTCCCAGGGGTCTCAATTCTTCATTTACAATCTACTCTACTGCATGCCAGTGAGCGCGCCGTTTGAAGTGCCAGAACTTGTGTGTGTGTGTGTGTGTGCGTGTGAGCGGAGAGCACGGCGTGGAGCAGAGGAGAGAGCCAACATCTTAGGGAAGGCGGTGGAGTGTCCTGCCTCCTATCGCTGCTTTACACACATGCATCTGAAAGGCATCAGCATTTCTGGATCAGCGCTCAGTCAACAACTCCGTGGAGCTCTGGGAGTTTTTTTCTTATTTAACCAACAATACTTTGCAGAAAGAGATTATATGGCTTTGAATGGACGCATTCAACAGACTTCGTGGTCTTAGTCCTATTAAGTTCCACAAAGTTTTAGATCAAGTTTAAACGTTGCTCCACCTGGATAAGCTGTCATAGTGAGCAAAGGCAGCTAAGTCATCGGATTGGAGGCGCTGTCCTTATGAGGTTGTCTTCAGATTTACGCAAGGAGGACCTGTTTGGTTAACCTAATACACTTGCCCAGTTTTTTTTTTCTTTCTCTTGTATCGTATTTGCGTCATGACTTCTAGCTATGCACATGTAATGGACAGACAAGCAACCATATCCAGCAGACTGGAGAGTCCCATTACAGCCAACCTGGAAAACCTGCAAGCCAAGAAGAACTTCTCGGTGAGCCACCTGTTGGATCTAGAGGAGGCTAGAGAAATGGTCGGTTCTCAGGCGGACGAAAGGGTTGGCGAAACGGGCAGGACTATGCTGGAATCTCCGGGTTTAACCAGCGGCAGTGATACAACACAACAGGAGAGTAAGTCTGCTCACACTCCCTTGGAAAATCAAGTGTTGTTGTAGACATATAGAATAAATAGCCCCAACATTTAACACAATATAAAATTAACTGGTAGCCTATTGCATACAAAAATACTGTCAAATTTTAATGGTTACCCTATTTGATTCTGTAACCCAAGTGTGGTGTAGTAAAACACGAAATAATTAAAGATTAATCATTAAATTGACATTTTAATTTATAAATGTATAGGCCTACTACTACACAGTTTAGCAAATGTGTAGACGGGTGATGCGAAGTTTCTCTCCAGAAATAAATAGGCTACTAGCAGAAAAAAATTATTCCGCACGAGAAAAGTTTATGGGTCGTGAATGCATTTACATAATTTATGACTGTTGACATTCCAGCCCGTTGTGCGATAATGAAAATATGGCACCGTAAACATTGCGAAATTTCTGTTCATTTTTATGAGCAGAACTGCTTCCTGAAATTGACTTTAATTTATAATTTGCTTTAGCCTATATTATAATTAGCAGAACATTTGCAACGGTGAAAAAAGTTATGAATAACAGGCACATCTCTGTCATTTTTCAGTTTTCTTGGTCTAAGGAAAATATTAAAGATAAAAAGGGCCCTAGAAAAACTTTCTGGACCTTTTCAGTTCATTTAAACACTATAATTTGTCATCATTATACTGCATCCAGAGAAAATAGCTATGCGATTATGGTATCAAATAGCAAAGATCCATTACTTATGTGTACAAATATAAATCGTGTTTTGCGGGGAAAAAATATTTTGGCCTGTTGCTTTCTTTCAAACTTATGTTACAGTGGAATTATTTTATTAACTTAAAATTTAGCTATTACGGGTAGGCCCCACTTTTTACATTACACTTTCAATTTTATATTTAGCCTATTTCTTTATTATTATTAAGTATTATTAAGCGTAACAATGTAAGGTAATCACGTTTACTTGTACATTGCCGTTCTTATGCGTTCTTAGTATAGCCTATGTAGGCTAGCTATAGTGAAATCCACAATAAAAAAAGTTTTTCCACAGCTTTTTGTTGTTTTTTAAGACCTATAAATCTTTATGTAAATGTATGAAAAGGTTGTCGTCATTATTGCATTGTTTGACATGAGTCTGCATGTTGTTTTTTTCTTTGATTACTCCCCAGCGCGCGTGTAGAAGTTTAAATGCGTTAGTTCTCTTTTGGTGCACAAATCAACATTACTCACACATCATTCACACAACTATAATTTCAAACTCTGAGAACGTGAGTTTGCTTTTGGATTATAATTTACATGTTAACTAAGTATTTTATGTTTTTTAAGGACATTTTGATTAAATTTGCCTCCAAAATGAAGGCCTATATTTTAAAATATATGTTCTTATTGTCATTGTATGAGGATTGTTCCAAGATACTGAGAAATTACAAATACAGGGAAATCAGAATGAGTTATTCAAACACAATGTAATAGTAAAAGTGTTTTTCCTAAAACTCTTGGACTCATTTTGTAGAAGCTTTTTTAAGCATTTCCCATAAAAAGCTCAATGTAGCAAACAGGAAGTATAATAGTAATTAAACTGACCTTTACAATCTGAAATTGAACCAATAAAATGCTGGCATTTAACAATCCTTCCAACAGGCCTAAAGGGCCTATACCCCCTGCTATGCCTAGGTCAAATGTCAGTGTTCATCTTGTGATCCTTTTGGAAAATTATGGCCGTGGAACTACTGTTCTCATGAAAAGCAAAGGGATGGCAACCTCATAGGCTGCAGTTTGTCTGTGCTGTCAGTTGAATGATTATCGAGTCTCATGAGAGTCTAAGTTACTTCTGTGCTTTTGGTTGTAAAGTACTGATGGGAATAGGCTCTTTAAACGTTGTTTCAAAATATTCCTGTTTTGACATGCTCCTTTTCTATCTTTTATTTATTTGCTTGATTGCAGAAGTACCAGTGAAACAAACGGTGGATATTTTGCATTTGCTGTTGGTCAGATTAAAGAACAGAAGTAACATTTCTCATGAAATGTAAATCTCTCCTTCAGTGCAAACTGAAGATGAAACATGAGCAAGAACAAAAGCTCTGTTTTTGTGATCTAAAGAATTCCACGACAAAAAGCAAAAAACAAAAAAAGCAAAGCAAAAAGTTATATTTATAATGACTTGGGGGGGGGGGGGGGGTAAATTATCCCCTCTTGTGGGTTTATGGTCTTGTGAGAAATGTCTAGTCTCATTACAAAACATTTTTCATTAGTTACATTGTACAGTAATGTTTACTAGTTTAATAACTGGGATCACTTTATTGGTTGCAGTGTAAATTTGTGTTAAATGTTATTTTTAAAGCCATTGTAAAACACTACAAAGGCAAAAAAAAGTAAATATATTTTAATAAATAGTTGCTTATGATTTATGCTTTGCAAAAATATATAAATTATATATATATATATTATATATATATATATATACACACACATACATACACACACACATATATATATATATATATATATATATATATATATATGATTTCCTTTTCATATTAATCCCAGAAAGATCTTGTTTTATTTTTTTTGTAAATCAACAGCATACAAGATAATAAAAAATGGCTTCAGTAGTAACATAATGAGAAGTAAACACCTGCTGATGGAGATTAAATTTGAAATATCTAAAAGCTGCATCTCCTGAGACAAATTTATGTGTGTGCTTTACCAGATGAACAGCTGAACTCAGAAGAAAAGAAGAAGCGGAAACAACGGAGGAATAGAACTACGTTCAACAGCAGCCAGCTGCAAGCGCTGGAGCGAGTGTTTGAGCGGACACACTACCCAGATGCTTTTGTTCGAGAAGATCTGGCACGCAGGGTCAATCTCACCGAAGCTAGAGTTCAGGTAAACTTAACACCCCACAATCAGGTCTTTAGTTTACTAGTTGATTAGAGAATGCATCAATTTTGAGAATTGAATACAAAACGTACTGAAGCTTAATGCATCAAAATTAAAATATGTTTAGAAATAAAAATGACCAAAATCAAAAGAAAATTTAACCACTTGCCTAATTCAAGGTTTCAGCAAAGATTCAGTTACATATGTACGTGATGGTAACACTGAAGCTTGGTGTTGTCATCGGCCCCATCGTCAGAGTTCAGCATGATTGTTTAAAAATCCCAACCCGATCACTCTGCCTCTCAGCACACATGCTGTAGGCTGCAGCCAGTCTCCACATTCTCCTGTAATGAGACTGTTTTTGTAGAAAGATGGGGATTATTCCCGTTTATAGATCAAGAGAAGGAAGAGGAGAACGAAAGGAAAGAAATAGAACAAACACATCTGCAATTAATGTGTCCCAGAAAGGGAGCAATACAGAAATGCTTTGATAAAAGAGACTTTGAGCTCATTCCTCAGGCGCTGCGTAACCGGACACTGTGCCTCCACCAGGCCTGGTGCTGCAGCCAAGGCTTCGAGATCTGGGCTTCCCGCTCTGTCTCCAACCATGTTTCACAAGCGCGTCTGCTCATTCTTCAAACCTCTGATGTGTCCTCTGCAAAAAATGTGTACATGTGTACACCAGCAGATCAGGATGAATTTAAAAAAGTGCAGCGAAATATTGTCCTACAGAGCTAAGTCAAGCCTGAAACTGCATTTTGCATTTTGATTGATATAATATCAATCTTCACACTCTGCTTTCTGAACTCTGATCACAGCTGAGCCAATCATGTGAATCAGGAATTATTTCAAGGAGAAAAATGCATCATCTAAGGTCACAGAACACAAAAAGTTCTGAAACTTTATAGCTTTGATCTAGCCTTTTTTGTTTTCGATGCAGGCAGTATTATACCAGCTATATCTTGAGTCTAAGAATCTGCTTTGCTCTGCAATTTATCTTTTATCGCTGTGCACTAAATATATACTGTGTCACACCATACTGTGTCATTTCGGCTTGTGATCTCATAGGTGTGGTTCCAAAACAGACGGGCAAAGTTTCGGCGCAACGAGCGAGCGATGCTGGCCAGTAAGAATGCTTCGCTTCTCAAATCATACTCAGGCGACGTAACGGCGGTGGAGCAGCCTATCGTCCCCCGTCCCGCACCCCGTCCAAATGACTACCTGTCCTGGGGGAGCGCAGCCCCGTACAGGTAACTCTCTGAATCCTTCTCATCATAGCGCTGTGGTTTCATTTAATTTCCTCTCTGTATGTTTCTTCTGCTCTCCCGCAGTGACTTCATCTTCTCCAGGTTGCCCATGTTTTCTTCTTCCAAATGTTTTAGATTAGATTTTTTGTACAATTTCATTCTTAAGCTCTTTTGTTTTACTTAAAAATTTTGGTGGAGTTGGAGGGCTGCGCCGGCAAATAAGCAGAAACGGCAATGCCCTGCTTTTCCCAGCAGCGTTGTGTAGGTCCAAATAGTCTAAAGTAGCACAAGGACTGGCTAGCAGGTCGTTTTCTGCCACTCTTTGTGAAAGTGATGGTGGTCCGATCCCCTGAAGATGAAGTGATAATCTGAAAACAAACCATATTAAATCCGCCTGTGACCCTCATGACCTTTGGGCCATTGGATACAAATTGACTTTCAGAGAGGAGAAAAGTCCATTGGGCAGGATTTTTTGTGACTCTAGTTACACTTTGGTTATGATTTACAGTAATCTTCATTCTTAAAAGCCGTATAGAGTAACTAACCCTGCCACTCCGGCCAAATACCTTTTTCCCAGCAGCTGAAATATGCAACTCGACCGGGAACACTTTCTGGCATGGATACGCATTTGACCAGCGATCATGCCAGTAAAACGAGCTTGCACAATTTCAACGCACACCTAACGCATTACTGTGCACGTATAATACATACATATTAATGCAGTATTTATGAAGAATTATTAACTATTTATATATTCTTAAGCTGGTACCCAAGGCCGGAGGGAGGGCCAATGCGAATGCCACAGAAAATGCTGCCCGCAGAATGCAAGTACTTTTTACATTTCTTTTAATGGTTTATCATTTAAATTGAAAAATTAAGCACTATATTTTGGATTCACATGAAGACAATAAACATTCTCTTTTTTAATTCGGGGCTTATTTGTCAATTGAATTTGAAATGCGTTTAACATATTAACATTTATATTGACTATCTCGTATCTTATTTTCAGCACCATGGCAACCTACCCACCCACTTCCACCCAGGGAATGAATATGGCCAACAGCATTGCTAACCTGAGACTGAAGGCCAAAGAGTACAGCCTCAACCAGGTGCCCACTGTCAACTAAGCCTGAAACAGGGGACAAGATGAGGGGACAAAGAGAAGCAAGAGACGTTGAGAAGAGAAGAACGCAGAGGAGCTGGATTAGTTTGGCCTTCTGCAGTGTCAAGAGCAGAGTGGATGTGACATTTCACCCCCTCCTAAAACAATGGAATTGCATTGGCGTCCCTATCATTTGGCTTTTTTCTTCATCACAGATGAAGGTATGTTTTTGAGAAACTTAATCTCAGTTTGTACTGATCCGAAGATTGTAAAGACAGCGCAGGCTCTTTGGAGAACAAATCAACGAGCAGGGCTCTGCTAAATCTGTAAGAAGTGGCAGACGGTGCGTCTGGATGCTGTAAGCTGTTCTTTCCTTGTTCTTTTTTGGCTTTATTTTGGGTCGACCAGACGGAAAGTAAAGACACTTTCATGGCAAACAAAGGAGGACTGTTGTTCACCATTCACCACTGAATGGTTTAAATTACACAAAAAGTTTAATGCTGAGATTTGGCAAAATACTGACCCAAAATGTCTCCATGTCTACATCCAGTAGAATAAAGACACATTTGTGGACTTTAGTAAGTAAACAGAAGATGTTTAAAGCTATCCACGCTGATGGAAGCATTGAGGTCGGATTACATCTTTTAATGTCTTGAATATTACACCACTGTTTAAGGTAAATACTGTGCCCCATGGTGACCTATGTATCCGCTCACAGTACATTAACACATTATGTTTCAGTTTTTTCCAAAGGTGATGATTTTTTCTAGCAATTATATTTTCCTTTTTATATTTGGAAACCATATAGTAATAAAACATTTTCAAGCAATAAATCTAATACTATTGTGTTGAATCCCGCAGCTGAAGAGACACGCATATATATTTTTGCTAAATGCTCATATTTGAGAAACTGTTGCAGGCAGCAGTATTACTTCAACATGACTTTACAAAACATATCCGTATGTAACATTTCTTGCATTATGTTAGTCAAAACACCAACGCTACAAAATAAATAATCCAAAATTAATTTTGTTTCATATTATAGATTTTATGGTCATCAGTGTGCTTTCAATTGTGCCTGACACTATGTGAAAGAAATATGGGTTTTTAGATTCATCCTACGATATACCTAGATTATTTCTGACTGTTCAAATTTTTTGCAGGTTAAGTGTTTTGTGGAACACACTAGGCAACACACCCGTGTTATTAAAAATAATTTTAGAGCATCATACGATACTATGCAATGCCGCTAAGCTATGTTTTTCTGGTTGTGTTGATCCTGTCTAAACAGCTCAGAACTTTTTGTTTTAGCAAATGTTGATTCCTCATGGTTTGCCGATGTACAAAGAAAGAAAATGCCCCACTAATTAAATCAAATTCAATTTATATATTGGTTTTTTATTTTATTTTTGCAGCGAGTGAAGATTAGGCACAATAATTACCCCATATGTTTCAATTGATTGTTCTAAATTGAATTGCAAATTCAATATTATTTTTACAGAATCTCAGTGCACTATGATGGAGTAGTGTTATATTTTTCTTTAACATCTGTACTGAACATATGTTACTCCAAATGTTAAGAACAGATTAGATCCTAGATCTGATACACAATGCTTTTTGAGCATGAATTTCAGTTTTGCCATTCACTCGCACAGTTCGCAGCAACATCTGTAACTCTATACGTTTACATGTGTATGATGTGATCACTTTGGGGAAATTTAGAGCGTTTAAGTTTAAATCTGGTTACCAATTATATCCTATATAATACGAGTAGATAGCCACAATAGTAAGCATTTTTATGTCACAGCATGATGGGAAGCAAATCCCAGTTACCCCTATATTTCTATGGGGGAAATAAAATACAGGAAGAAAATATGTCTATATTTTTTACACTTAAAATAAAGTAAAAAAAATTCCTAAAGTGTATAATTTTTAAGCTATGTGTTGATGACTACAAGCAAATTAATGTCAAAATAAGAGATGTTGCAGAATCACTAAAAACAAAAGCTTTGCAGATTTAATTACATCTAAAATAAACAAACTGATCGAGTCTGATATGATTTTTTTTCCCAGTAATCCAAGAATGCTGTATACATGATGTTGATGATGAAAATTAAAGGCTTTATCAATATATAATGATCAACAACAGTTACAACAGCTAAAATATAATGTATTTCAGTGTATGTTAAAACTGAAATGGCGATCCGCAAAGTGATTTTGTGACATTTACTTTATGCTACAAATTTACTCTATATCATTTACATATTTATTGATAACCTGCTGATGTCACATATTGAAACTTTCAGCTGCTATTCAATATAGTCAAATCCACTTTAAGCAAGTGCAAGACTATAAGTTAGAAACACTAGAAATTCAGAGATATTCACTAAATCAAAGGCAGGGGATGAGATTGTTATTATTTCTCAACATTATTCTCAGCCCAACCTATTGAAATTGCTTTCCAAGCATGCTTTCCAAGGCCTGTGTTTACACCCATGGGCGTTGATTAGCGACATGACTCGTGTGTATGTGTGTGTGTGTATATGCTAGTACCTTGTTCTCCATCCAGACTGTTGCATGCTCTCCATGCTGTGCTGCTCAGGTCAGGTCGAAGCATCTCACCTTTCAGGCAGCCGGGCCCTGCTGACCTGAAGTGCTTCCAGATGTGCGTAGGCTGTGACCCGTTCGCCCCACCCCCAGCCCCATCACCTCAGGCCTGGGGCCCGGGCCCCCTCCATCAGGGCTGACAGCATCCCCCTCGGATGGGTGTATGCGTAGCCGCCCGAGCAGATGACATACAAACACCTCACCCCCTCAGCACCACATCTGGAGCCTATTACAGAGGAGACAGTCAAAGTGAGCATGGGGGGGAGAGTCTGAACAAGCATGTGTGTGGAATATATGTATGATAAGATGGAGATGTTTGGAGTAAGTTTGAGCGTGCGTGCATCTACTTACTTCCCGTGACCTTTTCCGTTTCGTGAATCACAGGTTTCCCTTCTTGTCGTTTTTCCTTCGCTCCATAACAAATCTACCGCCTTCCATGTCAGCCCTCTGGCAATTGGCTAAGGTGCTGAGAACATGTGGCCAGTTTATTAATGTAAGCGCTTGGATTGGAGTTTGCACAAACTAAAAGTTACTTATCCTTTGTAAAATACAGTCCAGCTGTTTACAGTGTGCGGTAGAATGCCAAGATGGCATTGTGTGCTGACATAGCCTGATGCTGAATGGAGTTGAATGAAATGTGATTTTGACGTCCAGAGTTCACAGACCACAATCCACCTGCTGGGTTAGCTACAGAGGAAAATACAATCATCTTTGTGACAAAAAAAACACAGCACTTTGGCCTTTCATATGGATTGATTGGCATTTTAAATGTATGGTGAAATTCCCTTGTGGGATTTTACTTGGCTGCTTTATTAACACTGCACTGTAAAAACAAAAATGTTCCTTGAGCTTTGAAAAATATGAAAGCAGTTTGCTACGTTTAATTAATGTCCTTAAATGTTTAACTTAAACATTTAAGTAATGATTTAACTTAAAATGTCAAGTTGCCATGATTTAGAATCTACCACGTTTTTACCGTACAGACTCATGCTCCAAGTTTTAGATTTGACCTCTTTTAGCTTACAGAATTGTTAAGAACTTTTCCGTTCATTGAACTCAAAACAATTTTTCGTAATCCCCATCCATCGCCACGCGTCGCCATTATCACACAAGCTCATAAATCATACGAATTTATCCTACAAAGACTTTAGGTGGCGCGCGCCCTTACAACTGTCTTACAACGAGCGTGACTCGTTTTAAAGTACCGTATTTTTCAGTATTATTTCGGAAATATGTGAAACCCAAATAAAGTCAATAGCTGTGTATATATGATTAGAGGAATTGAAAATCATAGGACACTTAAAAAAATAAATGTACTTAAAAAAATAAAAAATAATTACTTTGCAGTTCATAAACAAAACAAATGACAAGTGCATGCTGGGAATAAGGCAAATGACACTGAACCACTTTTGTGTGTGTGTGTGTGTCCTGGTATAGTAATACCAGTAAATTTTGACCTTGTGCGGCCATTTTTTAGGTCCCCATGAGAAAACAAGCTCATAAATCATACAGAATGAAGTTTTTTGAAAATCTAAAAATGCAGAAAGTTTCCTGTGAGGGGTAGGTTTAGTTGTAGGGTTGGTGTAGGGCGATAGAAAATACAGTTTGTACTGTATAAAAACCATTACGCCTATGGAATGTCCCCATAAAACGTGTGTGTGTGTGTGTGTGTGTGTGTTGAATGGTAATATCGAGAAGAATTAATTGGTTTCCCACAAGTTATTTTCAGTATAATTTTCTCTTACTAAAAATTATATATAGTCCTTAAAAATACTGACCTTACATAAACTTGCTGAAAGTAAAGATCTACTCTCCAGTGGCAGCCATATAGCTTTCTATTTTGCTGCACTTTCACTGTGTCTGCAATTATGGGTTGTCTCTACAAGATTAAAGGATGCTAATTATTATGCAACAGATATTTGGGGGACGTTAACTGGCTGTATGGACGTTTCAGACTTGGATGAATATGTATTTTCATTTCTATCTGTCAAACAAACCGCCAGTATGCACAAGGCTGGTGGCTGATGTGACATCAGTCTTCATCATTGCCGTATAATCAACTTCAGCTTCCCCCGGCACGAAAAGTCACATCTATTCCCTCAACAGCTGAACTATTTAAAATATGCACTGTTAAAAGGCTTTTATTTATAAACGGGGCAATGGAGAAGTGGATTGGGGTTTGGGTTTACATGGCTCAGAGCAAAACACATGTGAGCCCTGGCACAGCCTGGTGACAGCTTTCAACTCTCCCTGTTCTGGAGTGAGGAACGGAGAAGAAACACAAATCTGTCTTTCCTTCTGTGTGGTTTGGCATTACATTTAAAAAATAAAAACCCTCCTAATGAAATACAGTTAACCATTTAGTTGACCTTGAAGGGGTCAATAAATAACAGCAGACCTTCCGTATTAGCTACAAGAATATGTGATGCAAAATTCATTCTTAGGATGTCTAAATATTGAGTGAGGGTCACATGGAGAATTAATATTTTTCTCAAGTCTTCTGAAGAGCAGCACTATGAAAGCTTGTTTTTGCAACTTTTTATCTCAAAATTCTGACTTTTTTTCTTGCAATTCGGAGACAAACGTTATAAACTTGATATAAATTTGCAATTGTGAGAAGAAAAAGAGATAAAAAGCCACAATTACCCAGTAATTTTTAGTTTGTATTCTGAGGCGGGAAAAAAACAGGATTGGACAATTTAAACTCAGAAAACAGAGAAAAAAAAAGTACAATTGTGAGCTAAATCAGAATCCCAATAAAATTGCCAAAATTGCAAGATGTAATCTCAGAATTCAGATATAAATTGAGATATATCTCAAACTACTGTCACCTGACAGATGTAAATTTCTATAAATGTGTTCATAAGCTCAACAAGCACAAGACAGATAATGACGAGCTCATGAGCACCATCCTGTGGAGTATTTACAGATGCACTTTGCCCTTTCATGTTAGCCAAAATATTCATCTGAATGAGTAGACTTTCACTGAAAGGAAGTGGTTAGAAATAACATTTATTTATGTTTTGATTCGCCAGTACTAGGAAAACTTGACTGGAAACTACAAGGTCCATTCCAAGATACCTAGTCTAATACAAGCACACTTCCTTTTGACACTAATAAAAGTTGCTGTTTTCACCAAAATGTTAGCATATTACCAAAATGAGAAGAAACAAGCATTTCTCGAACAACATCAAACCTGAAGTTCCCACTTTACCTTGCTGACAGGATCTGAGGCCTTGTCACACATTTGCTGATATATTCAAGAAGTGTGGAACAGGCTGTTTAGGCTGACCTCGGTGTTTAAACTATCACTAATTTGAGCTGGATAACTTCCTGCTTTCATTACTCTTGCCAGCAGGGCCGAGATGACAGAAAGTCCCAGCGGCGCCGGGCTGCTGGAGAGGAAGCAGCACTGTGACAACGGCGCCCGAGTCAAACACAAAGATCAACATCCACCGTGCACCCAAATCCCCCTAGTGCCTGTTAAAACCACAGGACAACGCAAATAGGTTGTGTCACACCATTTCCTCAGGTTTTAAAAGAAAGGTCAGTTTCTGGAGATGATAATTTAAGATGTTAATTCAGACATATGATCAGTTCTTCATCAAGGGTCCTACGTTCGGATTATGATGACTAACACTATGCAGCTTCAAACTTGAGTAGGAAAAGAAATCAAAGACATAAGCGATAGAAATACAAGGTATGAGGTCAGCCAGAGACCTTTAACAAATATACACATCAAAAGAAAAGGTCAAAAGCTTTTGTTTTAAGAATCCCTCTCCACTTTAGGTAACAGTTAGCTTTATATTCCATAGTAGAGTCTATTCTTTCAACTTTACAGTGAAGAAATAATCTGGTCATTAATCTTTATTAAAGCCACAATCCATCATATCTTCTCCAAATAGCCGACGCTTAGATCTGCTTACCATTGGTTTTTATCTGTCCAAAACTGAGAGAAATGATTTTCTCTCTCTCTCAATCACTCTTCTTTTCTTTCTGTGTTAGTTTGGGGTTTTCTATTTCAGAAATGATCTCTACTGTGTGTAAATGGGGGTGCAGGGGGGTACACGCTGAAATGAATATTATTGTCACATCTCGTGCCAGGTCAAATTCCCCACCAAATGTGCAATTTGGGGATGATGCCTGCCACGGAAAGTCTGCCTTTAATTTTCTCCACTGGCACACACACTGACATGTGCACGCACACAGCACATGCACACACATACAGATGCTTGCAAAAAGGAAAGAAGAAAGAAAGAGATACTGGGAGAAACAAGTGCAGAACAGAGTAAACTTAATGTAAGCATTTATTCTGCTCAGTTGTCAGATTTAAATAGTAGGGCTGTCATGAGACTTGATGAAAGGAAATTAGGGCTCTTTATTAAACAAAGACATTAATGTCAATACGAGATGCTGTAAAAATAAATTTAATCATCCACAACTGCTTGGTTTTATTTAGATGAAGAAAAGGTGAAACTGATTTCCTTCTCTGCCTTTGTGTTTAATAGAAACTCTTTGACACTCATTTAGTGGCTGTTCACACAAAACACATTCATATGGTTTATAAAACGCGACTTGAACTTATAACATAGCATCTTAAGAATTCAGTGTGCATGTGCTATATGCAAAAAAAAAAAAAAACTGTGGGAGGCAGCAAAACCATCAAAACGCTAGTCTAGCACATGTTTGTGTAGAAAAACTATTAAAAATCAGCACAGAAAACAAAATGCGTTACGTGAACAGGCCCCCTTTACACCTTAGGGGCCATTCACATAGAACATGAGAAAATCTAGAGATGCATTTTTATTTTAACTTGAGCTTAGAACAACATGTCATGCTTAAAAATGTTCATCTGACACGTTTATATAGAAAAGCAATGATAAGCAGTGCAATGGAATGCAAAAATGCATTCTATTGTGAATGCCATCACAAAGAAAGCATGTATTAATTTCCGTGCCCATATAGAATGAATTGGCTCAATACACCATATTTGCGTGCACATCAGTACTAAATCATCTGAATTGAATTGTAAAGTAATTTCATGTTCTATATAGGGCATAATGTTTTTGGATCCTGTCCATGTTATTTTCTATCTCAGAACTGAGCTTATAGCTGCAACATTCATGAGTGTTGACACTGCCTATACACAATCCACAAATGCAGACTAACAAACATAGAAATCATTTATGATCAACAGGGTTATAGTAAGAACATTCAGTCATCCGCCTGCAGGCTTTGATGTGAGAACAGGGATTGATGGGATTTTAAAATTTTTATTGTGGTGCAGATGTACAGAACTGCACTGGTAAAAGTGGGTCCACTTTCACATACACTAATGAACATAACATTCTTTAAGTCTGTAACTGTATATTATATCAAACGTGTTTATTAATAATTTTAAGTCATGGGCAGCACATCTGGAGCCTGTTTGAAAATTTAAAGAGACGATACGTGACTTGAGATATTAGGCTTTATTAATTAAACATTAAAAACATTATTAATCAAAAGTATATTTATATAAGACTAGCTCTTTACAAGGGCCTGTGAATAAATTGTTACATTTTTCAAGCACGTATCCAGTGAGGCTTGTAAATCATTTGGCTCATAAAGATATGTGCAAGTATTTAAAATTCAGTTTGTTGATGTTTTTATATTGGCATTCATTGAAAGTAAGCGGCCCCAAAAGCCACAGGTGAGCATGACGTCTTGGTTCATATTCAGCTCTAAGGGAAAACCTAACCATCTGTCTGCATTTAATGAAAAGCATTCCACCGCCTTTCAAATTAATGAATTATTACACTGCAATGTTCAAGAATGTCTTTAAACAGGAATTATGCGCCAGTGGACCTGTTTTGGCTTCTAGGGATGGAGCAATTCTTCAGTTTCCCTAGAATCATTGGTTTCAGAAACAAAGGAAGTCCAACTGTAACTTTTATGTCTTCATGTGCTAGAATTATTCTTTCTCATCTTAATCTCTATTATGCACATTAATCGCTATTATTATAATGATGACAGTTGCTTTTATAAATGAAAATATAATATTTATAATTTAATCAGAGCTATATTTTGTAGGCACAAAAACAATGAGGGATTCTGATTGAATCTCAATTAAATAATAGTATCAAACCCGAACAGGCAAATTCATACTAAATACAACAAAAACAACCTAATTTACATAACCAAGTGAACATTTAGTACAGAGAGTCAAATAAATGAATCACTTTTGTGAATCTGTTCATTTACATGAACAGTCTGAATGAACTGATTCACTAGAATGAATTGGACTTTCCAACACTAGAGAGAGAGGATCATTTAGGATTAATTGATTGACTAAACTAGAATTAATCAGACTTGTCAACTATGAGAGAGAGGATTGAAATGAATCAGACTTTCCAACATAAGAGAGAAAGAGAGAGACACCCTTTGCTCAAATATTAAAACAAAATAGGCTAAGGCTTTATGTGTGAATATTAAAAAAAAAAAATTGAAAATATGTCATTTCAAATATTGTTTTTAATTAAAACTATTTATAAGGCAAATAAAATACTTTTAAGCCAAAATAATCCACAGCAATTTTTCATGACTGATCATCACTATAACTTCTATAATTAAATCAGTGTTTTAGCGTGTGGATGCCAGACAAACTCACGGACTCCCGTGGATGTCATTGTAATAAAAACTACCCATGTATGTGCTTTGTTGTCCAGATGAGTCTTTTCTTGCGTTGGGAACAGCAGCTTGTGCTCCAGCCCTGCTGCTCTGAGGGGAGCACAGTGGAATTTGGTGCATTTCCCCTTTTCGTGCGCGGGATTTGTTCACTCTCTGCCAACTCTGGCTCCATTTCGCCTCCACATGGATTCTTCCCTCAGGGGTCACCATGACAGCGAGCAGATCGATAATTAGAAAAACAAAAATGGGAGCCTGTGGACACGGAGGGCAGAGTGTAATATTAACATAAACATTGAGGAATGGCTGACGAATCACAGGCTGTTATGACAGCTCCAAACAAACCCAGGGACGAGTGAAGGACTGAGTGATGACTGGGTAAGACAGGGAGGGGCCAGTTAATGACACCCCACCCCAAAACCCCTCTTACTCATGCATGCAGTCATAAATTGTTCTTTATACATGTAAGGCTGTTACATACATGCAGAAGGGTCAAATATCTGACAGCACTGGTGAAAATGCTTCTATTTTGCAGTAAATTTCTTTTTTTATATATATTTAAATAATATTATAAGCATAACATTTTTTAAAGCAATTACAGTTATTATTCAGTGACCTAAAAAAATTGTGCAGAATCTTAAATATTTCTTATATATATTTCAATTCATTTTTCTTTTTCTCTTCAATTCTTTTTTTATTTTTTTATTTCTCATAAACCAAAAACCTCCTATTTATCTACAGATTTAAAATAAATGTGGTCTCAGATGTTTGTACAAATATTTTGAGACTTGAAGGTACTGATTTTTCTGCAATCTAAGAAAACTCAAATTCGAAACGCAGAAAAAAATTGGCAGAATGTCCTTTGCTAATATAAAGGATTTTTTTTTTTTGTATGGATTTTTCCCAGGTGTTTTGAATTACACATTGCATTGACTTGTTTTTTAGGAAATGTCCAAAAATAATAATTAACGGTAAGACTACTGCTATTTTTTTCTGCCAGGAATTTATAAATTTTTCTACCACTTTTTTTCTTATACAATGTGTGCTCACCTCCATAGTTATAACAGTGCATTTCCTCAGAATAAACTTATTTCCTCAGAATAAACAACAAATCGGCTGTTTGGAACATTTGAAAATTGTCAGGGAGTCTGATCAATGAAATTGTCTTCCTGTGAATCTAAAAGTGTGCTTTAACAAGTCATGGCCACAAGGTGGCCTTAAAATGCTCAGCAAGCAGCAACCAGCACGACTTTTAGATGGCTGTGGGTGGCAGAGGTCCCATGTGTTTTTCGTCACCCCAAAACATTTGACAACAATTTGTTTATTTCCATGTTGTTGTGGGTAAATTTGAGAAGGTTGGGCTTGTTTGGTAAATGAACTAGTAACTAACACATAATTATGCTTTTCAAGTTAAGTGTTGCTCCAGTAGTGAAAATTGTTTCCTTGCTTACCAAAAAGAGAAACAGAGAACCAAAATATGCTAAAAATCTCTTTTCTCAGTGTTCAACGGACTCATGTGAAGCAACAATCTGTAATGATCTTAGAAATAGGATATTAACACCTTTAAAAATCTGAGGTTTTAAAGTAAAAAAAGGCAAGAAAAAAAACGTGCCACATGTGACCTGAACCAAACTCCTTAACTCGCCTTTTCAGCCAGACCAATAATTGTTACATTGTTAAAATAAATGTGAGCTATTCCTTCATTCTTCTCCCTTCTTTTTTCTTCCTTGTCTTTCTTTTCTCCCCTATTCATGAGAGAGAGAAGTGCTACTTCATTCTGCTGTTCCTTCAGTTATGTAACCAGGATGTATCACATGTAATACAAGCTTACATTGTCCTTAATTCATCCTCAAAATACTGCCAGGATACTGCCAAAATACTGCCATCCTCAAAATACTGCCAAAATAATGACCAACTGTGTTAAATTTATCCGTCTTTCTTAAGCTCAGCCATAGAAAAGAGCTGGTTCTGAAGATGTTTTTCCAGACTGTATACTAATTAAATAGCGAATAAAGGAAAATAAAAGGGCTTTTTTATCACTTTGTTAATCTATATTTAGTATCTATCTTTAAACGCGGCCACACACTAACAGCAACAACCGGAATTTTAATCTATTCTGAGGTTTAAGTGGCTTTATGGTATTGGACAGAATAAATGACAATCCACTCAACCAATGGCGTGGTACATGTTTTTCTGACCAATGGTAGACTGTGTGTTTGCAACCTGGGCTGCTTTCAGCCCCGAAAAAACGGTGCAAAACGTTTATTAAACGGAAACGGTGATGCGTTGAACACCCATCACCGTTTAGGGGAAGTCGTGGCCTAATGGTTAGAGAGTCGGACTTGTAATCCGAAGGTTGCGGGTTCGAGTCTCCGGCCGGCAGGGATTGTAGGTGGGGGGAGTGAATGTCCAGCGCTCTCTCCACCCTCAATACCACGACTGAGGTGCCCTTGAGCAAGGCACCGAACCCCCAACTGCTCCCCGGGCGCTGCAGCATAAAATTGCTGCCCACTGCTCCGGGTGTATGTTAACGGTGTGTGTGTGTGTGTGTGTGTGTGTGTGTGTGTGTGTGTGTGTGTGTGTGTGTGTGTGTGTGTGTGTGTGTGTGTGTGTGTGTGTGTGTGTGTTCACTGCTGTGTGTGTGCACGTTGGATGGGTTAAATGCAGAGCACGAATTCGGAGTATGGGTCACCATAGCTCGATGTTACAGTCACTGCCGTCCAGAATAAAAAAGAACGTCCTAATCGAGTGAAGGGATCTGTGGACCCTGTTGTTCCTAATTATTGTGATCCAACATTTCATCGCATTTCATGATGAAAATAAATTTCAGGCGAAGGACAATCTATACCTCCGAGACTGTGTTATGATCTATATGACCTTATTATTATTATTGTGAGTATTAGGCTTATCATTATTGCTGATCTTGTTGCCGTGCTATGATATTGTAATATTTACCATTATATAATCAGATAAGCATAGAAAAGTTTATGAACGTGTCACGATTGAAAATGACATAGCCTACTAAACCAGTCCTATTATTTAATTTATTTGAAAATAAATAAAGAAACTTAGTCTAATAGAATTGGGTTATATTTTCGTATAATAATAACTGTAGTGACATTTATGGCGGAAATTTTACAGGTTAGTCAATATCGTCGTTGTTTCAATTAATATAGCCTATCAGTATTTAACCTATCCTACACAATAATCCCATTGACCAAAACCAAAATTTAGCTGTAATAAGTGACCCTATTAACGGCAAACACAAGCACACGGTGAACGCTTGTTGTTTTAATTGTAGAGCTATGAAGGCACAATCAGCACGAGACTCCTTTAATTTGGTTCTCGCGCAGCGTAGAATCTCCTGACGCGTGCGATATAGAGCTGCCAGCAGTGTACTGGACCGCGGGGGGTTTGCTTGCACTGACTCTACACCAATGACAATTAACTGCGCATCCTCGTATTGCATTCGAAGCTATGAGTCTGGTTTTCTGACATCTGCAACAAAATGACAGGTTAATTTGACGGTTATCCCACGCGTTACAGGAGGCGCATATAAGAGATGGACAAATAATGGACTGGACACTGTCAGCTGAGCGATATCAGAGAGACTCTAAAAGGTATGACTGCGAGTCCTCAGTGTATAAAAACAAGTTTGAGATGCAGTGGTTGGGTTTATCTTATTTTATATCAAGGTAGGCTATGAACGATGTTTTTGTTGGCGAACAGCTGTTACGTCTCACCTATTTGTTTTTCATATGTGTCCATGGCACAGTTCAAGACTTGTTTGTTTTATAAGCTGCAAAGGGTTAATGAACAGAACAATGACCACAAGACTTCGTTGGACCATGTGCTGCCTTGTCAGTTTGATATGTTTGGATATTATATGGTTGGATGGTGCTCTTTGACCATTTTTGCTCTTCACTACACATGAATGAAGGATAATTAGGAGAAGGATACTAATACCACTTCACGAGTTCACAGTTACATATATTTAGCACGAGTTACGTAACGCGTATTTGGCGAGTATGGTAATACGTAGTTGGCGTGCTGTCCTGGGGAAGGGCTCTGAGCTTGGGAATGGCCTGAACCCAGAGTATCCCCCCGTGGTATGGTGAGAACTTAGTGATATTGGTGGAGAAGGGGTGGTGGAGAGATGCTGATAGACCGTCAAATGGGTGGAGGTATGTCAGCTGTATTTATGTCCGTGAGTTGATTGACTTGATTACGTACCACTTGTGTTTAATTAGGCTAAGTATATGACGTGCTCCTCCCGAACTTTGTTAATAAAACATCATTTATTATCAGGTGCTTGTCTAGGGTGCTGAAACTACTCTGAACTAATACTGAATTAGCATAAGATTGAAGTGATATGTAACCACATGTTAGAGAAAATAGTATTTGTGTCCAGTTAATTTTTAAACCATTACATGCACAAATGAATCCTGGCATGCTATTTTTTTTTTTTTTTTTAAATATCAAATGTCTGTATATGTCTGTATACAATAGTGAGTTTTGGCCCATCCCACCTCAGAGGACTTGACCTTTTTTATTATTAAAATGATAGAAAAATCTAAATTTTGACATAATCTGCTCTAATGTGCACCTGGGAAGCTCCTGCTTACAATTTTGGCATTTTTATATTACAACAGATCATGCATTTAATTTGGAAAAAGAATACAATTGTGCAAATAATATTATTTAGTTTATATCATATTCAGTATGACTTTGCTTTATGATTCATGTGCTTAGAACTCGCAAATATATTTCCAACTTGAAGGCTGCAAAATATATAAATTTTTAATGATTTTCATTTTAATTATAATATATTTGTTTTAAATTAAGATTCAGTTTAAACAGTAAAACATATTTTAACCATATTTAACTGCCATTTGAGAGTTTTTCCTCATTATTGTTATGTCAGTTATCCTGTTTATATCTAACAGTTAGATTTTATCTAAATTACATTAGTGATGTTATCTAGGAGTTAAGTACAGCTGTTATAGAACATTATGTTCAGTCAAAATTCACGCACATTCGTTTTCTTCTCAAGATTGCTGGTAAATGCTACAGCATATGTGCAAGCAGCTGTTTGATGTTATCTCAATGTCATTTTACTTCTTAATATTTTCAGTGCTTGATGGGTAGGAATGTTAAAATGACTCTGATAATGACTTTCTTAGCATTGCATCTGCCTCCTAATGGTTTTCTAATTGTAATTGACATAATATTGTGTCTGCTTCTAATTCTACATTCGCAGATGGACGCGTAGCAAGGAATTGTAGGAGTTATATAACTTCATTAACAGCTTGTAAAAATGTGACAGAGTTAATTACGGAGTCCATCACCTCCCTCCCCCTTACACACAGACGTATATACAATGAAGGACATGTCCTGTTTCTAATCAGCCAGTACAGGGATTGCCTGGGATTCATTCTACACATATGGCAACCCAGAATTTCCCTGTCAGTGCTGCAAATTCATTATATACAAGACACAGAAGCATGAACAATTCCACCAGTGAAATGATTAAATAATAATAGCTGTAGCCGGACCTGCTTACATTGCATGTAATGGTTGGTAAATGTAACCATAACATGTGAGGTCATAGACGTCTTAATGCCTGAAAAAATTTCACCCACATTATGTTTCAAAAATATTATGGGATAAAAGGGTGCTCTGTTGCTATATGTTTATGGTCTATAAAAATACTGGATGTAGTGATGTAATAGCTGTTAGGATCACCTGCTCTGAGGCAAAGTGCTCACTATGAAAGAATCCACTTTTCTGATATGAAATGGGCTGTTTGTGGTTTAGTTCTAGAGTCCTGTATGACTTGTGGTTCTCCGTTCGTCGTACATCCAGCAGCTGGTCCTGGGCAGCTGTTCAAACACAGGGATTTCAGATTGAAGGGTGGGAACATAGTGCAGTCTCAGTGGTAATTACAGGGTCACCGTGGCTCCTGGGTTAGATACACTACCTCTTTCGCTGTTATTGGAAGTAAACTTAGCTTTAGCGTGATTCCTTTTGTACATTTCGTATTCTTTATCTATCTTTAGTTTTGTTTTTTTCTTGAATGTCAAAGCATCTTTAATCATTCTGTCAAGCTGAGGAGAAACCTCTCAGAGAGTCCAAACACAGTCGCATGTTGGCTTGTCTTTAAAGAGTAATGCTTGCCATTTCCCAGGCCTGCAAGAAGACTAATGGCAGGCTTAATAAGGAATAAAATGTTGCTGATTATGAACACATGATTATGAACAGTTAGCAGGCTCTTCCAATGTCCAGTTATTTTGGGGGGGAAGATTTTGCAATTATGTAACCTGCCTGAATGGCATTTCTCGCTCTGCTCTTGGAGTCAGTCTGTACCATGGAAAAAAAATGTGACAGAACTGTTCAGAGAAGCTTCATTTGAAGGGACAGTTCACTCAGAAATAAAAATTATGTCATCATTTATTAACGCTTATGTCATACGGAGAAGAAATTCAAGACCCTCTGCTATTCATTTTTGTAATGCAATTACAGTGAACGGGGTGAAGCTTACAAGTTTTTATTTACTGATAATCCTCCCCTCCAGTGACT
This sequence comes from Barbus barbus, assembly GCF_936440315.1. Lineage (NCBI taxonomy): Eukaryota > Metazoa > Chordata > Actinopteri > Cypriniformes > Cyprinidae > Barbus > Barbus barbus. The sequence goes on from NC_136742.1 coordinate 22,534,990, forward strand.
TGTTAAATGGAAAAAAATACTATGGAACTCAATGGCTACCGTTAACTTTTTGGTTACCAAAGATATTCAAAATATCTTCTTTTGTGTTCCCCAGAAGAAAGAAACTCATACAGGTTGGGAACAAGTGATGGGTGAGTAAATTATGAGGTTTTTTTTAGTTTTTTTTTTTATGAAGTATCACCTTAATGATAAATCATTAAGCCAAGTTGAACTTGAGAATCAAATCAGCCCGTTTTGTGAGCTAATCATTCAGATTGGTTTTGTGACTATAAGAATGATTCATTCATGAATTGAACATTTCTAGTTCTGTCATGAACTCTCATAAATGCTGAGAATTATGATGGAAGTAAACATTTTCTGTGACAAACTTAATTTCGGCCTGTTTCTCATTGTTTCACTATAGAATACCTTAAAAATATAGTTCAAATAAATCTACAATAAAATGAAATATTTCTATTAGATGACAAATGTAAACAAAAATAAGAAAAGCTGCCTTGACAACTAAATAACATAAGGTTATGTTACAAGTACTAAAATAATTATTAAAACTAAAGTAAAAATACTTACTTTACTTTACTTTACTTACTTTTGTCATTTAGCAGACGCTTTTGTCCAAAGCGACTTACAAATAAGAAAAAGTAACTAAAACTAAAAAGTTACAACTCTATAAATACTATCTACCCACATATTTAAGAAAATAAAGAAATTAAATAAAATTGACACATGCATATAACAACATTTCAATAATAAACATTAAATAAAAAGCGAAATACTAAAGTTAAAAATGGCTGGTGATGTATGGACCAATTTAAGATACTATTTTGGTGCTTTTGTGTCCTTTTTGAAGCTTGAAAGCTTTCGTCCCTATTCTTATTAATGGCATTTTAACTGTCTTCAAAAATTCCATAAAGAAGCCAAATTGGTTTGGTCATTTATGAGAATAAGTACATAAATTTCACTTCACTCACTTCACTTCATAAATAATGACAAAATTTTCATTTTTGCCTGAACTATATCACTCAGTTTCTCAGTGAGATTGCATGTAGAAAGAAAATGTGAATATTTCTCTGACCAAACTGTTAGGCAACTCATCAGCCACTCCCCTGGAAAACCTGTGAAGCAATTTCCATTTCAGTCTCCTTGAGCTTAGTCACACACACTAGGGATTTTATAAATCATCACGGAACAAGACAGAACCTCACAGTTATGTCTGTGCTATATATATATTTATTTTTGTCTGTCTTTTACAGCTGACTTAACTTTCAAAATCTTTTTGAACTTGGAAACATCAGATTCCTCATCTTCAGCAGCAAGAGATAATCTTCTTTAATGCTGTGTTTTACCTACAGACCTGTCTGAGCCTGTGTCCCTCTCCTCGCCCCTCCTCTCAGCTCATAGACAGTAACAGCTAGGGGCAAATAGTCCATTTACAACTTAAAGGATGCTCCTCGAGCCTGGACAGGAAGGCCCAATGTGGTTTGTAGTTGAAAACCACATGCACACACCCTCCTCCCCACACATACTCAGAGAAACCTGTCTTTGAGCATGCACGAACAGATCATTCTTTCAGGGCAAGCCAGTGGCGCTCTGCATGTGTGTACCTTCACCTCTGTGCTGTTTACCACTTACCAACCCTGTATGTGTGTTTCGCTGACTCCCGGTCTGGCCTTGCCACGTCAAATGACCGTCTTCAGCCTGCCGTTCAGAGAGAAATAGCAACTTTGGCCTGCATGTGTGTGTGTGTGTGTGTGTGTGTGTGTCTGTGTTTGGTTGGATTCCTGACCAGCCTGGTCTTTGGAAATGAAGATTTCTTCACTAAAACACTGGATTGAGATCAGAGCCACAGAACAGAGTCTGGCTTTTTTCCTCTTTAGAAGTTGAGTTTGTTCCTGTCTGTTCTTTTTCAACTTTCGTGTGGTTTGGATGTCGCAAAGATGAGTGGATTTCTGTATCGTGGCAGGTAAGCTATTCACCTCTAACAGAGCGGGAAACATACTTCAGGAGAGAAGAGAGCTTGCTTTCTGTTTTGAGGAATTTGTTGTTGTATTACACAGTGTTGTGTTTGGGATTTGTTTTCTGAGTTTGAATTCAGGCATAACTTGCAGTAATTTGAAAAATGTGGGATTACAATATCTGGTTTACCTCATCACATAAGGCTGAAAACATTACATTGGTACACTTTGTATGAGTAAATGAAGTACAGAAAGTTCTTTCAATGTTATTTATGTTTATGCAACTCCGAACACATGGGAATACTAAACTATGCCGCTCCATTTATGCAATACCACTGTTTAAACAGCATTCACATTTGAGCACACCATTTGTCAGTGTGGGGGAGTTGATTTCTCAGCTGACCACTAGCGTGATTATGAGTGACATAGGTGGTCATGACTCAGGGATCTTCTTGGCATCTGAAGTATTGGGCATGTTTTGTCTGTATGTGATGAAGCTGTAATGTTTGTAATGGAAAATCTTACTGCAATGGTGGCTGTTTAGAGAAACAAAGAGGAACATTAGAAGCTCATTAGCATAGACCCATCCCCCATGATATGTGCACCTTAGTGGGTGGATCGTGCCGACATGGTGACACCCTCGGTCAGCTGTGTTTGGAAGACCATCTGTTTGTGTTCCTTTTGCTTGCTGAACCCCTCAGTCTTTCTCTCTCAGTGGGGCAATAATGTGATGTGAGATGGATGTTCTTTGGCTTTTAGGAGACTCTGAGATCTTTTAAGTGCTTTGATATGGATCATGTTATTTGCATTCTTAAAAATAAAGGTGCTTCAAAAGGTTCTTCACAGCGATGCCATAGAAGAACCATTTTTGGTTCCACAAAGAGCCATCTCTATCTTAACTTTTTATAATCTGAAGAACCTTCTCTCGCCACAAAGAACCTTTTGTGAAACAGAAAAGTTCTTCATATGTTAAAGGTTCTTTATGGAACCATTTAGACAAAAAGGTTCTTCTATGGTGTCGTGAAGCACCTTTATTTTTAAGAGTGTAGGCGCCTGCTTCTTTGTCTGTCACATCAAAGTGAGAAAATGAAACGGTCCCATCTATCACACTACTGTCTGGAATGCAATATGGTCTGAACCCGTTTCTCTGATAGGTGTTAAGAGCTCATGTGCAATGTTGGGAAAAGTTACTTTTAAAAGTAATGCATTACAATATTGCGTTACTCCCTAAAAAGTAACTAATTACGTTACTTTTTATGGAAAGTAATGTGTTACGTTACTTTTGCGTTACTTTTTCAATCTGGGCAGGGCTTGCTTGATTGTTTTTAATATAAAAAAGTTATATTTTTTGGCAAACCAAAAGTGAAATAAATACGCCTAAAGCTGAAGAGAAAGTAAATTCACATCTGTACAATAGAACACAGAAGAAGAAAGTTCAACACACTTTAGCAATTAAAAGAAGCATGTTTATCTAGAGTAATTTTGCTTATTAGTATGGTTGAATTGAATCATCAAAGGTCAGCAGCAAAGACATTGCTTAATAAAACGGGATTAAATACATAAAGGATATTTGTGTTATTTAACATTTAATTATTGTAGGCTTGCATCACATTCTGAGTTGCATTTCACTGTTTTTATTAATTTTGGGCAATACTGAATATTTTTTTGCTGAAATGATGAATTGATTGCACATTCACATTTATTCTAGAACTACAGTAAGATCTTACTCCAGATTTCTCTCAACATGGGGACAGAAGAGCTGTCAATCAATAAATGGGGAAAAAAGTAACTGGCGTTACTTATTTGAAAAAGTATCTCAGATATTTTCTTGTAAATTAAAAAGTAATGCGTTACTTTACTAGTTACTTGAAAAAAGTAATCTGATTACGTAACTCGCGTTACTTGTAATGCGTTACCCCCAACATTGCTCATGTGTGACACTCATCATCTAATGGGACTTTAGGAAGTAGCCAGGGACATATAGTTTGGATGTGGTATTGAAAATATATGATAACAGGAAGACTAACATCATGTATGAACATTCGCTGGGTGTAGCTATGTTTTGTTTTCAAACCAACGCAATAAGGATTCTTTATTGCATTTGTTATATCAACTGGTAAATTGAAATGGTGGTTTTCAAATAGATTTTATTTTTCTGCTTTAATTAGATGAGTGATTGCCAAGCGGGGGTAGACGTACCCCAGGGGTACTTAAGCAGGTAACTGACTAAGATATTTCCTTTCCTTTGATAAAACTTTAAAACAGAAGTAATCTGATTTGGTGTCAGTAAAGCAGTACATTAGCCTGATGGGGATACACTACCATTCAAAAGAATCCTGGGAAAAAAATCTCTATTTTCACAAAAGACATTTAGCAGCACAACTGGTTTCCACAGTGATAAATTAAATATTTATTGAGCACCAAATCAGCATTTTAGAATGATTTCTGAAGGATCATGTGAAGTCTGGAGTAATGACTGCTCAAAATTCAGCTTTGCCATTGCAGGAATACATTATATTTTAAAATATATTAAAAGATATATAAAAACAGTTTATAAAATTTATCATAATATTTCATAATATTACTGTTTTTACTGTGTTTTTGATTAAATAACTGCAGCCTTGGTGAGCATAAGAGACTTCTTTTCAAAACAAACAAAAATCGTACTAATGAACATGAGATAAAAGGGTTGAGAAACAATGCATACATTTTTGCATTTACAGCATGCTGCTTCCAGACAAGCATGCCCTTGTTGATACGTATCAAATTCAATTGACATCTTAGTGAATTAGCCATTTAAAAACTGCATTGCATTCAGATGTTTGCGATATTTGGGACATGTGAGCATGAGAGAGCATCATCTTACCGTATTATCCTATTAGACAGTCCCTTACTTAAAATAAGCCTTTTACTGATGCAGCAACAAACAGCTGATTCTTAGCTGTCTCATGACAACAGTGTGATGTCATTTGAAAATTGCGGAAAATATGAAGCAGCACAACTGTTATCAACATTGATAATAATATGTGTTGTGATCAGCAAATCAGCATATTAGAATGATTTCTGAATGATTATGCTACACTGAAGACTGGAGTAATGGCTGTTGAAAATTCGGGGTCTGCACCATATTTTCAAGTATATTAAAAAACATTATTTTAAGTTGTAATATTTTATGCTGTTACTGTTTTTACTGTACTTTTGATCAAATAAAGTGAATAAATGCAGCCTTGGTAAGCGTAAGAGACCTCTTTCAGGAACATTTAAAAAAATCTCATTGACTCTTGAATGGTAGGTTATGTAAATACATAACTGTAATGTGGTACTATATGCATGTTATTTTAGGCTTGGCGTAAAACCAAGGGTTCCTTAGCCTGAAAAAACATTGAAGACTGCTAGAATATGCAATTACAAAATCAATATCATTCGAATATAAGCCAAGCGCTCAAGCATTGAGTGCATGTGTAAGATGAGTCTGTCTCAGATGTCCTTGTGTCCATGTGTGCTGATGATTTGCAATCTGAGCAGCGTTTAGAGTCTGTGGGCACCAATCAATAAGAATATGTTTAGAAGGTTAAATATTAATGTTTAGAGGAGCTACTCAGAGAGCACTAGGAACCTTTCTATCTTGTATCAAAGAATGGGGCAGACTAAAGAGAAAGCTTCTTCATCTAATTTATGTTATCCCACAGCTTGTGTCAGCATCATTATGCAATTATATAACCTGCATGTTATTATAATCACATTACTATAATTATCATTGCGTTTCTGAGAAGCCCAAACAATATTTGTTTATTAGTACAACTGACTGTGCCAACAGATACTAACATTGCAGTCTAGTGTTACAACATCATGTCTGTTTGATAAGAGACATTTTTGATGGTATACAAGACTAGACTACTTGTCATCTATTGACAAATGTGAAGCAGATGGCAGGTTTACAGACATGCAGACCAAAATCAGGTGGTAAAAATGATCAGGTGTGCTGTCATTACTCAGTGAATATGAAAAAACTGAAAGACTGTCTATAGCATGGAAAAGGTGTGTGAAATGGAAATATATTTGGCATTGTAACCCTTCTCACTAATTCCAGAAATAGAAGTGTAACAAACTAGACAGTCTTTGTTTAACAGGAAAATTACTAGCACAACTTTCACAAGCCTGCTTCTTTAAATATGGCTGAAGCCTAAAAACATTGTGTTTTTGTTCAAATACTTATATGGGCCTGAACTTATCTAATGCAGTATGTGCGCAGAAACAGATTAAACCAAAACAAGAGCGCAAATATTAATCTTTCCTTGTATTTTTCAGACACTATAATGGACATAAAGCGGCCCGGCCCAAGAGCATGATCAACATGGGCGGTAAGTATATTAAATTAATTGGTAGATCTTCCTGAAGATGTAAATGTGTAGTTATTTTTAACGCTATGTCACAATACAGTTGCACAAATGTCACTTTATGATGTGCTTAAAGGGATAGTTCACCCAAAAATATGTTACTCACCCTCATGTTGTTCCAAACCTTTATAAATTTCTTTCTTCTGTTAAATGCAAAGGAAGATATTTTGACAAAGGAAAAAATCCTACAGCAGTTTGAGGGTGAATAAATGATGAATTTTCTTTTTTTGATGAACTATCCTTCTTATCTCTTTGTTCGTAGCTCTTTCCTGCAGTAAAATCACAGACTTTTTAATAGACTAAGCCCAATTTTTACCAAAACAACTTGTTTCGTCAGAAACCTGAGTTTGCAAAACACTGTGGCAGTGATGTTCTGAAAAATGGAGTCGGTCTGCTTTGTTGAGTTGCTTCTATCTGGATATTAAATAAATCAAGCTCCTTCAAAGAGATTAAATCATCTCACACACACACACCCCACCCCCCTCAGATAAGCGCACATACTGTTTATTTCTGGACATATTTATGAGTTGCTAATAGAAACATAAAGGTTACGGCTTAATTATGTTTTAAGTAAAAGTTCCACAAAACCTCGCTGTGAGCGTGTTTGACATTTCTCTGGCACAGTAAATGTGTAGTACTGCAGGCCTGTGCCATGCACTCGTCTCCAATACACCCCCAGGCACACGTCCAATACACATCACTGGCACATATTAAATAAAAGTCCTTTAATAAGCTTTAATGAGGCCATGCCATGGTTTTAAAGAACTGCAAGAAGATTGGGCCGTGCCAGTATTTCTGTGATTATGCCCTGTAGGAACTCTCCTCTTCTCATGCTGGGGAAAAAAAGACCTAATTTTAGCCCTGTTCCTGGAACTTTTTTTGTAATGGTTTGGCACAGTTCTGCTCTTATGTATGTGGATGTTTGTGTAAGACAGATCAGATATGTGTGTGCAAAAAAACAAATAATATAATATAGGCCAGGGCTGTCCAAACTCGGTCCTGGAGGGCCGGTGTCCTGCAGAGTTTAGCTCCAACCCTAATTAAACACACCTGAAGCTCTTACTAGGTATACTAGAAACTTCCATGCAGGTGCGTTGAGGCAAGTTGGAGCTAAACTCTGCAGGAGTACTCTCCAGGACCGAGTTTAGACAGCCCTGATATAGGGTAATATAATATATAATGTAATATAATATAATATAATAATGTTTATTTACCTTTAATGCTGACATGGCAATAAAATAAATAATATTTTTAATAATAGTAATAATAATAATACAAAATAAAATATTTTATAATGTATATTTGACATGAATTTAGCCTTTTAATGCTGACATGGCAATAAAATTAACAAATAATATTTATTTATAATAAATAATTTATTAACTTTTTTAAAGATAAATAAATAATAATAATAAAAATGTCCAAAATGATATGTTTTTAATTAAATCTCCTGACTCCTGGCCCACAGCATCCAGTTTCCCTCTCTTTCCTCACAAAAGTTTTGTCTGTTAACTTTTTAACTTAATAGTAAAGCAGATATCTCCTTCTATAAACAATCTAACTGTTGGTTGTATTTTAACAGATTCCTCCAGTGATGACGCTGAGAAGAGCTCTGTTTTGCAGACGCATAGCCTGAGAGAGTTTGAGCAGGTAGGTGCTTACTTTCGTTTCCCTCAAAATTAGCTTCTGCATGCAACTGCAAGCCCTGAAAGCCATTTGTCAGGCCTCTGACTGGTTTTCACTTTGTTGAGAATGTGGATCTTTGGCGTTTGCCTGCAGATATGGTGAACAAGTGAACTAGTTCAAGGGCTTGCTTAAAACACAGATGTATATACTGTACTTGGTTTTTAGCCTAATCAGAACCATTCTCTTGGTGCGTAGCTAATCGCTCCTTGTACCAGTTCTGACATGTTAATACGCCATCAAGCTGTCCTAGTTCATTTTGGGAATGCCAGATTGTGAACAACATCACTATTGACATGTTCTTTCAGCTCGTTGTCCTGTCTAATCAGATTTACCCGTACTGTTGTCCAGTAAACACAATGGAATCCATCAAGAATCCCAACAACTACACGTGTACGCGCACAGCCGAGTAAACCTTCATATGGTTTTTGTAGTGTTTTTTATGTGATTTCCAGAAAACACACTCTGGACAGAGCAGGATCTGGAATGCCTGCTGTACACACGCTGCTGTGGTTTATCTGTATGCGAAATGCTTTCTGGGAAGGGAGCCAGCCTATTATGGCTGTGATATAACTTCAGCCTTGCTACCTTCAATTACGAGAGGCCTGTGTGAAAGACTGCAGTTTTTTTCTTAAGAAACGTTTTGCCGTGTGTAAGGTTTTGTGAGGAACATTTCATGAAGACACCAAAGAATAAGATCACAATCCACTGATAAGAATGTCATAAGACATATCAGTACTCCATAACAAAATGCTTGACAAAAATTGAAGGTTGTGTTAGCTATTGTTTTATTGACCCACTTAATTTGAATCTGAGTAACTGAGATTTTTCCGCAGCTTATTTTTCATAAATCTGCATATTTGCTGCTTCGTAATGAAGAAATCTCATGTGATGCTTCCCAAACTGCTGTAGTTGAAACTGGCCTGCTTTTTAGGGCTGGATGAAAATGTAAATCTTTAAAATCGATGATATAATATTTTTATGTATTGTATTTAGTTTATTTTTGAAATATAACATTAACATATTCTGTAATGTTTTACTGTATTTAAACTTTAAAATATATATTTTTAGGATAATCTTGATCTTAATTAGTTCTTTGTTTATTATTCCTAATTCTTAATTTTAATTGTTTATTAATCTTGATTCTTAGAATCCCAAGTTCTTTTATGTTATCCCCTTTGTCAGTGAACGCTGTAGTTTCATTTACAAAGAAATGACTCTAATCAACTTGTTCTTTGTAAATCAAAAACATAAAGCGCAAGCAGTGCAGTCTGATTCTTGTAATGAATGGCTCAAACTGTCTGAAATACTGCCCTGTAGGCCTATAATTTACAATATTAACAGAGAAAGATATATATATAAGCAAAATGGAAATTATTGCAGAAATATAGTCAAATCAGATTTGAATCAAATTTTAATCTAAATTAAATCGAATCAGGTCATCTGTGTTGATACTTAGTTCTAGTGTTTTTACTTATCATCACTGGTGCATTTTTGCTGATGTTGTCTACCATTTGTGTTTTATTTGTGTTGTACCTTTGTGTCGATGTGTATGTGAGATTTAAATGAGTAGGGCTAGTAGTGATGGTTTCTCCATAGATGAAACATTCGTGCTATTGAACACAGTCGGCCTCTAGCCGATCTGTCAGCTGGAAGAGCCAAACGTTTCCCCACAGCTTGGAATATGAATCTGCCAAAATATAATTTGTAACTGTCAAACAACTTGGTAGGGTGTGATTGGAAGGTAGAAAAGTTAAAAGTAAGGGGAAAAAAATCTAAATGCACTTCTTCAAAAAGCCGTTTTTGCTGCATTTAAGAAATTGAAAGCATATGGTTGCCTGTTTTTTGTACCGACCACAAAGGCAATTTAAATTGATATAAAAAGATGGCTTGTGCACTATTAAAACCTCGGTACAAATTACAATTGCTAATCTGTTATTTTGCCCTTATTTTGAAGGCTTGGCAGATTTTGACAGGCACAGTCAAGACCTGATCATTGTGGCCCGGCCCTCCATGTACCTTTCAGCAAGTAGCTGCAAAATTCAGAAGGCACAGGACAAACAAGAGCTGGTTTTGTCTTTCTGGATATTCTGTGCTTTCTGCAGCATTTCTTCATTTAGGTTCTATTTAGATAGAAAATAGGTCAACATTTTCTGCATGATGAGCAACACATGCCTTGAAGCATTCATGATTTTTTTTCTCTTTATGTCTGATTCATGTCACAAAGGCACAATGACTGAGGGTTTAATTGCTAATTCTTACTAAAACAAGCCCAGCAGAGGGAATACACAAAATGATGGAGATAAATGTTATAAACTGAGACACGTGGTGTATTCAAGTGCATTTTTGGCTTTTTAGGTTAATCATTTCAGTGTTATTACCAAGCATACTGGATATATAATAGCCTCCTGGTTCATATCTGCTTAGTCAGAACTGGTATAATCGCTTACATGTGGCCTTTCTCTCCCGATGTGTATGTATGGAAAGCAGTCTCTCTAAATTGGTTTTGTTTCCAATATAGCAGCTATACTGCTATATTTTTGTTCAATTTTGGGCTGTGGAAAGCGCATGTAGCCCCATGAGTGTCTTGCACCGCCCTCTACTGGTTTGTTTAACTACAGTGTCTATTTGATCCACCCCCTGACTCCATTTCCTCTCCCTTTCCCCCCACACTCTCACTGATCAGCACTATCAAGCATACAGTGAGAGAACTGAGGCCAGACAGCTTAATTCGAGCCAGATCTTTGTAGTAAATCAGTGGTCCGCATCAGAGGGACAGAGTCATCATGCTGTGTAAATTATGGAGACAGTCATGGTTGATGATGATAATGTAGTGTTGGATCTAATCTGCACCATGTCTGTCTACAGATTGGATTCACCATGTTAATTTACTGAAGGTTTTCTACTGTATTATTTGCTGAATCCTCACAGATCACTCCTATATGTTGTGTATTGGTTGTATTGTGAAGTATGAGAAAGACTGCAGTGATACAAGAAAGAAATTGGGTTTCTTGGCCGTAAGGCGGTCCAAAAGCAAATCGATAATAAACTAAAATATGTAACAATAACACACTTTCTGCCCAAACAACTATTCACATTTTTTGTATTCACTATGGTGTTTATAAAACAACATCACAATGCCAAATAAAAAAAATTAAAATAAAAAAAACTTAAGTTTTTACATTTTAATATGGACCAAAACATGCCAGCCCAGAAACGATAACTTGATTAAATTGATTAAAAACGTTCTCATTTTTTATCGTTCTTTTTTTTTGTGTACTTTTGCACTTTAATCTTTTTTTATACATGTTTACTTTATACATTTTTATTGTATTTAAATATTAGAGGTTCTTTTTGTTATTTGTAAAAACTTATACTTGATATTTAAAGGACAACATGGTTTAGGTCATTGCACATTGAGTCCGAAATTTTCGCGCGCGTTTTTCAGTTTTTTCGTATTCCTCATCCTTTCCTATCCAAATGCATGCAACGGATGCAAAACCACCGAAAATCGAACCTGATCTGAACTTTTTTATGACGGACGAAAGTTTCAGAGGCAGTGTGTAAACGTGATTGACACAATGTTGTGAAGTTGTATTTATTTTTTAACGTGCGAAAATTTTGGACGAAAATTTCAGACTCAGTGTGCAGTGCAATGACTTTGAGTATTAGGGTTTGTTCTGGTTAATCTTTTTAACCAGTTTTTGTAATGTAGTTCAAGACTATGATAAAAGCTTCAGCAATTATCATGATTTGAAATTACTGTCACATGCTTACTAAGCACCTTACAAAAGATTAAAGCATTATTTACTTTATGTGCATCTTTGATGTGTTGTTGAAAAAACACCAACACATAATTGATGCATGTTCATTAATTTTAAAAATACTTAAAGGGTCAATTGAATTTGTTAATATTTATATTATTAATCAGGGGGCATTCAGAAATTCTGAATGAATTTACTTATTTTTATTTTCAAAATCAAAATTTAATTACTGAAATTGTTATGCTAATAATATGATTTGTAATGAAAATGTATTGTATGAAATTAGATACGTTTTCACTGTAATGGTCTACTTTTGGATCCCACTGTATGTTTGAAGCCGCCTGATTTCTGGCTTCAGATTTCAAACCTCTGTAAAATCATCTGTATTTGAGCTGTATACACATTGTTCACAGATTGAGTATTGTGTGTATTTCCCAGAGGAAGTGTGTGTCGTGATATCTGTGTGCATTTATAGGTATATAAGTGTGCACGATCCATTTTGAATTCGTAAGCCATCCCCTGTCTCCATTTCAATATTTTTATTCCTTGAGGCCATATGGGACCAATTACAAACAAAATATGCAGGGAGGGGCAAAAGCCATATTTTTATTAATTGCTTCAGCACTTAGTGGCAGACCTAATGCTGCAATTATTGTACAATAAAGCAAAGACATTAACTGAGGTCAAAGAACCAGCAAACCAAACTGTACTCTGTAAATCTTGACAGTCGCTGGCCAAATTGCATGGCAGAGCTGGATAAAAAAATGAAGAAACATTCAAATTTACAGATTTAAACGAGCTGCGGTCGGATTCTTGAATGACAGAAAGATCGGTCAAGTCTTTTTTCCATATTCAAGCAAATCATGAAGCAAACTGTTCTTAATTAAATGTAACCTGTCTTTTGTGTATGCCAGCACTCATATATCAATGTAGTGAGTCACTGTGTAAATAAGAGCGAGTATTTTAGGCCAGGCCTGTGACACACAACTCTGTGCTCTGACCCACTGACTGCCTTTGGGTCTCTTCTACAAAGCAAAGGGGCTTTGAAGCAAAAAAGAAAAAAAGGCAATTGATACATTGGTTTTAATTCAACTTCTGTATTGCTATTCATACAGCAATCACAAAGAAATTAATTGAATTATGTGGACCAGCTCTTTTCATGTATTTCTTCTCAGAGCTTTCTTTGAATGATAACTTCTTTCGCTTCCTCCCGAAAATGTATTATTTGATTATTTAAAATTAATTATTATTTAATTAATTATCTGTTAGCTTTTTTTTTAGCAAATAATTGTGTATTTAAAAAGTATTTATATAATTTATATATTTTATTTTAGTATATTATATTTAAATATATATTTTAAGTGTCCCTATTATTCTCACATTTAGCGGGCTCATTGTTAATTTGGGTATAGCAGAATTAGGCTCTTTTTTAATATTAATGTTAAATCCGTTTCTTCTCCAGATGTTTTGCTGTTGGGTTCTTCAAACAGCTCTGTTTTGTTCCAGTATTTGTTGGTTTTCTCATTCATTCCATCTTCTGTTTCCTTGGCCCACTCAGTTTTTGCAGTTTATGCAGTTACATTTTCTGACATCTTGCCAGTGCTCAAATGTCCTTTAGTTTCTCTGTCTGCGTGGTGCTTGCGCTCTGGCGTGGTAGTTTGGAATGGTAATAATACTAATTTCACCAGGGGCACTCTTTCCTGGGGGAAACTTAAAGGCCGTGAGATCATATTTTGAGATCTCGGTCCAGTTTTGACATCAAACACACAGGCCTGTATGCTCTCAGGCGGGGCCGTAATCCGATTTTGAAAATATACCTAACGTCTGCTTTAATGAGCTAACTTGAGTGCCCTTATACCCCCTGTGAAAATATTCTAACTGCCTATGAAATACAAGAATTGAACCATCAAACCCTTGTTAAAGCACTCAGAGCTCAGGGGATGATACTGTGCGGTAGAAGCACAGGGCCGTTGTGTTTTCTGGCTGGATTTGTAGAAACGGTGGGCCACGACAGGCCTGGGAGGATGGAATAGCGGTGTTTGTAAATACCACTCCAATTATCGGTAATGCGCCAGTAATAGGAACCAGATGAACGTTTATTTAATTTGTCAGGAAGGTAAAATTAAGAAGAGTAAGGCTCAGAGTCATGGAGCCGCACTGAGTCCGTACGCTTCTCCTGTGCCAGTGTGTTTATGTTATTCTTGTTGATATTTTAAGGCCATAATCAAACATTTAGCTGGTCAGGAAATGCCGGGGGTTGACTTACTCTGTCTAATTGGATTTCAGACAATTTATCCACTTCTCCTAAATTAAGCAAACAACTGAGACAGAATAAATCAGATCAAGACTGATTTTATTCTGATTAAGAATTGTTTTTTTGTTTAGTTTTTTTTTAATAAAATAAAATGATAAACTACAATCCAAATCTCAATCCAATTAGACTTGTAGACTGTCTGCCATGTTTTTATTTTATTTTATTATTTCCTGAAGCTTAAATATTCACAAGAATCATATAAATTTGCACAACGCCATTTCTAGGTATGGAGTACTGACCATAAGTTTAAATACATAAAAACATCTTAAAAACATTGTTTTTTTAAGTGCAAGTGTGAGAGATTCTCTCCGTACCATCATAAAAGTATGCAATGTTGCATTTCACAAGCCAAATTTAAAAAAGCCTTTGACTTTTGTGGCAAAAGCAAGAAGCGCTTGGCTGAATGTGTTGACCGCTGATTCTCATAAAAGCTTGAAAGAGGGAAGCCACGAAAGATGGAGATGGTCTGTTGTTCAGTTGAGTACTCAATGTTTGACAGTAGTGCTCTCAAGCGTCGCTCTGTAATTATATATAATGATATATGGCAAGTATAATTGAAATATGTCAGGCACCATCATCCTGTGCATATATTGTGTATTTCTCAATATCTCTCATGGATTTGCTTATGTACACATGTACAATGAGCATGCTGAGTACTCCGGAAGCCGTTCCGCATCAGCGTGTTCTCTATATAAATCCTTTGTGGTCTTAAAGTGCCTTAAAGCAAGATCTGTGATTGTATATTGCCATTTATCTGTATGGACAGAGTAATACTGGTACATTCACTGGTACAAACACAAACCCATGTTTCTATTTGTATTTGTTTAGCAGTAGACTGAAGAATAGAATAAATATAAATATATATATATATATATACATGAACTGTATTCATTTGATTATTTTTGAATGCCAGGAATTGTATTTCTAAACTAACCCAATGCGTTCTCTTAGTCGCAGTGTTTAAAAGTCAGCTGTTAAAAGCTCAAAACTGACACTGTACGCAGATCAGCTATAAAGGGCATATTTGTTCCAACTGCAGAAATCTATGTTGTCTATATTTCAAAGGCCTGTAATTTCTCTTTTCAGTCAGTGAATCCACACAGACAGATGCTGGAAGACTGCAGTGACCTGTGGAGGTCTGGTTGTTGGCATTTTTTCACATGCTCTGGTTTTAAAGAATGACTGCTCTCTTTGTTTCTGAGCTCCGTTTGATTCGAAGCAACTTTCTCAATCATGTTAAGCAGAAATAGACAGAAAACAAAGAGAGTCCGAAGGGAAATTGTGTTGTACATGTACAATAGCATCCAATGCAAAAGTCCATGACAACTGGCATCGGTTTTCGGAGCTGGTTGAACTTGATCCCATAATTTAGTCTCACCATAAACACGCTGAATTAAAGGCAGATTTGGTCTTTGAAGTGCGATCGAAAAACCAGTGTTTTATTTTGCTTCTTCCAAACAGAATTCAGCCTGTAACATGAAATGCTCGTGCAGAGAAGGTCTTGTTCTCTGTGTTTACGGTTTACTCTGGGAAAATGCCTCACTGGATAACTTGTGACACAGTAGTCAATCTCAGTCGCTTTTTGTTGTACTTCATTTAGGAAGGCTGGTATGATCACAGTGACTTGATTTGTTTTATAATGACTTTTATGTGTACATAAACATAAGTGATTATTCTTTCACTAAGTGATTTTTCATTTGAGATGAGATACTTCTGTTAGATGTAAAAAGCTGATTTCTTGTTTGTTATTTAGCTACAAATGGTAAAATCTTGTCAATATTGCAAAATCATACAGTGATGAGAACCTCTTAGTAACAGCTTTGTATGAGAAACAATGTGTTTAATTTATTTATTTATTTTAAATTATTTAATGCTTCACAATTGTTCTTGTTTGCTTACATTACGTTATAGTGCATCAGGACTTTTTCAATGCTGAATGCTGTAAATTTGTTTATGTATGTATACATTTATTTATTGTATTTGAATCAATAATGTGGTGTAGCATATTAAAACACTGTTGTTGCTGTTGGTACATTTTTTTTATTGCTTTTGAAAGGTGTCTCTAATGCTTAAAAGGCTTTTAAAATAACTTTTAGTATATTTTAAAAAGGAATTTATTCCTGTGATGCCAAACCTGAATTCTCAGCAATTTCTTCAGAAATCATTTTAATATGCTGATTTGTTGTTTAAGAAACATTTCTTCTTATCACTGTCTGTTATGCTGCTTAATATGTTTGTGGAAACTTTGTTTGTGGAATGTTTGTGTATGAATCTTTGATAAAATAGAAAGAAACTGCATTTATTTGAAATAGAATTCTTTTTATTTGTAATATTATAAATGTCTTTACTGTCACTTTTATTTAATGCATCCTTGCTAAATTAAAGTATTTCTTTTGAATGACAGTGTACTTTTTTTTTTTTAAAGGAAATGAACTAAAATGACAAAAAAATCATTACGATAAAAATAATTGTAAAAAGTCAATCATAATACATAATAAGTAATAGAAAATGTAAAAAAAAGAAAAAAAAAGAAGTGGTCTAAGGTTCAGTGTTTCCTATCCCAATATATATTTGACCTTCACCGGCTGATTCAGTTGCACCTGCCTGTAAATCTCTGGGATAGGTGAAGCCTAATATAACTTACCTGCACACACTGCTTTTTTCTCCATTCCTCTGTTTCCACTAGAGATGTTGAGATCACTTCCTCCCCTGGCAGGAACTCAGAACTCACACCTCTGAATATGTTTTGACGGATGACACAAGAGATGGAAAGAGAGAGCAATAAGAGCGAGAAAGTGCCAGGTTTTAGATCTTCTGCCAGTGTAGTAATACCTTGGCACAACTTTCCATCTCTCTGTTTTCCCCCTAATTTTCTCTCTCTTTCTCTCATATACTTATTTTTCCTCCTAGGAATGGAGAGAATATGACCAATGTGGCATAGAAAACATGTAGTAGGCCTAATTTTAAAGCATGTTATCACATGTGGTTTATAATCAGTTATCATAAGATTAGGAAAGGTCATGAAGTATGTTTTAAGTTAGCAAAAGGGCCTTGGGGTCTCCGAGACATCAAACATGAACGTGAGGCTTAAATGTTAAGATGTTCTGAAAGAACCAGAGACTCGCTTCACTCCGCATGATGAAGTGATCCCTGTTTTCTCTGATGGCTTTTAGAGTTGACTGTAGAGCTAAATCTTTCTTTAAAACTCAGATTACTGTCCTGCCTCTCATTACTGAAAACAGATGTGGAAATAATGAATCGATTTCAATCAGAAAGTAATATGTGCTGCCATCGAAGAGATGATGTATAATGTATTTCATGTGAGTCACAGCGAAGTGGCTTAGCATTAATAGGAATTTAGCAAAAGGAAGAAAGATGTGAGTAAACAAATTAACAGACAAAGTTGGAGATGAGAATAAGTCATCTTGTGTAGTTTGATCATTTTGCAGCCGTTGTTGTGCTGAAGCCTGAAACGAAGCCCAGGGTCTCAGCGGGAGTATCGGTCTGCTGAGTGGATTGGAGCTCAACGCTGAGAGCCATCCGTCACACTCCATGCCCAGGGACGTCCACATTTCCCTGGGTAAAATATCACAACCCTGCAAGGGCCGGGGAACTCTGGCAGGAGCATCAGATCTTTGGCCAAGAGGCTCTAGTCTGGTATTCAGTGTCAAGCTGAAAAGTAATCTCACTGTTAAAATGTGTGGTTTGGATGCGTAAATGGCACCAGGATGTGATGTTCTAACTTAATTTCCTCAAGACGTTACTGCAAGGAAAGCATCTGGAGTCCAACTGAGCTGTGCCGTATCTCAGTATCAAAGTGTTGTCTCTTGAAGGTTTCAATGTTTTAAGGGTCTTTTTGTTTCTTAGACTACGTACACTACCGTTCAAAAGTTTCAGTAAGTTTTTTTTTAAAGAAGTTTATATTTTTATTCTGCAAGGATGCATTAATTGATCAATACTGAGAGTGAAGACCTTTATATGTAACAAAAGATGTTAAATTAATGTTTTATTCTACAACTGGTGTCACTGTTGATAATAATAAGAAAGTTTCTTGTTCACAAAATCAGTATTTTAGAATAATTTCTGAAGGATCATGTGACATTGAAGACTGAAAATTCATCTTTGCCATCACAGGAATAAATAACTTTATTTTAAATTGTAATAATATTTCAAAATATTACTGTTTTTACTGTTTTGATCACATAAATGCAGCCTTGGTGAGCAGAAGAGACTTCTTTTAAAAACATTTTAAAAGTCTTACCGACTTTTGAAGGGTTATATAGCTACTCTGAACATTTTCACTCTGTGACATCTGTTGACACCTTTACCTTTGCACTGGGCATCGTTTATCCCATTAGCTCCTTGGGTGTTAGTTGCCAAGGCAACTTTGCCTCATAAATGATGCCTGTTCCTCCAATAAAATGTTGAATCTATATGAGGGACCTCGATTTTTTTTTCACAAAAATGTATTCCCCACTGTAGGGGGCCGGGGTACTGGTTTGGATACAGAACCTGCTTTCTGTATAGCAATGTCGGAGTGTGTGTTTGTCAAATGTACGTCCAGCGTATGCTTTCTTGTTTGTCTGGGAGTGCTTGTACTTGCATGTTAGACCCAGTGGGCCTGGCATAGACTGTGGAAAAGTTCTCCCCTCGCCTCACTATGATGCTGGCAAACGGGCTGAGGCTCTGCTGTACACGTACCACTAGCACCATCCTGTGCCATTGCATCTGGAAATTATTTACCAATGAGAGAGGAAGAGGGGGAGTTGTGAATGGAAAAAAAACAGAGGTTGCATAGGGGGAATTGAAAAAAGGTTTGAAAGAATTCACCTAAAACTGAAAATTCAGTCCTCATTTATGTCATTTTAAACTCGTATAACCTTCTTTATAACATGAAAAACAAAATATCCCCCATCAAAGTGATTCACATGACTCTTATGCTATATTTCAAGTCTTCTGAAGCCATATGGTACCTTTATGTGAGGAAAAGACTGAAAATTAAATGACTTTCAACTCCCATGGAACACAAAAGATGTTTTGAAGAATATTTTATGTCCAAACAATGAAAAAAATTGGACCTCACAGAATTTCTTTGTTTATTCAATGTGCATTTTTCAAAATATCATCTTTTGTGTTCCTCAGAAGAAAGCAAGTCCCACATGAGTAAATCCATTTTTGGGTGCACAATTTCCCTAACTCTAACTTTTTTGCATATTGAGAAGAATTGTTTTAGATTTTTATTCATAAAACAATAGCATGAATCCAACTTAAAGAGAGGTTCCCATCCACCTCCCTTCCATCTATCTTTTCAGTCTCCATGGCAACAAGAAGGATGTCCTGTGGAATTGGCTCCGCAATCTGGGCCTCTGTAAGCTCAGCTTCAGAAAACCCTCTAAGGGCAGAAAACACATGAAGATGCAGTAATGAACTGTTGCTGCGCTCATCCGTCAGATGTAATGTGACTCAATGTAATCATTACATGAGATGATACAACAGTAGTTGTAGATTCTCAGCTGTGTAGAGCGGAGTGGCCGTGACTGTTGATTTTCTGCTTGATTTATATCTGTGTTAAATAGAGCGCAGGCTCTGAGCTCTCAACCCTCTCAGGCTTAGCCTGTCAGGCTGAGTTTCACACAAACACATCAGCCATGTGCTTCGGTCATCATAATTGCAAGATTCAAATAAACAAAGAAATGGTCCAAAATAATTGATGCCTTTATTGAACTGTAAAATTGTAGCTAAAATAATTTGTTCTGGATTTCATTTGAATCAGATGAGAGATGTTGCAGGCGTTCAGCGTGTTTATAGCACATCAGGCTATGTTTTTATAGCATTATCTAAAGGCATTTCCCCATTGAGCCCAAAGACCACATTTGCATTAATTGATTGTAGAATTATGAAATGAATTATAGGAAAAAATATCAGCTGGTATTTAGAATAATGCCTCATTATGCCTGTTTTTACATTTAGATTTCATTTGCAATCACCTAACACTCAAAGTAATGTAAAAATCAATCTTTATTTTTCATACTGTACATTATAATGTTGTGATGCCTAAATTAACTTGTCACATTTAAAATGATCGATTTTGGTGTTTCATTTAATTAAACAAAATAGTATAGATTTACACACTACTGTTCAAATGTGTTTTGGACAAAAGCCTCTTATGCTGACTAAGACTGCATTTATTTCAACCTTTTTTTTCAGGATTCCTTGATAAATAGAAAATTCAAATTTAAAAAAAAAAAAAAAAGTCATTTGAAAGACATTTTGTAACATTTGTAATGCTTCCTTGCTGAATAAAAGTATTACTTTCTTAAAAAAATTTACTGATCCCAAACTTACTGGTACTGTAACATTGGACATTTGTTAGTTATTGGCCATACATTAAAAATAATTAGTGGCTTATTTTGTATTGGCCGATAGAAATTTTGGAGGAGAAGCATCAGATTTGTAACAATTTTTCTCAAATAAAATGCAGCACACTTAAGCAAAAGTCTCCATTTGTTCTTCATGTAATCTTACTGCTGTCTATAGAGACTCAGGGCTTATAAAGTGATCTCATTTGTTAACACAAAAAGAAAACGAGAGATTAAATCATTTGTGTTTGTGTCTTATGGCACCGTGTCCTCTTTTCACATCTTCTCAATTCTTAAACCATTTGTCATTGCAGTTTTCCGCAAAAAAAACAAAAACAAAACAAAAAACAAAACTGCCGGATACTGATAAGACACGAGAGAAGTGAAGCAGCATTTGGGACTCATGAAGCGAGTGTCTCTGACACTAGGCACCATGGCAACGTTAAACCGTCTACAGTAAATGCAAATGAGGGAGACACAGAGCTGTTCATGAATGCATTCCTGCAAAGAAACAAGAACAACCCTGGCTTCATTAGATGTGCTTCATTGCAAACTCCTCATTTCTTTTATAGCTGTTCTGTTATATTTTTAAGAGATTGTAATCATAGCAAGATGAATTTGATGAATAAGGCTTGGATTTAAATGTACTGTGAGTCTGGGAAATATCACAGGACCTGCTGACTGAGTTTCTATGGTTGTTCCTCATTGTCTTTATAGTTATTATAATGATTAATGGCTTCTAGTAATGATTAATATATACTTTCATTCCTAATTTCTAACCAGAACTCCATCGCTTACAGTTTTTCATCTGGTATTACTTTTATGGCAGACAAATCCCTTCATTTGCATTTTTTCGCCATGTGTAATCCTTTAAACGACTGTTTCAAAACCAGTTCCCATTAACTTGCTCATAATATCAAATCAGTCAATAAGAGTCAGTCAGTCAGTCAATCAGTCAGCGCTGGAGATTGTGTGCATATGAACCTCAGTACAGCACTCAGAAGCTCACTGTCTTTGGTCTTCTCATGTCAGACCTCTGCCCCGTCAAACAGTGACAGAAAGACAGAGTCCAGACGCCAATGTGTCTCTTTACAAACATGTCAAACCTCCCATTTTCCCCCTACAACGGAAAACCTCAGACCTGCAGAACTCAAGTTCCCTCGCTGACAGACTGAGCAACACAATCATTTATGTAATCCAGTCTCACTGCCTCTAACAAAGTCAAATGCATTTGTCGGTAAGACTGAATCCAGATTTTAAAGAATAGGGTTTGCCTTACATTTAAAAGGCCTAGGGCAATACATTTATGTGTGAGCCCCTAATGAGGTTTTAGTGGGGTCCAGTTGTCAATCCTAGTCTTTGAGGTTTAGTCTGCTGTGCTTTTGTGCATATGCAATTTCCCTTCATAATGAAATCAATCATATTCAGCTTTCCTTACTTAAGCCATCTATTGATTTGTGCTATTTTGTGCAGTCATTTTTCATGTAACAAAAACTATTTTTGTAGCTTGAATTGTGAACCACAGGAACAGAAGGCAGATGCTCCCAACAGAGATGCAGATAGCATGTGGGTCTTTTTGAAAATATATATATATATTTTTTTTTTAGAAATAGTGAATGTGTCTCCACATAAGTGTTCAGCTTGGTAATGTATATGTTGGTTGGGGTTGGTAGAAGCTGTTGTTGGTAGACAGTCCCAGTCCAGAATTCCTCAGTGACAGCTGGTACAGGACACCTCCTGAAAATAACCCTGAAAAGTCCTGAGTCTTACTAAAGCTCACTTTAAGTTAAGGGCCATACTGCCCTCCTATGGTTAAACACATTAACAAATAAACATAAAGTGCATATTAACATGTAAATCAATCTCTAAATGGGTCATTCTTCTTATTCATATATAGGATAAAGTATTAAACTCATAATAAAAAAAGATGTAAACTATTCCATTCAAAGGTTTGGGGTCTGTAAGATTTTTTTCAGTAATGTTGTGAAATATCATTGTAATTTAAGATAACTAAATTTTCTGTTTTAATATATTTTCAAAAGTAACTTATTTCTGATGGCAAAGCTGAATTTTTAGCAGCCATTACTCTAGTCTTCAATGTAACGTGATCCTTCAGAAATCATTTTAATTCGAAAATTCAAACGTTTATATTAAAAAACAAATCTTTTGTAACATTATAAATAGCTTAAATGTCAATTGTGATCAATTTAATGTGTCCTTGTCAAATTAAAGGAACTTCTAAAATGAAAAACTGTCAATATATTAAGAAACATTTCAGATGTTTCTTCATTTATTCTTGCTCTAATCAAAACACTTTACATTCTAGTAATCTATAGAAATATCTCTTATCTAAAAAAATTTTAATATTAGCATATTTTTTTAATTAATCTTTGTGGTGTGCTTGGCAGTCAGATATAGTCGACCCTAATGGTTTTGAGTAAAAAGGACAGCATTCATGCTTATTCACATTCATACTGAAGCTCACAGCAAAAACGGTTTGAGAGAAACTTGAGGAACAGGTTTAATTTTAGTAAATATTGTCAGATAAAGGTTGGCAGTTGTAAATCCAGTTGAATCTAGTTGAATGGAATTAGAAGTCAGTGATTTTTAGCACGTAAGCCTCCTCTTCCCCTTCTGTCTTTTTTATTATCCTGATCAGTTAACACATTAAGCATGCCTGTAATCCTTACAGTTAATACTTCTGGTGGCTGTTGAAGTAAAAAAAGACCCCCTCCCCATATCAATCTGACACCCCTCCTTCTGCACACACCATGCATGGGGTAGACCCCTTTCAGGAGGAGGACCCTCAGTGTGTCACTTGCAGTTGATGCAGTTTATGTTGATGTTGTTGTTCTAGTATTAGAAATCCTACTACATATAGTTGGCTTGTTTTTTATATCTTTAACTGCATGTAAAGAGCGTGTGATTTAGACAGTATGGCACAGGTATGAGGTGTCTGAGAACCCCAACGTGACAAGAACGGTCATGTTTAACGGCTACCGTACTATTTCACAGCACCTCAATGATCTGAAGAAGGAGAACTTCAGCCTCAAGCTTCGCATCTACTTCCTGGAGGAGCGTTTCCAGCAGAAATTTGAGGACAGCAGCAGTGAGGATGTCCACCGCAGGGTGAGTATCACTGGGCTACTGTGAATTAAGCTGTTGACATGACTGTTACCTTGAGGGAAAGTTAACCGATTAATTTTGTCCACAAATTATTAACCAATTATTAGCCACAAATGTCCATCATTAACCAATGTATATCCAGAAAATAGATTTTTAGCACATTTCTTATATTTTAGCAAAAGTGATGAAATGTAAACAATACATGAAAAAGCAAAAACTGTAAAAGGTAACAAGCAAAAATATCAAACCATTGTTTTGTCGAACAAATATTAAGATTAATGAATGCATAAAATAAATGTATAACATTATATCTGTCACTAAATTTCCCCTGTTTTAGTACAATTTCTTTCTGTTGGGGGATGACAATAAACATTTGCACATGTATATTCTAGTACTGCGGCATTTGTTTTGCTGGCTTGGCAAATGCAAAGGCCTAAAATAGCCTGCAGACTGACAGTCATCTATACATTTGCAGTGCACAACAACTGCAGCCTGGAAATGTGGTTCTGTTTAAATAAACAACATTAATATGGATCAGCAGTCTGCTGCAGCTGTCACAAACTGACTGTCAGCACGGGAAAAACTGGATTATGGGTAGAGTGGTAGACTGGATGACTCTGGTTGGGTCTGGTTACTGTGAGGAAGTATAGGTGACACTGTCTAGCAGCTGTTGTCCATATTCTAATACCAATATGGAACACACACACAAAAAGAGTTTATCACTATATTTAAACTTATTTTCTCTTTGCATGTAGAGGGATATACAGGTCCAAAAGTCTGAGAACAGATTGAAAACTGTGGTTATGAAACCAAAACTTTTTGAATGTAAGGAAAACTTTTTGTAATGAAAAAATATTGTAACACTTTATTTTACGGTGTCCTTGTTACACGTTACATGTACTTACTATTATAGTAACAATAAATTATGCATAATAACATGCAAGTAACCCCAAGCCAAACCCTAATCCTAACCGTATAGGTACATATAGTTAATTCAAGTTTATTTGTATAGCGCTTTTTAAAATGAATATGAATTAATATTACTCGGTACTTAAATATATAATTATACTGTAAGAAGGATACCTTAAAATAAAGTGTAACCATATATATATATATATATATATATATATTAAATACAAAAATGCAAAATAGAAGAATATCCTTATTCCTGTGGTGGATATAATATTTATGCATGTAGCATTGATATTGTAATGAAAACTTTTAGAGCATACATGATCCAACAGTCTTCAGAGACTTGATTGAACAATTTGATTCATTTTTGATTAAGTTTATGCACGATTTGACTTAAAATAGCTCTGCTTAGGTGATACTCAACTGATACTCAACAGAAGTTTGTGTGTGCAAACAAAGCCCAAAGATGCAGTATAAGTGCCAAAACTAGGCTATTTTTATGTCTGACCTTTTCAAATGAACCTGATAAAACAAATATTAGTCCCACTGACCCATAAAGGCTACACAAATCATTGTGTAGAACGACTGATATATGACAGCTGCTCCTGAGTGCTGTCATTCATCAAACACAGTTTTACGGGCAAACGTCCCTGAGGGTTATAATGGGATGTGTATGTATAATTTCAAAAACAAAAAACCAGTACACACACAAAGTACTAGGCACTGATCTCATGCCAGCTACACTGAGTATCTGGTGGTGAGAGTTAAAAAAAAAGTCTCTGTTGCTGTGGCCTGGTGCATTGTGGGAAGGAAAAAGTAGAGAGGTTAGGTTTGAGTGCATGTCAGAGAGAGTGAAACAGCAGGTGGTTGGTGTCTCTTGTTCTATTTTAAGGTCTCCCCACACCCATGAGACTCCAGCTGCACGTGCAGAGACCTCATACCGAGCTCTGCAGACTCAGCAGAGAAGATCCGATGAAATATTTACAGCTTTCTTTTTTACTCATTTTAATGTAGCATATTAATTGCATGTGAATATTTTCAGAAAAAAAATCTGTTAGTAAAAATATTGTTGCATGAATTTCTAATGGAATATTTATGAGTTTATTATAATTGAACAGAAAACACAGAACATGCAAACTCACACACTTTTCATGCTTTTTTCTGAATGCAGTACATGCAAAAGCACAACAACAAAACATTTTTGTCCAGATCCTGCATTACAGAGCTAGTTTTGCTGCATAAGGAAAGTAAAATGAGATTGCAATGACTTTAAAAACTTTGTTTTTCAGAACATTGAGCTGAAGGTTGCGGTTGAAAGCTTGAAACAAGAACTCCAGGAAAGACAGGAACTGCTTGACAAGGCCCTGTAAGTATCAAACAAGAAAAATAGATGCTTTATATCTTTATAAAGTTGCTGTTGACAGATAATTTATGTCTGTTACAGTTAGGCTACATTGACTGCAGAATATGGTTGTCAGTCCTTAGTGCTAAATCCAGTTACACAGTTCAGTTATAATTTAAAGAATAAATGAATGAAATGAACGGACTGAGAAATGAACTGAGTCTTACACCTGCATTTTAAAATGATTTAAAAATCAAATCTCTTAGAAAATACAGTTTATAAGTCCAAAACACCAACCATGTTAAAGTAGACTTTTAGTTGTTCAGCTATATAAGGATTTTTTTTTAAAATATTTAGATAAATATTTAGTTTTACTGCTATTGACATCATAATGTCTTCATGTGATTAAGAGTGCAGATAGTGAAGCCAAACGTAATCTGGAAAGGAGTTAAACTGGCTAAAACAAGTCTGTGTTCTGTGAATGGTCTGTTCTTTAGTCTGGTGATCCTCTCTCTCACCCAGAATGCTGGTCTGCTGCCAAATACTATCAGCATGTAACTGCTTCTCATATGCATGTGCAACTAATCTTGCTGACCTGCCAAATGCAAAAGGCCAGAGCTCACTGCCAAGTCCAAGTTGGACGTTTATCGGTTTTGGGGGACAGAGCAGAGTGCCATGATGCCCTTTGAAATGTGCACATGGTCCTGTAACACTTTTTGTTGACAGAGAGGATAACTGAGCTCCTTTTTAGAAACAAATGCACACATACACTACCATTCAAAAGTTTTGGTTCAGTAAGATTTTTATTTAAACATTTTAAAATATGATTTATTTCTGTGATGGCAAAGCTGAATTTTCAGCAAACATTACTTCAGTCTTCAGTGTCACATGATCCTTCAGAAATCATTCTAATATGCTGATTTAGTGCTCAAGAAACATTTCTAACTATCACTGTTGAAAACATTTGTGCTGCTAAATATGTGAACATTTTTTATGACTATTTTTGTGGAATTTTAAACATTGTAAAGTCATGTCACTTTTGAATTTAATGCATTCTTGCTGAATAAAAGTGTCAGTTACCCCAAACTTTTGAATGTTAGTGTGTGCACTACACAAACACACTTGCGAGAAGAGCTCATTCATTCTCAGTAAAACACACAATGAGCAACTCAATCCTCACATAAGCGGGGTTGAGTTTCATACTTGACTTTTTCTTGTACGGTCGGGTGGAAGTGTGTCAGTAATGTATAAATTTACAGTAGGATCCGTTGGCCTTGGGGCGATCACCTATAAACGAACCCCTTCATTTGTGTTATTCTTCAGGTGACATCATTGTTCTGTTGAAGGGCCGGTTGCTATGTGTCATTTCCATCACACAATCTGTTCAGTTCTGATGATGTGTCTGCCAGTGACCTGAGTCTGAGTCTTGACCGTCAAGTAAAAATTCCCCTCATAATTTCTCCTCATGTTTTCCTCATACCTTCCTCTAAGCCATCGTTCCGAGCCTCAGAACTAACATTCGGTTCTCTGAGGACTAAAAATCAAGCAGAACTGAATGATATCACCTTCCAAGCTAAATGACATGCCTGTAGGCTGTGATTACTAACACTAACTGATGTAGCGGCTGACCAGGACGATCGCTCAGATCGCTCATTGCAGTAATGGATGTCTTGGCGCGGTGCAGTCAAAAAACCCTGAGGTGCCGTTTGCTCTTGATCAAACAATTACAGCAGGGTCAGTGCCGCAGCCATCATCACGTTCAAAAACAGCTCCGTTGCAATGCAGTAATGGAGTCTGGAAAAGCTGTTACGAGGTCCTCGAGAGGGTTCTAGAGCGCTTCACTGAGAGGCTCTCATTGACATTCCACAATACTTTAAGTGTCAGAGCAAAAAGCAAAGATTGTTACAACTCACCTTTGTGACACTTCTTTTGCTTTAATACTCTTTGGAGGATTGAAAAATGAAATGAAACTCTTTTACAGAGTCTGAAAGATCTGTACTTAGGGACAAAGATTAAATAAATCAAACATGACCACTCGCAGCAATTAATCTTTTGACTTTTCCCCGAAAGGACACAGATAAATCTACCTAAAACATTATTTATTTATTTTTTAAATACAGGTTTTGCATTAATTGTTTTAGAATTATAAATTATAATTATCTAGAATTTTAGATCGAAATCATTTATACTGTTTTATAATTTTTTATTATATTTACTATATTTATAAATATATGTGCATTATTACTATAAACTTACATGATCAAATAAATAAATAAATAAATGTTACTTTCTAGGGGTGAATTCACTTAACATTTGTGCCATTTTAGGTGCTGTATTTCATTGTAAACTCCTGCATCCACTCACTAATCACAGTACAATTAACCAGGTGCAAAATACACTGTTCCACTTCATTTAAATCAAGTAACTTTCATTTACTGCAGTGCAAAAGCACTTCCTTTCTATGTTATTAAGACTTATTATAGATTTAGTGCTGTTTGCCTTCTACAGTTTTGTTTAAAAATGCGATAGTGTACATTTCAATTGATCATGGAAGATATAGCCTAATTCACTGATTTAGCCATTTAGTTAACTTTGAGACAAATCCACAATGGCACAGGCAGCATTCTGACCAAAAGCGTTCTTTTTTAATTTGTATCGATGGATGTGTTTTGACACATTCTTTCCGAATTGTTCACTAATCTATTTTGTTTGTATTGTGTCACTTCGCAGAACCACAGCAGAAAGTCTGACCAATCAGAATGAGGTGGAGGTGCAGCGTCACTGTGAGGAACGGCAGCAGGAGATCGGACACATGCAAGAGATTCTGGAGACTAAGATCCAGCTTCTGCAGGAGGTGCACATTGGGTTCCTATGCGCAATAAACTGACCTCATTACAATGAAATCCATATTTCTAGCATTTACTATTTTCAATGCTTTTGCTGTTCTTGGTTACTTATTCTTGTGTGTTTTGAAGCAAATTATGTTGTAAGAGACTCCATCCAAAATCTTATTTTATTTTTGCATTTTATTTCATTGCATTGCATTTTATGTCATTTTTGTTTTCAGGAGGCTCAACTGGCAAGAAGTGAAGCAGAAAAAATGGCTTCCCTGGCAGATTCAGAGTCCCAACGCTGTTTGGCTCTAGAAAGGAGGATGATGATGGAAATGCAGGGGGGAAATGAAAGCTTGTCTGCCATGGCACAACATGAAGAGATGGCTAAGAAGGACAGGTACACATTACAGGACTGAATAAGTTGATTCAGAAATTGTACTAAAAGTTATTCGAAGTTTTTGAATGAAAATAAAAACAATCTCTGATGCCTCTTTATTTCTGTTAGGTTGATAGAAGAACTGAATGAAACCGTATGCAGGAGAGAGCAAGAGGCAGCCGATCTGAGTGCACAGAGGGACAGCCTTACTGTAAAACTAACTCAACTGCAGAGCTTTAACATTTCCCTCCAGCAGAAAGAGAAACACACAGAGGTAGTGTGCATAGGATCTCATCCATCAAAATGCACACACAGATTTCATGTGGCCCTGATAATGAGTAACCTTTTTTAAATGCGTCACCCCTGCAGCAGCCAATGTGTCACAGTATAATGCTTTTGGGCAAATAGCATACACACTCAATGTGATTGTACATACAATATCTGGCTCTACTGTTCTCCTCAATGTGGTTAAAAGCCAGCAGCTATCTAGGTCACTTTGGGCTTTGGCCCCTATTCAACCCCTAAAGGGAAAATGGATTCAGATATCAGACTGTATTTATAAACACATACACACACAGTCATGCCATTGCAAATAGGTCATGGCACCATGGCACATGCAGGAGTGATTCAATACTTCTTCCAGATTAGTATATTTACAGTGTGGGTATAAATCACATACACAGGGAAATTTATATTAACTTTGCCTTAGATTCATATGCAAACTGAGACGAATAAAAATGGTTAAAGCCTGTGTGTAGATAAACTTGTTTAACACTGTATAAACAATTAACTCAAATTGACCAAAACATGAGAATTGACAAATTCAAAGGAAATTGTTTAACCCTGTAAAGCCTACTCTATCGTATTTGATATGCAAATGTCCAAGGCCTCTAAATTATCAAAATGATGAAAACTTTGCAGACACAATCTACGACATGCCTTCTGTAATCTTATTAAAAAGTCATTTAGTACAATTCAGAAAATGTTCACCTTCAAGTCGTGGTACATATGTCCTTGTGCTGTGAAATCTTCAATTATTTAAATTTTTTTAATATTTCAAGGTGGACATTTACTGGTCTGAGGCAACTTTAGGCCCTATGCATTTTTTGTAATTAGTCTGTGATTTCATTGAATTACATTACTATGTAAGATATCAGATTTCCATCTTACTTTTTGGTCATATAAATATTAACTGCACCGAATTGCATATTTTGCTTAGTTTGGGCCTCTGGATAACAGTGAGGTGTATCAGCTACACATTCTTACTATAATCATACAATATGAAAAAGCCATTAAAAGCCCATATGATTTTCATATGGATTACATATGATATTCTAAGAAAAGAAAGGCAAACTTAATTTAATATTACAGGGTTAAACAGACTTATTTTGTCAGGCATCAGGCTACATAATTTTCTCTTTTTTAGACTCTCAGAGAAGAAATGATTCATGGAAAAGGCAATATAGAGCAGGAGATGCAAGTGAGACTTTTCTTCTATTTATGTTTTCTCTCAAGTTAATCTTTTTTAAAACGTGTTTGCATGTAATCTACACCTAATTATTATTGAAGTTTAGCACATTGGTAATATAATACATGGCTTTAATTTAGCTGAAGCATTACCAGTGTGCTGAGAGCGCCATCTAGCGACAGTGTACAGTTATAGCAAGCTGAGACTGCACACCAGCATGCACATTTACAGCTAATTTAACAGTATGAACCTTGCATTTTCAAGAACTTGTCATTTTTTTATCCAACACTTAATCCAAGCTTTTTTACTACTTTTAATATTGTCATGTATCTTACTTTCTGTGCTGCTCTTTGCTCTTGGTAAATATTTTTTTTGTCATAACATGGGAAAAATCATAGAACTAAGGGAGTAAAGGGATATGCAGTATTCACTTTCTTGTTTGACTTGGGTTTAGGTTTAAAAACAAACATTCAATTACATCAGACTGTACATAGAATAGTAATGAAAACTCACAGTTAATTTTACTGTCTCTCAACACCTCCTTGCCATCACTATCACTGTTTGACATAAACAATGAGATAATGCTACATTTGCTTGATTAGGATAAATATGTTTTTGATTAAGGGCGGTGTGTGTTATGGTGTTCTGTCTCCAAAGACATTCGAATGAAAAAATCCACACAGAGACACCACACAACTGCCAAAATGTGCAAATATCACCATAAAACATCATTCAGTTTTATCTATCTATTATCAATAGTTAATATTAGGCGATGAGAGATTGATCCATCTACCCCCATAAGTTTACTGTGTTGAATGTTGATAGCAAATCTGGTTGTTTAAATCTATGTCAAATTAACAAGTGACATTTTTATTCAATTTACAAGCTGGGCCCAGTACAATTGCACATTGATTATAATGTTAATAGAAACAACTATTCAGGATTTTAACTACGAGTATTTAGATCAGTGATGTACCGACCTAGACCGCTTTTTACATTTGGGCTCCCCCAATACTGAATTTGATTACATCCCTAAATAAATTGTCATGTTAGATAGATAGATAGATAGATAGATAGATAGATAGATAGATAGATAGATAGATAGATAGATAGATAGATAGATAGATAGATAGATAGATAGATAGATAGATAGATATTATGAATCCAGTGCGTCGGAAAAACAAATCACTTTCGCAGCTGCATTTCTTTGTCGAAAATGGAAATAAGTATGTAAAGTAGTGTCATCGTTTGCTTGGCTTGTTTCCTATGTTCGACCGGTACCACTGCGTGCACCGAGGGGTGTTTGAAGAATTTACAAAAACACTGTTGACAAATAATGGACGATAAAACGTCAATCTATAAGATTGTTTTAATTTAAGCGCGTGTTAAAAAGTTAGTAACCCTTACTACGTTTTAAATAAGTAAGATGCATTGCAGAAACGTATGTTTACGACACCCCTCTTTGTTCAGAAAATGGTACGCGCCAATATTTCCTGCCTCACACATCGTTTGCTGCTCCGCTCTCTTTGTACATTGAGACCCGGTTTTATACACAAAGTACTGTCAATCTCTAGTGTGGGGACAGAATACATTCCGAGTAGCGGTGGTTATATATAAATGACACGTTTTTAAACCGGAGTCGAGCGGTGGGATTTAAATGATGTGCTGTCATGTCGGCGTCTTCACAGAAGAGCGAATGAAACACAATCTGGAGCACGAGAGTGAAGGACAACGCATCTTTATTTCCGCTGAGGACCAGCATCTCAACATCGAAATCAAAATCTACATTTATTTCCAGCGATATATCTATTTAAAGAATGATCGGAAGGCCATACATAAGGATATAAAACAGCACAACTTTAAGACTTGAACAATTGACTGGAATGAATTAAAGGCATCATCTCATCAATGATAAAAAAAAAGTGACATGAATTTGTAATAATTTCCAATTATATTTTTGAATAGTTACTTTGCCTTATTTATTTTTTATAAATGTCTTATCTTCCATTGCTGGGCACTGGAGAAGAATAGAAATTTAGGAACTGTAAATGCCATGAAATTTTCACTTTCGCTCTTGCCACAAACTACTGTAGGTTACTATTTAATTGAAGATTTATAATGTTGGACTCAAAGATGAAGGACGTGTGTCGCATCTGTGCAAGGGAGCTGTATGGCAACCAGCGGAGATGGATCTTCCACCCAACGGCCAAGCTGAGTCTGCAGGTGCTGCTGTCTTATGCATTGGGCAGGGAAATGACCCGAGATGGCAGAGGAGAGTTTGCCTGCAGCAAGTGTGCCTTCATGCTGGACCGAATGTACCGCTTTGACACTGTGATTGCCAGGGTGGAGGCCTTGTCTGTAGAACGGATGCAGAAGCTCTTGTTGGAGAAAGACAGGCTCAGACAGTGCATTGGTGGACTGTACCGCAAAAACAACGCTGATGATTTTGGAGTGGATAGCGGTGCTGCAGACTCTTCTGTAGTTGACTTCTCCAGGTTGGCTGAATCTGAATACAACGCTCTACTGCAGGAAGATCTGACATACTCTATCTATGAGTCCTGGGCTGAGCAAGGCGCTCAAGAGCAGGTTCAAGACCACCACTGCCCTGTTCACCATCAATGCCATGCGGCAGCGGACGCCACTTCAGGTCCCCGTCCCAGGAAGTGCAAAGGGTGCGCTGCACTGCGAGTGGCAGATTCAGATTATGAGGCTGTCTGCAAGGTTCCCAGGAAAGTGGGTCGGAGCACTTCCTGTGGGCCCTCCACACGGTACTCCGGTAGTGTTCTGGACAGCGCTGAGGAAACCATCCCATCCGCTCCTCCGCCAAAACCTGAACCTGTCGAGAACAACCAAACTTGCCACCCAAGTGATCCAGAGCCTGTCGGCGTGAGTCCTGCCTCCTCTGTGGAGTCTTTGGACACCGCTGTAGATGTCACCCAAGAGTCTTATCCAAAAGCCCATCTTATCACCATGCAGGGAGAGTCTGAAGAGGAACGATCTGCTATCAAGAGGCCTGGTTCTGTCTGTGGACTTGATATAGCTCTCAGCTTGCTTAAAAGCTTTGAATATCACCCTCTCCAGAGTCACAGAGGCAGTCGAATTCCTGTGCTCCTCAAACCTAACGCTACACCCATGGAGAGTCCTTACCCTCTGCTACAGGTGCTTCCCTTTGGGATAGAGTGTCCCATTTCTCCCCATCTTCCAGATGCTCCTTCCAGCATCCAGCAGGAGCTTCAGTTTGAGTTGGCAGAAATGGAAGACCTGTGGTTGGATGAGTATGTGCAGTGCAAGCCGTTGGGCCTTCAGAAGGTACACAGAAAGACCTAAGGATTCTCAGAAAACCATCAGAATGAAGAAAAGGAGAAATAATAAGGGTTGTTTGAAAATGATCTTTTGTGGACTGTCTGTACATAGTATAGTAAGAAACAGGACAGATTAATTTATAGAGCATAAACTAGATGAGTAGATGGAGAAACTCCCTCAGGCCTTTTTTTCCTCACAGAGCTCTCCAGCTCTCAGATTGCTTTTGATTACTAGGTTACCCATCATCTTCTTAGCAATTCTTTCCTAGCAACTGTTGTTTTGAGCAACAGTACTTCCTGCCACAGGCTAATTCTAAAGATATCATTGTATTCTCACTTCTTTGATGAATACATATTGGCTCTATATTTACACTAACAATCAAAAGTTTGGGGTCAGAAAGATTTTTTTAAAAGAAATGTATACTTTTATTCAGCAAGGGTGCATTTAGTTGTTTAAAAAGTGATAATAAAACATTTCAAATGTAGCAAAAAAATTACAATTTCAGTTTCAAATAAATGCTGTTCTTTTGAAATTTCTATTTGTAAAATAATTCTGGGGGGGGGAAACACTGTTTCCACAAACATATTAAGCAGCAACTAATAAGAATTGTTTCTTGAGCAGCAAATCTGCATATTAGAATGATTTCTAATGGATCTGAAGTTGAAAATTCACCATTGACTGGTTGCTGAAAATTCAACACAGGAATAAATTATATTTGAAAATATATTAAAATATAAAACAGTTATATTAAATTGTAAAAATATTTCACCATATCAGTGTTCTTCCAGAATTTTTGATCAAATAAATATAGCACTGGTAAGCTTAAAAGACTTCTCTCAAAAATCTTACCAACCCCAGACATTTGAACAGTAGTGTGTACATCCATTAATAGGTAAATTCGTGTTGTGTGAGTCCATTTAATGACAGATAAAGCAACAGGCAGTATGAGTAATCTGATATTTAGTGTTCACAGTCTTTAGTGTAATCACTGAATGCTACCGTAGACAGGGCTCAGAAACATTATCCTTTAATTAATTGCACTGCTACTATTGTGCTAGATTAATTAAAAAATTTCTGCACAGTAAAGTCTTTGTTTATTATAGAGACTTATTTATATTTATATTATTATTATAAGAACTTATGTCAGTAAATAGAGAGAGAAATGAAGTTAAGTGAAAATCAAAAACAAGGAAGTGAATGGCATGCCGCCATGGAAAAATAGGACTTCCTGAGGAAGTTGTAGAGGGAGGCAATGGTCATAACTGTTTGTTCAGCACTACGTGCGTCCTATCACTCACAATAATACGTTTTTCTTGTAATGGAGAGTAGTGGAGAGTTTAGATTTCATACAGAGTATTTATTGACTCTTAAAATATGAAAAAGCATTTACATTAACATAAATATTGAGTAGCAAATAATGAAGGCTTGATTAGATTGGTTAATGTAAAATTTTCCTGGCCAGTCGATCAGTGTTGCATTAGCAGAAAAGACAGCTTTAATTTAAAATCAAATCAAATTGTAATACATTTTTCCGTCTCTGAAACAAGTAACTGTAATCCTAGAGTTTTAAATATTTGTTTGTATGAACTGTCTGTTTCAGAGGTTGATTGAGGAGCAGCAGTGTCAGCTGGCGGAGTACGAGAACGCTGCGGGTCAGTGTGTGAGCGAGCTGCAGAAGGCCCAACAGCAGGTCCAGTCTCTCCAGACAAAGATCCGAGAAAGCGAGGCCAGCAGTAAGGTATTATTGACATCAAATGTGATGTTTCATCAAGCATCTGACAGTCATTTGGTGTACTGTTGTTGCTATGGTGTTGTTGTCTCTCAGCAGGAATGGGAATAATTAAATCGTTATTGTGCTGAGCCCTTTTGATTGTGTTTTGTGTGTGTGTGTGTCTGTGTGTGAATAGAAGTTACAACAGAGGCTCAGGGACATGGAAAGTGAATTACGCTCGCTCAGAGAAGCAGCATGTGGTCAGGAGAGAACAATACAGACCTTGAGTGGCTCACTCAACACTAAAGACTGTGAGGTATGTCTGCCCCGAAAGCTCAAAGTGGCGACTGGAATATCAGGCTTTCTCCACATGCTTGAGACACACTGTTTGGCATTTGGGCTGTTAGTTAAAGTACAGGAAAATGTAGGTTTGAAGTAGTATAGCCACATTAATATGTCATGTTTTTGAGACGCTTTGACCCAGAAATACATTTTGAGTATTATGCAGTGAAGTAAGAATTCTTATATTTCTGCTCCAAACATTGCCAAGGAGTCTAAATAAAATGTTTTTTAAGCAAATGAACTCAAATGGGGATTTTTATTTGAAAGATATAGAAAGCATTTTACAGATATGCTAATCTCTGAAGTTCGCTTTTCTAGCTATGAACATTGAATAAGGGAAATGTAATGTTAGGTGACAAGTTTTTGATCAAATTTATTATTAAAAAGCTGAAGACTTGATAAAAAATGACAAAACCTTTACCCAAGTACTTTTTGATTAATTTTGTTCAAACACCCCATTATAGATTATTTAATTTCTGTGTCATTAAATCCGTTTGCAATCCTCAATTGGTGATTTATTTTTGATGCTAGATTACTGATCTCCACCGGCTTATTGAAGAACAGAAGGAACTTCTATGCTCTCTGAAGCAACAGAACAACCATTACCAGCTTCAGCAGCAGCAGGTGGGAATCCTCCTAAAATTGAAAGATCACACTCCTCCAAGTTTTCTATTTATTGTCAAGTTCTGTTAAGTGCAATGTTAAAAGATTTTAATGACTATATCTGGTTATTTCTCCCAATGGCTTGCTGGTGCAGGTGCCTGTAGTGGCTCCGATTCGTATGCAGGCTGATCTGTTGGACCTCCAGGGCTCTTTGTTCTCAGCCCAGCTGGAGCTGCAGGGCCTTCAAAGGGCAGAGCAGCAGGGCCAGAGGCGAGAAGAAGACCTGGCTTGTGCAAACCAGCGCCTGCAGACTGACCTGCAGAGAGCCCTGCAACAGCACCAAGAGGGAGAAAGACACAACCAGGATCTACAGGCTGCTCTAGAGAAGGCTCGCCTGGAGGTACAACAAATGGAGGAGAAATGGAGAGACGAATGGAGACAAGGAGAGAAAGAGGTTAAGGAAAGAGAGAGGACCATCCGAGAACTGAAGACCTCACTAGAGCACAAAGAACGTCTGATAGAAGTAAGCCGTGCAAATAACATTTTGTTTATTAGTCCTAGTATTAGTACTGATAAACTTTCTGTTAGTATGTTAATTTCTGATACTATTTACTCTTCTGTTTGATCAGGACTACAGTGAGCTGGTGGATTGTCAGAAAGAGCCTGTCGGAAATAGAGACAACCTCGTCCACAAACTCAAACAACGCATTCAGGAAAGAGATAGAGCACTGGAGGTACACAATCACACATATACAAGCTATTTCACCTATTTAACTTTTTAAATAGCTTTATATACACTACAAAGTTTAGGATTGGAAAAATGTATAATTTTTTTTATGCCCACAAAGGCTGCATTTTTTTTTTTACAAAAGCAGTAAATACTTTAATATTGAGAAATATTAAAAGTAACTATTGTGTATTTTAATGTTTTTAAAATATGATTTATTCCTGTGATGGCATAGCTGAATTTTCAGCAGCCATTACTCCAGTCTTCAAGGTCACATGATCCTTCAGAAATCACTTTAATATGCTGGTTTGATGCTCAAAAACATTTCTTATAATTAGTGTTGAAAAACGTACTGCTTAATATTTTTGTGGAAGCCAAGATATAATTTTTTCAGTATTTTTTATGTAGTTTCTGCATTTATTTGACAAAAAGAATAATTCTAAATGTCTTTACAATCACTTAATTTAATGCTTCCTTGTTAATTAATTAATATGAAGTATTTATTTCTTTCAAAAAGACCCAACCTTTTGAATGGTAGTGTATTTCATCATTTTTATTTTCTTAGAATTGCTGTTGTATATGAAATGTGCTATATTCAAAAAGTTTGCCTTACCTGTCTCAGAGAGCGATAGACGATAAGTTCACGTGTATGGAACAGAAGGAAGACGAGGCGCTTAAACTCCAAATGCTGCTGAGAGAGAAAGAAAGAGACCTGGAGAAACTTCGATGTGTGCTGTCCAACAACGAGGAAACCATCACGGTACTGATGTCTCACTCACATACTGCTAAAATTATGAATACCAGCAATACGGTCCGCTTAAAACTATTTTCATGTGCTTATCTGTACAGAGTCTGGAGTTGTTGCTGCGTGGTAAAGGTTTAGAGCTGGAGCAGGTGTGTGAGGCCTGGCGCAATACTCAGGGCATTCAGCGTGAGAGAGAAGAGTCGCACATACGCAGCCTGAGAGAAAGAGACACTTTAATCAGCCAGCTGCAGACGTCGCTGCACACACGCACCAAAGAGGCGGAGGTGAACACAAGCTTCAGATATAATGCACATTAATGCTCTTTTAAACTCTTTAAATTCATTCCATCCAATATGCATCTTTCTGCAGGAGATGACTGCGGTTCTTCTCAGTAAGGTGTCAGTCGGGCCTAGTGAGGTGGCTGAGGAGCTCAAGTCTCGTCTTCAGCTCAAAGAGCGTTTGTTCCAGGAGCTGCTGTCAGACCGCAGCAGACAGACTCAAGAGCATCACTCACAGGTCCAAGACCTGCTCAATACCATCAGTTTAAGAGAGCAATACATCAAGGTAACACTCTACCACTGAAAGGCATTGTAGCACAATCTAATGTACCACCTGAGCTTTAAATCACTTTTTAACATCACACTCCATCTCCCAGGATTCTGCAGGGCGTGCGGGTCAGGTGATGGCCGAACAGACCACTCGGTTGCAGGAGCTGCGCAGGCAACTTGGGTCAGCTAACCCACAGTTGACTGAAGCAGACACACAAACTCTTCGGGACGAGCTCCGACTGACTCTTCGCAGAGAAAGAGAGGCCCAGAACCAGCTTACCGACCTGCATGCCACCTTGGCGTCCCACCAAGAACAACTCAAGACACAGGCTTCAGATATAGAATCTTTGAGCAGGACTTTGAGCATCAAAGAGGAAATCATCAAGGTTTGTGTTTAGCCTTTAAGTTTAAAATGTTATGTTTTTGTAGGTGTGGGTATTTATTGACTTGATTTATTCAGGACTTACAGATGCATTTGGTGGATCCGTCAGATTTACCGCTGGTAGAGCGACTGACCCAAGAGTTACAGATGCTGAGAGAGAAGGTGGAACATCAGGACGCCACCTGCATTAATCACAAGGTAAGCATATCAACAACAAAAATTTAAATGAGCTTAAACGAAACAAATTGAATCAGCATTAAACTACATGACTTGTTTGGTACTGTACAGTTTCAGCTGTTTATACATATACTGTATGATTATTATTTTTTAAGCAGGCTGTTTTGGATCCTCTGGTGTCCATGGAAACAGGCCAGGCGGCTAAATCCCATGTTGATTTTGGAGGTGGGGACGGGCTGCAGTTTGATCTGTAATGTGGCCTCCCGGGCTGCAGAGGACAAATGATGCCTTGTTGCATTGCATTGCAATTATAACTACTATATAAGCATGTGCTGAGATTAACAAATGTTTGAATTATTTTAACTATTTGAAGCCACTTGAGCAGGGGTCGGGAACCTTTTTTGACCAAAGAGCCAGTTTTTTATTTTTGGTTAGTGCATTTTTCCAAAAGAGCCTATATATATAGAGAGAGAGAGAGACTAATATTAAATAAAATGCATGTTTTTTTATCAATAACGTTTTAATAATTGCAACTTTATTAGGACCATGGAAACTAATATACACAAATATGCAACTAACCGTCAAAAATTGTGCAGGGCTTTTACTGTGAGATTGATTTACAGGGGGATGAATTATCTTCAGAGTTTTCTCTCTCTCTCAGAGAGACTGAGTGAATGAAGAATAATGCACGGTGCATGTCGACCGTATTTATGTAAATACACACCAGTGCAGGCATTGACACTTCGTGTTTTGACTGTTTTGGGCACGTCACCGAAGACAAAGTCTACTATGCTTGTCCGTGTTCCACTCGGACCTCGCGTGCAGAAAACATCCATTCAGAAGCGGATTGAGTTCTGTTTCGCGGCTTTGAGTTTTTATTACTGTCTGTCATTTTAATATCAAGCATATCCCCGCTCTTTACTGTCTTATACATTCACGTTCCTTTATTAATAACGCTAACAGTCCCACCTGCTGAAATCTGCACGGAAAAAGTGAAAGTAACCAGTGAAATGTTTGATACTGGCTCTTGGAACAGGAGAACACCATCTTCCATAAAACAAAGTATATGTTTCAGTCCTGTCACGTTTTTACACTTTTTTTCTGCTGTTCAAAAAAGTTTCTTTTCACTATTACCACAAACAAGCTAGGAATCTGAGTGCTGGAGCTCCACGTTAACATATACACGTCAGTGCTTTGCTGTCGTGACTCTTGCAAACAGCACTGAACTCGCACTGAACACGCACTTTGGCCGGTACAAAAAATGTATTGTTATTTTAAACCTTTTATCAGCTTATGTAGGCTCTACAACAAAGGAATTGCTGATCTCTAGTAATGTCTAAATTTTGTAATAGATCATTTGTTGGTAAAGGGTGAGAGATCTGGCCATAGGTTCCCGACCCCTGCAATAGAGTCTTGTAGATACTATTGTAATGAATTCTAACAGCATAATGTTTACTTATATTTCATCTTACATGTGTGCACAAAGTTTTTTAATGTTCTATTTTATTTTCAACAGTGCAGTCATTTGTATTTGAGCTCTTTTTTTTCTAATATTTCACTAACATTTATTTATTAATTTAAAGCAAAAAAATCAAAAACCTTAATATATCAATTTGAGGGCTACCAAAATTGGGTCTTATTTTATTTCACTGTCACTGTGTTTACTGTAGAAACCTGTAAAAAAGAGTACTGTAGTACTTCAAAATGACAGTTGTATTTAAGTGCTGCTGTGTTGTTTTAGAATGATTTATTCAATGGGTTTAGAGCATAGATTTAATATATGTTAACA
This sequence comes from Barbus barbus, assembly GCF_936440315.1. NCBI lineage: Eukaryota > Metazoa > Chordata > Actinopteri > Cypriniformes > Cyprinidae > Barbus > Barbus barbus. The sequence continues at coordinate 22,575,844 of NC_136742.1, forward strand.
TAAGTGTCTCTGCATGCAAAACAACTGATGTTTGTAGCATGTCATTTGCACTTAGTATTGAGCTGAATACACCACATAACTGCCTAACTGATGCCTTTATGGATATTTAAATAATATATGTGTTGTGCATTTTAGATAAGTTATCGGTTTTTTTTTTGTATGTACCATGATCATCGTGGCTCTCAGTAAATTATTTGATGAAATATACTGAATCAAAAGAAAAAACACTGGTGATATGGTGAAAACGTGTTTATTTATACTGGGACATATTGGGTCTTTGGGCTGATCTTTTCTCTTCTATATTTTTCCATTCTTTCCCATTTCCTAAAGTCACAAGCACAATGAATGCCCAAGTTTAAATGCTGCAAATGGAACCTAACCAAACACATTTTCTTAATATCTGTTTGTTTATATATGATCCATAAAGTCCTAGAGATGCTGTTTTGGATACTACACAACATACACAATAGAGCTCACTGCTCAGTGTTGTCCTATGACACACAATTCAGAATAATACTGTCAATCACACAAGGTTCTCAGATCTTAACAGAAGCCGGTAGCTGATTTATATCAAATCTATGTCATGAAATTGCCACATTATTCTGTTCATTAGTAAATGCAGCGCACACTAAGCATTAGTTCATAAATTGATAGCATGTTAGCAACTTCCCTTTTAAAAAGCTTATATTTTAATATTCTTTAATAGTAGTCTTGTTGGCTATAAACAGCTAAACCTCTTTCTAGTTTCCAGTATCACTGTAGTTACATAAACAGAAAATTAGCTTGTCATTAGTCGTATACTTAATCATAACATCTACACTTTCTTTTTTAAAGTTATATAACCTGCAGAAAATATTAATATACCACTGAATTTACAATATAGTATTTTCAATATTCTGTTAACTTTTACAAATCATGTTCTCTTGTACAGTAATGGAATGAATCCAGAAGTGGGCAGTGCTGCCACTCAGGAAATGAGTATTTTGATCTATTTTCTCTTGCTCTTCCTGTCTTTCTGCTTGATTCTTTTGTTTATACTGGCCTGAAGTATATCTGTTTGTCACTGAGAGTCAGTATGATCCTGGATTAGTTTGGTTTTATGGTGGAATAGTTTGTCAAAATGCTGCAGATGAAAGGTTACACAGAGAAGCCCTCTGTCAGTAAGATGAGCCTCATTAGAGTATTATGTTCACTAGTCTCTATAGTCGGTGCACAGTGTCTGTGTGAGTGTGTGAATGCATTTGGGTGTATTTCTGTACTAACAATACAATACGTTTTCCTCTAGGATTCACATCAGATGATGGAGAGGAGGATGATGAAGACTGCAATAGTGAATTTGCAGACAGTGCTGAAGACGAGGAGCACTCCAAACTGACAGTTCAGTCTTTGGTCAGAGTGCAGGTATGACAACATGCTGAAAGTATAATAGTACTGAATGCATTTTGGTCATAGTTAGAAATATATTTTGTATATGTAGGTTTATGTCTGAAGGTATAATATATATATACAGCACATATTTTGCATTTATATTAAGCTTCAAAAATTTATATCCTAGCTAACTATGCTATACAATGCAACATTTAAAAAAAAGACAATAACCCAAACCTAAAAACCTATTAAATTCTACAACCATGCTAACTTATACTATGCAATAATATTTTCAAGGTAAGTTCATTTAAAGAATGGTAATTCAGTATTTTATCTTATGAAGTGAGAGAGAAAAAATCAAACATGTACGAATCAAAATTAATTTAAGAACACACAAAAGCATAAAAATAACACAAATAAGAAAATAAAAAATAGAAAATGTGATAGAAATAAATGTGATTTTATTAATATTTTGAATTAGCTTTTATTTAAATTTTTATGTTTTCAGTTTTCATTTTAATTTGTTTTATTTTAATGATTGTTTTATTTATTTTTAAAATCGATTTTAGCTTAATTTATGTCATTTTGTCATTTGCATTTGTCATTTTTATTGGTTTTTAAAAATATTTCTGTAGCTAAATATCTTTCTATATCTTTAACTAAATAGTTTTAGTTTTATTTCAGATTTGATTTTAAGTCTATTTCAGTTAGTATTTTATTATTTCAGCCTTAACTTATTTCAGTTACATTTTATTTCAATAACATTTCTTATTTATTTTAAGTTTTTCATCTAATATTTAATTTTTTATTTTATTTCACTGTAATTTTAGTAGTTTTAGTTAACAATTTTAACAACAAACATCCATCTGAAGTTTAAAATATCAAAATTCTAGGTAAAATCGTTGTTTTCTATAAGTATCATGGTGATTGTCGATTGCCCTGTTATTAAGTCATTAAGAAGATACAGCGAGTGCGGATTCTTTATCTGAAAGTCAAAGACAACAAATGTAGATTAATCCATATAAAAAGTATTATTTTGAGTGCACTGTATAATGTAGCTACAATCATAGTATATATTGGACTGTAGCACAGGTCCTGGTTCTTAATCAGAGTATTTCCCTTTTATAGAGTTGTGATCAGCATAGGGGTCTTAGGGGCTGCCAGGATGCAGTAGCTGAGGGTCCAGGGCTGGCGGAGGTCAAGCTACTGGTGGAGCAGAAGAGGGCAGTAGAGAGAGAACTGATGGAGCTCAAGTCCCAGTTGGAAAAGGCTGGTTTCTCCTCTCTCTCTCAAATGAGGTACAGCTATAAATACAGCAAACGAAGTTACAAAAGGCTATTTTACAAATAATAAATGTTAGAAAGTGTGAAATTCTTATTTGTATGTGTGTGTCCTGCTAAAACAGGAAAGCTTTCTTTACTCTTCGCTCTGAAAATGAAGAGCTCAAGATTATGGTGACAGGAAGAGAGCCTCAGAATGATGGACAGAAGAACACATCAGATAGGTGCGATGGACAGCTGGTGGATGCATATGTTGTAGAGGTGAGTTTGCTTCACACGTGATGGTAAATAGCATCTATAAATAGCATTTTACTGCAAACTTTAATGCATGTTTGTGTTTCAGCCTAATGAAAGGCAGCCAATGTGTGACCAGACGGTGCGACTGAAGTCTGACCTTGAGCAGGTCCAACTGGAGAGCAGAGAGCTTCAGGAGAGACTCATGGTGTCAGAGGCCACAGTTCAAGCTCAAGCCGAACAACTTAAAGACTACAGAGAACTGCTCAGTACGTAATCTCATCGATGAAACTACTGGTAGAAACAAATTGTTAACAAATAACGCACATAATGCCACAAATGCAAAAGTAACTTATACTTAGATCTTTTTAAACTTAGACCTACTCAAAATGCAATGAATAACGAATGTATGTAAAATAAACAATAGTGCATTCAATTATGTTTAGTTATTTCAGGAGAGGTTTTCAAAACAAACATTTTTGTTAAATATTGATATGTTCAAATGAATATATAAAATGTTTGAATATTTGGTTTAATTTTATACTTTTTTGAGAACTTAAATGTTATTTTTGTAGACTAAAATTAGATTTAAAATGCTTGCATAAAATGAACTAAAATGAATAAATCTGATGAAATACTATATATAAAAATACTGTATTTAATACTGTTATACTATAATATAATTAATACTATGCTACTATGTATTATAATTAATTTTACTATATAATTGTTAAATAACTAAAAACTATATTTAAATTTGCTATAATAATTTAAAGAATATTTTTAAAAAGACTGAGTAAAAAATATGGTATAAATATTAACTCACAAACATAAATAAAAAGTTTCAGTTCCTAAAACACCAATCTGTCTGGTCTTTCGTTTAGCGGAAACATCAGTACAGCAGGACAATAAGCAGGTCCAGGTGGACATCCAGGATCTGGGCTATGAGACGTGTGGCCGCAGTGAGAACGAGGCAGAGAGAGAAGACACCAGCAGCCCTGGTAATCTCATTTGGTGTTACCACTAGGGGGTGTTTATGTCTTAAAATTGTGGTGCCTAATTTTACATTCTAAACACTGTATCACAACTTCTTGTAAAAAAATTTGCGTGTCTTCCTCCGCCATAGAGTTTGATGATCTGGAGCTGTGCACATCTCTCACATATCGTGATGGAGGCTCTCAGTGGTGGGGTGGATCCAGCTCACTGACCTCTGAGAAGACTGAACATGACGTGACATACCTGCAGCAGCTGGTAGAGGACCTGCGTGGTCAGCTCTCCCAATCTCAGGCTCTGATCCGTAGCTTGCAGGCCCAAACGCATGTTCACACTCCAGTCAGCACTCCTCGTAAGGTCAACTGGGGCTTGGATAACTCTGAGGCACAGAGCACAGCTGAGGAGGACGAGGGCTGGCAGTCGTCTGATGGCTTCGGGTCTCTCCCCCGCCGGCCAAAGCAAGACCGAGAGCTGCAGGAGCTCGTCTCCCGTGTGACATCACTGGAGGAGCAGCTCAGGAAGGGCAAAGGTCATTCAGAAGATGGCAAAGCTGTGAACTGGCCAGGGTGAGTACATTCTTATAACATTCTGGGAAGAAAACAGTACAATAAAAATCTCTCTCTCTCTCTCTCTCTCTCTCTCTATATATATATATATATATATATATATATATATATATACAGTTGAAGTCAAAACTTTACATACACCTTTCAGAATCTGCAAAATGTTAATTATTTTACCAAAATAAGAGGGATCATACAAAATGCATGTTATTGTTTATTTAGTACTGACCTGAATAAGATATTTCACATAAAAGATGTTTACATATAGTCTACAAGAGAAAATAATAGTTGAATTTATAAAAATGACCCCGTTCAAAAGTTTACATACACTTGATTCTTAATACTGTGTTGTTACCTGAACGATCCAAAGCTGTTTTTTTTTTTGTTTAGTGATAGTTGTTCATGAGTCCCTTGTTTGTCCTGAACAGAGCCGGGGCGTGAAATATATATATATATTTCTTTTTTTTTTCTTTTTTACAGGGATACTGCTTTTCAAAATACATTGTAGGATTACAGTTACATTAAATATAATGCAAATAATTGCATGAGTAATTACAGTTCATCACGTTTAGTCTGTAATTTAGTATTTTTCATAATATGAATACTTTTTATATATGTATATATTTCAAAGAATATGTTATATATAAATATATATTAGTATATTGGTATAAATATATGTTAGTAATTAGTGATTCTTTTAAAAATACTTTTTAAATATGACATTTAAATATTACATATATTATCTTACAGATATTTAAAATACACTTAAAAATATTTAAATATACTACAGATTTCTTAGGAGATTTTTCTACTATCAGAAAAAACTTCTGTAAATATAATGTGCTTAATTATGATTAACTTTAATTACTCAGTTTATTATGTAATCAATTGATAGTTTTCACGTGACGTCACACCCTTATAGGAAAGCCCACCTGGAGGGCAAAAAGAAGATTTGCTCCAATGACCGCCAGCTATTTTTACGCAGATTGCATCAAGTAATAATGTAGTAAAATGCAGATATTAAAAGGCGAGATTCAGTGGACACCTTATTGATGATGTATATTTTGTATAGGCAAGAAAATGAAGCCAGAATATAAACGCAATGTGCAAAGCTTCACATTAAATGGCTTCCCATAGAAAACCATTAGAAGGAACTGCGTTCATATTCCAGCCTCATCTGCTTGCCTGTGTAAACTATGCATCATTAATGTGGTGATTACTGAATTTGATCTTTTAATATTACTGTTTTAAATATATTAAGGCACTTTCAAGTGTTTTTACAACGTTTTGTCGCACTGTTTATGATTGAAATATTGCCGCGGTTGCTTAATATGGATTGCAAATGGCCAAAACTGGATTTTGTTCAGAAATACCTTTGTTTATTCTTTTGAGAGGTGATCTAAATATTTGCGGCTGGGAAACAGAAACAGCAGTTCTATGTATGTTTTGCCCTCCAAGACTTCAAGCCGGTCACGTGACTGAAAACTATCAATAATGTATATTCACTGTAAGTAATTCTGCTGCATTAATGCCACTTTCACCATTCTCCCTGCAGTAAGTTTGACACGCTGATCCAAGCACAGGCCCGAGAGCTGTCTCATCTGCGTCAGAGGATGAAGGAGGGTCGTGGGGTGTGCCACATTCTGACTCAGCACCTGGGAGACACCACCAAGACCTTTGAAGAGCTGCTGCGCTCAAATGACATCGATTACTACATGGCACAGAGCTTCAGAGACCAGCTCTCCCAGAGCATCTCACTCGCTCAGAGAGTCAGCACCAAAATCAGTGGCCGTAAGTGAAACATGCATACTTACCAACATACATCTCTCAATGTTTTTCTGTAACAAAATTAATGCAATTAATTACTTTATCACATTACAGGGGATCATTCTGAAGTCCCAGATGACAAATCAGGCCATGAGCTGCTTGCAATACGGTGAGTCAGCTAAACATTTTATTGATCCCACCTTGTCATTATAGCATTCAGAACTGAATCAGGTTCCCCTTTGCTGTCAGTACACCCAATCAGCCAAAACATGTGATCAGTGCCGTTTCTAGGCATAGGCAAGCTAGGTGGTCGCCTAGAGCTCCACCATGCTGGAGGGGCAAAAATGAGCACACGTACTGCCATTACATTTTAACAGGGTTGTGATCAAGAGTTGCACAGACACCCTGAAATATGATTGCCACCCCACTGGATCCCCCAACATCATTGGGCTAGGGACTGTCATTCTGATGATGCCTGTATGCCATTGGGCCAGGGCACTGTCAATTGCTGCCTTTGATAGTTGAATGCAAAGTTTGCATTTGGATTTGGAGCGCTCAACAATGCCATTAGATTAGATCAATGGGTTCTGTCAGTGTTTTGGCAAGGTTAGGCTTTTTTTGCCATGCAAGTTCAAAGGCCAATTTAAAATATTGGGACCTAAAAAGTGCACAAAACCAGTATTTTGTTTAGGCAGTATTTGTGGCAGTCGACAAATCATGTTTCATGTTAAACTGGTCTAAAAGGTGTGCGTTTTTGCGCCAATGCATTGTTAAAGGTTCAGTGTGTCGTGTAATATTCCCATATAAAACTTTTACAGCCAATTAAAAAATATCTGTGTAGTAAGCTTCGCTAATTCACAAGATCAATACATATTTTTTTAAACTGCTTTGTCAAATTTAGCGCATCCTTACGGAAGTGTCGAAATGCTGAATCAATTAATTCGCTTCCAAAAAAGTAAAAAAATTAATTCCAACAGCGCTTAAAGGGAGCAGCGTCATACACATAGAGGGCAGAGCATCACGTTATTTAAAGGGGAAGTTCACACGTCAATGAGCAAAGTAGCTGCATTCTGATTACTTTTATGTCACTGATCAGGCTTTTATAGGCCTATGTAGTTTGAGGTAACAAAGGGTTTTTATAGGTTTGACTGAAATAATAACGCAATAACTGACACAACAAAACAATTGAACAAAAAAAACAGATTAAGTCAAAAAGTAGCCATTGATAATATCTAAACATGCAACCAAATCCAAACGTAATAAAATTAATTTATGTGTGATGACAATTTCTTTGCAACTAGGGATTGTTACATAGAGGCATACAGGCATCCAGTGGCTATAATGGTATCACAGATAATAAACTGTGCAAAATGTTTTATCTTAATAGTCAATTTACAAATAGGCCAAATGCATTCAGATTTGTGGAACTCACAATGTGCTGAATTTCCACAAATTAGTGTCGTTACAATGACAACCAATTTGTAAATGTATCAATGTTGTTATTTAAGGTTTGAGTGATAACATAATCAGTTTTATGTTATGTTGTATGTAATGTTAATTATCTTGTTTGGGTGTGGGAGTTGGAATGGGGTGGGGGGGCTAATAGAAATTTCGCCTAGGGTGTCAAAATGGCTAGAAACGGCCCTGCATGTGATGTGTATAGCACATGGGCCATATTGATTTGTTGAGATTTGTTTAATATTGATGGACTGTACTGACACAAGTTTCAGTTTAAGCTCCTAATAAAGAACCTTAGCGCAGCATCTTTTCCTCAGTAAAGTCTAATTGCTTGCTGTACATTAAAAGTATATTTTGCATGTCCATAAAGCAGAGCAGCTTGTAATGTAATGATTAGTTTTAGCAGAGCATGTTTTTAGTGGCCTGACCATAGAGCTTTCTGGCCTCCCATTGACTTGGACACCAGCTGTGATGAGTTTCCCACCCAATAAGCATCATGGAAACATTCGGTTGGATGGATCAATGTGAGAAATTATTTGAGCAATGAGACATTGTGAAGTCAATGACTGGAATTTGCATCCTACATCCTGTACATGCTCAGACTGCTTATGTGTTACATTGCATTTCAATATATTTTTATTGTAACAGTGAAGTTCGACTCCATTGTGCAATTTATAAGAATCAAATATGTTCTTATGGTGAGAATGGCATTTTTACACTTAAATATTGTGTGATTGTTTTGAGACAATTGTTTCCAGTAGACTTTTCTTTTCTGTTTCATAATCTCTTCCCCTACACCTCCATCTGTAGCTCATTCACTTCATTTCTACTCTTTCATGAGCACTGAAGTGGACTGATTTGACTTTGCCTGCAGGCTTGGTTGAGCGATGCTATATTGTAATGCTAATGTGAACTGTCAGAAGCTTGCTACATAATGTCACCGCTGGTTCTAGGGCGTCTCTGGAATGTTTAGAACTCATGGGACGTTTCAGCAGAATTCATGCCTTCATTTCGTACCCCCTCAGTACGGCTACAGGAGATGACCCTTGTTTTTCTTTCCCTTACGCCATGATGCATTGTGTTGAGCGGTAGTCAGCGGGTGAGTGTGCATGTGCTGGGAGGATCTGCGCTGTTTGCCTGTTAACAGGATTGTCTTTATATTTTATATTGAATGGAAAGGCGTAGAGATGGTGTTCCTAAGAATATTTTGTCTGGAGATACTTTGAATCATCCAAAGCTGAGATGGATCAGTTTGCTGGATGGGTTTGTTGAAGAGATTGTCTTGTGTTGAAGAGAACAGAGAGAACCATTTGACATCAGAGGAACAATATTTGTTTTGGAGTATTTTAGGAACCAAGAACCAGTTTTTATTTAGAAATCTTTTTTTTTTTCTTCTTTTTTTTTCTTTTCGAGTGCCAGAGGCGATTGAAATTTGCTGTTAACGGAGTTTCGCGCACAGAACGTAGGCTACTAAAATTCTTTATTATGAATTATCATTCAATCATTTTTCCCTCAAAGATTTATTTCTTACAAGTACTAAAGGAATTATTAAAGAAGCTGTTGAGGAACCAGAAGAGTTCAGAGGAACCAGAACCATTAAGTTCTTTATGATTCCCACCCCTGCTGCACCAAATCATGAATATTTTCCAAGGGACCATTTAACCAGTATGATAATTCACTTCTTGCATCACAGTCGATCTGTCATCTTCCTAATGGTTTTAGTTGCAGTTTAAAGCCTTCTTCGCTGATCTGGTAGTGCACGTCACGTCCTCGTCCCTTATTTCCTTCGTAGCTCTGTCGTAATAGAAGCTCACAGCCAGAAAAGGATGATTTCCTGTGTGTAATCTCCTTGTGGAAATGTCTCTGTTTGTCTCTAATATTGCAGCCTTTAATGAGGAGAAAGAGAACGAAAGGGTGCGCAGATGGCCAACCAGATGCACGACTGGACTTAACCGTATTTTGTTGCCAGTCAGCTCATTTAGCTGGGGCTTATAATTGAGTGAAAACGGAAGGGGATTTGCATCGGTTTGATGTCCTAAGTGTTTTATGTGTGTTTCTGTGTCCTCTTGTGAACATTTGCCCTGGGACAGAGCTGTCACATGGTTGGTAGCTGTGCTGTGACCACCGGCTCTGGATTGGGTGATGACTCCAGCACTAATCAGGTTAAGTTATTAAAACCTCATGAGTGAAATAGGTCAGTGGCAGCTAAAGCTGACAGAGAAAGAAAGAGAGAGCGATAAAGATGAGAAAACAGTGGAAGGAGAAGACCACATGCGAGGTCATGTGAAAGAAGAGTGTGACTGAATGCCAGAAGAGGAGGAGGGACGACAGAATATTGATATTAACCTGCCTATGCAAGTGGATTTTCGGTTTGGTTTTCCTTTTGGATGGTTACGGATACGACACCACGACACGACAATAAGAAGCAACTTTTACCATGAGCAACAATAAGGACATGTTCTGTTTTGTTTTGTTAAGATTTACAAGAGAAGTTGATTTAGATGTCCTAATTTTATAAGCATATAATAGTTTGGATATGCTTTATGTTTGTTTATTGGAACACAGATGTGTCTCTTTTGACTGAAGCACCTTGTTTATGCACAGAGGAAAATATCAGCCCAACGGCAAGGACCACACATACACGCACACTTCACCATGAGGGCTTGTTGTGTTTGAGAGCTCATGGGGAAGGACGTTACGTTTCAGGAAGACACTCTGATTACCCTTTTCCTCCTTTGGGAATAAATAGAAAAGCACAGAGGAACTGGCCTCTGAGAAGAAGGACTTACTGAACATTCGACATCAGTGGCTTTTGTTTCTTTGAAATAGGGACTTGAGGAATTTCAAGTTGAGTTTGTGATTATTAGTTCTGCAAGGATGTGTTTAAGCTGTTGTCCAGCAAGGACTTGAAAAGGAAGAGAAGTTTGGGAAGTCCAGACCACGCTGGATGTCACAACAGTTGGTATTTTTGCATTTGTGGATGTATTAAAACTCTCTGTTGTGGTTGGGAATAAACAGATCTGTCTCTCAGCATTTGGGATTTGTAATCTCGGGATTTGCATTGCTCGTCATCCAACTGCCTGCTGGAGATTCCCAACTCCTCCCCCATCACTACTTGAATCTGGGCAAACCCCCCAGCCTTCGTCACGCGAATGATCGCAACCCAGTTACCACGGAGACCCAGTTGACAGGCGCTACGCCAGCTGCCTGTTCTGCGGTCCCTGACCTGCTCCTCTGTGTTTCCCAGCCAGCCGAGAGTTTGGAAGGTCAGGATGAAGTGGCTGTGACCGGGTCTCAAGGGAGCATAAGGGCTCAGGCAGGTCGGGGGACCATGGCTCCGCTATGGAGGTCCATGCTGTCCAAAAGCAGCCCCCTGTACCGCAAATCCCTCTTTTCCTTCTCTCTGTGGGAATGGCAGGTGCAGAAGAGAGAGTTGGCCATTCTCAAGAAGCAGACAGAAAGGGAGAAAAGAATGCTACACAGACAGATGGAGAAGTAAGAGCCTTTAGAGTGTTTTATAGGTGTAGGTTTAAAAAAAAAAAAAAAGAATCATAAAACTTTAAGTTTAAAGCAATATTTGTGTTTTTGTACTCTACCGTTTAAGAGTTTGGGGTTGGTAAGACTTCTTAAAGGTTTTGAAAAACGTTTTCTGTGCTCATCAAGACATTTACTACAATTTATGTGTAGTAAATTACAGTTTATTACAATTTAAAACGATTGTTTTCTATTTTAGAATACTTAAAAATTTAATTTATTCCTGTGATGGCAAAGCAAAAAGTCACATGTTCCTTCAAAAATCATTCTAATATGCTAATTTGGTGCTTAAGAAACATTTGTTATAATTATCATTGTTTAATGTTTACATATATGTGCTGCTTCATATTTTTGTTTAAATTTCAGAAAGTTCAAATGAACAGCATTTATTTGAAATTGAAATTATTTTTAGAATTATAAATGTCTTTACTTTCACATTTGATAACACATCCTTGCTGAATAAAAGCAAAAAATTCCATCCAAAAAAAAAAAAACTGAGCAAATAGTTTTCTGTGCATTTTACATGAGGTGCGCTATTATATAGAGCAGTGGTCGGCAACAAAACTGGTCCGCCAGCAATAATATCTGGCCCGCGCCTGCAGCCAAATTATTTTCATAGCGGCTGAAATAGATTTGTCATGACAGCAACGGTTACTCACAATCAGATTACGGGAGCGGAGCGCGGAGTGGAGCGGCCTGATTTTGAATGGAGGGAGGAGCTTTTTTTAAAAGTCGGAGTGTCGTGGTTTTCACTCGCTCCGAGAGCGCTCCACTGCCGCTCCATCACGAGTACAATTCATGCCAACGGCCCGTAATATAACTGCATATTTAGCAAGAATTCACATGTTAAACATATTTAGCTAGCTTGATAGAGAAGGATCACTCAAATCAGACAGAATGTGAAGGCTGATAATTCTCGCTGCTTCACTCTGCTCACATATTCTGCTGGACACAGCCACAAATGTGGCTTTTTGATAATGACTGTCCTACTACAGGATTTAAACAGAGTAACAGCTCACTGCCACTTACCTTACAAAAGACACTGTAACTGTGTGTCAGGCAATTCTAGTTGCATTTTTTATCAAGTAATTTCTTAAATTATCCTTTGACTATGTTGACGATGCCAAACTTACTTGCCGACCCCTGATGTAGAGTGTAGGTGAATATGTAGTGTGTTTTAAAATCAGTCTCAGGATGTTCACAATCAGGACGTTGTCTTAGAAGACAGGTGTCTATGTTGATTGGTGATTGGTGTACATTTTGGTGAATATGACTGTGTGTGCATATAACTGAAAGATATTAGATTTGGAGAAGGAGCACATGTGAGAGAGGTGGCACAGACTGGAAGGATGCTACTGTGTGTTTGTGTGTGTGTGTGTGTGCACGTGCGTGTGTGTGTGCGCGCGTGCGTGCGTGTGTGTGTGTGTTTTGGCTCTGACAAAAAAAAAAACAGGTCCTAATTAATCCAGCTTAGAATGAATTGTGGGTACAAAATTAGCTCAGCATGCAGGACACACCTGGCACGTGGCAAACAGAATGTGGTGACAATATGCATGTACAACATGCTTAATTTGTATCCACATAAGCATAATAAACCCAAAACTCACTTTTATCAGACCCTGACATTTGCATAGTTTAGCAGTTTTGACTTACTGAAAAGGAGAAGCGTGGCACAATTGCTTCATCACATGTATGGCAAATTAACAAAAGTAATCATAAGTGGGAAATTGCAAAAGACTTTACTACTGTTTTGAATTAATTCTGAAAAGTGAGAATTTTGGTTATATTCTGACAATATAATTACAGATATCTTGTGTTTGTAGATTGCTCATTGTTTGTTTTTATCATAACCAGAGTAACTAGCCATGACTACAATAAGCAACAGGATGTTTTGTTGATCACTTGGTTTCTATTTCTGCAGCCCTGTCCACCGTGAAATCTGATTGGTCCAAAGTCACTGCTCCTCTTAACTATACTGTACATTAAACATCAAATATCTTCTGATTGGCTTACAGACACTGTCATCTCATGGTGAAAGATTAGCTCCATTTTAATACAAACAATGCTAAATGTCATTTTTGTCTGTTCTCAGGCTAAGTAAGGAGCTACAACAGAAAGACAAACTCATCGAGTCGCTACGCTCCAAACTTGACCAGCAGCAACGATCGGATACGCCTACTAGCATTCATGCCCTCTCTGTGGCCACAGATCAATCGGACAGGACCTCTTTTGTATCAGATGACCACGGCTCAACCAATGAGGATCTAGAGCTGTGCTCCGAAATAGATGCTGCCAGCGAATATGGCCAAGAGGAGGCAGCAAGAAGTGCCACAGGTTTTTGACTTCATTAACATCATATTTCTATATTTTATCATGTCTTCTTCAGGTTAGTTTCTCATCCACCTTTTTTCATTGTCCGCCTGTTTTGTTTTAGACTCACGTGATCATAGAGGCCCTGCCTCGTTACATACTTCCAATGCTCCATCTATCACTTCATCACACTGCCACCAGTCCTCCAATACCTGTCCCAGCATGCACTGCACACCACATAGGCTAATGGAAACCCAGGCACAGACAGGTAGGAAGAGTGAGGGGTACCAAATCACATGCCCTTTTCAGTATCTCTCATAACAATGATATTTTATCTCAATGTGCACTACCCTTCAAAAATGCGGATCAGATTTTTTATTTCTTTTTATTAATACTTTTATTCAGTGACAGTAATATATTTAAAAAAAGATTTCTTACTGTTTCTACTGTTTTTATTTGAAAAAAAAAAATCATTATGAATTTTCCACTAAAAAAAGAGTCCTGACAAAAATTCAATGCTCTTTTCACAAAAATATTAAGCAGCACAACTGTTTTTAACATTGATAATAATATATATTTTTTGAGCACTAAATCAGCATATTAGAATGATTTCTGAAGGATCATGTGACACTGAAGACTGGAGCAATGGCTGCAGAAAATTCAACTTTGAATCTCAGGAATAAATCACATTTTAAAATATATTGAAATAGAAAGCAGTTATTTTAAATTGCAATAATATTTCAAAATATTACTGTTTTACTTTATTTTTTATCAAATAAATACAGCCCTGGTGAGCATAAGAGATTTTCTGAAAAATAAGAATATAATACCGACCCCAAACTTTTGAATAGTAGTGTGTGTGTTTTTTTTTATTAATAGTGTATTGTAAGTTTGTTCCATAGACCAGCTGTAGCCTGCTTCTAGGCATTAAAAGTCTCATTGAATGAAGTATCTGTAGCTGTTTCTCTATGTGTCCCATCAGGCCTCTCTACTGTACCTCAGTCCAGCTCCATTTCTTTCTCCACCTCTCTCCACTGTCCTCAAATGTCTTCTCCACCTGTGTTTGATCCTCATACTCAACCGTTGAGAACCCGTCACCCTTATGGTGGGGGATTTTCACTGGCAGAGGTTCACCAAGAGCTTCAAATGCTCCAGAGACAGCTTGGAAACAGTGAGCCTCCATCTGAGTGTGTGTGGCACAGAATGATTCATACTAATTGTGTCACTGAATCAGTATCAGCAAGATTTGAACTTAACTGGAATAATGCTATTGCCAAATAGAAATAACAGAATGAATAAAGAAAACAGAAGCTAACACAAACTTTTTGTCAAACAAACCTAAGAAGTCATTGATGGAATATGCAGTTGTTGAAAGTTGAATCACTAATATGCATGCATAAATCATTTGCTTAATCTGTATTTTCCCAGTAAAAATATCTAAACATCCTCTATACAGGATTGAATTGAAGAGATGATTTACTAATGAAAAATAGATAGCATGCAAAATTTTATTTCTTGCGCCTAGATTTTCATGCATTACTGAAATCAGTCATTGTGATTTACATTTACATCTTCATCATGCTACTCATTTTTAACCTGCATTTTTTAAAAAGAAATTAATACTTATATTCAGCAAGAATGCATTAAATTGATCGAAAGTGACACTAAACACATTTTTACAACAAGATTAAATAAATCCTGTTCTTTTAACATGTTAGTAAAAACAGTTTCCTCAAAATTATTAAACAGCACAACTGTTTTCAACATTGATAATTAAAAATGTTTCTTGACCAAATCGACATATTAAAATGATTCCTGAAGGATCATGTGATGGAGTAATGGCTGCTGAAAATTCAGCTTTACCATCACAGGAATAAATTACATTCTAAAAGATTTTAAAAATAGAAAACCAATATTTTAAATTGTAATACTATTTTACAACATTAATGTTTTACTGTACTTTTGATTAAATAAATGCAGTTTTGGTGAGCCCCAAATGCTTTTACCGGTAGTGTATATACTCAATTTTTTTTTATTTTTTTTTTACATTGTCTCCAATAATATTTTCTTATCCCGGTACAGGCTACCATGGTCCTCAAATCAAACCCCTTCATGCGTTTCCACTGGGCTCCCATACTCAGCCTGACCATAGCAGCTTACACCCACTATCCCATCATGCCTTCGAACAGTCAACTTTCAGCAGCCAACACACCAGTCCAGCTATGAAATCAGGGGCAAGCCTTCTGGAAAGCAGTGCAATGTGGGATATGATGTATGGCCCAAGACCTTTAAGACCAGGCACGTATGGAGACGTGTCTTCTGGTTCCTCTGGATATCAGTCAGGCCATACAGGTTCAATCTCAAGAGTTAATTATAATGTTAACAAATTGTTGTCATATAATGTTTTGTAAAACTTATCCTGCTATTTTATTCGATGCTTTAGGCACAGACTTAATGGAAGAACACTTAAGGGAGATTCGCACTCTCAGACAGCGTCTAGAAGACTCTATCCAGACCAACGACCGTCTGAGACAACAGCTAGAGGAGAGACTGGCCTCCTCTGGGCAAAATGGAGGTCAGAGATTCACACAATCAAATTAATGCCTGGTCAGTGTGTTTATGTTGTAATACTTGTATGTATTTTTGCTCGTCTGTTTCAAATGTATCTATATTTTCTCCTACCTTTCACTAGCAGGGGGAGCGCCCACTAACATCTATATCCAAGGCCTTGATTCTGTCACTCAACTGTCCAATGAGATTCGAGTACTGAAAGAGGAAAATCATGCCCTGCAAACCCAAATCCAACAGGCCAGGACAGGTAAGATCTTAGTCCTGCTATTTTCATAAGGAATACCATCAGCAGTACTACAACAACTTTAGGTGCATTATTAAGCATATTTTCTTGTCAGTGTTCACAATGGAATAGTAGCTTAGTTCATACAGTATTCATTCTGTATAAGCATTCATCTTGGAAATTTAAATATATATATATATATATATATATATATATTAAACATTTTCAGTTGTTTTATTTATAGCTAAGGTGTTGTTTTATTGTGTCTGTTTCACATGCAGATGGCAGTAAAGAGATGGAGCGGTTGAGAGAGGCGGTTCTGTCTGGACGTGGCCAGTTAAAGCAGGCGGAGCAAGAGGTGGACAGGTGGGCGGGTCAGTGTAGTCGGCTCCAGTCTCAGGTTAGAGAGCAGGCTCAGGCAGTACTGCATCTCAAACAGGAGAAACAGAACAGTCTGGACAACAGCACCAGGTACAGTGTCAGATTACAATATCCTGTTGTATCTTCTCAAAATTTTAGTAGTAGTTTTGAGATTTGGCTCTTGACAAAAATGTGGCAGACTGCATTGAATAATATTAGTGTGTATACATCTGTGAACAGGCTACAGCATGAAGTGAATATTCTCCAGCAGCAGCTGAGTGAGTGTCAATGTCTAGTGCACACGCTGCAGTGTGAACTACAGGTGTATCAGAGAGTCTGTGGCACTACTGAGAGCAACACTGGTAAGAAACAAGTGCACCTGTCTGAAACTCAAAGCGATTAGATATTGCTCATTTTGCCCTACAACTAAATTGATATTTTAAAATGACTGAAATTTGTGTTATATGGAACAATTACAGCTAAAGTCCTGTGCATTGTATAAGCAGAGTATTAAAATGTCTTGTGCCCTCTACTGCTGTAGGCTCAGGATTGAGTTTGACCTTTGACCTACGAGAGCGAGAGTCTAACATACATTTGTTGGAGCAGCAGTTGAGAGAGAGGCTGGACCAGTGTATGCCCCGTCCCTCAGCCAGGAAACAGCTCTTCCACGGTGAGACAACTAATTATAATAATCAATCATGACTTTAATTTGCACGTTTGTGGATGCATTGTGACATATTTATACATATTTTCATTTACCCTGGTCTCACTGTCTGCTGTAGACCAATCACCATCTCCTCCTGTTCGAGATACAGGGTTCTCCAGCCCTGCTTCACCAGCTGTGGAAACAGATGAGCCAAAGTCTTCTGCTAGTGGTAAGAGTTTTATATAAAACACTTCTAATGCTTTATACAAGAGATAAAATTAACTCAAATATAAGTGCAAGACACAGAAAACTGATTAATCAATGCGTGTCTCCTGATTAGACTCATCTAGGTCTGGTGCTCAAGCTCTGGAGGCTGCGGCCCCTGACGGCTCCTTCGCCTGCAAGACTGGGCATCATATGATTGGTCACGTGGATGACTTCAGTGCCCTGCAGCAGCAGCTACTGGAAGGGAAGGTTGTTATCCGCAAGATGGAAGCAGCACTGCAGTCTAGCACAGAATCACCTAACCTTCCAGAGGTCAGAATATAGATCTGATTTCAGATGAAAGGCTGGTGTGATAATGAGTGGTTATATTTATTTAGCAGGGATGTCAAATTATTAAAAATAGAATTAAATTAATTGCATGGTATGATCATCAGTATAATCAAATTAATTGCATTTATCAGGGGAAAAGCCAATGGTTAAAAATAAAAAAATTTAAAATGAAAATTAAAAATATTTTTCAAATAAAAAAATCAAAAGAAAACACTCACTAAAAAAGTGAAATATTTTATTTAACCATTAACCCACATCAGTGAACCAGGAACATGAAAATACATTTCTAAATGATTGAAATATTTATCCTCAATATCCTAAATATTTTAATTCAAAGGCTGATAAAAAAGTTGGAGAAAAACCCTTTACATTAAGATTGGATTGCAGATGATGAGTCAAATTTAATAGATGTCACAAAAAGTGGTTATAGAAATCAGTATATAGTTTTATTTCCAATATAATTGAACATAAAAACATCACTATTTTTCAAATTGAAAAGTAATTAATCATACTAAATTAACATAGTAAATGAATATAAAATACACTTATAAAAAGAATATAAAATACACTTTTACTTTAAAAAAAGGAAATATTTATTTTTATTTAATTTTCATGTAAATGTGATTTAAATGTCTCTTTGTGACCATTTTTAATATAAATAAATGCACTTATCATATTTCATGTAATATTTTCCTGAAATTGAAAACATTAACTTGCTAAAAGGTTTGAATATTGCAAATGAATTGTCATTCACACGTGGTCTCTCTCTACAGGGTTTTATGAGGAACTTGCACACAAGCACTAAGACACTGAAGCAGATTCTGGAGGAGACGAGCTCTCTCTTAAGAATTTTCTGGAGGGCGGCTCTGCCCAGCACTGAGGCCTCGGCCCAGCAGCTCAAAAAGGTTAGAGGGCACTTAGAGAAACATTTCAGTTGTTACAATAGGTCTCGGAAACAAGACCCACTTTTGTGCTCCTGAGACATTATTTTGCATGCACCTGTTAGAGAAATATACACTGACAGCGACAGTTTTCAGCGCATCTTTGCATAATTAATCCATTTATAAAATCACACTGAATGTTGGTTATTTTTGTAATCCTAAAGAGTTTCTCATAAATGTGTTTGTGTAGGAGCAGTCTTTGAGAAAAGAGGTTGTCGCACTGAGGCGTAAGTTGTCAGAACAAGAGCAGCTTCTCAGGGACACGATGGAGAATCTAAGGACCTCCAGTCACACTAAAGACAGCATGGAGCAATTTATCGTCAATCAACGTGAGTTAATCTCTTCTCTCTTCTCTTTGTTGATGTTTATTGTTCTTCTCTTCACTTTATTTTCATTTATTTCTAGTGTCAAGAACACGAGATGTGTTGAAACAAGCTCGCTCAAATCTAGAGGTGAGGCTTTTCTATCATTCATAGGCTTTCCTTTTACAACCTTAGTGTTGGGCGATATGCTCTATAGCCATATCGTCCTATCATCAGCCTGTGAGATCACTGATACACAATATCATTGTGATAATTTGTTTAATTATTTACTTTAGTTGTTAAATAGTTAAGAGAGTGAATCAATTCCAGACTAAAAGCAGCCTAATTTGACTGTAAGCTATTAACTACACATTATACTATGACTGAATTTGTATTTAACATGATCAAAATTTAATAAAAACTATTGTAAGTTACTAATTACAATGCTTACATTTCCTCAGTTATTAAAACAGCAGCTACAGAAAACAAGCAAAGGACATTTACATTATCATAGAACATCATCACTGACTTCAGACTAGCATGAGTTAGTGCGTTTTAAAAAACACTTCCGTTATAATCAGTGAAGCTATCACACTCAACAAAACTCTGGTGTTTCAGCAATGACTCATCTGAGCGCCTCTGATTGGCTATTCCATTCAAAAGCTCAACAGAATCGTGTGTGATTGGTTATAATGTGCAATGCTGTAAAATGTTTACAAAAAAATACAATGGGACAAATAAGCCCTAATATTAATTCAACAACAATACTATCCTAATAATAATAATCATCTTGATATCGTCAGAGGCATCAGCCACATGCAATATCTCTTACTATCGTCGATACACAATACTATCTATCGGCACAACACTAGCCCAGATGGTTTTCAGTGTCTCAGAATAGTGTTTAGCTGAATAGACATTTCCCCGTCAAGGGAAAACCAACAGAGCTCCATCTCTGGTTCTTTCTCACCGGGTTATTTTCCTTCTCCTGTGTATGTCTTCTGAGTTATTCCAGAAGAATGAACTCAAGATTGCCTCTCTAGGCTGCACCCCTCTCCCTTCATCCTTCTATTCGGTCTCACCCACTCCTTCCTGGTCTGATAGAGGTACTGCGCTCTGGGTAGACGTGTGTGTTATTGTGTATGTGTTTGTCTGGCAACACATGCATGCTTGACCTAATGTCACGTAAGCAGATGTCTGACCATCAGCATGAAGTGTCGTCCACCTAAACCGAGGGGAATCCAGTCGGTCAGATGGGAATTGATCATGTCAGTCAGCTCTTTTATAATAACGTAGTCATCACATAGTATGCTGCCCTCTCTTGGCTTGGAGTGAAACTACAGAAGCAGTTTCTATTTATTTGTTTGTGCATAATCTAATAAAAGAACATTTGCTTTGTCCTCTAATGGCACAGTTCAGTATTAGTGATTGTAAGCTTCTTATCTGACTCTTGCTGTCACTCTTTGTTCAGGTGAGGTCTCAGGAGCCTCCCTCCAACATGCCTCCTCTCTTGGTTGGAATTTCCTGACCCCTCAAGCTCAGGATCAGCACAAATCAATGGCAGCCTCGTGGCCGGCACAGGGGAGTGACAGACAGCGCCTCCTACAGGTGTACTACAGAACAGACTCCAGACTGAGTGCTGCTGTCTCTCCCTCTTTCTGAGTGAATCAGAGTCGTATTATTTCACCCTAAGATGCATTAGATGTCCTGTGTAGATCTATCATTCTAGATCTATCAGTTAAGCTTTATTTACTACATAAAAAACACCAAAAAGCTCTCAAAGTTGCATTTGACTAGATTAGTATTATTGATGTTTGGATTAGCAATCATGTCTTCAACCAAAGTAACATCTTTTTGGTTTGCGTTTGGTGTTAGAGTTTATACTGAACCAGCAACACAATTTTACTGTGCTACCAGCCAGACCTGCTACACTGTAAATGAAAGTCGCCCCAGGGACGAGCTGAAGACCGATGGTGCAATATTTGAATTAGCCTGCTACTGAAGTCTTGAAATTGGAATATCCCAATAAGAGAGATCTTTGTTTGTTTTGTGTTATTGCCAAAGTTTGAGTCTATTGCTTTTAATGAACTAACCCTCTGCTGTGTTTTGTCCCATTAAACTTAATGTACATTTTTACTTTTTTCCCCCTTGAATTTAATTTTCTTTCTTTTATTGTTTTTTTTTATTTATTTATTTTTTTACTGTTTTTATGATTTTTTATGTATAATTTTCCTGTATTGAACAGTATTTTTTAATTATTTTTTGTTTTTTTTGTCCAAAAAAGGGAGAAAAACATCAGTGTTTTAGATTTCTATTTGCTGTATCAGCTCTTCTTAATGGACCATTTTTATTTTGTTTTATTGTTTGTTTCGCTTTTTGTTTTCTTTTCATGTATTTTATTTTGTGATTTGGTTTGGTTTGTTCATTTTTGTTTTGTTTCACTTTTTGTTTTCATTTGCTTTGTTACTTGGTTTGTGTTTTGTTTATTTTTTTGTTTGTTTTGTTTTTGTTTATATTTTCTTGTTTTGTTTTATAATAGGCTTGCAATGTCTGTAAACTGGTTCCCATGAGATAAAGACTCACTTGAAACATTATCTCAAGTTACTGAGTTAACATTACTGAGTTAAATAACTATTTTGTCAGACATTGCAGACAATTTTGCAAATTGTAGATTGTGAGAAACATAATGCTACACGTGCATAGCTTTACTGTTCTAACTGTATGTGTTTGAATGCCTGTTGCTCTTGCATGAACCACACAAATTACGCTGTCATTTGCAGTATTTCAGTATTCCACAATAGTGCTGGGGTTTCTTCTGTATATGTGTAATGATCTGGTGCCATTTTGTTTGCTTTGTATATTATGTATTTGTTTATGAGACACCTGTTTGCTGCTGTTATTAGGTCAGGCATGCACATGTTATGACAAAAGAGAGCCATGGGGTCATTTCAAGTCAACCTTGCACTCAATGTTCTTTGACAATCAAATAATTCTCAGAGAGGTTTGTAATTTTGGAAGTTCATTTGTTTAAAGTATTGGTAGCAAGGCAATTTGATTTAAAATTTCCCTTTGTAAATTAATGTAAACTGAGTGAGGGTTGTTAATGGGTAATGCATGTGTATTTCAGGGAAAAGTGAGGAGGAAACTCAAAACAAAAAGGGACAATTGAATAAAAAGGGAATCATATGTCTCATTGTGTATTTTTGTCTGTTCCAGTTGTTGGGTTTAATAATAGGTCTTTACACCAGCAGATGGCACAATACAGTTACTCCATGCATCTTACGACATGCTTAATACATCATGCATATTAGCCGCATCAGTGACAACATACTCAAAACCTTTAATCAGGAAGAAAGCATTCCTCTGTACTGTCCAGTACAATTTACTGCAGTTATTTAGAACAGCTTGCTGCTTAGTCTATTTGAATCCAACTGCATTCAACACAAACTGAGAAATCCAGCTTTTGTGTCAGAGTTGAATAAGCCAGTTCAGTTAACTTTTTCCAAGTCTTTAATCTTTTTGTAATTTGCCACATGCTGTTTAAATGGCTATTCATTTTGACCTTACCACATTGCCAAGTTTACATTATTCCAACATATTTAAAAGAAATTATATTACAACTTAACTGTTTTTCTTTTTCTTTTCTTTTTTGTATTTAAGTGTTTTTATTTATTTGCAAAGTAGCATATAGGTTACAACAAACAAGAAAATGTATCTAACTACAACCTCCCCCCAACCAATCACACATCAGGAATTTTAAAATAACTACAGAAATAATAGAAATGGTTTAAATGTCCATGATCTCCCTAACTGAACATATACAATTCTTCCACAAAAACAAAATGACCGGTTTAGCATGATTGGTCCATGCTGATGACAGTTCCAAATAGAGTATCTCAAGTAAGGAATGTAACCAATGCTTGATAGAAAGGTTATGAGGAGGTTTCCATCGATGAACTAAAAGTTTCTTTGCAGCAGTCGAGGCAGCTAACCAAAATTTCCAGTTGTCATTCAACAATAACAGAACAGGGTCTTTGGGAAAACGAATCCTATAGTGACCTTGTACAGAACGTCAAGCACCATATCCCAAAAATCTTGCACATCTGGACATTCCCAAAGCATATGCATCAACGTGCCCAGGCAACATGGCCCACAAAAATTACAATAAGGGTGTGGTGATAAACACGCATAGTTAAATATGTCCTGTGAATAATTTTTAAATGGATTAATTGATGATTAGGGGTTTGTTGATGTATGAAATGTATTATCCCATACTGTTTCCCATTCAATATTTCTATTAATGGGAATCAATTCAGAAAACCATGCTCTTGCTTTTGGGAAAATTCTACATTATGAGTTGAAAAACAAAAGTAAAAATAAGAAACTGTTCCTTTGTTTGGCACATTGTGAATCTATTTTACTACTGGATGGGTTTGAAGATCAGTACCCCAAGGTAACTTGTGTGCCTTTAACGCTGAATGTAATTTAAAAGAAAAAAATCAAGTATTCTGAGAAATATATCTTTTAATTAATTCTTTGAAATCTAGGATTGATTTTCCTCCTTTTATGTAATAGGGGACCTATTATCTGTTATGCTCCTTTTTACAAGATGTAAAATAAGTCTCTGATATCCCAGTGTATATGTGAAGTTTTGGTTCAAAATACCCCACAGATAATTGCCACTTTTAGGGTATGAGCCAAAACGCGCTGATTTTGAGTATGTTGCTTTAATGCAAATGAGCTGGTGCTCCCAGAGAAGAGGGCGGAGCTTCAAGAGCTCCAGCTCCTCATTAGCAGTGCTAGCCTTTGCAAATAAACATTCCACGATTAGTAGAAGCCTGTTATCTTTACAGAAAACATACTGGGTTTCAAAGACAGTCATCTGATTGTACTGTGCATAATAAATTTGCGTTTATGAATTACACAGACAGGGAGCACGGCGGGATAAAAATAACAACATAGTTGGACTCATGGGGCATGACATGCTATCACAAACTTTATAAGACCCTCTCGTGATTATTGCTTTCATATGCAACTTTTAACCACCACATTCCTATTCACGATCATTCATGAAGGCAGCACCAGTGAAATCAGACAGAGACAATGGTAGCTTTAGCATCATTAACCTTGCAGAGTGCCAAGAAGCTCTTTCAGAAGGGCAATTTAGAAAAAAACGCGGGATACTTTGTCTGGAGCTGACTTTTGCGTATGAAGCGTTGGTATTGATCCCTACATGTATTGGGGACTTTACCGATTTTTTCCAGTACATTTTCCTTAGACAATGAAACTTGACCACAGTGTCCTCAGTGGCTCAGATGGAGGGAGTCTATGGAGACACCTATGTTCGTTAGTGCATCCCAAAACACAACACTTGAAATGCCTATTTGGTGTTGACATTGTATATCTCCAGCAGCTACAGCAAGTAATCAGTAATGGCGGAGGCAGACCGCAGCTTCTCACTCAGGGCTGTTTATGCTCATAGACATATACAGGTCCTTTTCAAATAATTAGCATATTGTGATAAAGTTCATTATTTTCTGTAATGTACTGATAAACATTAGACTTTCATATATTTTAGATTCATTACAACACAACTGAAGTAGTTCAAGCCTTTTATTGTTTTAATATTGATGATTTTGGCATACAGCTCATGAAAACCCAAAATTCCTATCTCAAAAAATTAGCATATCATGAAAAGGTTCTCTAAACGAGCTATTAACCTAATCATCTGAATCAACTAATTAACTCTAAACACCTGCAAAAGATTCCTGAGGCTTTTAAAAACTCCCAGCCTGGTCCATTACTCAAAACCGCAATCATGGGTAAGACTGCCGACCTGACTGCTGTCCAGAAGGCCATCATTGACACCCTCAAGCAAGAGGGTAAGACACAGAAAGACATTTCTGAACGAATAGGCTGTTCCCAGAGTGCTGTATCAAGGCACCTCAGTGGGAAGTCTGTGGGAAGGAAAAAGTGTGGCAGAAAACGCAGCACAACGAGAAGAGGTGACCGGACCCTGAGGAAGATTGTGGAGAAGGACCGATTCCAGACCTTGGGGGACCTGCGGAAGCAGTGGACTGAGTCTGGAGTAGAAACATCCAGAGCCACCGTGTACAGGCGTGTGCAGGAAATGGGCTACAGGTGCCGCATTCCCCAGGTCAAGCCACTTTTGAACCAGAAACAGCGGCAGAAGCGCCTGACCTGGGCTACAGAGAAGCAGCACTGGACTGTTGCTCAGTGGTCCAAAGTACTTTTTTCGGATGAAAGCAAATGGTGCCAGAGTCTGGAGGAAGACTGGGGAGAGGGAAATTCCAAAATGCCTGAAGTCCAGTGTCAAGTACCCACAGTCAGTGATGGTCTGGGGTGCCATGTCAGCTGCTGGTGTTGGTCCACTGTGTTTTATCAAGGGCAGGGTCAATGCAGCTAGCTATCAGGAGATTTTGGAGCACTTCATGCTTCCATCTGCTGAAAAGCTTTATGGAGATGAAGATTTCATTTTTCAGCACGACCTGGCACCTGCTCACAGTGCCAAAACCACTGGTAAATGGTTTACTGACCATGGTATTACTGTGCTCAATTGGCCTGCCAACTCTCCTGACCTGAACCCCATAGAGAATCTGTGGGATATTGTGAAGAGAAAGTTGAGAGACGCAAGACCCAACACTCTGGATGAGCTTAAGGCCGCTATCGAAGCATCCTGGGCCTCCATAACACCTCAGCAGTGCCACAGGCTGATTGCCTCCATGCCACGCCGCATTGAAGCAGTCATTTCTGCAAAAGGATTCCCGACCAAGTATTGAGTGCATAACTGAACATAATTATTTGAAGGTTGACTTTTTTTGTATTAAAAACACTTTTCTTTTATTGGTCGGATGAAATATGCTAATTTTTTGAGATAGGAATTTTGGGTTTTCATGAGCTGTATGCCAAAATCATCAATATTAAAACAATAAAAGGCTTGAACTACTTCAGTTGTGTTGTAATGAATCTAAAATATATGAAAGTCTAATGTTTATCAGTACATTACAGAAAATAATGAACTTTATCACAATATGCTAATTTTTTGAAAAGGACCTGTATATAGTAGGCTATATCTGTGGTTTATGCTTATAGGGCAGCGTCACAAATGAGTGGGACTTTTTCCCCTCGGTGACGTGAACAGAGGGAGAATCTGAAACAGCTCATTCTGAGAGACTATATGATTTTTTTTAAATTATAAAAAAATGAGTGGGTGGATTTTTACCATAATAGGCTGGTTGTTTTCACACAATGCGGCCACACAACCGTGTTCAAACACCTTATAAAAGTGATTTTTGCATAATAGGTCCCCTTTACTATTAGAATACCTTTTTAGAATACCTTTTATAGCCCATGATAGTTGTACAAAAGGATTTCCACCAGAAAGTAAATTTAAATTGTGCCAAATAGGGGTATGAGTGTGCCATACAGTTTTAGAAGAAAAGTTTCATCTTTTTAAATATTTGGAGAGTATAGGACAGAATATGACCATAGAATAACGAGCACTTCCTGTAAGAAAGGCCAGAAGAATTGGTCAAATAAGTTATTTTTCTATTTGTTTCCGTGAAGGCTGTAAACAAGGATCAAACCACTTCACAACTGGGAGCAGAATGAAGGACCAATGGTACCATTTAAAGTTAGGGCAGCCCCATCCACCTTCCAATTTGCTTTTTTGAAGTATAAACCACTTAAGGCGGGGACGCTTTCCATTCCATACATATTTTATCAGAAAAGAATTCAGTTTTTCCAGTAATTTGCTGGTGGGAAGTGAGGAAACATGGAGCTAATAAAATGAATGTGGGGCAAAATATTTATTTTTATCGTTGACATTCAGGCAGGTTGCGATGGAGGAAGGCACATCCATCTCTGAATGTCAGCTTCAACATTTCTATAAATTTACATATAATTAACTTTTGAAATGAGGGATAAGGTAGGTCTATGTTTGATCCCTAAGTATTTAACTTGTGTTGATATCTGAATATTATTATTATTAGGGAAATTAGAGCCTCATGAATTGAGAGGCATCAAAATAGATTTAGAGTGACTGATTTTAAATCCAGAAAGTTAGCCCAATTCATCTAAGACTTTAAGGGCATTAGGGAGTGAACGCTGCAGGTCGGATAGAAACAATAAAGTATCATATGGAGAGATAGAATGGACTGATGAGCCTAACTGAATCAGAATGATATGCTTACACTGTCTAATGAACTGTGCCAGGGGTGCTATTGACATTAAACATGAGAGGGGAAAGTGGGCATCCCTGCCTCGTGCCTCTACAAATACTGAAGATATCGGAGATAAGCCCACCGGTAGATAGGCCTACTCTGGCCATGGGATTGGTGTATAGGGTTTGTATCATTCTAATGAACAGATCTCCAAAATTAAACTTTTACAATTTATTCCATAAATAGCCCCCTTCCAGCTGATCAAAGGCTTTTTCAGCATCAATAAATAGGAGGCTACTAGGTGTTTTCAATTACCCTGATTCAGCAATAATATGTAACACTCTGCGCACATTATCCGCAGCCAAACAGCCCGTAATGAATCCTGATTAATCTGGATCAATTAATTTGTGAATCACTGATAGTGAATCACTAGCATATATTTTTACACCTTTGCTAAATCAAGGAAATAGGCCTATAATTAGAGCAATCTGAATGGTCTTTGCCAGGTGTAGCATTTGGACCAAACAGACACACAACTATTTGTTATAGTGAAGTGACATACTGCCAAGTATGGTGACCCATACTCGGAATTCGTGCTCTGCATTTAACCCATCCAACGTGCACACACACAGCAGTGAACACACACACACCGTGAACACACACCCGGAGCAGTGGGCAGCCATTTATGCTGCGGCGCCCGGGGAGCAGTTGGGGGTTCGGTGCCTTGCTCAAGGGCACCTCAGTCGTGGTATTGAGGGTGGAGAGAGCGCTGGACATTCACTCCCCCCACCTACAATCCCTGCCGGCCCGAGACTCGAACCCACAACCTTTGGATTACGAGTCCGACTCTCTAACCATTAGGCCACGACTTCCCCTATATTTAACAAATAATCTCTAATGCCCCCCTCACCCAACAAAAGGGCCAACTCTGAGGGTCTGTGGACTCTTCCTCCGAAATGCATCTAACACCTCAGAAAGACAGAACTGGCCTCTGGTTCCATGGCAACCAATCTGATAACACTAGTTTATTGCTCAAAGGAATGCAGGCAGAGCAACCTATTTCCCCTTAGGAAACACACATAATGCCCATAAAAATGGACTCTTCTCTATTTAATTCATAGAAAAGCCTTTCTTTGAATTAACACACATATCCTTCAGGTCATTGTGTATATTATTACTGTTCTTGTATATGTTTTTGTGTATTGTATACTGTTTTATGCATGCTTATGATAGATCACTAGTTAATATCACTTCACTTATACCATGTTTGGTCTCTATCAATTCGTCTTCGGATGAATATTACATTATGATACCTATGCAACATATTAGTGTACTAGGAATCTTTAGTAGTTTGTGCATTAACCCCAGGCGAATTACCTATGCAAATTACCATGTTCAGAGACAAAGAGTCCAAAAGTTCAGGACACCATTGGCTCTTTGACACCCCAGAGGTGTGACCTCTATAGCAGATGAAGCTCTTACATCAGTGACGCCCTCCAGTCCTCAGCGACCATGGGAAGTCGTGGCCTAATGGTTAGAGTTGTACTCGTAATCCAAAGGTTGTGAGTTCGAGTCTCGGGCCGGCAGGAATTGTAGGTGGGGGGAGTGAATGTCCAGCGCTCTCTCCACCCTCAATACCACGACTGAGGTATGTCCAGCGCTCTCTCAATACCACGACTGAGGTGCCCTTGAGCAAGGCACTGAACCAACAACTGCTCCCTGGGTGCCGCAGCATAAATGGCTGCCCACTGCTCCGAGTGTGTGCGCACTTTGGATGGGTAAATGCAAGCACAAATTCCGACTATGGGTCACTATACTTTACTGTATGTCACGTCATTTTCACTTTCACTTAAGTTTTGTGCCAGGCCTTGCGGCCTTGACTTTCCATTCAACCAAGGATCCTCGGATCTCAGAAGATTAATTTCTTAGATCTTTTTCCCTTTCTACCTGGGAAGCTTATGTGAAGCTAATACTGCCTTATGCAGTTCTTCCAGTTTAATTTAAGAGTCTAGACTGTTAGCTTCTTCCTTTGAAAGCTTGGTTAAATTTAAATGGTCAAAAAAAAAAAAAAAATTCAACTGGTCTACATTGGGTCAGGTTTCTGAAGTGTATAATTTTTCAAAAAATTCCTTGAATGTTTTATTGGTGTCTGTGGGATGTGAGGTGAGACCACTTTTAGAGGTTTTGATTGCCTTAATGTTGAAACGTTGCTCATGTTTTTTCAAAATAAGCGCAAGGAGTCTTTGCTACCATCTATGTAATATTTATGTTTTATAATATGCATTAAATATTCTGTTCTCTGTCGAAGCAGACCTTTCAACATTCAATTTATTTTGTGTTTCTTTAGAAAATGTATAACCCAATTCCCTCTCTAATTCCCAACACTTATTCTCTAATGCTGATAATTGTTCAAGATAGTTCTTTTTAAGTCTACCAGAGGAGTTATTCCTTAAAAACGCTTTGATAGATGCCCAGAACATGTCTTGATTAGATTGGATTATTGGATTAAATTAATAAATTCAATCAGATCTACTCTCAGTTGAGAAAGAAAGTCTTCATTTTGCAGTAAAAAAAGTATTAAACCTCCATCTGTTTTATGTTTTCATATATTTTAAAATGTATTTCATTCCTGTGATGCAAAGCTTAATTTTCAGCATTATTCCTCATCTTAAGTGTCACATGATTCTCCAGAAATCATTCTAATATACTGACACAGTGCACAAGAAACATTTCCTATTATCAATGTTGAAAACAGTTGTACTGCTTAATATTTTGAAGAAAAAATATATATATACTTTTTTCAGGATTCTTTGATGAATAGAAAATTCAATAGAACAGCATACTTGAAATAAATAATTTGTAAAATAATGTTTTTACCGTAACTTTTGGATCAATTTAATGGATTCTTGCTGAATAAAAGTATTAATTTCTATAAACAATTATGCAATGAGACATCAGAACACACTGTATTAAAATACAACCTTTAATATAAACAAGAGTTTCTAGAATAAGCAAACTTTGGGGATAAAGGCAACACAAAATGTTTAATTATAATTCCAATGTATAGTAAAGTAACCCACACAGAGTTCGAACAAATGATATAAGGCACATTTAGCTCTTTATGTCCTAATGTGGTTTCCCATTTTGCATTGTTTCTCTGGTCCTTGTTTTACTGTGTGTATTTAGCATTTTTCACAGAACAAATACAAACAGTACTGACTGCAGCAGACTTGACTACGGCCCAACGTAACCAACCTAATTAACTTAAAAAAATGACACTCCGTATATTTAGGTACAATTACTTTATGCAAAAAGGCAGATTTCCATGGTCTGTCTGACTATCTCTATCTGTAAAACAGACTGAATGTAGAACATTATAGTGCACTGGCCCACAATGGCTTTATTGTTTTGGTCAGGGACGAATGTTGAATATTTTAGAAATTATTTAATTACATATCAAAGTACAATTGTACATCAATGTAAGCATGAATTAGGTTGGGCCCCAATCTCAATGCAAGATACCATCAAGGCTTTTTCCCAGAGGTGATATTTTAAACACTTTGGTTACTCAACAAACTTTTTGTCCCATCACGGAGGGTGTTTTCAAAGACAGGTGGTTAAAATTTGTGCGTGTAAAAACATGCAAGACATTGATCATTTTGAGATGCCTAATCCAGACCTCATGTACTCATACACCACATAGCTGATGCTCACAGCTGGGATCACTTTCATGAAGTTGGGCAGGATCCCACGATAAAGCCCGAAAAAGCCCTCTTTCTGCAAGATCTTCTTCACTAACTTGGACATGGACACCTGCTCCGATCCCTCCAATGATGCTGGGGAGAATAAAAGGAAAATGTCAGGCAAATCACAGTGCAAAATTGACATATCCTGTGCATATTCTGGTTTGATTATTTACCCTGGGCCTGCATGCGTGTGCGGACCAGAGCGAGAGGGTAACTAGCCAACTGGCCACATGTGCTAGAAATGGTCCCACAGCCGAGAAGAACCAGCACCCCTGGGTTAGCAGTGTCTTTAGCATACCGAGACAACCAGGCGTTCTTCAGGGACTGTATAGAGAGAAAGAGTCAAAATAACATTTATTCATGTTTCGCTTAAAATAAAAGTATGTCATCTTATAAATAGATAGCATAGACAAATCAGTTCCATATTGCAGAAGTAGTATTTTAAAATAGTCCTTTCAAGGTAATAGCAAGCTAGTTTTAGCATCACTACTTCAACTAGTTTCTTGTTCTTGTTTTAATGATCAGCAAGAGACCAATGTTATTTTAGTAATTTTTTTATATATTATATATCTTTTAATTTTATATTTTCAGATTTCATTTTAATTTAAGTAATTTTGTATAAGAATTTATGATCGGCACTCACGAGAATGGTCTTCTTTTTTCGTTTTATATAACACTTCAGTGATGAGTGTTAAATAAAACGAAAAATGAAGACCATTCTCCGTATATTTAGGTACAATTACTTTATGCAAAAAGGCAGATCTCCATGGTCTGTCTGACTATCTATCTATCTATCTGTAAAACAGACTGAATGTAGAACATTATAGTGCACTGGCCCACAATGGCTTTATTGTTTTGGTCAGGGACGAATGTTGAATATTTTAGAAATTATTTAATTACATATCAGAGTACAATTGTACATCAATGTAAGCATGAATTAGGTTGGGCCCCAATCTCAATGCAAGATACCATCAAGGCTTTTTCCCAGAGGTGATATTTTAAACACTTTGGTTACTCAACAAACTTTTTGTCCCATCACGGAGGGTGTTTTCAAAGACAGGTGGTTAAAATTTGTGCGTGTAAAAACATGCAAGACATTGATGGACTCAGAAGACTGTTCTCGTGAGTGCGGATCATAATTTCTTATACTAAGTAACTTAACAGATTGACGCACCAAAATAAAAAGATCAAGTAACGGAAGAGCGCGGTGAATTTGAGTAATTATTTTCACTTCAATTTACATTTTTAGCAGTCATTTTAGTACTTCAACCTAAACATGTTTTATTTCAGTTAGTAGCCAAAGCAACATTTCTATTTTTCATGTAAACCTAAGTGTTATTTTTAGTTTTTCATCTAATATTTATATTTTATTTAACTTCAGCTTTATTTCATTTAATGAAAACTATTTTTCCGTTTTAGTTAACAGACAACAGCTGTCAATAAGGGAAACAACTGTTGGGATTACCTATTTTTTTAATACCCAAATAGGTCACAAAAAAATTTCATTTTTTTTTTTTCCCAAAAACTTGAAACATACCCAGAGGTGCAACACCTAGTCTGAAAATATGAACTTGATATGAAATTCAGAAACTGGGTATGCAGTCTAACAATATAAACTTGAAGAATTTCACAGTGTTCCAGAGTTTGTACTCACCTCATACACTGCTAAATCTATTCCAGCATACGGAATAATTCCCAGGATATTGGGTACATAGCCTTTATAAAAGGCCTTGACTCCCTCCTTCTTCATAATCTTCTTGGCACAGTCAAACATCCCAGAATACTGGCCAGTCTTCCTCAGAGTAAGTCTGGTCTTCATTACCTAAAATTAAAAAAAAAACTTTTTTTTCTTTCTTTCTTTCTTTAAGGAACATCTATGGAATATTCCATCTCCATGGATCTCATTTCTCACCTCCATGGGGTAGATAGCTGTTTGAGCGGTCGCACCGGCCAGAGAGCCAGCCATGAACCGCTCATGTGACTGGATTTTCTCACCCTCTTTGGTCAGCAGCTTCTTATACTGTTAAAGCACAACCCAAAACACATTATGCAAGACTGATTTAACAGAAGATTTAACAATCTTTTCATTAGGTAAAGGAAATGCGATCTTCTCCATTGCAATCATCCTCTGTCATCCACACCAGATTACCAGTCCAGGGTTTTGTGAATGGCTGCTGTTAAAATAGCTCTCATTGACATGCTGCTTGTGTAAGACACTTAAGTAATGTCACATGAGCATTTGGTCTGTGTAATCACAGCAGTGTCGTTATTCAGTAATACAGTTCCATAATCTACAAAGTAATATTGAGGAACTGACATCTCACCCAACGTGATCAGTTGTTTTGCTTGTTTTTTCTTTACCAGGAAAAATAATAGCTCAAAGATAAAAAGCAAGATTGTGGCAAAAAAAAAATACAAAAGTGGAAGTGGTTTTCAATGTTTGTGGATTTCTTGGTAACGTGGTTTTCTCAGTGTCACATTAGTCATATTGGACTAGATATGTAAGATCAAAGTTGGAAATAATCTTTCTCTGTTTTCTCACCTGCTCATATGCCATGAATTTGATTGCAGTTTCTGGGGCGATTTTTATGACGTTGACTCCGTTACCCCGCCACAGAGAGGCCACGCCCCCTTCTTTAATCATCTGCTTGAATCCTTCCACCAGACTGATTTTGTTGGATTTTGAGGAATGAACCTATAAAAGTATAGATTTGCTGTCATTATTCCATTCAAGTGGATATTAGGTAATTACATTAAATACTGTAAATATTTATCAGCCAATTCAAATTTTAATTGGTCAAATTATTGAAGCAATCCGTTTTAACTATTTCAGCCAACTCATTTTCTTCATCAGTATTTTGTCTTGTTTTCCAATAAAACATTTTTTAAAACAAGATACATTTTCATTAACTACATAAAAATTATTTTACTTCATGCAATTATATTCTCAAGTAAATGTATCTTGTTTCAAGGATGAGTACATAAACATTTTTGAAGTATAAATTTGAATTTGGGTTTAACTGCACCTGCATGAAGACTTTCATTCTGTCCAAGGGGGCTGTGCCCGTTCGAGAGATCGCCCCTGCCACGGCCCCAGAAACAAGCTGCCTCCACCAGATGCCTGTGGTCTTCTCCTCCTCAGTGAACTCATCTGGAATAGCTAGACTGTCACCTATATCCAACACCTAGCACACAACAGAGGTAAAGTTAGTTACTAACCAACTATTCTAATCTACAAATTAATGTACTAAACCACACTGATCCAAATTTAAATGTCAAATATATTTCATATTTTTATGGCTTAACCCAGTTTTTGAACTCTGAGAAAAAAGGTTCTTTGTCTTAGTGTTGGATTGAAATATGAAAATGATATCCTGTGCACCATTTTGTGACTGTCCATATAATATGCAAAGAATATGATAATAGGCAAATATCAGGGATGAACTATAACAGTATCTTTGTGAAAGCTGCAGTAGTAAGTAGAACGAACACGGGTCTCATTGCTGGTTCAACTGTGACCTTTAACCTTTCACACTGCACAGCTACTGACTCCCTGAAGATTTATCATTCACAAGGGACAATTAATTACAACCTTGCTCCTGGTGTAATCTAAAGTCATTAATGCCATCATCTTATGTAACATATCAGGACTGCATCACAGACTTGTACAGGTGACATTAATTTTTTACTAAGGATAGGACACTCAAAAATGAATATTCTGACATAATTTACTTACCCTTATTTCATTACAAACCTGTATGACTTTTTTTTTGCACAAAAGAAGATATTTTGGGGAATGTTGGTTACCAAACAGTTTTGGTTCCCATTGATTCCACTGTATTTTTAGTCCAAAAAATGGAAGGGAACCGAAACTGTTTGGTTACCAACATTCTTTAGAATATATTATTTTATGTTCCACAGAAAAAAGAAAGTCATACAATTTTGGAACAACACAAGGGTGAGTAAATGAACTATCAATTTACGTACAGACTTTTTCTTAACTATGCCATTGTTAATATGAAATGTAGCTGTTTAGAAATGAAAATACCTCAATTTCTACCATCAAACAATTTCATATTTTCACTTTATATATAACATTGGGGCTATAACTCAGTGGGCCAAAAGTGGTTTGGCCTCTATGAAATAATTCGGATCAGAGGACCTACCATATCAACATCCATCACATATACTGCCTCTTCATCCTCAAAATCAATGATGAGCCATTCTCTCTTGTGCTCCTGCAGCAAAGCCATGCTGATACTTTGCTGCCAGTCCTTCTGACACCAGCCGTGGACGCTGACAACTGCAATGAAGACCTATTGCTTCACCTACTCTCTTCACAATATTACAGTCCCGATTCATTTCTTCATCTCTGCCCAACCTCACTGCGCTTCCATCAGTGCAGCAGTCAGATGACAAGCGCATCTAGGGCTAATCCCAGTACAGGACAGTCTTAAATTAGCTTCGCTGCAATTGGCTGAGAAGACTAGAGCTAAACATGCACTGCTCAAAAATCTGAAAATCACCCAGTGACTGGGTGATTTTTGGCCTAAGCTTATTTTAAGTCTGAAATAGGAAAAAAAAATTTAGATAAAAGAAATGGACAAACAAAAACATTGTATTATTTTAATTCTAAATAGGAAAAATAGGGCTTTGGTTTATGTTAGAGCCTAGAGGTAATCAGTAGTATTTATAATTAATTTTATTTAAAACAATGCAAGTCTATAGACTATAGTATGTCCTTATTCATATAGCTACATAAATGTGTGCGTGCAAGAGATGCTAAGTTGGCTTGCACATTGTGTGACTTTCATTAACTTTTGACACTTAATCAGTTAAGAGACGCCTGGTCTCAACACTTTTCCCATGATTCTCCAATCCTTCCCACTGACAGAGGTATATAAATGGCTGGCCAAGCTGATTACAGGGCTACTGAACTGTGTGCCTGACTAGACAACTCAATGGGCGTCTGAGTGGGCCGACGACATGTGACCATTTGACTACACTCTATCTAGTGATCTTCGTAACTGATACCTGATTCAAATCAGATGGTAATGTATGCAATATTTGATATAATGTTTGTGTGGAACTTACAGTTGAGTGTTTCCAGAAGCGTATGATTTCCTGAAGGTTATCTGCTGGGTTGAAGAGGAAATGCTCTCTCCATTCATTCCAATCCACAGACATAGTTCCATCCGCATCAATACTGGAGGACAAAGGGTCAAAGAAGGATCAGAGAAGACGTGAATCTGGATTATAATGTCCTATGTGACCCTGGACCACAAAAACAGTCAAAAGTAGCACGGGTATATTTGTAGCAATAGCCAACAATACACTGTATGGGTCAAAATGATCGATTTTTCTTTTATGCCAAAAATCATTTGGATGTTAAGTAAAGATCATGTTCCATGAAGATATTTTGTAAATTTCCTACCGTAAATACAGTGCCCTCCAAAAGTATTGGAACAGTAAAGACAAAATTGCTCTGTTAGCTGTGGAGTCAAGGCATTTATTATTGGGTGATAATAAATGCCTTGACTCACATCAATGAGTGGGATGAACTCTAAAAGTGCTGTTCTTTTTATTTGGTAAAACATATATGTGTTGAAACGGCTAATAATAAAATGTGACATTCTGTAGTTTTGTCTCATATTCATCTTTTAATCATATTTGCAAATGTCTTGACTCCACAGCCAACAGAGCAATTTTGTCTTTACTGTTCCAATACTTTTGGAGGGCACTGTATATCAAAACATTAGTAATATGCTTTGCTAAGAACTTCATTTGGACAACTTTAAAGGCGATTTTCTCAATATATATATATATAGATATTTTGCTCCCTCAGATTCCAGATTTTCAAATAGTTGCATCTCAGGCAAATATTGTCCTATCCTAACAAACCATACATCAATGGAAAGCTTCTTTATTCAACTTTTAGATGACATATAAATCTCAAATGGACCCTTATGACTGGTTTTGTGGTCCAGGGTCACCTATGTGATAAAGTTATCCTAGAGTCTAATGAGTATATCATATATAATCATTTCCTTCATGATAACTATAGAAATCCCAAGAAACCCTGCCGTCTGCAATACTTTATCAGTGGATTTATTAGATTAAGCATGAGTATTTCACAAGCAAAGACTATACACAATCATACTGTGCCCTTTACTAATCACTGACAACACAGATGTGTTGAAGAGTTATACATAAATGTTCTATTCCATTTAGAAGTTAAAGCTGTCACTTTATTATTACATTAAAGCAAGTGAAATTTGTATGAGACGTGTAATATTTTGCAAAGTGAGTGTAATCTTTATTATCCAGTGAGTTACAGGCTGCTTTGCTATAAATTAAATAAACTCAATAAACCTTTCATTCAATTGTTCATTCATTTCATTCTTGGTGCAGGCAGGCCTTTGGAGTACCTGTTGAGGATCTTCTCTGCATCTCGATCCGTCAATTTTAAGCCTATGTCTTTAAGTGACTGCTGGATTTCTTTGGCATCTATGCGACCTGCATATGCAATTAATGTTGTTAATTAATGTTTATTTTATGATCAACAAAAGCAGAAGGTGCAATGACAAGTGTTTCAGTTTCTAAATTAGCATGATTAGTGGATGTAAGATTTTACATTACTGGATGTAAATTTATTTATATAGCAATTTTCATTTAAAATGGATTAGTCCTGAGAGAAGTAGTGCAAAAAAAACATATAGTATACTTTAATCTTACCATCCTGATTTTTGTCCAGACTCTTGAAGGTCAGTTTGAGTTTTTTCTCATGTTCTTTCAGATACTTTGAAAACTCCTCAAAGTCCAGCCCTTCATCCTTATCGGTGTCTCCAGAGGCAACAATTTTCTTTAAGAGAGAAACATAACACAGTCCATGAAGTTCCTGGAAAATGTGCATCACTGAGTACTAGAACCTAAAAATAATATAAACATTAATATTTTTGCACATCAAACAGATTGTCTGGAAACAATGACTTATCAACCTTTAACTGGATTAAAAGAAAAACGCTTAGCCCTCGTTTTCATATTCAAACAGACAAACCCAGCTCAGTTTGTTCTGACATCAATGTAAACTTTAAAAACAGTGCTACCCAGTGTTATCATTTAGATGCAATTATAGACTACTTCACACTTCAGTAAAATGCAGAAATTCAGGTTTGAACACAAATCAAATGAGCAATTTGATGAGCAAATTTGTCCCCAAAATCAATACGGACAAAACAAGAAAAACATTATAATGTATCTATGTGACCTGATGAGTTTGCTGGCACACTCATTGTCTTTGAACTTTGATACAGTGAGTCTCATTTGCTTAGGCGAGGTGGGGTTATATCAGCTGTCTCATGAGTAAGGAACGTCAAAGGATAATGGAATGTAGGTTTAATATGAGCATGAGCAGTACAGGAGTGTCTTATACCCACCCATCTGCATCAAATGCACTTCCTTGCAAAAGACAGGAAATGGTATTACCTGTATATGATTGGAAACCCCTATCTGAAAGGACAGCTGAGATGTTGGGGGACTGTTGAGGCAAATAAGCTATTGTCTGTTATTTCATATAGTCAAAGTTTGGTGACTATTTCTATGTGCAATTAAAAGCATGACTATATTTTCTCCTAATTAAATAGCATCAAATATTACAAGAGGAGGAAGAAGAGGAGGTTGTGGGCTGGCACTAAATGCATCATTTCCCATCATATCTTTGAAGTACTACTTCTGGTATTTACTATTAATGGTTTAGCTTAGAAGCATGTATTATTATCTGCAACATTGCATCAAACAAGATGGTGGATTTTTCTTAGTAGTAAATTTCCCTTGCATGCGAACAATATAGGAACCCAAAAGCCTGTCAACGTGGTTTACTGGTTTAAGCGGTTTCTATTGCACCCAAACCCCAGATATACAAAAACAAAAGAGAGTCAAGAACAGAAATGCAGTGAGCCAGTGAACTGGAATTACCTGCGCTTCTCCTTTCCCCATAGAGAAGCCCAAAGCAGCCAGGCCCGTCTTGAGCTCAGAAACATCCACTTTCCCATCTTTGTTAACATCCAACTTCTCAAACAGCTCCGCGAAAGTTTTCGTGTTGTCCTCCTCCAAACAATGCGATTCGGTGAACACGAATTTCCTTATAAGCTGATGCATGATGAAGTGCTATGTATACCGTATTTATATTTCTACCGCACGGGATCCAAAGATTGCAGAAGAAGAACAGCAGATGTTGCTTGGCAATGGAGAAAACAGACCCTCCCTTAACGTCTTGCCTCACTGTGTTAGACTGCAGTAATCATACTTTTATTGCCACTATCGCTTGAAACGCAACCCTGTATCAGGTTTAATGTGTAGAGGTTCAGTCTGGGCTGAGCTGAGAAGGAGTGACTAACATTACTCGGGTATT
The DNA here is from genome assembly GCF_936440315.1 of Barbus barbus. Taxonomy (NCBI): domain Eukaryota; kingdom Metazoa; phylum Chordata; class Actinopteri; order Cypriniformes; family Cyprinidae; genus Barbus; species Barbus barbus. Next base: position 22,615,288 of record NC_136742.1, read on the forward strand.
TGCCCGAGGTGCCTCCTCGTTTTAGACGGACACACCCAAATGTACACAAGCTCAAGCAGTGTTTTTTCTGTTTGACTCATTGGCAGGAATTACTTAACATAGGTTGCATTTAGTAATTAATGCTCAACTTCCCATTTTTCATTGCACTGTGGACTATAATGCATCATATGTATTTAGTATTTAGATAGATAGATAGATAGATAGATAGATAGATAGATAGATAGATAGATAGATAGATAGATAGATAGATAGATAGATAGCATCCTTATTCCACAATTCTCTAAAATCCACTAATAACATGTTTTATTATTATTGTTATATAATTATTATATTAGTTTGTTTGCATAGCTTCAAAGCAGCTTTACAGAAAGCCATGCATAATAGCATGTTTTTTTTTTTTTTTACTAATAAAATGTATTTTTTCGTTTTATTAGTTTTGTTTGTACTAATAAAATGATGATTATTATTATTATTGCTTGCATGCTAAAATGTGCAATGCACAATTGTGGTCTTAATCTTCAGTTTAGTGTTGCACAGCTATAGAAACAAATCCCTTGGCCTAGATCATCCTAAATATAGCGAGTTACTACAGTAGTCAGATATGAATGGAATAAATATAGCTTCAAAAGACTGCATAGCGATTATTATAATTTAGTACATAGAGAATCAGATATCAGTCGAGATGGCTATATAATAGCCTTGATGGCCAGAGGCAACTTATACTCTTATGGTGCTCATAACAATCTCTAACGATATTTTTCTTGCAAAATAATTTCTATTTCACTTAGTATGAGTGATTTGTTTTAGAAAATATTCCTATGAGACTTGTCTGAACACTAGAGGTCCTCCAGTGTACTGCAGAGCTGCTGTAGCAAAGTGCGTGACAGCTTTACGACAACTGTACATGTGTTGCTTTACGACACACGCAATCGCTTTACGGAAGAGTATAGCATGTTCAGTTCAATGATGTTGACATTTTAATCCGTAGTTTAATGAAATAACTAACTGCAAATTTGAGTGTTTATCGTATACAAATTCTGGATTATTTGTAGCTTGTTTTCAAGATGGGAAAGCCGAAAAAGAAGAGTAAGTATTCACGACTAAGTTTAAGCAGAACGTTTTCTGTTAACGTTAGCATGTTGTCTAATTTACTAAGACTTGGGTATTGTATTTTTAACATCACATGTAAGGAAATGTTATATTTTTATTTAACACAAGCAGTTTCGTAAATGTTCGTCACTGTTAAAATGGCAATGTGACAGAAAGTTAACAAAGTCATGTGAAATAATACTTTTTTGGGTGTGTTTTGTTAAAGAAGCATTCATTTGAAAGGTAGCTAGCTACTTATGTTTTCTTACTATTTCAAAATTATAACACACGTATCTGTCAGGATATATGTTTGAAAGCATTTTGAGTCAGACGTAAAGTTTATGATAAAAAGTTGTAACAATCAGCCCGAGTAACTAGTTCTGTCCTTTAACTAGTCTGGAACCTGCATAGAGGTTGGTGTTTCTCTAACATTATCTGTCTTCTTAACTCTCTGTGTCCACCTTAGGTGACTTGAGTCGTGCAGAACTGATGATGATGACAATTGCAGATGTTATCAAGCAGTTGGTTGAGGCCCACGAACAGGGAATAGATATTAACCTTAACAAGTCAGTGCATTTTTACGCTTCAGAAACACAATTGGAACTGTTTTCTCACTGGATAATGGTAAACTAAGACTAAACTAAATGTTTTTATAGAGTCAAGACGAAGACATCAGCCAAGTATGGTCTCTCTGCACAGCCACGGCTGGTGGACATCATTGCTGCAGTACCGCCTCACTACAGAAGAGCCTTGGTGCCCAAACTGAAAGCCAAACCCATTCGGACTGCCAGTGGGGTAAATGAAAATGGCATGTTAGCCCTTTGATATTTGTATTGGGGTGGTGGAAAGATAATGCAGAAATGAAACGGTTGCACAGACTTTGATTTAATATTTCTTTGTAGATTGCAGTTGTCGCTGTGATGTGCAAGCCTCATCGCTGCCCACACATCAGTTTTACAGGCAACATCTGTGTGTGAGTATGACCAAAATAATGTGTCCTAGTATTTCTTTTACACTACCGTCCAAAAGCGTGTGGTTGTTTTTTAAACAGTTTCCAAAAACATTAATCAGCACACAACTGTTTTCACCACTGATAATGCTAACAAATATCTCCTAAGCACCAAATCAGTATATTAGGATGAGTTCTGAATGGTCATTTGACACTGAAACTTGGAGATTTGTTGTGAATGTAAATGCATTAAAATAGAGAACATTTTAATAATATTTCATAGTATTACTGTTTTACTTTATTTTTGATCAAAGAAAAATATAAACATAAGAGACTTCTTTCAAAGACATTAAACCACAAACAACACAAGCTATTCACCCTAAAGAATGGCACAATGAACCTTTTTCCATGTGAGCCTGCATCTGGTTCAAGCAGTTAACATTGTGTATCAGTTGGTGGGGAAACTTTTATGAGGAAAATATAATGATAAAACCGGTCTCAGTTTTAATGTTTATGTTGTGTTTGTTTTCATTTGCTGAAACAGCTACTGCCCAGGGGGTCCGGACTCGGATTTTGAATATTCCACACAGTCTTACACAGGATATGAGGTAATTATCCTTCTATATCCCAAAGCAATGCTAACACGCATATTTTTTATGAGTTTTGCGCTGATGTTATGCTATGTGCCTCTTACCCAGCCCACGTCAATGAGAGCCATCCGTGCACGATACGATCCTTACCTCCAGACTAGGCACCGAGTAGAACAGGTGAGTCATCTTCACTGTGCCTATTCATAAGCAGCATTTTTGGAATTGTACAGTTAAAATCTTAAGGGATCATGAGCTACTTAATGGTTTTGATTTTATGGTGTACATCTGTAAGGTTGATGATCCTCTCAGCTTTTCCTCTCATTAGATGGTGTTAATATCATTATGCTGCTGTGTTTGCACATCTAGCTCAAGCAGCTGGGTCACAGCGTGGATAAAGTGGAGTTCATTGTAATGGGAGGCACATTCATGGCTCTGCCGGAGGAGTATAAAGACTATTTCATCCGTAACCTCCACGACGCGCTGTCAGGACATACGTCCAACAACGTCACTGAAGCTGTCAGGTACCAGCACCCCATGATAAACTTGTCTGTGACTGATAGAATCAGGCCACCCTTAATAATGAGTTTCGTGGCACAAATTTCTTAGCGCCAGGAAAGGGCCAGGAACAGTCCATCACCTGTTGGTGACAATATCTTTAGTGGCATATATATATATATATATATATATATATATATATATTATCTATCTATATATATTTAATATGAATGAATTCAAGCAAAATTAATTTATTAATTTTCACTTAATTTCAAGCAAAATTTGATTATACATAACAGAAATAGCCTAACTATTTCTTACAAAGACTTGTGTGTTTGTGTGTGTGTGTGTGTGTGTGTGTGTGTGTGTGTGTGTTAAAGCATATTAGTTATAACAACGATGTCTCAGACGGCAGATAAAAGTACACAATAAATTAATGAGTGTGCTACAAATATACTCAGCATGGAAGCTCTAACATGTATAACGTACTAGAACAGACTTTCCTTTTAATGGTTGTTGGAAAACCCACTTAAAGGCGCATACCGTGTGCATACTGGCATGACAAGTGATATAAAATAAGGATCGGGCTCAGAAGAGCTGATAACGATCAGTTAAAAAATGTCTTTATTGGCCCTAATCCCGATCCTTGAGATCGGCTTGGGACATCCCTAAAACATATATTAAAATTCTCTGCTATTTTAAGTAACTTAAAAATACAACACTAAAAACTAAAAGTATTAAGTGAATTTAGGCATCACTTAAAATTTACTGGTCACACACACAACCATGCAGAGTATGACATGGAGTGAATGGAAGTGAATGGAATTCTTTTTATAATTCTGTGTACATAATCCACCTTATTTTTCAACGCAATAACATCACAGCAACAATTCCAAATAAGCCGTTTTCTGTGAATGTTCGAGATTTCTGGTTCATCAGCCACAGTAGGGAAATAACGAGAAGAATTACAAAGTGCAGTAAATGGTAAAACTGTTTGCACTACAAACCAGTGTGTTCATAATTAACATAATACATTAAAATAATATGGTAAAACACACCAGTTTACAATATCAAGCAGCAAAGCGAGCTGTTGTTTACAGCTAAAAAAAGCTGGAAGTGATTGACACTGGAAGCCAGTCCTATAAAACTTACAAATGGTAAATCCTGTAAGCCCTTTCTTACAGGAAAAATAAGGTGGATGAAAAGAATAGTAATATAGCTGCAAGCAGGGTAGGTATTTAAGCACATAAGGAAAAAGACATTTACATATTATTTAGCAAGCCTGTAAGCACCTAAATCAATTATTAAAAAAGTATTTTTGCCAAATCCAGGTGATTTACCATAGAAATATGATGTTTTTAAAATGTTTATGACTGTTATAGCGCCAGCTGTGGTCCGATCTCCCTGAAACTTTGCATGTTTGTTTAGAATCACCTGTCGCATGTGCCCAGTGGGTTTCATGAAGTTTTGAGTTTTCGTTTAGGCTTTATAGACTTTTGGGTATATTTGGACTGGCCCTTTTTCTAAAGCACTCCGTTATATCTTCCCAAAGGGTAAATTTCAACATGTTTTTGATAATATTGACCTAGAGAGTCCAGAGAATTGCACTGCGGTGGTTTTTTACAGACTGAGTGAAAAACCTAGGACTAGTTCGCAAAAGTAGGTTTTTCACATCTTCTCAATCATTTAAAAAACGGTTTGATTGACAGCAGTGGTTCTAGGGGCAATGTTGTTCGGAACGAGGAGGTCTATCATGCGATACGAATATGTGCGGAAAACTGCGCAATGTACAATCGTTTATGCCCTCAAAAAATGTGATCCCACCCCCCCAGTGGCCGATTACTTTCAAATTTCTCACAGACCTTGTGACCCCGAGTTTCATTCCGATCTGCCTCCGTTAACCTTGTCTAACAGGTGCTCAATCTTCATCGGCCAATGACTTTGATTTTTTGAGATGCTCAAATGTCCCCATAGACACTTGAGGCACTTTGAACCAAGACTGTGCACAGTGATTTTCATGTTGATAGGACAAATGGTTGCTTAGTTATAGCCATTTTCCCCTCATATCACCACCAAGTGGCCAATCTCCGCTATTTTCAGGAGTATAAGGACTATATTGTTCAGGAGTTATAGGCATTTTACTAAAAGTGGCCCTGCCCCCTTTGAACGTTTTGCCCTTTGCCACAGTGAGTCGAAAGTTCAACTTTTTTTTGGATAATTATTGATATTCACTCTCCAGAGAATCTTTCTGCACTGGTTTGGTTCGGATCGGGCGAAAAACCTAGGACTAGTTCGCAAAAGTAGGTTTTGCAAAATAGCCGAAAATTGTCCAGCATGAGCCAAGGATTCCAACGACACAAGACACTTGAGCTTGAGACTGGCGGTTTAGGAGTTATGAGCAATTTTGTACTTTCAATCGCTGTAGCGCCCCCGTCAGGACGATTGGGGCGAGCCTCAGTCATGTTGTAGGCAGTGTGAGTACTACCATCCCTCCAAGTTTCAAGTTTCTACGACTTACGGTTTGGTCTGATCAGTTTTATGTGGAAATCGCTCATCCGTGACCATTTTAGCAATTACAATAGGGTTTCAGCATGACGTGCTTGAACCCCTAATAATAAATAACACAAAAGATAAAATCATAAAACATAAATAAGAAATAAGAAATAGATTTGTTTAAAAAAAATAGCAAAAATAACAAATGAAATATAATATGTGGGTACCCAAGGAAAGACACAATTCTCTGTGGCATAATGTTGCTTGTCTTTGTAATAATTATCTATCATCAAATGTTGCTTGAAATAATAAAACATTTTCACATTAAATTTAAATTAAAAATTTAGGCAACACAAAATTATAATATATTTCAATTTTACTGGCCATACACAATTATACACAGTATGAAATGTGGTGCAATACTTTTTATTACTCTGTGTACATATAAAAAACAATTAACATAAAAAAATATAAATCAGAAACATAAATCAGAAATATTATATTTCTTGGTTACAAATGGGCACATTTAACAGTGTTAATAAATTATTACTGAGCATTTCATGATGACATGGGTAGTCTAAATGTAAAAATAGGGTGATAAATTTCCAATATCGGCTGATATACAATATCGACCAATACAGATAAAAAAAAACTTTAACATTGACCAATGACTGATGTGACTATTATGTAATGATGAATGCCTACTCTTCAGAAGTAATTACACATAAATGTACTTGTCTTCAACCCATTACACAACTGGTCCAAGATCAGTCAATAAGTGCAGGAATTAGAGTGCAAGAGTTAGATAAAAGCAGAGGGGATGGAGCAGCTGTGTTGTCTTATGTGTGTCTGGGGAAAATCACTAGTTAATAAGCTCTGACTTGGGACCTGTGGTTTTGTTGTGGGATAATGTAAGTCAGTATATGCAAAATGAACTAATGCAGGCCTAGGATCAGTTAAAGCACTGGGCCAAAAATCTCCTGGTGAGCAAATTTGGTAGTGTGGCAATATTGGGAGGCTTTTGAACCAGACTTTCACTTTCAGAGCAGCTGCATTGGCACTGCTCTCTGCCTAGTCACAGAACAATAAGACAGAATGTGGCATTTGGACTCTTTGCTTAAATGATGATGACAAGATAAAGAGTGTTATTAGTCACATCTCCTGATATGTAATTTAACAGTTTAGCTGACATTAACTTGCACATTTATGTTTAACCAAGCAAATAAAAGCCTTCTTTTCACTTTGACCATTAGTCTAAGTCCGTCTAAAGATGACGTATGTGATTTCCGTACAACTAACTTCACCAGCAAAATTTTACAAAAAATTATATATTTTTATGTTTGATAAGATTTGATATCTTTTCAAAAAGGCTTTGCGTCAGTTTTGAACAAGTGATGACATCAGCTCCCTGAGGAAAGCAAACTTTTTGAAGTTAGAATGAAAGGCAAAAGGGATGATTGCAAGATGTGGATAGACTGCCACTGCAGGGCGCTGTTAGTTTATTACTGTGTTTTTTGTGTTATTTATTTTCTTGATAGAGCGAGAGTGTGTGTGTGTGTGTGAGAGAGAGTGTGTGTGTGTGTGTGTGTGTGCACGTAGGCAGAGGTCCACAGGATTGTCGGCACACCACAGCTTATCAGCGGGTTTGTTAAGATGACACGATTGCCATAATTGTTCTGCCGGCTAATCAGCCAGAGATGGGGGAGACAACAGTTCGATTTCAGGCCCATTGCTTATCTCAGCAGAGGATGTGTGTGTGAGGGAGAGAGAAATAAAGAGAATAAGTACAAATGAGAAATGCTCTGTTGGTTTCATAACTACATTGTCTGAAATCTGGGGATAGAACCAGGAGCTAAATGGATAGAAAGAGTTTTTGGGCTATTAAATCTCCATTAAAACTTCAGAACAATGTCAGGCATGACAGGAAGCCAAAAACCATGCATTTCAGAATTATTATTAAATTGATGCAAACCAATACAGTTGGCCAATTGAAACCAGTTCAGTCGTAAAATAGTTTTCATATTATCATCAGAAACTGTAATTGGAAGATTTTTCCATTTTATTGAGAAGTCTTTTTAAAAAGCCATTTTAAAAGAGTTTTTTGTTTGTTTGTTTGTTTTGTTCATTTTGTAGTTCAATCGTACATTATACACACGTACATGCATAAATACATAGCGAGAGTGTGTGTGTGTGTGTGCGTCCAAAATATAATATATATCCAAAAGTATTGGAACAGTAAGGCCAATTCCTTTATTTTTGCTGTAGACTGAAAACATTTGGGTTTGACATCAAAAGATGAATATGAGATGAGAGATTAACATTTCAGCTTTTATTTACAGGTATTTTCATCTGATACACAACTTAGAAGATACTATAGCACCTTTTGTTTGAACCCACCCATTTTTCATGTTACCAAAAGTATTGGAACAGATAGAATTAACATAGATTAATGTGAAAAAGACTTCATATTTAGTTGCAAATCCTTTGCTTTCAGTAACTGCATCAAGCCTGTGACCCATTGACATCACCAAACTTTTGCATTCTTCTTTTGTGACGCTTTTCCAGGCTTTCACCGCAGCCTCTTTACTCCCTTCAGTCTCTTCTTTAGCAGGTAAAATGCATACTCTACAGGGTTTAAGTGTGGAGATTGACTTGGCCAGTCTAAAACCTTCCACTTCTTGCCCCTGATGAACTCCTTTGTTGTTTTGGCACTATTTTTTGGGTCATTATCTTGCTGCATGATGAAGGATCTCCCAATCAGCTTGGTTGAATCTTTCTGTAAATTGTCAGACAAAATATTTCTGTAGACTTCTGAGTAAATTTTGCTGCTGCCATCATGCGTTACATCATTAATGAAGATTAATGAGCCTGTCCCAGAAGAAGCGATGAAAGCCCAAGCCATTACATTACTTGTGTAATGTGTACTATAATGTACACCTGTGTACACTGTGTTTCAGATGAGCTTGTATGTTTGGGATCATGAGCAGATCCTTTCTTTCTACAAACTTTAGCCTTTCCATCACTTTGGTCCATAAAATCAGTCCATAAAACCTTGTCCCAGAATTTTTGAGGCTCGTCTCCTATTCTTCTTGCTAATGAGTGGTTTGCATCTTCTGGTGTAGCCTCTGTACTTTTGTTCATGAAGTCTTCTGCGAACAGTAGATTGTGATACCTTCACTCCTGCCCTCTGGAGGTTGTTGCTGATGTCACTAACAGTTGTATAAGGGTCTTTCTTTACAGCTGTCACAATGTTTCTGTAATCAACTGCAGATGTTTTCCATGATCTACCCATTTGAGGTGTGTTACTTAGTACACCAGTGGTGTCTTTCTTCCTCAGGAGATTCCAAATGGTTGTAGTTGCTATTGCCAGTGTTTGTGCAATGGTTTGATTGGTTTTTCATCTTCTTCCAGCTTCACAATTGCTCGTTTTTCACCCATAGACACCTCTCTGGTTTTCATGTTGGTTACATGTCTAACTAACTATAAATGCAGTCTGCATGGATCTGAAACTGAGCGCAGACATTCAGTGCTATTTATTGTTTGAATAATCAATTAATAGGACACACCAGGGCAACAAAACACACCTGTCAGTCACATGTTCCAATACTTTTGGTGACATGAAAAATGGGTGGGTTCAAACAAAAGGTACTATCTTCTAAGTTGTGTATCAGATGAAAATACCTGTAAATAAAAGCTGAGATGTTAATCTCGCATCTCATATTCCTCTTTTGATGTCAAACCCAAATGTTTACAGTCTACAGCAAAAATAAAGGAATTGGCCTTACTGTTCCAATACTTTTGGAGGGCACTGTATATATATATATATACATATAATTTTTTTTTTAATGGTTTTGAAAAGTCTCAACAAGGCTGCTTTTTGGATCAAAATACAGTAAAACCAGTAGTATACCAGTAGTATTACAATTTAAAATTTATGTTTTCTATTTTATACATTAAAATGTAAGTTGTGACCCTGGACCACAAAACCAGTCATAAGGGTCAGTTTTTCAAAATTGAGATTTATACATCATCTGACAAATGAATGAAATAGGCTTTCCATTGATGTATGGTTTGTTAGGATTGGACAATATTTGACCAAGATACAGCTATTTGAAAATCTGGATTTTGAGGGTGCAAAAAAATCTAAATATTGAGAAAATCGCCTTTAAAGATGTCCAAATGAAGTTCTTAGTAATGCATATTACTAATCAAAAATTAAGTTTTGATGTATTTACAGTAGGGAATTTACTAAATATCTTCATAGAACATGATCATTACTTAATGTCCTAATGATATTTGGCATAAAAGAAAAATCAATAATTTTCACCCATATAATGTATTTTTGGCTATTGCTATAAATATACCCCAGCGACTTAAGACTGGTTTTGAGGGCCAGGGTCACATTTATTTCTATGATGGTAAAGCTGAATTTGTAGCAGCCATTTACTCCAGTTTTCTGTCACACAATCCTTCAGAAATAAGCTAGTGCTCAAGAAACATTTCTTATTATTATCAATCAAGTCAAGTCACCTTTTAACAATACAGATATCAATGCTGAAAACAAATCCTGCTTAATGTTTTTGTGGAAACCATGATACATTTTCTTCAGGATTCTCTGATGAGAAGAACATTTAAAAGAGCAGCATTAAATTGAAATTGACATATTTTGTAGCATTTTTAATGTCTTTACTGTCACTTTTGAACAATTTAATGTGTCCCTATTAATTTCTTTATAAAAGAATGGATACATGCATATATAAAATAGTAACAGAAGTTCTGAGCTGATATTTTTTCCCCAGATACTCTGAACGCAGTAACACCAAATGTGTCGGCATCACGATTGAGACCAGACCGGACTACTGCCTGAAAAGACACTTGAGTGACATGCTGGCCTACGGTTGCACCAGACTAGAGATCGGCGTACAGAGTGTTTATGAGGATGTGGCTCGTGATACCAACAGGTCAGAGTTTGTTGCTTTTATAATAAGGGCCATGCCACAGACTAGACTAGAGGATGAGTGTTTGATATTTGGATAAACTTGACCTTGGGATGCTATTAGCATAACTTCCAGTGAGTCATTTTGTTCCAACAGATTTTGGCTCATGTTGGTAATTGCAGTTTACTCGTTTGATTATGTGTCATTTAGGAATTACTTCGAAGGATTAGTAGACTTAGCAACTATGCTAATTACTCCATACTTATACTCTTTGGTTAGTAGTTAAAAGTGCTGTGCTGAAGGACAGAGTGGAATTTAAGTGACCTTGTAAAAAACATGATTAATTAGAATATACAGCCATATGACCATTTAAAATGTGTTTTGGTCATTTATGTTTCGTCTTATAAAACTAAGGATGATATTTCTTTAGTAACTGCATGTATCTTGGGCATGGTTGGGCATATTGGATTTATGTACTAAGAACTAAATGTACTTACTGAACTTACAAACTTTTTCCAGAGGACATACCGTTCGGGCTGTGTGTGAATCTTTCCACCTGGCTAAGGATGCTGGTTTTAAAGTTGTAGCCCACATGATGCCAGACTTACCCAATGTCGGTATGGAAAGAGATGTGGAGCAGTTTATAGTAAGTACTTTATGGATCAGTGTAATTCTACTGCATTCACCTATAAAATCTGCCACCAAACACAATGTAAAAATGGCAAAATGATTAAGCATGGAGTCATTTTATATTTTGGTAATATTAATCTTTTACTGGTCAAAATTGTTTGGTGTACAATACATCAATAGTTCACCTAAGAATGAACACTCAACCTTGAAAAAACAACCTTTTTCTTCATGCTGTTCTAAACCTGTTAGACTTTCTTTTGTGGGGTGTTTAGAAACACAACTAAAGTAGAAAATCTTTGGTGTCATTTACTTTCATATACACTACCATTCAAAAGCTTAGGGTTAGTATGAAAAAAAAAAAAAAACTTTTTTTTAAGAATGCATTAAATCGATCAAAAGTGATGGTAAAGATATTTATGATGTTACAAAAAAGTATATTTTTCTCTTTATCAAAGAACCCTGAAAAAACGTATCACAGTTTCCAATATTAATAATAGTCAAGTCAAGTCACCTTTATTTATATAGCGCTTTTAACAATACAGATTGTGTCAAAGCACTTAACAGTATCAAATTGGAGGATATAGTGTCAGTAATGTATAAAAATAACATTAAACAGTCAATTTTCAGTTAAGGCATTTCATTATTGAGTTCAGAGATGTCATTGTCTAGATCAGTTTAGTTTAAATAGTATCTGCTAAATCAAATTGACGATAATCACTAGAAATTAAGTGTCCCCAACTGAGCAAACCAGAGGCGACAGCGGCAAGGAACCAAAACTCCCTCTGTGACAGAATGGAGAAAAAAAACCTTGGGAGAAACCAGGCTCAGTTGGGGGGCCAGTTCTCCTCTGGCCAGGAGATAATTGTTTATTTATTGTTTTAATTAAAATTTTAAATGTATAAATGTATTTATTTCTATTTCATATTGTTGCAATTTCTAACAATAATAGTATTATGTAGTTAGGTATTATATTTTTAGTTATTTTCTTTTATTTTAATTTGAATTTTTATTGCATTTAAGTCGAGGTCTTCACTGGGAATATGTCCCCGGGGCTCATCCAGGTGTGCCGGCCTCTGCTGAAGATCAGGGACAAATTATCTCCCGGCGCCGATCCACCATCTGATCCGGACACGGACTGAGAAACAGAATAAGAAAGAAACAGACAAATTTTAGTGTAGATGCTATTCTTCTTACGATGTAACGAGTACATCGTGTGTTATGGGGAGTGTTCCCGGTTCCGGTTGATCTAATTAATGCAGCCTAACAATCCCAATTTGAATAATAGAAGAGTATTAGTGTGTTATGTGTAAGCCAGGTTAAAGAAATGTGTCTTTAATCTAGATTTAAACTGACAGAGTGTGTCTGCCTCCCGAACAGCGTTAGGTAGATTGTTCCAGAGTTTGGGCGCTAAATAGGAAAAGGATCTGCCACCCGTAGTCGATTTTGATGTTCTAGGTATTATCAAACGGCCAGAGTTTTGAGAACGCAGCGGACGTGGAGGACTATAATATGATAAGAGCTCGCTCAGGTACTGAGGAGCTAAGCCCTTCAGGGCTTTATAAGTAGTTAACAAGATTTTAAAATCTATACGATGTTTGATAGGGAGCCAGTACAGTGTTGACAGTACCGGGCTAATACTTCCTGGTTCTAGTAAGAACTTTAGCTGCTGCATTTTGGACCAGCTGGAGTTTGTTGATCAAGCGTACAGAACAACCACCCAATAAAGCATTACAATAGTCTAACCTTGAGGTCATAAATGCATGAATTAGCATTTCTGCATTTGACGTTGAGAGCATAGGTCGCAAGATAGATATGTTTTTGAGATGGAAAAACGCAGTTTTACAGATGCTAGAAACATGGCTTTCAAATGAAAGATTGCTATCAAACAGCACACCTAGATTCCTAACTGATGACGAAGAATCGACAGCAGCCGTCAAGTGTTAGACAGTGTTCTAGGTTATTACATGTGGGGTTTTTAGGTCCAATAATTAACACTTCTGTTTTTTCAGAATTTAGCAGTAAGAAATTACTTGTCAGTTTTTTATATCGACTATGCATTCCGTTAGTTTCTCAATTTGTAATTTGAATAAAGAAAGTCATGCAGGTGAGGAAATAATGACACAATTTTCATTCTAAAACACTTTCAAAGTGCTACCTGAATAATCATGTTTGGATTACTTCAAATAAGCCTCAAGCATAAGCTTCAAGAGGATTATGGGAAATAGTGCTTTGTAATTTAAGGTCCTCAAACTTGCAACAGTTTATTCTGTAAGTTCTTTTAATGAACTGAGGAGCTGAGTGACAGACTCTTGAGTGACAGAGTTTGCATAGTGCACTTTTTTGTGAATTTTCAAAAATGGGAACGACAGTTAAGGGGTTAAATGCACAGGTTTATCTCTGTATACCTCACAGGTTACGCAGGTGGTTTTCAAAATGTAATTTTCATCAACTAAAGGACTTCAATTAATCAACATTTCTGTGAAATGGCTGTTGGGATATCCAAAATTTCCATATTACTTTCGGGTGCTCTATTAACTTTGACACTCAAAGTATCAGAAACTACTGAGCCATAGTCGTCATCAAGCAGTCTTTCCAGAAGTATTAGGGCAAGAAATGAGAAATCATATATTGCTCCTTTAGAAAAGTTTGAATAAAAAATAAATAGCAAAATGAAATAGTTTCCCATATCACACAGCCCTAGATTACAATGCGGAGAGACAAAAAGTGGTTGTACACATGAGATGTACAGTATAGGAACCCCCTAACATTTCTATCCGGAGGAGAAATCCACTTTTATGGGGTGCAGTAGCTAATTGTTTCATAGCAGGAATGAAGGGTAAATGAAGTGGGGAGTGATGTGCCATGGCAGGCTGCTCTTTTATGGCCTCTGTCAGTGTCCAACTGTGACGCATTGGTTTGCATTATCAGGGGCTTCATTATGTGAAGTGAATAGAGCATTCATTATCGTGGGTTTCATTACCGAAGCATGGAGATCCAATCAGTGACTGTGCTCTGGAACCCATTCAAAGTGCTTCTCTCTGACAGACTATATTAAACACCAACCGGGAGCAATCCAGGTGCCAACAGGTTTCTTTGATGTCTTAAGCGAACACTGTCAGTGCACGATCTCTGGAGTTTAGCGATTTTAAAGCGGGTGATTATTTCCCATTAGGACAACAGAAGAGCAAGTGAATGACGTTAATGTTGCATAAGAAACAGCGTGATTAACTGAGTGCAATTATATAAATAATATTTTGCATTAACAGTCACATAAATGCCACTTAACTGTAGAAGAGCACCATTAACTTTTTATTGCAATCATCCAGTCTCTAGAGTCTCGGAAGTCATGTGTCTCTAAAGCTAAAAGTCTTCGCTTAGATTTTTACATTGTTATACCAAGCCCACATTACTCCTACCTTATTTTCCCCCTGGGACGCTCTTACTGCCTCCACACTGCTGCAATCAACTGCCAGCTCCAAAATATTTGGACAGCAATACCTTTTTACTCTTTATTTGTACAATTTGTAATTGTAATATTGCAATTTGAGGCTAAAGGTACAAACAGTCTATTTGAAAATATTCCCTTTTTTACACTTTTGTGACTTGTTTTGGCCCCTTTTAATGTTAGTGTTTCTTGTACCAAACAAAACAAAAAACTGCATTTGGAGGCATGAATTCTGATTAAATAAAATGTAACCAATGTGGTTCTTTTACAAGAGCTCCAAAGAGAAAATAATTTTTTTTTTAATCAAACTTCAGGAAAGTTGCCAATAAACGGTTTAGGATTTTGCTCAACAATTATTTGTGCACAATCATTGCCCTGACATGACATTTTTAATGTGGCTTTAGGATAGGGATGCACCAATATTAAAGTTCTTGTTGATACCGATAATACAATTAATTATCATGTTATGGTCATTAATCGTCAAATTACGATATTAAAATTCTGGCTAATACTGAAGATTAATTAGCATGTTATGGTGGTTAAACAATAAATTTCCTATATTATTCTAACACAGATAAAATGATTAATCATCATGTTATGGCTGTTAAGTGATAAATGACCGATATTTAAATTCTGCCTAACACAATCAAATATTTTCATGTTATAGTCATTAACCAATAAATATAAAAGTTGTATATTATTTTGTCTAAATAAATTAAAAATAAAACAATAAAAACTAAAATTATTTAAGCATCACATTGTAACGTACAGTATAAAAATGTACTTTCATGTTAATATTTGCTAAAGATTATATTTAACCATGTTATTAAATTAGTGTTATTTGTATTTTGTACGCTCTGCAGTTAAGCACAAGGCAAGGCACCTCTTCTTTTCAATCTGTAGATTTGAGTCTGCACGACCACATCCTAGAAAACTCGCTTGCAATATAATATAATATTCAGTGTGTTCTTCAGAACAAAGTGCCTGCCATTTTATTTTCCACTTCATATTCCTGACTATACTGTTGCTTTTTTAATTACATTGAAAAGCACCTACTCAAAGCACGGTTTTGACGATAATCGGCTCATTGCTTTTCCATTCCGCCTATTAATTCCGTCAGTGCTTTATTAGAATCCGTTTCACGCATAAGTTTCAGTGTATATTAATTTGTCTCTCACACACCCGTTTTGATATCTCTGTGATAGAGAGCCATTAGAAGGCAGTATGTCAGAGCAGGAGAGAGGGAGATTAATGGCTGTAGAAGGTGGTCTCTGACCCCACCACTATCAGCTCTTCTCCTCCGCCACCGTGTGCCCACACAACCTCACCTGTGTCACCCACCAGCAGCGCTCGGCCGGTTTATCTCACCTAACCTGCTTTCTCTGATGCTCGTGCTCTCCTCTTTCCCTCCCTCTTCCGTATTTTCTCCCCCGCTCTCCGTCACGCCTCCCCCCACCTTTCGAGACGGGAACCTGTCGGCGCTATCTCAGGACAAGTATGCTGTGGAAAGGAGCGTGGCTCTGTGATAACGGAATCCCATTACTGACTCGTCCGACTCTCACTGCTCACTTATCAGACTGTTTGCAGGCTCCCCTCTCTACATAAAAAATAACACTCAGCGTAAATATATCACACAAAGACTCATTTCATTTGACTCTTAGAGTAAGGAGAAGCTCAAAGTGCATGGCTAGTCGTGACTCAAATAATCCGTCATTTCAATTTGTTTGTTAAAGGCAACTGTTTTTGTTTGTTTGTGCTATTTAGAGTTTAGACTCATGCAGTCTTAGTTTAAATGCACCAGTGCCCAGTTCGATGATTCACTTGTGTGTCAGGAAGCAGGACAGTACCAATTAAATGACCACTGACATTGTCTCTTTGATTGTAATGGTTACATTTCTGAGTGTGCTCTGTGACCCCTGAGCTTTTCAAAGTGACAAGGGTAAATAGATTCCCTCCCATTTATCCGTAAGTAGAAGACGTAAGCAAGATCAGTGATGGAGGTCATGAGACTTTATTTAGCAGTTTACCAATTCTTGAATGTGAATGATGTTACTTTCCAAGTAAAAAGCTAGTACAAAGCCTATCAGCAAACAATATAAGAATTGTCTCAGGAACTCATGCCTACAGCTTTTTATTCAGTTTAAGATTTCTTTAGGAACAATATTTTGAAAAAAGATAACTTGTAAATATATTCACAAAATATATATTTAATTTTTGCTGTTATAATTTTGAAAGTTATAATACCGTAAGTGAAGTCTTTATTATGAGTGGGCAACCGATATGGATTTTTCAACGGCAAATCCCAAAAATTAGAGTGCAGGGTGACTTATGGCTGATATTATGCCAATATATCATAAATATTTTAGTTTTATAATGTCAATGAAAAACTGAAAAAAAAAATTTACCCCTAAATATTTAATTTAAAGTTATTTTTGAGGTTTTTATCAGTGTTGCAATAACAAACTCGTGTACTCATTACTGGTTGTAGAAGTAAGTCTCATGTTTGCACTGCTCTGCTAAAACTCTTTTCAACTATTGTCTCTGTCACCAGGAGTTTTTTGAGAATCCTGCATTCAGACCAGACGGGCTCAAACTTTATCCCACACTGGTGATTCGAGGCACTGGATTGTATGAGCTGTGGAAAACGGGCCGATATAAGAGCTACTCCCCCAGTGCCTTAGTGGATCTGGTAGCACGAATTTTAGCGCTGGTCCCACCATGGACTCGTGTGTATCGTGTACAGAGGTAAGGCAGTATCTAAACCTCAAAAATTGACCCCACAAACATGAAGGAAAAGCTCATTCTGTTTTCATGTTGTGGCTGAAATTTGGCTGATATTACTGTTTTTTTACGATTGCTATGACAATTTTTTCAATACTTTTAACAATTTTCCTAAACTCTTTACACAGTTAGCACAACATCCGTCTGTGTAGACTATACAATTAACACTTTTCTTGTTACAGTTAACACAGATTTAAAATGCTTGAACTTCTCTTACACACAAGCTCAGTCAAGACCAAAACCATGTAATTCCATTGATGTTAGTGTTATGATATTGTGTTTTGTCAAGTGTGTATTGTAGGTGTGTTGGTGCATTAAGAATTTAGGAAAATTGTTAGAAGTATTAAAAAAAAATTGTCATAGCAATCGTTAAAAAAAAATGGTCAAATCTATGCTATTTTGTATAATAATGAATTTTAAATAAAATACTAAAAACTACAATAATTTTAAATCAAATAAGTGAGTTTGTGCATCACAACAATATAAAGTATTTATTATGAGATGTCAAATATTACATTTATAATTTATTAAAGATTACATTTATTTTTTTATAAATTATTGGTGTTTTGAAACATTAACTTTAATTGAGTGTTAAATTATGGCAATTTGAATGTAAAAATACAGGAAATGTGTATTAACAATTAAATATCCAATATCAAATGATATTGGTAAATTAAAAAAAGAAAACTCTAATATGAATAACCAATATGGTACCAATGTATCATGCATCCCTAATTTATTATTTACCCAAAACAGAAGTATTACCTGTTGCCTTGCGTTCATTCTAATGTGACCAACTATTAGTTTTGCCAAGCTGATGATCTCTGGCCTCTTTCAGGGACATCCCAATGCCATTGGTGAGCTCTGGGGTGGAACATGGGAATTTGAGAGAGCTGGCATTGGCCAGAATGAAAGACATGGGCACTGAGGTAACCTTAATTATCAATCACCTAGTTTGTTTGTCGTATGAATTCAAGGCTGTTAAGTACAAGCTGTTTTTGATTCTTGCAGTGTAGAGATGTACGAACCAGAGAAGTGGGCATACAAGAGATTCATCACAAAGTTCGACCATATCAGGTATTTCACGTTCGGTGTAAACAATTAGCAGAAACTTGTTGTTAAAGCATGTAGAGTTAGCGACTGGAAATAATTTCTGTGCTTCTTGTAGGTCGAGCTGATCCGCAGAGACTATGTGGCTAATGGAGGCTGGGAGACCTTCCTGTCTTATGAGGACCCCGAGCAGGACATTTTAATTGGTCTCTTGCGTCTTCGTCGCTGCTCACCACAATCCTTCCGGCCCGAGTTGAAGGGTGGCGTTTCCATTGTCCGGGAGCTGCATGTCTACGGAAGCGTGGTCCCTGTCAGCAGCCGAGACCCCAGCAAGTTTCAGCATCAGGTAGACACCTTATTTCTACCAGTAAAACATAGCAAAGTAACTTTACTGTCACTTGGACAAATGGCAAACACATGATTTGTCATTAATAATGGTTAAATTGAAAAACCACTCCTCTTGCATGGAGATAATTGTGTACATTTAAATATTTCATTTTTATTTAAGGCTTTTGTCTTTTCGTGTATTTTACATAGCCTCACTGACTGCACATTCTAATGTTCTTTTTCTCCTCGTGTGCATTTGTAGGGTTTTGGGATGATGTTGATGGAGGAGGCTGAGAGGATAGCCAGGGATGAGCACGGCTCTAGCAAATTGGCTGTTATCTCAGGTATCAAAAATATTCTCAGCGTTAACAGAATGGCGCATTTATTTTGTTGATTCTTCTCTTGCCCTCGCTAGAAAAGAATGAATACGAAATTTTGACATGCACCTCCCCAAATCAGCTGCAGGATGGAGATAACAGCAATTGGAAAAATAAATGAAAATCTGTATTCATATTATTCTGGCTCTGATGCTTTAATGTGAGGGCGTGATAACTTTTGTACTCTCATGTCTGACAAAGAAAGCAAAACAACAACTGTAGAATGTATTGGAAATACAGTGGGGTTTTCTTGCTTTAAGTATTTTGAATCTGCATGGCAACATTGGCTGAAATGACTGTTCCTCTCAAATGACTAAAAAGGGTGATATTCTTTTTCCTTCAATCAGTGTAAATTCATTAATATCAAGATATATATCGATATAACAATTTAAAATAACTGTTTTCTATTTTAATATATATATATATTATATTTATTCCTGTGATATCAGAAATCATTCTAATATGCTGATTTGGTGCTCAAAAAACATTTATTTTTTAATGTTGAACTTTTGACAAATTGAATTTAGTCTTTAGTCCACATAACATACCCCAGGGTGCCTCCATTAGAGCATGTAATATTGAAAGAAAGATTCTGTTCTACTGTAAATCTGAATATTTGTTCATTGTTCATGTTTAATTTTTTTTTGGTTCAGGTGTTGGAACAAGGAATTACTACAGAAAAATGGGTTATGAACTGGAGGGGCCATATATGGTGAAAAACCTTTACTGAAGCAGAGAGGAATCCCTGGAGAAAATTGTTTGACATGCAGGACACTGACTTTAAGGGGATCTTTACGGACTGGGCATGAGGACTACAGAGAGTGTGTGTGTGGTCACCACAAAGCAGACCGCACTATTCTGTTACATGCCAGCCAAAGAGAGTATTCTGTAGTTCTCTTATGAAGACCATGATGCAAGTATCAGTGCTTGTTATACTTGTGCTTAGTATACTTACCAGTGCATTTACTTCTCTGAGATAACACTCATTATTTTTGGTTTCTACTGACAACATTGGACATGATGGAGGAAAAAAACTGCAGAGGCTTTGAGTTATCCCATTATAAAAGCGCATATTTTTCACGTGAATTTCGGAGGGGAAAATAATTCATGCTTGGCACATATGATTAATCCACCATTTTTCCTGTTCTGTTAATTTTGAAGATGGATTAATTGCATTTTCATGTTTTCTTGGCTGTGCATGAAAAGTGTTCATCTGGACATTTTTTCATTGTTAATAAAGATATTTATCCAGGATTTCAGTAATTATCACATGATTGTACATTGTCATAAATCGCATGTTGGCACAAAGGCAGACGATTTGGATGGAGTCATAATACAGCCATCACTGAACATTCAAAGGAATTAATGGGTAAGAAATCATCCGCGGCACTCTCCTGTGCAGCTCAGATATGAAAAACTGTCGCCAAAATGATTGAAATTCAATTGCTTCTATTTTTGACAGAATGAAAAGTTCACTGGAACTACTCTTCTGCGTTTTAGTGTCTGTCACACCACCAATTTCTGAGAAATGCGTGGCGAGCTCTCCTCCGCAAGAGACCTCATGATATGTCTGCTGATGGGTTTTTACTGCTTCATTTGACATCGCAATACCAGATTATATCGCTATCTCTGTCTGTGAGTCAAGGTGTCAGGCGAATGATGACCGACCACCCTTTAAAGCTAAGCTCAGTCAGGTCACACTTATAAGAGGTTTGTCATCAGAGAAATGGCTTCCAATAAATGGCAAGATGTTGTTTTGCCACCACCCCACAATAAAGTGATGATTTAACAATGGTTGATCTCGTAGTTTCCCGGCACAGACCCTTTGTTAGGACTTTAATGGTTTAATAACCTCACCGTTAAAACGATGAATAGTGGCACTGTCATCCTACACACCAATCAGCAGCTTTCACTAAATCTCTTTTAAGTTTTAACTAGACAATCCCATAACAGATTTCGCTAATTACACTGGCTCATGAAGGTCATTTATTCCTCTTAAGTAAAATCTTACCAATGCAGATTTAATACTGATGTAGCCGAGATGATGACCTCAGAGAATGAACAAGTGCTGTGTTTGGATAATGTGCATATTTCGCCACCGAGGTCAAGATGAGCCATCGCAGTGTTTCATTTGCAAACCAGCGAAGCGTGAGGAAAAGGGCAAAGTGTCTTTAGAGATGGAAATGTCACAGATGAGATCCACTTAGAAGGATTCTCAGACGCTTTATGTTATTGCGGTGAGGCTGTAAGGTTTCGAAACACTTGAACACTCTCAAAAGTCATTAATATTCAACTTTGGCATTATTATTGACCTTCATCAACTCAGCACTGCAGTAAACTGCTCTTTGTCTTGATCACAGAGATCTGTTTAAAAAAAAAAATCATCTGATTTACTCTTACAGAAGGTTTTTCATTTTCTAGACCTGAGAACTATTGAACACAAATTGAGCCAAATATCATTTATATCCATCACAAAGGGGGACTTTAATTTCCTGTGGAAGATGGAGCACTTTCCCCAACCAGAATACCATCTGATGCATCCTGTAAAGAAAACCATCTACAAGACTGGCCACTAAAGCCACAGAAACCATGACAGTCCTGTCAGTGGAAAACAGGCGATCTGAATGATTGATACTTGTGCCATTTTTCACAGATACACATTACAGGAAACAAAATTATTTCCCCTCCAATCTAGATATTGAACATACGCCACCAGCTATGAAACTTCAAAGGTTTCAGTCATTTTGACTTTCTATAATTACACTGTCGCTTCAAGGTGGCGATTTAAGGTGTGACCATTCTGAATGCTCAGTTTCACGATTATGACAGGCTATCCTTACAAGCATGAAAGCTGTGTTACAAATTCTACAGATAAAGCAAGTTTGGACTGGGACAATGTGTTTTTCCACACAATACTGTTCCTTAGTTGACTTCTCAATAAATACCTAAAATTACATTCATTAAAAACATCACAAAATAGAGCAAAAGCTTAGTTATACTAATAGGGCTGCACGATATTGAAGAATGCAGTATGATAATGCTTTAAGTGTGTAAACTTTTAGAAGTACTAAAATCATTCTATTATCGCAAGTCATGAAATGCATATAGCAATTTATTAACTTGTGATATTTGGATAAATATCATGCAGCCCTATATACTAATTGTATTGAAATTATAGAATAATTCATAAAGCATCACACAGTAACAGACACACAGCACAATGAAAATTCAAGGCAAATAACACAAATCTATAAATCTCAATTTCAGCTGGATGAACAGTTGTTCAAATAACCTGGTTTGGCTTCATTTTCAAGTTTTTCACTGTATAAAGGAGACTGGTTGTTAGCATTCTGCTCTGAGGTCAGTGCATCTCTATGGCACGCCGGACCCTCTTCTCCAGCTGGTCTGCCGTGGGCCGGATGTCAGGGTCAGAATCTAGCATGTCCATCAGCAGCTCGCACATAGCAGGGTTTGGAGGCAGCGGCAGTGGCGGAGCACGTCGTGCTCTCATAGGGATGATCAAATGCAAGTCGGGATTCTGACACAGAGCCTCACCTAACGGGATGAGCCAGCGGCCTCGCATTACATATGCACCTACAACACAGAATAAACAGGAAACAGATGTTATGCTTAATCAATTTTCAAGCATTTTGTGAAACAGGTCCTTCATTCATTCCTGTCTGAGGAGTTTCCTTTGATCTCCCAATTAGTGCATTTGAATTTGCACCATTCATTACAGTTCAACAACACTAAAAAGCAGCAATAAAAACAATCCAGTGCATTTCTTCAAAGCACATGCCTGGTACAAACACATTATTATTCACAAAACTTCAAGGCAAACCCACCACACAGAGAGGTTAATGGGTGGAAGGATGTTAATTGCCCTTATATAAATAAGCAGCACCATCTGACCTTTCTGTACGCCTGCTAGCAACACAGAAAGTCGCTGGGTTCGAGTAATTACGGAGGACTGCCTGAATAGCTTATGCACTCCATCCAAACCTGCATCCTCAGACCACTTTAGTTTATCTGAGCTATTATGCATTAAGATAATGAGCTACTATGTCAAACTCTCAACAACAAAGCTTTCACAGCGGTCTAAAGTGGTCTGGATGAGGTAACCAGTAAGAGGAGAAACCGAAATAGCCACCTGCCTGCCAATGCTAGTGAAGCGAGGCTCTGAAAATTGTCAGAAGTTCTATTCCTGTTCCTAATTTTATTCCTATTTCTGCAAAGTAGCTGTGACAATTGCAAGATGGTAGGTTTTATATTAATCTTCAAACCCATCATAAGACCTCATTTACTGCATATACAAGTTCCTATTTCATTTTAATCATAACAATGCATGCATCATGGATCTAGATTGAATAAATAACAAAGACGAAAACATTAAATGGATAATGCTAAATGAGCCAAAGTATACCCGCCCCCGCCTCAACTAACCCAGTTGTTCTTGATTGCTGCCATCCTCAAGGAAAGTGATTCTCTCCAGCACAGCCCAGAAAAGCACACCCAGAGAGAAGATGTCAGCCTGGGCTGTATAACTACGCCCTGCCCAAACTTCTGGAGCCATATAGAAGTCTGAGCCACAGGTAGAGGAGAGAGCCAGTCTACTCTGAACACCATCTGTAGGATTGTCCACCATCTTACTGAGGCCAAAGTCTGCCACCTGTAAGACATAAGGAAGACGTTAACATGGTTTTAATAACTAGAACCACCTTTTAGATCTGGGGTGTGAAGCATAATTTTCTTTTTCTTTTTTACATTTATACTGACTATGTATTTAGTTAAATATTGAATAAGTTATATTAAAATAATATAACATTTCAAATGTACATATTTAAAAAACCATTCATATGGTTTATAGGTTTCATAGGGACTCGGGCTATTCGTGTTTTCTAATCTAATATTATTGACAAAACTTAAGTTTTTTTACTGCAATAAAGCCGCAAATATTTGTGCATTGGAAAATTTTGGAAACTACAAAAGCATTTATTTTATAGATAGCATTTATAGATAACTCAAATTCAAGATAAGCCCAGGGCAACTTACTATCCACTTTGTGCTATGCCTAATATTTGACTGGTACACATTTAGAGCACAATTCATCTGTCGCTTCAAAGCACACTACATTGATTGTCTCTACATGCAATGAAACATAAAAACTCATTATTTGAAACTTTAGAAGAATGGATTTTAAGACCATCCATTTCAAACTTTATCTGTAATGTGATTGTTGTGCTAATATTTGTATTGATTAACAGAATAGGCTCAAAATTCATTTCGTGATTATACAAAAAAGTTTTTGGGGAAAAAAACATGATTAATTATCAACAATAATCCAAACACATTTTCTTATCATCCATCGCATAAAATGTTCTCCGGGCACTTCAAACCATGAATTGTGTCTTATATTGTAGGGCAATACCAAAGGCTTTGTCTATCATGCAAATAGAAGTTCAAAAGTACTTGTAATGCTTTGTTATTTATCACAG
Organism: Barbus barbus; assembly: GCF_936440315.1. Taxonomy (NCBI): domain Eukaryota; kingdom Metazoa; phylum Chordata; class Actinopteri; order Cypriniformes; family Cyprinidae; genus Barbus; species Barbus barbus. Next base: position 22,639,946 of record NC_136742.1, read on the forward strand.
CCAAGTTATAAGTGGAACACTTTCCATGCCTCCGGACTAATAAAAATTATAAAGGGAAAGGGGTAGAAAAAAAAGACAATGTGGCTCTAAAAGCAGAATAGACCATTTCAAAAACAACATGAAAGCTTGTACAAATGCAAATCGGGGCCCATGACAATTGCACTTAGTTTGACTCCATAAGCTATTAGCATTTTAACTAATATTATAGTTTCTTAGATGTACATGCTTGTAACATTGCAGTAAAATAATAATTTGATATAAAAATATATATTTAGATTGCATCCTTTTTGTACCTTCATGACCGGTCCTGTTTTAGTAAGACTGACAAGAACATTATCTGGCTTTATATCACGATGCACTATTCCATGCCTGTGCAGGAACGCAATGGCACTGCCGAGTTGTTGAACCACTGCATAGTTGCACTCAGCATCCGGCGGCCTGGATAGGATGTACTGGCTTAAATCCCCTCCTTCACAGTACTCCATCACCAGCCAAACGGCAAAGCAGTGCCTGGGAACCTTCTTTGTGGACATCAGCCTCCTCTTTGACCTGGAGGGATTCCTCAGTTGGGTTTTTGAGTCTTTGTCCACCACTCTCCCTTTGAGAGCACTCTCCACTAAATCCAAAGGTAGCCTCCCTGATTTCAGGGGTTGCAGTGTTCTAGGTCCAGTCTGTAAGAGGCAGTTGTATAGAGCGATAACATTGGGGTGGTTTCGTGCTGTGATTCTCATAGCCCACAGTTCCTGCAGGTAGAGCTCTATACTCTCTGGGCTACAACATGGTAGGCGTTTAATGGCCACCGTGTCGCCCCTCTCGCCCCACCAGCCAGTCTCTGTTACATGTCCCTTGAAGACCACTCCATAGCTGCCTCGTCCCACTTCCTTTTGCAAAGTGTAGATATCATCCATCCTAGCAGCCTTTGTTGTTCACTGCACAAATGCGATATTCACAGGCGTTCTCAGGTGTTGAGTGTTTTATTTCATTGTTCTGATATTACAAGTAAAATAAAATTAGTTGTAAACAATAACTACATAAGTATATACACACACACACACACACACACACACACACACACACACACACACACACACACACACACACAATATATATATATATATATATATATCTCTGTGTGTGTGTGTGTGTGTGTGTGCACAAATACATACAGATGTTAAAATGTAAACAAAGATATTAAAATGTAAACAAAGCCCTTTAACTGGACAACTTAGCTGTATGTTTTTACAGCTCTTATGAACAATACAGGATTAAAGTAAAGTTACTTGTATAATTATATAAATATTCCCATTCCTTTACAACAGCAGAAAGACAGAAGTAATCAAATTATTGAACTACTTTAGCATTTAACGTTACACTCATGTTGCTTTTTGTCTTTGTCGACAATCTGAATGAATTTACCGTGAAACTGCGGCAAACGGAAAGTGTCGTTGCTCAAAGTTTTTTAGGTTTTTGATCCAAGTATAATTAATATAATAATATAAAAACGTATTAACAACGTGCTATCTCACCACACTTATAACTATAACAACTTGAACAGCATAGCAACTTACATAACAACGTACAACATAAACAGCATTTCCGTAATAACACTTCCGTATTTTTTTAGATCTTCGCGCGTCTGGTGCTGTCCTGCGTTTCTATTGGTCAATACCGTTGCAGTTGACCGCGGTGACCAATAAGATACGAGATCGTCACAACACAGATTCAAAAGTGACCAATAAAATACTACCATCTCTTTTCAACAAGGCTCGTGTAGATACATGTCTTTTAAAGGGAGTTATTAGTTTAGTTTGTCACGAGTTATGAGTTTATGACGTGTTTTGAGTGTAATTTGGTTTGGTTAATCATTACAGCGCGACTGAAAGCCATTACACAAATGTGCTCAAAACCTAAATTAATAATATTTTGGTGAATTTCCAAGCTTAAGATTCGGTATAATATGATTTTTCCCATAGCTGTTGGGCATACAAGTGAGCACAGAAAAACACGCATACATTTACAAGACACAGCTATAAAATGAAGGTAGGTAGGTAGATTTGAACTGTGCACTCAGAGTAGTTTCATGTTGGGGAAAGTTGTCACATGTTTTAAATGCTGTATATTTCTACAATTAGTTAGTTCAAATAATTACTTGACATTTTACTTTGTCGCTTTTTAGATTTAACCGAAAAGCCTATGCAGGTTTCACTGTGAGAACTTACCCCATACTGGGTATATTGTGACAGAACAGAATCTTTGAAGCTGTCTGTTTTTAACAACTAGCCCTGATCCAGCCTATATACCCTGTTAGAATCAAGGATTGTCCAACTTTAAAGGTAGGATTAAACTGTTTTTATAGCAATTTTGGGTTAAAAGCACTAAAATCCCCTATAAGAATCTAACTCTTTCCAACTTTTAAAATGTGATAAAACCACTGACACAAGCTGGCTCTTTAATGCTTGCCTAAAGTCACCTAACAGATAAGGAAACTTCATGATAACCCAAGAACATCCCTTGACTGTCTGACCAGGCTGTCACTCCCACATTCTCACATAATAGAAAATACTCAACCAATTATTTTCTTCTTATTTTATTTCTCTTCTAACTATAGCAGCACCTATGTCTTATCAGTAACCAAAGAATTTCTCATTCCTCATCCAGTTAGTGTCCTGAGATCTGGTCCAGCTTGGTTTCTTTGTGCTACGTTTCCCAGCCCTTTCAGATCTAGATCATTTTTGTCTTAATTTATTCAAATAAATGTACAATATGTGAAAAAATACAGCTCTGATTGAAACTTCCTTTGTATTTCACATATTTTCGGTAAATTCAGTCATGTCTTTGGGTTATTCTGCTGAAATCAATTAAGTGTCTAGTGTTAATAGTCATCATTGGAAATTATTGACAAGGGCCTCCCATAAAACATGGTGGTTTCTCCCACAGGGACGTGGACATGCCTCAGCGTTCTTCATCACCTCATATAACAATAAAACTTTGCCCTGGAATGATGAATGAAACAACACTCACCAGAGAGGCCCCCGATCATTCTGCGTCACGGAGGTGAATAAGCCCACTCATATAATTGCATATCTTGCGTAGAACTGACTTCAATTTTACTCTGATGCGGTATCTCACCACAATGCATTCAGCTGCTGGTTCTGTGATTCAGCCACTGCTATAATATGATGTGGCACAGAATCTGATGAGTTCCTTTGTAGTGGCATGGCGCATTTTTGTTTGTTTCTGAATAATCTTTCATTCCAGTCTTGCATGGAACAATATGCAAATACATGGGACAGGGACTCGGGTGATGGGTTATTTGGGTTGTTTATGATTTAGGAATGAATTATCAAAGACTGAATATTGGACGCATTACATTAATAATTGTGATGCTTATTGGTTCATTTACTCAGTGGCGCAAATGCATGACACATGTTTTTATAATCACTATGTTCATTTAGAGATTAATTACAAATCAGGATTTGTGTTTATTTTTGCATCTAATCCATGTTATTTAACAGCCTCTGAAATGACATGATTAGGGAGATCAAAGCAAGCTATTGTAGCTTAATGGGTGCTCTTATTCAGATCTATATTAGCTACTGGTCTTACCCAAATGAGTTTATTTTTCAACAGGATTTTCCTAATGCTGAAACACAATTATACATGCCCATTCAAAGTAATTATCAGCTAGAACACAATGTTACAGTATTTCAATTTTCCTGAATGCTTTGGTAGAGGTGGTTTTTTTTTTTAGTACTTTGTGTGTGTTTTTTTTTTTGCTCATATATGCTCATTGTATAAGACTCCAACATCCCTGCTGGAAATACAAGGTCCAAGCTGGTTTATGCTGGTTTGGTGCTGGTATTGAACTTGAAATTAGGACACCGATTTGAATTCCAATTGAATAAAAGGAAATAGAATTTAGACATATAACAAGAAAAGCAAGGTATGTCAAGATGTTAAATATTGGCTTGGCAAAGCCTTGTCTGAAAGATATCAAGCATTTGAAGGTTTTGAAAGATGTTACAGTTTATAGATATTTATATTACGCATCTGGCAGATGCTTTTATTCAAATTCTATTTCATTTAAGTTATATGTTTTATGAGTTCATGCATTCTCTGGGAATCGAAACAACCATACTATACACTACACTATAGGATCTACACTATAAATAGAATTTTAAATGGATTGGTATATATTTCATCATATTTTGTAAATGAACTTTTGTGGACAGGAGTGGAAATACATTTAATGTACAAATACATTTTTCTCAGAATAGCAATTCAGTTAATTCCTTTTTCTGTCATTCATATTTAAATTTGATTTCAACTTGTGGAGTGTTGCCATTTCTGTTCAGTTCTAATTCAAATGGCAACTTCTATACTGAGATGGAACCAACAGCGTGTGTTTTAAGGCTGAGATGATCTCAATTTGACCTAAAAGCAAATACATTTTATTCAAATTCTGCATGAAAGCAAGTTATTTGTATAGCTGTATGATTCATAATTCTTTTTGTTAGTGCTCTCCTCATATTCTTGTTGGCACAATCCTGTCTTTGCTTTGCGGTGGATGTGAAGTCTCATCGTCCACCGAGACTTCTTTTTGCCTCTGGGAGATTTTGTTTTTCTCCTCTATGCACCGCTCAACTGTAAATTGCATTTTGGGCTTAATTTGCAATTCGCACTCCCAAGTCTGTGCTTAGCTTGTTAAAGGCACGTTATCTAAGTTTCTGATCATCAGTTAATTAATGGGAACTCTGTTTGGACATATACAGTCAGTATGCCATTGGATAAAACCAATGAATTTTTAGTCCGTTGCAAATTGAATGATGTGTATTTTTAGCCCAGGTCATATCTTCTGGGGTGGGGAAAGAGTTGACGTTGGTAGTGTCTTGTACGTCAGCCTTGACTAAGGGTTGTATGGTTGTCCAGGTTGTGCGTAATGCCCTGCCTTGGTGTAGCCCCATCCACAGACACTGGGGGGCTGAACCAGAGGAAGGGGTGTGCCGTTATAAGAGGGGAGAGAAAAGGAGCAGGCAAGCAGTTGAACAAACCAAGAAGCTGAAGATTGGACATAACCGCCACACCTCAAGACAGAAAGTGAGAGAGAGACTGAGAGCAACCCGTTACCACAGACGACAGGTAAAACAAGGTGTCATGTGATACCTCTTTTGTATTTTTGTATTGATTCTAATTCCACAGTGAAAGAATGCAGATTATACCTGTTTTGTTGGGCCAGTTGTTTTTGTTTTGTTTTGCCTGATGTGACAAATATTTTGTGATTACTCACTTTTTTTGCTTTATATTAATATTTGTTTAAGCAAAAGTGACTGCAGTTGCCCTCACAGTCTATGTTTTTCTTATGGCAGTGCGATTTAGGCTAATATTAATGTGACGAGCTCCCTGGATGACATTTTAATGATTAGCACTGCTCTGTAAATAATCTTTTTTCCATTACTCATAGTTTTTCCGCATTAATCATCTTCATGGCCACCAGTTAACTGACATTATCCTAGTGTTTTTTTTGTTTTGTTTTGTTTTGTTTTTGCTTGCTTGCTTGTGAAGTTTTGTTAATTATTTACATTTTTGTTTGCATTTATTAAATTATTTGCTTAATAAGCTACTTTTTCAAATGATGTATTTCTGTGTAATAACAGAACAATATGTCTGGATTATGTTTGTTTTGGAGATGTACTGTTACAGACTCTTTCAAATTATTACTCCACTTACAATTGATTGAAATTGCATATAACACTCTAGACGACAGTGCTAGACAAATGTATTTCATTCAAAGCTTTGATCACAGAGACCCGAGTGCACTGTTTGAAGTCAGTGATGAGGGAAGCACAGCTATTTTGACTATCCATTTACTTCTTTTTTTTTTTTTCTTTTTTTTTTTTTGCAGCTGTAATTAAACTAAACTTAACACAATGTGTCCCGAGGCTCCCTTTAATCAACTAGCATAGCATTTTGTGCGCAATGTTCATTCCAATATTTCATGTAATTACAGCCTGCACAGAATAGCAACAAGTGCGCTATTCGTTTATATGAATGTTTCCAGCTTTTAAGATGACAATTCATTTACTCTACTAAATAACACGATCAATAATAGAAAAACTGTATATCATATACTGTATATCTATATATTGCATGGTTTAATCAGTTACCCGTAATCCAAGTTTTTTTTTTGTTTTTTTTTTGGGTGAAGGCAAGGAACAAATATTAACTAATTAATCAGTATGTTGATATTATGTTAATTAAATTTTTATTTTTAATTATGGTTTATTGTTAAAGTAGATTTTGTTTTATAAAAAATATATTATATATAACAATACAAAAAAATATCAAATCATATATTTATCAAGCTAGATAATGCTGAATTTCAGATAAATATATATATATATATATATATATATATATATATATTATTTTTTTAACTTTATTGATTTCCATTATTTTTATATTCTGTATGAAGCACTTCGTACTCTGTAAGAAGCAATCCAATATCTTTTTAAGGCCTGCAAAATGAAATTTGCACATATATTTTGAATCAATTTCTATCATTTAAATAGGTCTTTTATTTAGCTTGTGTCATTGGACTAACTCAAGGCGTACACCGCGTCTAAATAAATCTTCCAAATTGCACATATTATGCATGCCATAATAAATTCATGCAACAATCCTCTATGAATTTAAACATAAAAACCATTTGTCTAATTTAGCATAATTATTTTACAACTTTGCACTGCATTAGGGAAACTAGTTTTCCTCAGATTAATTACCTGAGTCATGTTAAATAGATTTTTACCCTAAAATCCATTAGAGCAGAAGTGTTGCATGGATAATTACGTACATCTATCAATTAGAGTTGTATTCTCTTACGCGGGCAAGAGAAAATCTATTAAATCAATTAATGCTCTGGATTTCCAGAAGCTGTCAACATTTTAGCTTGAGCCACATATTCAATATTAATTGCAATGACAAAAACAATTGTACAGAGTCGAAGTATCACTCAGAGAGAACCAGTATAAGGTCAAATCTGCCATATCTGGTGTTCACTTTTTCTATTGCTTGTAATTATGCAGAATTGTGACAATTGATTGTATTTTATTCCATTCACATGATCTCAGCCGCTTCTGAACTTGAACTATACTGTATATACAGCGTCATAGTATCTCTATCATACAATAGCTGTCCTCAATACTGCTTAGTGCATTCTTATATGATGGATTATGTGCCATGCATAGAAATTTCATACTACACCTCTACAGCTCATTGCAATCATTATTATTCAAATACAACTTTTTCTGAAGCTTGTGTCATTTTGAATTGGAAATCGCAAATGCTGTGAAGAAATAGTGACTTTCCGTGAGTCAAACAATCTAATATATGTATCTGGCTATTTACTTCCACCACTGCTTTTGATTTAAATGGCGGCGACAGTGGCATATATTGCATTTTCTTCTCGCTATTGAAATATCATGTTGATAGTCCTTCAAAAATAAAGAAAGAAAGAAACTTTTCACTCCCTCCCCCCATCTTTTTATGGTAAATTCTCAGCTCATTGTCATGGCCACGGGGAGGATAATGCAATGATTGCTGCTGTTCTGCCAGTGAAGAGGCAGTGTGTGTGGAGGGGAACCATGATCATCTGCAATGGGACTGCAGACTCTGAGCCCTCTGGCAATCATTGTGCTCTCAATTAAAGTAACCGTGCAAATCCCCCATTCCTCAATGGAAATGGTTATGACAATGAGAAGAGCCTAGATTATTTTGATACAATGCTATTACGAAGGACAAAAAAAATTGCTTGATATAGCAAACAGGTGAGCTATCATTTACCGTGTAATAAATCCGAGATGAAGTGCCTCCCCATTCAAGGGATGATATTAATGTGGATGAGAAATGAAAAAGAGGTCATGGTCCTCCTTCCATCTGCTATGGAGCAAACACACAAAAGTAATTATTATTTGTTCATTGTTGACATGTCATGACACAGTTGACCAATGAAAACGGTAATGGGAAAAACAGAAAGCAGAAGAAAAGCAGCTTTTCCAGAATCTGATGGTGACTCAGTTCAGGCGTTTGTGTTTCAGCCACGGCGCGGGAACAGAATGAGAATAGGGTTTGGTGTTTGCCGTGGAGGTGATACGATCAGGTGTCTGTAGGAGAGGGCGAGCAGACCGGTTAAATCAGATTAGTCACATTCCCTTAGATTAGTCAGAGACTGCGGACAGAGCACCTCTTCTATGAGCATTGCATTAGGACTCACAGGCATTCTCTCAAAAATTCACCCCCTAAATATTTTGTCATAGTTTACTCACCTTCATGTCAATCCAAACCTTTTTGTCCAAACTATAAAAGTCAATGGGGTTAAAAACAACCAACTTAAATCATGTGGACAAAACCCCTCATAATGCATTTGTATTTTATCTATTGCTTTATTCTTTATCGTTTATTTCTCATATTATTTATCTATTAAGATTTATTTTATTTGAATATATATATATATATATATATATATATATTTTAATGACATACTGTATATCCTTACGTCTTCTAGAAATTGGGGTCTACAAGTACCTTACCTTACACCAAACAGGACACTTCCATCTCTCTGCTAAATAATAGGCACAGTTTTAGTATTGCAGATGACTGTTGCTGAGGTTGATGCTTTTGCACTTTCCCTCCAACTGTTTTCATGTTTTCCATTATCTCCGACAAATAAGAGACTGTAGCAGGGGATGATCGTAAAAAAGTTCCATCAAATCACTCTTCAAATTGAACTGTATTAATGATGCAAGGGATTTAATTGGTTGGAAATTTTTTTGGTGCCAAGCTTTTTGGTAGTCCTTCCCTCAGAGTGCCATGTCCACACGAGGGGCTATAATTATATATACTCTTTGCTCACTGAGCAGAGACATCTCAACATGCTTTTATTGTTAACTTTTCATCACTGCTCTGGAGTTCACCGAAAGATTTTTGTTGGCTTTCATCAAAGAAAGCTTTTAGAGACGAGAGTACATGTGTGCGTTTCTCTCCTAATGCAGCCATGACTAATGTGTGCTGGCGCAGTGCGTGAGTCAGAGTTTGATGGAAACTGCATTCCCGGTCTTTCTCTCTCGCACTCATTTCCTTCTTATTATGCCACACACACTAATTCAGATATTAATTAGGGCCTATGATGAGTTTCCTTAATGAACTTCAGTATGTGTGGGGAAGAAAAAAAACAACAGATGGTGGCTTGCAAATGTTGACATATTTCAGTGGTGACAGTAGTGGTGGTGATCATACCTTATACGTTCGTGTGAATTTTTCAAGTATATTTTATTCACTTTGAGGGATCTGTGTTTGTTGAAATTGTCGTAAGGCGATCTTATCTCTAGAAGCACATGTGTTTGGCTTTAGGGAAAACTGGACCCATTTCTGGGTTTATCTTTAAAATGCCTGATTATCAGTCTTAATATCTGGGATTAGCAGGAATTCGTTTAGCTGATTGACATAGGTTAAAAAGGTTTTTCCAGAGCTGATTAGCTGCAGGTCAAATTGACAAATGTGCACATACAAACCTGTGAACGTCCTTGTGAAATGTACTAGACCAAGAGTTTTCAACCTCTATAGATCCAGGAATACTCTGGTTCCCAAATGCGGTTTTCGCAGAAAAAGAAAAAATTTTGCTTCCCCAAAGAACCTTTCAGTGAACAGTACAGAACCATTTTTTCTTAGTGTGTAGAACATTTAAAAAATATAAAAAACACTTTTCCACTATAAAGAACCTTTTTATGTTATGGTAAAGCTCCATGAATGTTCATAAATATCAGAACCTTTTAATAGAAAGAAAAAGTGAGAGAGTGGGGATTTGGTATTATTTCATAATTGCTTTCATTAAGAATATTGCTCAATTAGATCATGGATTATTAGCAAATGTTCATTCAAATAATTAGAAAAAGTATGAAAATGTATGAAAAGACTTTTTTCACTTTTAAGATTTTTTAATGTCTCTGATCACAAAGGCTGCATTTATTTGATCAAAGAATACAGTTAAAAACAGTAATATTAAGTAGTATTATAATTAAAAAAATAAGTTTTTTTTTTTAAATAGGCTATATTTTAAAATGCAATTTATTCCTGTGATGGCAAAGCTATATGTTCAGCAGCCATTACTCCAGTAAACATTGAAATCATGCTGATTTGTTGCTCAAAAATATATTTCTAATTATTATCAATACTGAAAACAGCTGTGCTGTGTGATACTTTTTAGGATTCTTTGACAAATAGAAAGTACAAAATAAAAGCATTATTTCAAAATGTATAAATGTCTTTATTGTCACTTTTGATTAATTTAATGCATACTTGCTGAATAAAAGTATTAATTTCTTTATAAAAAATGCCCCCAAACTTACATATAGTAAGTAATGTTAAAAGTATTCTCTTTGGCTGAAAAACCTAGTACTGAGCTGTAAAATGAGTTTAAGAACTAGGCAAGATGAAATTTAATCAAATTAGAATCCCTGATGTAGCTTAATTGCTTTGCATATTCCATTAGTTTTAAGATTTTTTTTTCTGAATATCTTGGAGCCTTAAAATTTGCTGTTACTTTATGAAACTACTCTGTCTCAGCCACTATAAAGTTCTTAGAGCTTCTGGAGAATCATTCATTTATTCTCCCCTACAGAAAAAGTTCATGTTATAAACTGAAAATCGAAGAATAATTACCAATGAAACATCTCACCCCTCTACTCTTCTCTCTCCTTCATCAGATATCCCATTGGCTACTCTGACTAAGCTCCTGCATCATTTGTTTGTTCCGGTGTGTGTTCCGTGAAGAAGTCATGAAGACCCCATTTTGGACCCTGCTGCTCTTATGCTTGTGCTCCTCGGGTCACAGCGACTGCCAAGGAGACTGTTTAACTTGTGGACTCATCCTACCTGAACACCAAGCATTTAATACATTGGTAAGCACCACATCTAACTAACATAAAACTATTAATGTTCGTGGTTTTGAAACAAATTGTAAGAAGTCAGAGCTGACAGCAGGAGTGGATGAGAAAACTGTGAAACAAATTAACTTTGTTAAAAGTTGCCGTCGCTGTCATGATAGTGGCTGTAATCAAGCTTATAATGACTGTTCAGACCAAACAGCTGTGACTGGGGTGATTGGGGTAATGTCTGCCCATAATTGGCTGCTGTGATGCCGTCAGCAGCTGATGTTGTGGGTAGGAGTGATTGACACTTGGTGGAGGCGCTCTTGCCATGACCAGATGGGTCCCTGTGGGCATGCTTTTGCTCTGTGACACCACAGTGGTGTCAGACGTTAAAATGTCATGAACAGATTATACACAGACTCAGAAGATAGTGTATTCACACTCACATCCAAAAAGGGGGTTTCACCGAAGAACCATTTTTAGTTCCCTAAAGAACTTTTTTTCTTGGTGTGAAGAACATTTTAAAAACCTAAAGAACCTTTTTCCACTATAAATAACTTTTTGTGCAACGGAAAGGTTCCATTTATGTTGAAAGTTCTTCATGGAACCATCAATGCCAATAAAGAACCTTTTTTAAATGTATGCATGTGTGTTATACACATCTGTATTTTGTAACAATCCCAATATATATTGTGTCTTCTATCTTCTATCTGAATGTTTTTGCCATTTGCCTTCAACATTAAATTTCGCTCTGGCCTATTACTTTACATGCATTCCACTTTTATAAGCCCCTATTCAATTTATGGTTTTCTCCCTATACATGGGAGATAAAAAAAAAACAGCTCACCCGCTACGTACACGTCCTTAAAAAGGGCATCACATGAACATATTGTGGAAAGAACCTGCATTTGTCTACAGCTGGTCACAGACAAAATGATGATTTTTATCCCATTCTAGTCCCTCAATTATCATATCATTTCTTGCACCAATGCCACATATCATTTCACACCTCATTGCAGTGGTAAGACCGTTTGTGTGCAGCATTGTGCCACTAGGAATGTTTTATACTCAGCTTTTCTATTAGAAAGGGCAAATTCAAATCTTTAATAAAAACATGATAAATTTCCAACAAAGGAAAAACATTATTCTTTTTATAATGAACGAAAATTATACAGAAAATAAATAAAAAATATAAATGAAACATACAAAACAGGAACAAAGACATTTCATATAATTTTACAAAAGATTTATTTTTCAAATAAATGCTTTTCTGTTATTTGCACTTTATCAAAGAATTCAGCAGGAATAAATTACATTTTAAAATATATAAAAATAGAAAATAGTTATTTTAAAATGTCAAATATTTCTCAGTATTACTATTTTTACTGTATTTTTTTTATAGGGAGAGCACTTTCAGTACAATTTTACCAATATTTGTCAATATTAGATAAGGAAATGTTCTACTCTAAAAATATTTTGTCATGTAAAATCTCCACTGTTTTGCAGGTATGTATCCTGGAATGTGAGGCACAGGCATCTCCTGCATTGACCTGGGATTTGTGTTACCAGGCAGCAGGTCTGAACCAGCTTCCACTACCATTACAGGAGGAGAAAACATCAAAGCGCTCTGATGATGAAGCGGAGCCTCTGGCCACAGTGAGCATAGAAAATGACAATGGTGTTGAGTATACTGAGGCTTTGGAGCGGTTTCAACATGCCGCGCAAGCGCTCCGCAGCCAGCAGCCTTCAGAGGAGGAGGAGAAACTGCAAATTTCATATGACCCGGACCTTGACCTGAGGACAGAGGAGGACCAGGATGGTTTAGAAGAGAAGAGCGGTGAAGCAGCCGTAAGCATATCCAAGCGATTTGGAGGCTTTATGAAAGGTCGTCACGGTTTCCGGAAGTTGGTGAGCTCCGGAAGGCCTTTGCAGAAACGCTATGGTGGCTTCATAGGGATAAGGAAATCTGCCCGCAAGTGGAACAACCAGAAGCGTGTGAGTCAGCTACTGAGGCAGTACCTGAGCTTGACGGGTCGCTCGGGGCGTTCAGGTCACATCAGCAAACTCTCCACCAGAATCCGAAGACAGAATGAAGTTTAGCTGGCCTTAGAGCACAGGCCCTGGTCTTTTCACTTACCTCAACTCAACTGCTCATCAGCCATCAGTAACTGTGAACATCTATCATTCACCTCAGCCCAGAACTAGCTAAATCTGTGTTTAATCATAGAGGAGGAATATTTTGTATAGCGTTGGTTTTTATCATTGACATTTCCATGGTGCCGTTTCTGACATCAAAAACATCTCGATCAAGTCGTTAGGACAAACGTTGCTGATGAGAACTGATTGTTCATTACAGAATCAAAACACCTAGAATTAACCTTGAAGCATTGTGAAAAAAATAAAAGGCAAAGCAGTGAAACTTGAATTGAGCACGTAAATCAGTTTCCTAATGAGAGCTGTGGCTTGTAGTGGGGTATGGGGTTTTCTTGTTCTGTGAGAGAAAAGCACTTTATATTTTAACCTTGCACACTGTGTTGTGCTAAGATTGGTTGTTTTGCACACGTCCTTGATGTATACAACTGTCCTAAAAATTTACTAGAGCAATCAAATGAGTTATCAATATCGATAGGTGATTATATGTAGTACAATGTTTAAAACGATAATCTTTATGGGCTGTTTGAGATTTTTTTTGTTCAATGCTGTCCCCTAGAGTGTACACTCGAAATTATGCCCTGTATTTTTGGAGAGGGTGCTCGCTGCAGAGCCAAATGGGAGGAACTGGAGCTCTAGCTCCCCCTCGCTGGAGGTAATGGGTGGAGATAGACACCTAACCACACCCTAACCCTACCCCTTACCCTATCGCTAAACATAACTCCACCCATTATTTCACACAGAGGTGGAGCTGGAGGTCATTTGGGTCTGCAGTGAGCAGTACTAGTATTTTTGTGGAATACCATACAAAAAAATCCTGACAATCACAGAAAGTAGACGACAACTTTAGGCTTTGTAATCAAAACCTCGGCCCTGCATGTTAGCCAATCAGAAAACGGGAGGTGGCTTTCTGCCAATGGTGTGAGTTTGGGGGCGGGATTACCCAGTTTGTCCTAACTATGAAAGATTGGAAGTGTTCAGAAAATCAGTTTGAAAACAATTCAGTCATTATTATTGCAAATCAGTTTGGTGCAAAAAAATGGCACCTTTGATTGGTTCAAAAAAAAAAAAAAAAAAAAAAACTTGATTGTAATGGCATTTCGGTTTAGCATGTGTTCCAGCTTTCTGCATTTGTTTATGCATGGACATACAACTGAGGTCATCTTTAGTGCTTGACAGACGCTCCCTCACATTATGAGTTTTGAAAACTGACACCCCACAAGTAAAGAAAGAACTAGCAGATAGGCTTTCAGTGTATTTTACAGTATTCTTCATATAAATGTACAGTTTTGTGTGTGTAGACATCTTGGATTTGTGAATATATTTCATTTCAAACACATTCTGCAAGCATTTTTCAGAGAGAGTTTTTTTTCTTTTAATCCTTTCCACTTGTACATGAAATGCACACAAAAGGCCAATAAAATAATTTTACGATTGTTCTTGTTATTTGTCATGCACAAATGACAAGCTTTTGAAATTGCCATATTTTATCTTGTGTCTTTTAATCGTACATCTTTTTTTTTTTTCAGTATGATGTTACACTTTCAAATCCTTTTAGATGATCCCAAGGGGATGAATCCAGTATTGTACAAGACCTTAACACTTTTTGGAAGGATGACAAGAAACGTACAAAAGGAAACAATATTCAGTCAAGCTCCCTTTAACTCTCCAATAGCACTTTGGTATTCAATCAAAAGGTTATAGCTGCACTTTTATCTCCATCAGACAACATACTGTGGCCAGCATCATTCACATCTTTCACTCAACACCACTGTAGCTTTATATCTGGCAGTTTAGATTGATTAGGAAGCGCTATGGCATACGACCTTAGTCAAACCTTGCGAAACTCAAAAGTTGTGACTAAATTCAGAGTAAATACGTAGAAAGAAAAGACGATACATGACATTACACTGTTGCACCTTTCAGGCTAACAAAACGGCAATAGAAAAACATCATGAAAATGCTCAAAGCAATACATTGTCCACAGTATACAAAAATCAACAATCACTTAAATATCTCAGGTATGGATGAAGTGCAGGACTGGGGTAGAAAAACACCTTGATCAGATACAGGATTACACTTTAGTCTCGTGAGAGGGCAGAATTAACCTTTGAAGGGTTGGGATCCTACTACTCCACAGTCTCAACAGCTAGTACCAGCGTTCAATTTGTGGGAAAACATAACAAAAACACTTTGAACTCTGGTAGGAAAACAAAAAAGGTAGAAAAGTGAAAAGACGGGTCCTCTACAGTGCAGGAAAGAGTTGGAGGAAAGAAAGAAAATGGAGATTCTTCCTTGCCTCCTAAAGTCTTTTTTGTTTAGTCAGGGAACCGCTGACAGGCTTTCTTCCAGCGGCAGGCGGTGCACCATTGGTCCCTACGCTCCACGCCGTACACTTTTCGGCACTTTTTGGCCTCACCTCGGCCCTTCCTAAGGACATAAAAAGAATAAATACACATTGAAAAAAATGTGGTGTTGTGGCGTAACATACTGTATTCAGAATGATCAGTCATATTAATAATTATGACTTCAAAACATACCATGTTAATTGCACTAACAGAGATTTATCTTTGCTTAGAGATATTTTTCAACAGAGCTACAGAGGGCAGCATTTAACTGAGCATGATCTAATACCTGAATGAACAGTGCCCTCTGGAGGGAGATGCACTCATGGTCTGTGATCTGGTGGGGGCGCTGTTCATCTGTAGCCACTGTTCTCCAACACTCACTGACCGGCTGCGAGATGCTGGAATCTACAGATCAACATAATAATAAAAGGACAGATGGCATAAAGTGTTTTAAAATGCACCATCTATGACATTAACTGCTTTTGGAGAGGCAGACCAACCTGAGGTTTCTGCTGGACATCACCAGATGGGGTCCAGCTACAAAAGGTGGGAGACCCTGGAGAGACCGTCACCTGAATGGGTGCGCAGGCCTGCAGAAAACAACACAGTGATGGAAAAAACAAAACACTTTAACATCAAAGTTTTTTTACAAGATTTAGTTTGTTTCTATAATGAGTAATAAAGGGATAGTACACCTATTAAATAACATCTGTTCATTAGACTTAGATCAAAACGCTACATTCATATGGATTTGTTTTTAGGATGCCCTTTTAACCTTTTTGGATCTTCTAAGTTTTGATTACCTAGACTTTTAAATAGAAGAACAGAAACCTTTCAGGCTTCATTAAAAATATCATAATTTGTCTTATGGGTTTGAGGGTGAGTAAACAATGACAGCATTTGAATTTTTTGGTGAACTATACCTTTAATTTCAAAACTGCATCATATAATCTGTTTTAGCCATTATCTCAGCTGATCTGTACCTGATAGAGATGTTCAGTGTGGATCTGCCACACGCTGCTTGGAGCTGATTGGCTGAGTGGGGTTGACTGGACTGGAGGATCTTGGGGTCCTGGGGTTGATTGGCTTTGTGTGGAGCTACAGGAGGTCCAGGCTCCACTGGAGAAAGATGGTGCAGGAGATGGAGGTGCAGTTTCCTCATCTTCAGAGGAGACCTCTGTGTAGTAGAAGTCTTCCTCCCTATGAGACTGCTCTGAGCCCCCACTGTTTGAGAGAAATCAAAATAAAGGGAAAAAATAAAATCCATTATTTGTAGGTTATTTTCAGGCCTAGTAAACCATGTAAACTTGTAGAATTATACATGGTTTTTCAACATAACAAACACTGACATTGCTTAAAGATGCTTCATAACGTTCCTGTGCCGTCTCAGTTGTTCCAAGAGTTTGGTGTGTGAGGACATACTCACCCCAGGTGAAGAATGCGAATGTGTCGTTTCATTCCAACCCGTGATGTCAGCACTTTCCCGCAGCCAGGCCACAGACACCTGTATGCTCCCCTGCTCAAGCTCTGAGAATGAGAAAGAAAAACAAAGAGTGACTCAGTTGTATTTTTAAAACATCAGCATAAAACGCTGTCTAATCACCTTCAGGTTCTGCAGTCTGACAGTCTTCTCATTCTCACCTTGCACCTCCTGGCCTCCGGCTCCTCACATGCGGCTTGGTCCAGCTCCATGTGCAGTCCTTCATCTGTCGGTTGGCCCCGGCTCCTGTCCATCTCGGTGACCGATGGAGAAGGGGCTGGGCTGACATTGCCGTGGTCCCAGCTCCAGTAACCACTGCTGCCGCTGTCAGACAGCTCACCTCCGCAACACTCCATGTCCCCTGTAGTCACAGACAAAAAAAAGGGGAAGTGTGAATAACACGCATAACCATACAGCTGCCAAATTAATTGGTGGGGTGTGTGTTATACTGTTTAATGAAACATATAATCACTTTATAATTAAATGTTAGATTAAAAAGTTACATTAATAAAGCTATTTTTTTTTAAAGTGAGTGATACAATCACCGAATTGGTGAATTAAATGTTAGGTTGCATGTTGTTGGGTTGTAATGTTGCGTTGCATGTTGCATAAAATCGTATAATATAATAATTAAATATTTATATAATTCAATAAGTGTACCATTAAAGAGAAATTAATAAGACAACTTTTAAAAAAAATTACATGTGTGACAGGGTTGGGTTGCACAGTTGTAATGTTGGTTTGTATGTCGGACTGTATAAGATATGTATAAAATGTTATATAATCATCAAATATTTCTATAATTTAACATAACCCAGATGTACGGTACTGTACATCTGTAAATAACCCATTAAACCTTCATCTGTACATAGGACACATGCACATTCACAGTTCTGTCTATGGTCATGTCTCTTTTCTGTATATTTTTATTTTTATTACTATTGTTATCCTTAATTATTGTATATTCTCTTCATTAGTGTTCTTTATCACCTTAATTATATGTTGTCTGCACTATGTTTGTACTTTCTGTACTGGAAGCTCCTAACACCAAGACAAATTCCTTGTGTGTGCAAACACACTTGGCAATAAAGCTCTTTCTGATTCTGATTCTGATTCTGATAAAGTGAAATTCATAAGACAAAAAAATAAAATTGCTAAATTAATTGTTGGTCTGCATGTTACACTGTGTAATAAAATTATAATATAAAAATTAAATAAGTATATAATTAAAAAGACATTAATAAAACAAAATACAAAAAAGAGTGACAAAAAAATATAACTCCTAAAATAATGGTTGGGTTGTGTTTTATACTGTATAATAAAACTAAAACATTTAATATATTAAATAAATATATAATTAACTGTGTATAATTAAAAAGCAAAGTAATAAAACATACAAAAATTTAAAGACTGACAAACCTAAAGAATTGCTCAATTAATTGTTGGGTTGTGTGTTATACTAGATCACGGAAAATATACAAGATGCACTTAATTAAAAAGTAAAATTAATAACATAAAATCATTTGAAACAGCAAAAATATAAACAAAAAGTCTACCAAATTCTAAAAAGATACTAAATGAGACTGACGAGACTTTGTTTAAAATAAACTGTCTGCACTGGTTTGTCAAAGTGCTCTGTGTTTGGCAAAGTGTGGTTTGCAAAAGAAACCAGTTCACCTGGTAGGAGGTCCCTCTGCGGGGGGCTTTGGACCACTGGACTGCAGGACAGACTGGTGAGCACCATTGCAGCCATGATCTCATCCATCTCCACCGACTCAGGACTTCTGAAATAAGGCAGAGAGTAAAAACTGTTGACACGACTACATTACACTGCATTACAGATCTATGAAGTAAGAATGCCCACAATAACGTTTCACTATTATCACACAATATCTGTAGAGTAATTCTGCTCTAACAGAGTCAGGGTTATTCTAAAGTGAAAAAGGGCTGGTATTACATTATATTTAGAAAACAATGAACTAGACAGATGAAATGGATCTGTAGGCTAACCTATAAGGTAAGTCCACACCGGAAGACCGTGGGAAGGATAGAAGGTTTGTTTGCTGTGCGTTTCCATCGGCTGACCACTCTGTCCCTGCATTCAGCTTCTGCACACCCACCCTTTCTCCCTGGCCACAACACTGCATGTAGACCTGCAGGATTGGAAACAATCACTTACACACTTTCCTTTATCTATGTATAAGTTACAAGGGCTATATATCATCATTTATTATGACACATACCAATCCGTCCTGCCCTTCTGTGCACATCGATATTGTGTCTAGTCCTGCTCTGGATCCCACCAGTCGGCTTTGTCTCTCCGCAAAAAAAGCTAGAAAAAAGGGAAAAGCATGTTAAAACACCGTGCATTTACAGTGCATGTTTTCATCTAAACGCAAAGCTGGTTTATAACAACTCACAAGCTCTGCTTCAGCGCCACGAGGCCATGCAAACGTGGAAAATAATAAATAAATAATTTAATTTACAAGCAACACCCTCTATTAAAACCTAACGCATGAGACTTTCAGAATAAATTAATTACTCATATATGAGACTTACATGAGAATGACAACAATGTAATGTAACAATCAAAAAATACCTTTAGCGAATACACGCGATAGATTTTTGCAAATAGATAAGCAGCGCAGTCGGATATTGCTCGGTGCCTTTACTTTTTTTAGGGCAACACACCCCCTGACTGTGAGCCTCTCAGATACTGTAACTCCGGATTTAGGGAGTGAAGTCATTGAGAGATACAAATCCCGCATCGGAATTAGGATTCATCATTGTGACTCGTGTTTTGAATCCATTCACTAAAAAGATCCGATCACTGATTCGTTCTTTAGCTCCATTCTATTGATTGAATACACGGTAGTGACTCAATGAATCATTTACTCAACCGATTCGATGTATCGTATTTTCATCTATTTTGACAAAATTCCATCTATTTGTATTGCGAATTTTTGACTTTTTGAACGTATTTACCAGCTCATATCCACATTTACACTTATGTTTTGATTCTCGCCTCGATCAAAGATGACAGGAAATAAGATGCTTGCTATAACAGCATATCATTTACACAAAGCCAAAGCTAAAACAAAACAAAAGTTTGTCTAAAAACTGCTACCTTGCAAACACTTTGCATTTTCTTGAGGAAATGCTATTCTAGTTTGAATATTCGGAACCGCTAAATTACACTGTGCCATTTGTTTAATCCGGATCCACACTTTAGCTGTGACTCTCGTAATGGGCGTTTACATCGAGCAAAAAACAACCTTCCCACTGGAGGCGGAAGCTGCGCTCTGATTGGCTGACTCGGTTCCCCGAAGGACACACCTTCGCCCAACAACGTGTGCGTACACGAGTTTCTGCTCAACCCCCATTTATGTACACAATCCAGTAGGCAAAACAACAGACAGTTACAATTCAATAAATCACATTTGTGCACATTATTCTTGAAAATGCAGATATAAAAACCTATTAAGCCACATGCATTAGATTGCCACATTAAAACTGATTATTTAAAACAGCGTATTTTCTCAACACGACCGCGGTTGGGTTAAAATCATAACAGTTCACATAAACACCAGCTATACGATTTTAGTTGGAAAAGTCTGTAGACGTGCAGTAAAATAAACACTCTCAATATCTGCCATACCGTCACTGAGAAACCGGCGTGTTTAGTGATTTTACCTTGAATGTTTTCGTAGGGAGAGATGCCGCTGTCTGCTGCTCACCCGCGCTTCTCTGCCGTCAGTCAGTCGGGGGGGGCTGCCTTTGCGTCGCGCTCGCGCAGCTTACGTGCCCTCATATTACTCACGTATGCCAAATGACAGCTGCTTACTGCAACATCTCACAGCCTTGTTTAAGTAGCTGCAATATTCGTAGCATTATTCCACTATTTTGCACTGTGCAGGGTTTATTTATTGCATTTTACTGTTGTGGTGCTGTTTATAGGCCTATATTAAATTATGTGTGTGTGTGCCTGTCTGACCCTGGACCACAAAACCAAGGGTCAATATTTTGAAATTGAGATTTATACATCAGCTGAAAGCTGAATAAATAAGCTTTCCATTGATATGGTTTGTATTTGACTGAGATACAGCTATTTGAAAATCTGGAATCTGTGGGTGCAAAATAATTAAGAAAATAGCCTTTAAAGTTGTCCAAATGAAGCTCTTAGTAATGCATAGGCCATTACTTATAAAAAATTAAGGCTTGATATATTTATGGTAGGAAATTTTCAAAATATCTCCATGGAACATGATCTTTACTTAATATCCTAATGATTTTTGACATAAAATAAAAATCTATAATTTTGACCCATACAATGGTTGGCTATTGCTACAAATATACCTGTGCTACTTATGACTAGTTTTGTGGTCCAGGGTCACATATCTATATATACACACACTAGTGTTATTCTTGTTAATTAATAGTTATTAATATAAAATAATTAATAGTGTGGTACTATCATGTTATGGTGTATAAGAAAATAAGATAATTAAAAAAGGGTAATTTTAACTGTTTCTCCTCTAATATTGGTATGTTGCATCATGTTTTTTATCTATTACAAAAATAGAAGCATAAAGAAAATCATGTATTTTGAGTCAAATAATAGTTTCCCAGTTATAGTTCAAAATATGACTTTTATTTCCAATGTAATATGATCAAAATTATTCCACAATAACATTTATTTAATTTTTTCTTAATATATATGTGAGTGAAAAGACTGATTATTCTAAGTTAACTGTCCAGTTTAGACAGCATTCTGCAGTTTCCAGAGCAGTCCATTGACGTGTCACCTTTCACCTACACCATTTGGTCTAATTCCTAAATATTCAGCATTGTGTATTTGCAAACAGACATTTAGAAGAGAGCATTCATGTAATGATGTCTGGGGATTATAAGCTTTCTTTTGTCGGCGGCCGTGCCCGACGGACTTCATCCTCCAAAGGGGATTTTAGGTCTGGACAGGACAAGCATGTTGGGTTTCGGTCTCTGAATGCAGTCTGGGTATTGGCTCAAGGCATTGTGACTCACACTGACCTACAATAACCCAGACATGGTTGGCTTCCTTTATAGTTTTATATGAAGTTATGGCAATGAATGGAGACATTTATTAATTAACATGATAAAAAGCAAATAAATACAAAAATATTTATTTTTAACGACATGTGTTGCAAGAATGTTTTAAGGCTTGCAAAATGTGAATAAATACAAATAATGTATTTTAAATTAAAATGTTGGCCTTCTGTCATACTAGAAATGTTTGTCTGGAATAGGAGGGACAGCCTCCTTAGCAATATCACTCATATAAACCACAGTATCCGTATCAAACAGAGGTGCTATGTTCTTCTGACTCTTGGTATTCCAGTTCACTGCAGAATAGACAGCAGTCTGTTCTGAGTCGGTCAGATGTTGAGGTAAAGCATCAGGCTGCTCCACTTCCTGCTTGTTTACTGGTTTGTTGAGGGCTGAGACAGAGTGATTATCATCAGGCTTTGTCATTGCTGGGGAAGGGCTCTCATTCACCCCTTCAGCTTTGTCATATGGAGGCTGTAATGGAGGCTCACTAATGCACTCATAAGGATTTTCCTCATTCAGTTGAGCCTCCACGAGTGAGTATATATGATCAGTTAGATCCTTGGCATCTGGCATATATTCAACACTCTGGGACTCAGGTAGTTTCTGAAATAAGGACATCAGTTTGACATTTAGTTTTTTTTCATATCACATACTATGACTTTTATGCTGGAATTATGGGGAAAAAAAACATTATTAGCTTTCTCTATCTGCTTTCAATTACAGCGTCATTTCCTTTAGAAGATTAATCCAATAACTCTCTGGAAATTACTTATCCTCTTTTGCTGATTCACTGCAATTTACCACTAAATGATTTTAATTGACCATAATAGGATAGATATGGTTCAATAGTGTATTGCAAACGGTCTCATAGCAGGAAAAAGTGAGTTTCTTCTTCTTAAAACAAATTGTCATCAGTGCAGTGGTCAAGCACTATTCGGCGCTGGCTTTGTATTCAGTATAAGCTAATGGTCAAGTAAAGAATTATTTCTGCATCATTATATCTAACTTTTAAAATGATTTTTGTTGCTGTAACCTAATGAGGTGAGGTTGATTTGGTCATATTAAAGAAATTTAAAAAACATTTAGAACATTAGAAAAACATTTCTTGCTCTCCAATATATCCAGCAGTTCACCAGTGAATGCAGTGAATGGGTGCCGTCAGAATGAGAGTTTAAACAGCTAATAAAAACATCAAAATAATCCACAAGCAGCAAATAATGTAAGTAATCCACAAACTGCATGTTTGTTATACACAAATCATATACATCATTAAGACATTTTTAACTTCAAACCATTACTTCTGGATAGAATTCAAGTCCTCTATTCATAATATTGCTTTCTCCATAGAAAAGGTTGTCTTGTTTGAATCAGGAGAGGAATATGCACAGATCAAGCATAATTTACAAGCGAAAACAGTCCAAAACAGTTCACAGTCACTGGTGCAAACATTATTATGGATTACGAACTGCTATTTTGGCCAGAAGCGATGGTGTTAAAACATTTTATTGGTGGACTGGAGTCATAGAAGTTATTTGTGGATTATTGGGATGTTTTTATCAGCAGTTTGGACTCTCATTCTGACGGTGCCCATTCACTGCAGAGGATCCATTGGTAAACAAGTGATGTAATGTAAATCATCTATCAAATTTTCATTTTTGGGCTGAATTATTCCTTTAAATAATATTTTGACTTAAAATCAAGTAATTTAGATGTTGTCAAGTGAAACACATGTTTAAACAACCTGGCATTTTTTTACAGTATATTTTAACAGTAAACAATAAGCCATTGAAGCAACAACCAAGAGTAATACTAATGTATATATTGCATTCTGAGTATGAGTTTCTGAGTTCTCTTACGTTTTGTTGAGGTGCAGATGGAATATTTGTTTTCTCTCGTCTGTGCAAATGCCTGGGTGAAACACTGTCAGATATACTGGAGACAAAAAAAAGAAAAGAAAAGTCACTATTCCAAATGTTACAGATACACATGTCCTTGCATCCTGTTTATTTTCCTGATATTTTTTTGCATGGTCTCTGCATGCAAACATGATGTTATCAGTCCATCTTTGTGGTTTACATAAACACAAAGGTACCGGACGTGACAAACAGGTCTCTGCTTTTCTTACAATAACACAAACATTAATGTTATTCATGCTGCGTGACATGCACTTGGTGATTTGTGCTTCTGAACCTGTCATTGCACATTCCACCCATTCTGTTACAATCACTCCCTTCTCCTGGGTGTGTTTTGAATCAGCACAAAATGTGATAATGACCAAATTCCTAAATATGCATGTAAATATATAAAGAACTAAGAAATAAGAGACTTACCTGAAACAGCTTGTACAAAGGCTGTAGACTGTCACATAAATGATGATGAAGAGGGCTGACACAATGCTAATCTGAAGGGAGGAAGAACAGCCTGATAACCAGCTGACCAGACCCTCCTCACCAGGAGCCATCACGCTTCATCCAGTTTCTGTAATGACTGAAATGTTAGAACCGATGGAAAGCCAAATCTATAACAGCTGCTATTCTCAATTAGACTGTTGATGGGCCAATGAGTAAAAGTATGAAAGCGAATGTAATGTAAGCAGTTATTATGGTTCTCACAAACACGATGACTACACAGGTGAGTACTTGTACAAGTCACACCTCATGTTAACACAGACAGGTGTTACTGCAATGTTAACTGCATTACTAATTTAAAAATGCAAGGAGAAACCGTAGTGGATGAAAAGTAATGCCAAAAAAGTAGTAATATTAAAGAGTAATACCAAAAACAGTGTAAAATGTAGGCTACCTTAAGCATACAGATCTTTCAAATGTTCATGCACTGATATTATACATCATCTGTGTGATCATCTGTTTTCATAAACTAATATCTATAAACAGCCGCATTCTCTAAGTTTGCTAAAAAGAATGAAAGGGAATGTCCAATTACCTTTGACCTCAGTTATACGATCATCTTGACTTTACTGGCAGCAGGAACACACTGATCCAACAGGGATTTGACCAAGTCACACTTCCTCATTCTGGATTCCTGTCACTCCTGTGCCTAACCATACATCCCTCATAACAATTCACTTCACTCGCATACTTGTTTATTCAATTAGCTTAGATGTTTATTTTTAATAATAAAGTATAATTTCTAGATTTGACATATAAATAGGGTTAGTTCTGTTCTGAATGATATCTATACCTAATTAAAACCAAAATTTGTCTCAGTTCATGTATGGAACACTGCTGCCTTCTATTGGACAAAGGATGTATGATAAACTGTATTTCAAGAATGTCTGTATAAAAACAACTGCAATAACTACATGATATAGAATTTTAACTTTTTTACTTACAAATATTAAGTCTCATTCAACTAGCTTAACTAAAATCAAAACTCACCAATAATTTATTACATGGATTTTAATGTAAACATTTATTACTGTAAAGTACAAAGCAATATCTAAAACACATGTTTGTTTAAATACCAGGGTAAAATGCAGTGGCGTTGCGGGGGGGGGGGGGGGGGTGCATCAGTAACTCAGTGGTAGTTTGTGCTAGATCTCTCAAACTTTGATATATCGTAGTCACATTTGTCTACTACAAATAAAACTCACTTAGACGTGTACTGCATAATCACAGATTGTGTGAGTTAATGTCAAATACAAAGAGTTCCGTTGTTACAACCTACCCCACTACTGGGCTGAGTTGTAACACAGGCTGGGGATAGATGTAACAGTGTGACATTTGCTGAAATAAGACCCACATTTCCAATTTATGCAAAACTTTTATTGAAGAACAAAGAATAATCAGTTCTGAATAAAGTGAACCATTTAAAATGATAAAAACTTTATACTGTATTCCTTTTCAATTTAGCACAAAAACAATTGCTGTGTGTGTGTGCACTGTGTTCCTGTCACATAAGAGTTCAGTCACTAACTGTGTTGCCTTCTACCTATGTTTTATGTGAAGTTGGAATGCTGGATGGAAATGTCAAGACGCGCAGAAATAAAAAAAATGTGCACAAAAAACGTATGTGCTCATTTGAGATGGATAGTGTTTTTGTACAATAAAAAATTATGCACATAAACTATGATGGAAACACATTTTACATAAATCCCTTGGTGTGCAATAAAAACCTCACATGACTTTGCCTCAATAGAGAATGTGATTGGATAACGGGACTCATTGTAATCATTAAGAGTTGGTTGTAACATTTTTTTGTTTTAGCATGTGGGGTTTAAGTTAGCATGAATGCAAAGTATCAAATTAAACTAGAGAAACAACTACTTCAGGTTATGCAAGTCAAAAAATTGTATCTACAACACAATGATTGCTAGGCAAAAAATAATCTTATTGAAAAATATTGGTTTCTTTCCTGAAAATCATTTTTTTGGTCATAAAATCTACAATGTTGCTCACATTCACATGCCACTTGTCCTGTAACATTAAAAATGTGAATGGAGTGTATGATATTGATAACACAGCTCTTTTCTGACTTATCAAACTGACCGTGTTACAACTAACCCCATGCTACAACACTCCCCGGTCTCCCCTACATTTATATATTTATGTGCAAAATAAAAATACCCTGCAATTGTACTTTTGGAATACTAAACTGGTAAAATTAAAGTCTGTTAAACTGGAACAACTCATTTTGTACTTAAGGCACTTTAACTGTGCTGAAGTCCAACTAAAGATATACTGAAGTATATTTGATGGTGCTAAAGTGTACAATCAAATTATACTTCAGGTACACTTTAAATATCTTGCATTTAAAGACTGATATTATATTAGACATCATCCAATCCTTATTAATAGTGAAAGTAAAACACATTTTAGGCATAATATTAAGAAATGTGCATTGTGCAATAAAGACATACTCCAAATAAAGATTACTTATAGTTGATGTGTCAATAAATATGTTAATTTATTTGAAGTATGACATAAATGTAATAAATGGGAGGGGGGGGGGGGGGGGGGCTAATCGGGCTAATCCCCTTATCTCTCCCAACCCTAGCAACGAAATTAAATAAATACAGTACATCATACATCAAGGGGGGGGGGGGGGGGGGTACATTTCAAAAGGTCATTTGTTTTGAAGAATTACAGTGCAGTTCTAGGAAAAAAACTAAAATGATTCTATTTTGCAGTGTTCTTATTTAATCAATTTTTTAAAGAAATACTAATTATTTTAACAGTGTAACATTGTACATCAGTGTTTTGTTGCTTTACATATTAAAATGAAAATTTTGTTCAGGCCTGCAGATGGTATTTCAATTTTATAAACAGTGTATGTATATTCTGTATGAATGTTTTTTAAGATAAACAAGCAGCAAACAAGAGTTGATCCGTTCCTCCAGCGCAACACCGTTGCCTGACAACGCTGGGTGAAAAATAAAAGTAGCCTCTTTGTTTCCCTTATCCCTCACCCCTCCAACTCTCCCTCATTCTAATTTGGTCCAAATGCAGCTTTAATCCTTAATTTGAATGTTTTTGCCTTCGAAAAATTCATTCCCAGACTCCAGAAAGTTTCACGTAAACAGGCCAGTTATGCAAAGCCATACAGCACTGGATCTCAGAGGAGTGATGGCTAAGTGGTAGATTATCCTCAGCAGTAAATTTATTTGTGGGAAAAACCCATTTAGTATGTGTCTGATTTGATTTGTAAAATAATTTCATAGTTAAAATATAAACTGCCTTCCTGAGACTGATATCTGGGATTTAAAAATATGATTGTGGGACTTTTAAAATACATTTTTAAAAAAAGAAAGAAAATGACTTCATCGCAATTCTCATAATAAATGCACTAAAATAAAATTATTTTAATTTTACAACTTATATTAATAAATACCTCTTGGTACTACAGTATACAACTAAGCAAATATGCTTAGTAAAATATTTTCAAAATAGTTTTCAGTCTTTTTTCTTCAGCTGCCTTTGCACAGCTCCTCTCATAAGAACTGCAGTCAGAACACTGCACATCACCAACTAGAAAAACAATCCTCCCGCCAGCATAATGAAATGTTCTCCATGCATATTTACAACAGACTGCCTATGCACCAGAAAGTCTCTTAACATTGCTTCCAGCTGGCACATAGTACACATAGCCAGGAAGATATGGAAGATCTGATGTCCGTGTCCCACAATGTCACACCTCCCTGGAAAGAAGCACTCAGGAACAGGACAAGAGAAAAACAGAGCCGCTAACATGAAAACCACCAATTGCAGGGCATGAAACACCAACACTGGCTCGTCCCAAGATCTGGTGACCAGGCGTTGTGCTATGGGGCTGATGTCGAGCATGTACACCAGGCTGGTGGGAATGATCTGGCAGATCTTCCGGCGGAGCGGGTACGGGCGGCGGTAATGGAATTTGGCGTAGCAGCAGCTGGTGCAGGACAACCAGGCCAGGACCGCGGCTCCAGGTAGAAACACAACACCCACTAGGCTGTGCCTCCACACTGGCTCTGAACAGTAAAATTAGTGGCCTAGTGAGGAGCCATACTGGTAAATAGCTACACCAACGTAGTCTACGAAAAAAAGGGAGTAATGGGCTAGTTCAGAGTGTGACTGCAGCAGATGGGCGGCCACGCTGAAACTGAGGTAGGTAAGTGATGACAACACGTACAAAAACAGAGGCAAAGATGCCACATTGAGCGTCAGCCCCAATGTCCCTGCAAATAAAGAAAACTGGAGTAGAATGGCAGGGATTGCCAGCAGGTGTGTCCATACATTGAGCGACTCATTGTGGCACTGAAAGAGGCTACAAAAGTAGCTCCGCCATTCCTGATGCATCGGATGATAACCCGACAAGATATAGGGCTCACGAAACAGGCTCGGCACATCAGAGGCATGTACGGTGGCTTGAGGTAAAGGTAGACAGGGCTTAGTATACCTTTAGTATTATCTAGTATACCCTTAGTATTATCTACTGCTACCCCACCTTACTTCAGAAGGCTATCTGTTGCATGTAATGCAGACAAGGCTTTTAACCAGTTTGCAAAACTTGTTTAGATTAATAAATAAGCACGTAAAATAAACTTTTAAACGTGCCTGATCAGTTAAAGAGAGAGCAAGAATATGTGACACTTCGTACACCAGATTTTCAAAACGCTGGAAACTCTCTCTTGCCAATGCATGCAAAAAAAGAAGAAATTCCAATTCCTTTTTTTTAATAAAAGGGAGTAATACCGTTTCTATAGCAGCTCCTCACCTGTGCGGAACCGGATCAAAGTCACTCTTCTTCTCAGTTAATTTTTAAAAGATATAAGGGGTTTACCCAAAAAATTGTATCTGGTCCTCAGACTTTTTGCATTTTAACCTTGGCAACTGCGCTGTGCCTGACTGTCAAAGTGTCCACAGAGGGACCTGTTGTGCCGGCTCCGTGAATCTGGGCGGGGTTACAAATAAATCAAATGACTCGGTTCAGTTCCCACACAGACATCACTCACTTCACTGTTCTTTGTGGATTATAAAATCCTATAGTATTTTGATGTCTGAAAGATCGTTTTCTCAAAACAAAATTAATTGTCCAATGCTTGATTGAAATGAAAAGCTATACAATTCAAAATAGACAACACATTACGGTACAGATATTCAACGATAGATGGCATTAAAACATTGATAACAGAATAGCCTGTGTTTACCTTGAAGTCTCTAGCAGGGCCGACTCCACCCAGCAAACATTTGGACACGTCCCGTCCCGAGACTTTAAAAACATTTTTTTTAAATGTTTACTCATTTTCTTGGTTCAAGTCCACCAGCTCTTCCAGGAGTGTGATTCATGTGTTCCACCATTGATGCATGGAAGTCAGAGCTGTGGAAGTACAAATTTATTTTCTTAACAGTCTTGCATTACTGTTAAATAGGCATAAATCAAACAAGTCAACAACAAAAATACTGGATTATGGAGTCTGTGAAAGTTGTTTATGGCTCAGTTTTTATATCCTCCACCCCCAGAGCATGCTTCAGGTGTTCCCCCATTGCTGCATCAATGTCTGAGTCTGTAGTATTGAGGCTCCACCTCTTCAAAGCATCTGAGGGAAGAGAATATGAATATTTATAAAAAAAAAATAAAAATCAAAGGAGAGGTTTGAGGTAAATGACACGTTTACTAATTTTGTATTTTGTACAATCAACATGTATTATATGATATTTTACTCTACAATAATCTTATGTCAGTAAAAGTTTGTCTGCATTAAATGCGTGTTAGATTTTAGCAGTTTTTTTAGCTGTGAAAAAACTATTTCTCCACTCCCTCTTCAATCCCACTGTGGTGCCCTTGAGAAAGACCGTTAACTAGGTGTGCAACTGTGTGAAAGTGAACAGGACATTTCTGATAAAGACAGGTAGTCTTTTAGAGAATGTCCCCTGAATAGATAAAGGGTATCAATAAAAATTACATAAATAATAGGAACAAGGAACAAGAGATTTTTTGAATGTTACAAGGCCAAAATGACCTTGAATTACATAGTATAAAGGTGTAGCTTTGAATGGCTTCTTTTCAAGTCTGGCTGACTGTCCGAGTTAGCACGGACTTCATAAAACTTCTGAGCAAGAAAACAGGCAGGTATATAAGGAGATATAATGGTGTGTGACAGGTTAAATCCTGAATTCAAGTAATATCAAAGGCTGGCTTTATTATTGTGGCAATCATATATATCATTTACTTATTTTCATTACACTCTAGAGATGTAATGAAAGTAAATGTTAACGTTTCTGTTTATTGGATTTGTGGAGGAAAACTGGAAAACTACATTCAATTCTAAATTACACCATCAGGTGTGCCCCTGTTGTTTGTACTACCAAGTGTTTATTGCTTCCTCTACAATGACAAGGCTAATGATCATCTGAAAGCTTACTTAAGTTCTGATGTATTAATTACAATGACAATGGTGTCGTGACCTGAATTGCACCCTTGGGGTATCAATACAGTGTCATTAAGCATTTAACCTATTCATAACTACTACGACATTTTAAAAGTGTCACTTGGGCATTCAAAATCAGAACAAATTGTTCACATATTTCTAGATGCTGGAGCTGGTATTTCAGGGCAACAGAGTTCTTCTAAAAAAATTCTCTAATTGACAGGACTGTGTTTGTGTTTCACTGGAACAGGGCAAAAAAAACTTAGTTGTACACATTCAGATATAAAGTTTTCAGAATATTAGCACCTATGCTTCAACATCTGTCCACAGGTCTGTGAAGATTCATGGCTTCTGTGTTGTTGATGTTGACCTCCAAAGGTGTTATGTTGTGCATCCACTGTTGAAAAGAGTAAAACAAATAATGGAAATAAAGAACCATTTTATCTATGGAATTTTGAAGATGTTTATAAAGAGCTTTGCAACCACTTCCATTAAATTTGATACATTAGGCATTGTGAAAATTAAAAAAACAGGGACATATTTCTGGAGGTAGCCGTCATTGTTTCATGAGATGTGGGCCTTTGCCTCAGTCTTACTTGGAGATCCAGCAGGCTCTGAGTAAATTGTCCTTCTTGGAAATATTACATAGGATGTGTTAGTTTTGGAGCATTTCACTGTCCAATTTGACTATTAAATGCTATAATAATAACATGTATTTGTCCTATGCATCTGAAATCAAAGCTAACAAACAATATCTTGCACCCAAAACTTGCATGCCTGTTGAATGAAGTGTTTAAAGTATTTAAATTTCCATGGAAGGTGACATTACTTCCATAACCCATTAATGATCATATAAAAATCAAATAAGAATTGTACTACACTCACAGTAATTTTTGGTGGCATACCTGTTCTTTCCTCCTGTAAGTGTGACAGCCCAGCTGGTTAGTAAAACATTCAAGAAGTAATGCTCTTCGACTGTTGTAGTATGGGATGTAATTCGCCATGTGTTGATCATTCCGTGAAGGGATTGCCCTCACCCCCCAAGGCTGGCTCCATTGACCCCTCAGATTTAGAGCTGCTATCAAGGCATCAACCCTTGCCCATCATCGTCTCCACTTCCTTTGGTACTCAGAGGAGTGAGAGGACATATTTAGCAATTCTAAAATTACAAAATATTTGTAAAGCAGTTACTGAAAACATCCATGTTCAAATTAATTTACAGACTTCAGCACATGTTATATTGAGCTCTTCCTACATTTACTTAACATTTCAGTCTCTTTCAGGTAATTTACTTTCTGAAAGAAACTCTGAAAAGGCTACATCCGACAGTAATGACATTTACTGGATCATTAAACATACTGCTATTTATGGTGGCAACTATAAAACTTTTAGGCCTATGTTTAAAAATGCAAAACAGCCTTAAACAGAACTAATGCCTCCACTGAAACATACATACTGTCTGAGTGGGGGCATTAACTTAAAAGCGCATCGACATATTTGTTGTCGGCAACGTTATTATTACGACCATTATTACTCGCTACAACAGCTCCTCCGCAAATGCTGTATTTGTTGTGAGCGCATGCGCAGCACCATCACTCTTTTCGCGCGAAACTCTCAAGCGGGCCGGGCGAATCTTCATTCTGTGGATTTGATTGGACGCCGCAACCCAGGAGAGAGAATGTGTTGATGAGTCACCGGTGTGTCGTCCAATCAGCGCTCAGATTCCACAGCGACAGAAGCCTGGTGGCGCGAAAAGACACATAACAGTGCTGAGTCCGACACGAGGCGTTCTCTGTTCTGCACTGACCATTTTTCAACGCTTTTAAAAGCTATTCAGAAAAAAAGCAAAAAATAAAATAAAATGGCTGTTGACGTTGTGGACGATCAGGAAATGAGGGAGGCGCAGAGGGATTATCTGGATTTTCTTGACGATGATGTAAGTATAAAGCATTTATTATATGTTTATTAATTGTTAAACTACACAAGTTCGTGTGAGTTATAGGAACAAAGGCCCACTCGTATGAAGCATGCTGTAAATTACTTTAAAAAATAGTTTGTTGACAATTTTTTTGGCGTTTTTACCTTTTTCCAGCAAGACCAGGGCATATATCAGAGCAAAGTACGACAGATGATCAGCGAAAACAAATCCAGGCTCATTGTGAACCTCAATGACCTCCGGCGCCGCAACGAACAGCGAGCAGCCAAGTAAGTTATGTTTAGCCTTATTTTTCACTTACACTTTACAGTAGTGTACACATGCATAGATTGTGAGCATGTTTTCATTTAATTGAACGATCTCTGGTCCTCAGGCTGCTGAATAATGCTTTTGAAGAGCTCCTGGCGTTCCAGCGTGCTCTGAAAGATCTGGTGGCTTCAGTAGATGCTACTTATGCCAAGCAACACGAAGAGTTCTTCATCGGTCTGGAGGGCAGCTTTGGCAGCAAACACGTCTCCCCTCGAACCCTCACCTCTCGCCTGTTGGGTAGCATGGTGTGTTTGGAGGGCATAGTCACCAAATGTAGGTCCAACCTTATTTATGTACTTAAAGAGTTATGTTGCATGGATGGTTCATTGAAAAAATGCTCTCCTTCTATTCACAGGCTCATTGGTGCGTCCCAAAGTAGTACGCAGTGTGCACTACTGTCCAGCCACTAAGAAGACCATGGAGCGCAAATACACTGATATGACCTCTCTGGATGCCTTTCCTTCAAGTGCCATTTACCCCACCAAGGTACTTTGTCCCACCTGACCACTTAGATTAGTGGAATAGCTCATAGATAGCGAGGACAAGAAGTTTTAAAACATTTTGATGCCCCAAATTTGATGATGAGCTTGCAAGGAACCCCTTTCTAAAATACTGAGTCACCTATGTATTTATATTTAGAGTCTGCTAGAAACAATAGTGAGTGTGAAATTGTACAAACAACAATTTTTTCCTCTGAACTTTCCTGTAGCACCCTTCTGGACCACAGTTTGATAATCCCAGGTCTAGATGGTTCATAAATGCTTTCTTTAATGTTCTCACTCTCTATATTTGATCCATTCAGGATGAGGAGAACAATCCACTGGAGACTGAGTTCGGTCTGTCCATCTATAAGGACCACCAGACCATCACAGTGCAGGAGATGCCGGAGAAAGCCCCTGCCGGTCAGCTGCCCCGTTCTGTGGACATCATCCTGGACAACGACTTGGTGGATGCCGTAAAGCCAGGGGACCGTACACAGGTGATCGGCACCTACCGCTGCCTGCCTGGCAAGAAGGGTGGATTCACCTCGGGCACCTTCAAGTAAAGCTGTTATGAAATATTATCAGTGTAAAATCAGTTTTAATGTAAAATTATTTAAAATGTATAAATATTCATAACACTATTTGCTACAGCTTTGACAAGTTTTGTTCCCCCGTGTGCTTGTTCAGGACCATCATGATCGCCTGCCACGTCAAACAGATGAGCAAAGAAGTCTCTCACTATTTCTCTGCAGATGATGTGGCCAAGATCAAGAGCTTCTGCAGAACTCGCTCTAAGGTAAGAGGATGGAATGTGTCTAGGATTTGGACATGTAACCTTTGTGCACATGCCTAGTGCATCACTAATTTGGACACAAGTGTTTTGTAAAGTTATGTTCTCTTAATATGAACACTTTATTTGTCTTTCTACTCCTGTAGAATTTGTTTGATCAGTTGGCTCGCTCCTTGGCCCCCAGTATTCATGGTCACGAGTACATAAAGAAGGCGATCCTGTGTATGCTTCTGGGAGGGGTGGAGAAGATTTTGGAGAACGGCTCACGTATTAGAGGAGACATCAATGTGCTTCTCATAGGTATTTACTTGCTTAAATTTGCACAGGCAATGTTATAATATAATGAGAAACCCTTAGGGTAAAATGAATAGTTCATATTTTACAAATTGCCTTCTGTACTGGACATCAGTTTGAGAACTCCACAGTATTTTTTGTGTTTTGTTTTGTAACTATACAATTAGGCCTAGATGAAACCTGTATTTTATTTTATTTTTGCTCTTTTCTGTAGATATCTATCAAAAGTACTTGTAAAGTTTATATGACATAAAAAAAAAAAAAAAAAACCTTTAGGTTGTAATGACTTTGAGGATCTAAACCAGGTGTTTCAAACTGTTTGATGCCCCAAATTTGATAATCACCTTGCAAGTACCCCCTTCTTAAAATATAAAAGCTCTATTCATACTCTGTGAGAGAAATGGTAATAGTGATATAATAATGTCAAATTATTCTTATTATTTAGTTAGTAATACTAGTAATAATAATAATTAAAAAGTATTTTTAAATAGAATTATAACTAAATTTATTTTATTGTAAAAAAAAAAAAAGGGCTTTTCTGTAGAGAGTGATTGATTAATTTTTTTATTTTACTTTTTTTTTACATTTTAAAAAGGGCAGTAAATGACGAGATAAAATAGCTTTTCAGTGGTTTAATGACGATTTTGGGTGCTGTTCTTTACAGACCCAGCAGATGGTGCTATTTATCCATTTACTGGGTTTTAAAATTATAACGGATTTAGACAAGTGTAAATATAATTTAGTTTGTAAATGTACGTACTGTTTGTAAGGGGAAAACCTGTGGTATGGATTTCAACAAAAATATATTAGTCTGATAAAATATTATTGAGAGGATTAATTACCAATGACTCTAATTGGTAGCTTCAAACATAATCAATTTACACTAAATGCTTAGTAAATGAACAAGTTTAAATTCAGCATAAATCTCTCTATTTCTCAGGTGATCCCTCGGTGGCCAAGTCTCAGCTGCTCCGGTATGTTCTGCACACTGCTCCTCGTGCCATTGCCACCACAGGCCGAGGCTCATCGGGTGTAGGTCTGACCGCAGCCGTCACCACTGACCAAGAGACAGGTACTGCGTTTCACACGCTCCGTCAGCACAAGAAACCATTGGTTCATTAATAACAACTTTGCTTATTTTGGTTATTCTCTTAATTAAGTTATGTCTGTCTCTCAGGTGAGCGACGTCTCGAGGCTGGTGCCATGGTTTTGGGGGATCGCGGTGTGGTCTGCATTGATGAGTTTGACAAGATGTCAGATATGGATCGCACTGCTATCCATGAGGTCATGGAGCAGGGCCGCGTCACCATCGCAAAGGCTGGCATTCACGCTCGACTGAACGCCCGCTGCAGCGTCCTGGCAGCTGCCAACCCCGTCTATGGCCGAGTAAGTGCTTCATTTGGTGTTGGTTAGATCTGGAATCTCGGCGTAAAATGGCTTGTATCATTTCATAATATTATTCTTAATAAATATCCAGTTGAGTTCAGGCAATCTGACTTGATAGAACAAGGATCTGGATAAGGGAGAAAGGGGAAAGGGAAGTGGTGTGTGGCCAAGTATGCACACAGTAGTGAACATACACCCGGAGCAGTGGGCAGCCAATGCTGCGGCGCCCGGGG
This sequence comes from Barbus barbus, assembly GCF_936440315.1. Taxonomy (NCBI): domain Eukaryota; kingdom Metazoa; phylum Chordata; class Actinopteri; order Cypriniformes; family Cyprinidae; genus Barbus; species Barbus barbus. The sequence goes on from NC_136742.1 coordinate 22,676,231, forward strand.
AGCAGTTGGGGGTTCGGTGCCTTGCTCAAGGGTCTCACCTCAGTCGTGGTATTGAGGGTGGAGAGAGTGTTGGTTATTCACTCCCCCCACCTACAATCCCTGCCGGACCTGAGACTCAAACCCACGACCTTCGGGTTACAAATCCAACTCTCTATCCATTAGGCCACGACTGCCCATAATAGTTGATGCAAATAGAAATTAGTCATTACTAGTCTTTTCCTTAAAATTCACATTATATTTTATGAATTAGCCTTTTATGAATTTCTCTTTCTTCGTCTGCAGTACGATCAGTATAAGACCCCCATGGAGAACATCGGTCTGCAGGACTCCTTGCTGTCTCGTTTTGATTTGCTCTTCATCGTGCTGGATCAGATGGACTCAGAGCAGGACCGTGAGATCTCTGACCACGTCTTGCGCATGCACCGCTACAGAGATCCTCATGAGCAGGATGGGGCAGGTACAAGCTGATACAGAGAACATTTTATACTAGATATTTTGTGCCATTTCTGTGCAATTAGTGTCATCAAATGGAATTGCTGAAAGATGGAATAACAAAGTATTTTAACGTTTGTGTGTTTTAGCTCTTGCTCTTGGTGGTGCAATCGATGCACTGGCCACAGAAGACCCTGATATAACTCAGGAGGAAGAAGAGGAGCTACAAGTATATGAGAAACACAATCCACTCCTCCATGGCAGCAAAAAAGTCAAGTAAGGAGAAGTGCCCACTTCATTTACTCTACCTTCTGTGCTTTCTTCTCTAATACAAATGACAATGACGAACTCAGATCAGATTGTGACTACTTTATGGTGTTGCCACATGGCTTCAAGCATGACCCTATGTTTTTATTTTTGTTGGAACCAAGGTATATTCAGGGTTATGTAATTAATAGAAAGTTCAAAAGTGCAGAATTTATTTGACATTTATTTGAACTTTTGTAACAAAGTTATACACAGCTAAATGTTTTTTGTAACATTTTTAGGGACCGTGTGGTGAGTAAAGCGTTCATGAGGAAGTACATCCACGTTGCCAAGGCTATTTCTCCTGTTCTGACTCAAGATGCAGCCAATCACATTGCAGAGGAGTACTCACGACTGCGCAGCCAGGAGCAGCTGGGCTCTGACATTGCACGGGTAAATACAGCCGCATTTACAAACTCAACAAACTTATGAGTTGGTTTGCTGGTCAGGTATTGGTAAATAGTTGGAAAAGTTCTTATGCTATCAGGTAACGAATTTGAGAAATCTGTGCTGTGTTTTGTCCTCAGACGTCACCGGTCACTGCTAGAACCCTGGAGACTTTGATCCGTCTTTCTACAGCTCATGCCAAAGCTCGCATGAGCAAAGTTGTGGAACTGGTGGACACAGAAGTTGCTGTGGAGCTTGTGCAGTTTGCCTATTTCAAGAAGGTCTGTTTGTTTATATTGTAGCTCATTTGTCACACTTGTTTACTAGTTCAGTAATATGTAATTAAATCTATGATTGAGATAGTTTTTTTTAAGATATAGATATACGTAGCGTTTACAGATCTCTACTTATTTAATAGTTGTACTTGTCTTGCACTTTAGTTAATTTAATATCTATTAAATGAGTATATTCGACCCTTATTCCCCGTTCCTCAGGTTTTAGAGAAGGAACGTAAACGCTCTAGAAATGGAGAGCAAGATGCAGCCTCGGAGGAGGAGGAGGAAGATGAAGTACAAGACACACCTCGAACACAGAGAAAAAGGTCTTGTGTTATTCCATAATAACTTGGCAAAATCATTGTTTATGAACTTTAGAAAATACACTACTGTTCAAAAGTTTGGAGACTGCAAGATGTTTTTATGTTCTTGTCGCTTACACTCACCAAGATTCCATTTATATGACCAGAAACACAGTAAAAACAATAATATTCTGAAATTTTAAATAAAAATTCTGTTTTTAAATATCTTTAAATGCAATTAGTCCTGTGATGGAAAAGCTGAATTCTCTTCTTTGTCCTGTAGGAGGCGCAGAGCATCTCAGGGCAGCGAGTCATATGACCCATATGACTTTAATACTGAGACTGATGTACCACAAAGTAAGCTAAACCAACAACAAACATTCTATATATACGTTATATTGAATGGGTTAAATTTATTCTTAATGATTTTTAAAGTAAATACAACTTTATTATTGAAAAACGATTTAATTTTTTTTGTTTTTTACATGTATATTAAAATAGAAACTATATTGATAACATTGATACATTTAAATTCTTTCTTAATCATTTTAAAAAATCCTTGTTTTTTTTCAAGAAATGCTTTTTAAGTAATAAGAATAAATATAAATAATAAAAAAAATGACAATAAATGACATTGTATTTTAATTGTAATTATCACAATGCGCATAAAATGCACATTCAATTGATTAATCATTTATTTTGTTCTCAGTTCAGTCCCCCGCTCCTGCTAGGCAGGATGAGGAGCCAATGGACACTCCTGATCAGAACGGTCACACAGAGTTGTCTGATGGCAGGTAAGCATTCAGCGTTTGTCTGCTGAGATTTTCGGTATCTCTACAGTCAGCATTTTTTAAAGGGTCATCACATTCTTTTGAAGTACTGTTTCTGATTAAGTTCTAAACAGAAACTGCATCGCTTGCAGGATGGCGGATTGTTTCGGATGCTGTATGTCTGACGCACCTTTGTGTTTCTGCTTTAGGTTGAAGGAGTTCAAAACCGCATTGCTGGAGGTGTTCCGCTCTTCTCATGCTCAGTCAGTTGGCATGATCGCTCTGATGGAAAGCATCAACAAGAGCTGCCCATCACCGTTTAAAGAAACTGAGGTCCGTGCCGCCCTCAGCCGCATGCAGGATGACAACCAGGTTATGGTTGCCGACGACATCATCTTCCTTATATAAATGTGTTTTTTGGAGAATAAGAGAAATGAAAAAGTTCAAGTGTAGCTCTATTTCAGAAGATTTGCAATATGTGTGCAATGTTTATTTACAATGCTTACTTTTGTATATGCAAACACATGCATACATTTCTTAATTTTTTCATTCACTCAAGACATTTTCATAAAATTTCTTACTGTAATTTTTTTCACATGCTTGTTACATGCATACAAATGCATGTATTAAAAAGCAATTCAGTTTGATTCTTGCCAAGACATTTTTAGTTGTTTGTTTTTCTCTGTATAGCATTCGTTTGTTTATTAGCATTCTGAGACTTCTTCAGAAATTTGCCTTTTCTTAAGGTTTTATATTTTTCTCGTAAAACTTGTAAATACTGATTTATTGTTTTAAAAAATTTGAAACAACCAAGAATGAAAAAAAAACATGTCAGAATAATGTTCAGTAATATACTTCAGAATACAGTTGTTCAGTTAGAGTTGTCTCCTAGTACTCCACACACATTGAGCTGTGGTGCTCAAGCAGGAGAGGCAGGTTTCAGTCTCCCCCATCTCAATATTTTTTCTGTCCTGTCTATTCTGCCTCTGTCAATAAAAAGTGGCCAAAAGGTTTTCTCATCGACTTAATTGTATTTTTCTACACTATAGGTAATATACAAAAAAACTAATGATTAAAATTTAGCTTTACATAAATCTCTGTTCTTTTGCATAACACCAAAAAGCCACATAACCTCAAACTAGACATGCATTAGACATTCCCAGTCATGACAGTTACTGTTTGTCCTCATTGCCCTTTCAGTCAAGTGTGGGTAGTCTGTATTATTATGACTGGACTGTCTCATAGATCTAGAGCAAAGTGCAGCTCCTCATTTATAAACTTTTCTGCTCAAGCTGCTTCAAGGTGTGTCTTTACTGTCAAGCTTCCCGGTTCTTTAAAACTGGTGACTGTAACTATGTTTGTGTGGGAGCTGGAGAAACCCTAGTAAGGGGGCAAAACCTACAATCCTGTGATCATTTACTTTGTCGTTCCAAACCCGTATGTCTTATTTTCTTTTGTGGAGAACAAAAATATATGTTGGCACGCTGCCCGAGGCTATTACTGCCGACAACAAAAAAAAATATATTTTGAAAAATATTTTGGGAAACAAACAAACTGACTCATTATATAGTAGGCACAAAAAGACAGGTTTCAGGTTTGTGTGGGTGAGTAAATGGCTCTTATGCCGTACAACATTAAAACATAGCATTATTGATTTTCTCATCTGCTTGTGATGTTCTAAGAATGACTCAGGAGATGTTATCATATGCTTGTGGTCGTGTGGTCGTGCTGGTGTTGGCTGCCGGAACGTACTGTTTCAAGAACCAAGTCAGCACTTTAGTGACCTACATTGAAATTAGTGGGGGAGTATAAAAACATTGTGTAGGGCTACAGGTGCCAGTTGGTGTATCTGGGGAAAATGTAACACTGATTCACCAACTGTAACCCTTTCACGAGCGCTCTTGATGAGCACTAACACTTTAGGGCTGTGTTAACATTAATAAAGCAGTTCAAAAGAAGTTATAATACTTTTACAGCATTATTAATAATATTAATATTACTTCCTGTTAAATTCAAGAGTTAGAAAGTAGCATTATTAGAATTATAAATAATTATATTTATCTATTGTAATTAATATTTTAAAATGAAATGTATTCCTGTAGTAAAGATGAATTGCAGCCATTGCTCCAGTCTTCAGTATCACATGATCCTTCAGAAATCATTCTAATAAGCTGATTTGCTGCTCAAGAAACATTTGTTTATTATCAGTGTTTGAAATAGTTACTAAATATTTGTGTAATAGCAAGTTCATATTATATATATAATTCATATTATAAAAATCTTCACTGTTACATTTGATCAATTTAATGCATCGTTACTGTATAAATGTATTTGTACTGAACCAAACTTTTGAAAAGATTTTAACATTCCAAGTTGTATAAATAAACATTAGTTCAAATATTACAAAGACTGCATTTATAAATCAACATTAACCCAGATTAATAAATTAAAACTATTGTTCATGATACCTTGCTGTTCATACATTGATCAGAAAGATTATCAGTTGAGAAACGTTAAGATCTCAATAGGAAGGCTAGACCCATTTAGATTAGACATTTTAGGGTTTTAATGTGCATGGCCACAATCCAGCATGATGGACATGTATATGCATTAGACCACATGTACAGGTACATCTCAAAAAATTAGAATATCATGAAAAACTGCATTTTTTTGTAACATTTCAAAAAGTGAAACTTTCATATATGTTTTAGATTCATAACATGTAAAGTAAGACATTTCAAAAGTTTTTTTGTTTTAATTTTGATGATTAGAGCTTACAGCTCATGAAAGTCAAAATCCAGTATCTTAAAATATTATAATATTTCCTAAGATCAATCAAAAAAAGGAGTTGCAAAGCAGAAAAGTTCTTTAAAGTATGTTCATTTATGCACTCAATACTTTGTCAGGGCTCCTTTAGCACAAATTCCAGCGTCAGTGAGGTGTGGCATGGAAGCGATCAGCCTGTGGCACTGCTGAGGTACTATTGAGCCTTCAGCTCATCTGGATTGTTGGATTGACTGTTTCTCATCTTTCTCTTGAAAATATCCCATAGATTCCATATGGGGTTCAGGTCAGGCATGTTGGCTGGCCAATCAAGCACAGTAATATCATGGTCAGCAAACCACTTGGAAGTGGTTTTGGCAGTGTGGGCAGGTGCTAAAGTCCTGCTGGAAAAGCAAATCAGCATCTCCATAAAGCTTGTCAGCAGATGGAAGCATAAAGTACTCTAAAATCTCCTGGTAGACGGCTGCATTGACTCTGGACTAGATAAAACACAATGGACCAACACCAGCAGACGTCACGTCACCCCAAATCATCACTGACTTCGGAAACTTCACACTAGACTTCAAGCAGCTTGGATTCTGTGCCTCTGTCTTCAGTCTTCCTCCAGACTCCAGACAATTATTTCCAAATGAAATGCAAAATTTAAATTGATCTGAAAAGAGGACTTTGGACCACTGAGCAACAGTCCAGTTCTTTTCTCCACAGCCCAGGTAAGACGCTTCTGACGTTGTCTCTGGTTCAGAAGTGGTTTGGTAGCCCTTTTCCTGAAGACGTCTGAGTGTGGCGACTCTTGATGCACTGACTCCAGCTTCAGTCCACTCCTTGTGAAGCTCTCCCAAGTGTTTGAATCAGCTTTGCTTGACAGTATTCTCAAGCTTGCGGTCATCCCTGTAGCTTGTGCACCTTTTCCTATCCAAATTCTTCCTTCCAGTCAACTTTGCATTTAATATGCTTTGATACAGCACTCTGTAAACAGCCACACCTTTCAGTAATGACCCTCTGTGACTTACCCTCTTTGTGGAGGGTGTCAATGATCGTCTTCTGGATCATTGCCAAGTCAGCAGTCTTCCCCATTATTGTGGTTTCAAAGAACAAGAGATACCCTGAATTTATACTGTAGAGATGGACGTTTAATTAAACTCAAATATATTCTAATATTTTGAGATACTGGATTTTGACTTTCATGAGCTGTAAGCTCTAATCATCAAAATTAAAAAAAAACAAAAAACGTTTGAAATGTTATGAACTTTACATGTTATGAATGTAAAATATATATGAAAGTTTCACTTTTTGAAATGAACAAAATGAACTTTTTCACAATATTCAATTTTTTTAGATGCACCTGTATATGGGTCACTTTGTCTCACATTACCAGCAAAACCCCCATCTTTCCGAACCCAATCAACACATCCTGTCAAGGCTGCTGACCCATATAAAATACATCTCAGTGCACTGCTGGTGTACAAGTTATTCAGAAGTTCGCTGATGTGTACAGTATGTGGGTGAAACGTGAGAATGTGGGAGGGCACAGAATTAAGTGTCCAATTAAACATATAGTGAAACAGAAGAACATCTAATGAATAGCCTTCTAGCCCTACTTTCAGATTATATGCGGAAAAAAAAGAACTGATATTGCAAAAATACATGCATTGCAGGTTAGTCTTCACTGTCAGCGATATCAATGATCTCAAGATGACTATCTATAGTACTCTAGATTTGTCTCAATCTATGTCAAGATCAGGAAGTTCGAGGCTTTCCATGGAAGTCTCACCAGCCCATATAAACAGAAGAAGATTAGATGTAGTGCTCAGACACTTGCTGGACCAGCTCTGAAGAGCCATCAGGGAACTTACATTTTTATTCTGAAGATGCAACTCTCATTGGTGAGTTTGTCACACCAATTAATTCAACTCTAATGATGTTGTTGTTGTTTTTTAATTTAGGCAAGTGTAAGCAAGAAATAAGCTACTTGAATGTGAAATTTGACTTTCAGGACAAAAGTTTGCAAAGGCTTGTTTTTGATTCTAAAACTTTTGGGATTTGCACCGATTCGTTTTTCTAAGTGAAGACGTTTCACGTTAACTGACATTAAATTCAAGAACCCAGTATATCTCAACTCAGAAATGTCTAAAGTGACCTAAAAATGACTCACGAAGTTAAGAGCTTTTATCTTTAGGCAAACAAACTATATGAAAACAAACCATTCAAGCAACACGCTGCACTTCTCTTGGTATCCATCTCCTCAGGGTTTCAGAGCTGTGCTGCTGCTTTACCTGCTTGCCCTGTTATTAAATGGTGCTTCTTCTGGGAAAAAGTGTAAAAGAAAAAGAGAATCAACGTGTCAAATCAAAGAAAAGTATGTAATCTTGGATCCATCTCTGAACCTCTCAATGACTGCCCGCCCATCTCCAAGCAGATCTTTGTCACCATGGACATACGAGTGAGTCTTTGATCTGATAAATCGTTACAGTTGTTCACTTTAATCTCATGTGTGATATGCAGAGGATTTTGTGTATCAAATAGATGAATTGTAACAATTTGGAGTTGTTTTGAGTGGTTTGGCTAATTTGACTTTTTTATAACAGAATTTTTATAAATCTTTCAATTCAGAGAATCCTATGACGATTCACGAATCCCATCCAAAATCTCTGAGGCAAAATGTGAAAAAACAGGCTGTTTAACCAAAGATGGTGAGGAAGACTTGGGACTGGAATCTAAACCCATCTACTACCAGATCAACGTCTTGAAGAGAGTAAAGAAAAAAAATGCTATGCACTACATCCTTCAGCTGGATACTAAAGTAATTAGTTTGGGCTGTACATGCGTTCTACCCGTCGTTGTGCCTCAGAATTAGTTCTGTACTCTTACTGTATTATATATTGTGCTTCTCTAATCTGCTTACAGGTACAGCAAACTTATGACACTCTTTTGATCAGTTTTATATTTATCTTGATTAATAAAATATTTTGTAACCTTTTCTTTTTAGTTTTGCTTTATAATAGTCTGTTTCAGTGCAATAATTGTATGAATAAGACAACTTAAAATGCAAAAAACCTCGAAAATCTTTGGTTTAGTTAAGAGAAGCATTTATTAGAATTTAGTCATCTGTAAATTACAAACAGGGAGCATTTACATTCCATTTTCTCACCAAATCTGGTCGATTAACAACAATTCTCATCATTGCACATACAACGGCTCTTTTTTGATTCTGCAGACACCAACATCTAACTCCTTTATCTTCGTATAGAACGAGTAAAATAAATGACTAGAATAAAGTCCAGTGACATGCCAAAGCAAAGTGCACCATTCATATCTAAAACTATTTCCTAAATCCAAAGAGGATCTTTTTCTCACACCTGAGTGATATCATTCTTCATTTCTGAGATGCCACTACGTGTTTTCCTACTGATGAGCATCATGATACAAATATAATGATTAAAAAAAGCTAAATGTGCTTCTGAGTTGTGCTTAAAGTGTCACTGTGCTCCACTTTTAATGTATCTGAGGGGCTTTTGGATTTATAGGCATCTAGAATGTTCTAATCTAATATTCATTTGATCATATTTTTACCGCACATCGTCACAACAGGAAATGTGATAGATAAACCTCTAGCCACCTGATTACTGATGCAATAATGTATATTGTAGAAGCATACCTGAGGTTCTATGAAACCCTATATTAATATCAAATGATAATAAAGAAGCATGAGCCAAAGCCTCAGTAGATGGCACGTGTTTTGGAAAAAGATTCTTTGTGGTACTGCCATAAGTGAAAAGTGACTTTATGTTAACATTCATCTGTACTGGTTATGGAGGTTATAAAAGCATCTTTTCATCAATTTTTCTTCCTGTCCTTTTCATGTCATTTCAAAAGATCGGTTTGGTACATTCGTTCTTTTTCTCTAAAGCAACCTTCTGGGCTCTATACCAAGCAACTTAGTGCACCTTGCATTGTCATCTAGACAACATCTTTCTGTTTTTAATTATATTAAGTAGTTTTGATGTTGTTAAATCCCACAAAAGCTTGGTGTGTTGCAAATTGTCATTATCAATGTCCAATATGTCCCCTTTTTTGAGTTGTATTGGCTACCGTTTGCTTTATTTTCTCTTCACCGGTTTGATCTCCCGTGCCTATAGTCAAAGCAATCCTGCGCAGCAGGCGCTCCTCTACCGGCAGGCCTCTTCTTTCAGCTCTTTGTTCTTCCTCACCTCCTCTGCGTGTTTGTCCTAAATAGACACACAAAAGAAAACTTACTCGACCTGTGTTCATGCATGTATTAGTGTGCCTGAGGGAAGCTAAATACAGCGGCATAAACAAACTGGAGAAACAATCCACCCCTTTCTAATGCAATATTCATACTGATTCTATAATTAGACAGGGAAGGGACTCAGATGCACAAAAGGCCAGGAACCCACTGAATGTGTATTTGTCACAAAAATATGGGACACTTTATTATTATGATTATTTGATCATTTATAAATATTTTTAAATATATTCAAATATATTTTAAATATAATATTTTATATTCCGTTCTATATATTATTAATAGTTATAAATATATATTTTTAGAGAAATTATTACTTTTATTCTGTAAAGATGCATTAAATTGAACAAAATAGACAGTAAAGACATTTATAATGTTACACCAAAAAAAAAAATCTTTTTTTTTTTTTTTTATGAAATTAAAAATGTTTCTTGAGCACCAAACCATGTTACACTGAAGACTGGAGTAATGGAAAATTCACAGGAATAAGTTACATTTTAAAATGTTCCAAAATAGAAATCTTATTATAAATGGTAACAACATTTCAAAATATTACTATTTTTACTATTAACTATTACAGATTTTTATATTTTTACCATTTTTAATTGTATTTCATTACATTTTAAATTACATTTTAAAATATTCTGAATTAGAAAACAGTTATTTTAAATAATAATAATAATAATAATAATAATTTAAAAATATTATTATTTGTACCATACTTAAAAAAAAAAAATTTTTTTTTTTACTATTTTTATTATTTTTAATGAAAAAAGCAGCCTTGGTGAGCATATATCATTTTTTACTATTAACAACTACTATTTTTAAAAACATTTTTACTTAAAAAAAAAAAAAAAAAAGGGCAACCTTGATAAGCATAAGATACTTGAAACTTTTTAATTTATTTTTTAAATCCTATAAAACCCTAACGTGTGAATTTATTAGAACAATTATATGTATGAAGGTTAAAGAAAAAAAAGTTTCCATATTTTTTTTTAAGTTAAAACATTTTTTAGTAAAGTTGAATGTTTTAACTATGCATAGACAAATAAAATATATTTTCATCAGAAATTATTTATTTTTATTGTTTTAAAAATAAAGCAATTCACATTGACTAAGTGCTGTAATAAAGTACTTTACAGCCCTGCCAGTTGGTTCGTACCTTTTCCTGTAGTCTCTCCAGCATGGCGGCAAGCAAAGCCTCGCGGTTCTCTTTGTTGGCCTCCATCTTCTGCTCCAACTTTTCTTTAGCGTTCTTAATGAAGTTGTTGTTCTCCTCAAAGGCCTTCTGGATGACCTCTTTCTCATGCTCCCTCTTCTCTGCAAGATGCTTTAACATCTCAGCCTCCTGAAACTGGAGAGAAGAATATCAAAATCAGACCACAGAGAGGGGTGGTTTGGGTGTTTATTTTGGGTGTAAATTCCAACCTTCCGCCTCTCCTCAGCGGCTTCCAGTTTCTTCTGGATCTCCTCCAGTGAGGGGTCCTTACGCTGGGGCATAGATGTGTTAAGCTCAGGCACGCCGTCAAAAGAGGGGGGCTTCAGGATCACCTCAAATGCCTGGCCCGAGGCCCGCTTGTTCAACTCAATGACCTCCATATCTTTGATCACACACCAGTTGAGATCCACTGCATCTTCAAGAATGATCACACATAGAGTACAGTGAGAATCTGTATTATATTTATGATCATTGTATTATAGTGGTAGAGATGTGTCTATAAAATATAAATACCAACAATGAGTAATGTTTTATTATTTACCCTCAGCCTTGTATGTGGGATTTTCTGCAGGGTTTGAGTTGATGCAGGAGCACAAAAGTGACACTAGAGGGAGCTCCTTCACCTTGTCTCGATATGCTGTGCGGATAAACCTCAGGTAAGTACAGAATTCCATGTGAACATGAACAAACGCTTGCATTCTGTCAAACATCTTGATTATAATTGGTTTACATGCAGAAAATTAGACAATTTAAAAGTAATTAACTAATTTAAAGCAGCTGTAGGTGATTTTCAGCACATAAAATGTCTCAAATACCAGACAGATATTACTGAATTAACCGGTTCAAGTAAAGCGTTCGTACAATATTACAACAGAGATTTTGGGTTCGACTCCCATGGAATTTAATACAATTACCTTGAATACAATGTACATTGTTTAGGATTAAAGCGTCTATGATATTCTTAAATATATAAACAGTACAACAGAATCTCTTTTCGATGGCTTTAGTTTTTGTAACAAACCGTAGAAAAGTTGAAAAAAAAAACTCTAAGGCGGCTCTCGCACAAAATCAACCAATTATGTGGTTATTGGGGCGGAACTATACGTTTGCTTGACCAATGGGAGTTTGGGGGAGTGTCTAGGAAACCTGTTTGGAAACAAGTTAATTTCAAATAAATTACGTGCATTTCATATATAAGTATAACAATTTCAAATATATAATTACAACAGTAGCCTATAATGTATAGAACGTAAAAAAATAATGCATGATTACTCTGGAGATAAAAAAAAAAAACTGCCCGCTGAGCTCTCTCTTGGACATATTTTTATATTTGTACAAACTTGGCAAACAAAATGTACTTTTTTGAAATTCATTTAATGTAAAATGTAAAATCTGTTCTCATGTTTCAGCTGAAGTACAAGAGAAAAAAATCATGGACTGCAGGGGGTCTTCAAATAGCCTATTGAATTTGATTATGGAGGCTTTGGAGTTTGTAAATCAGGGAGGACTTTTGTAGCTTACCTGCCAAGGTCATGGTTATGCAGTATTGTGTGTAGTTTACAACCATTCACTCTGTCCTGTTTAGAGAGAGAGAGAAAGACAGGATTAAGAAAGGGTGTATTTTTTTTAGTCCACTGCAAGATAAAACACTCTGGCCTAGTAAATGTTTTGAAACATAAGAATTATTAACAATTAATTAAAATACAGTACATTTAAAAAAAAAAAAAAGTCAAATGCAGATCCATTGTGCATGAGATGTCTGAAAGGAGCTTGTTGTGTTGTGGCGGGACACTTGGTGAGAGAGGAGCATGAATTCAGATGAGGAGCAGCAGGGAGTGTCATGCACAATCTCTGTATTGTTACTCTGCCTCAAAGCTGCCACTTAATCAGAATACTATTTTTTTTTTAGAAAACAATAAACATTACATAAATCCTACATAAATCCTAATAAACTATGAGCAAAACTGATATATAACCTTGTGGAGAGACACCACAAAGAGAAAAGCATTGCCCTGCCCTGTTCATACACAAACACGCACTACTTTATCCAAACAGCTGCATGTATAGGTGTTTTTTCCCCACTTTTCAGTTACTGTATTTGTCACTATATTCTCACATCTCTATTACAAAACAAACTGATACGGCAGCTTTACATAATTGTTGGCCCAAATGGCATATACACATAATGTCAGGCTAAACACAGGTAAAAATCCACTCTCAAATGACTAGATTAATACAAAACACAATAATAAGTAATAAAGTCCAACCCTAATCATTACAGTCAGTGCTTATGTGTGCGAGATGCTGTTTACTGACTCTTGCCTTGGAATGACATAATCTAGTGCACTCTTGAATTATGTCATCTTTTAACACATTGGTGCATATCTATACACAGATACAGATACATTTGCAATACATTCCCATTTTAATGCATATAAAGTTGCTTGGCATACATTATAGATGACAAACAGAGCATGCTATAAGAACACGGAGTTCCCTCTAGACCTCTGGTGCGGCACATTTAGTTTTAACTCAAAGGTAACCTTTTTCATTTGAATAATCATTGAAGTCAAAACATCAGAGCAAAGCAAGTCTCCTCTCATTTGATTTTGTGTTGCCTACACTTACCCTTTCTCCTTGATGAGGTGTTGTCCCTATCGCCCCCCTCTTTCTCTTTCTGTCTGTCTCTTTCTCTCTCCCTGGTATCCTCTTTTTCACCTCCCTCTCTTTTGCTCTATGCCTGCTGCTCCTCGGATACAAGAGCTCAGCAGCATCAGCAGCACACCCCTCCTACCGCATGACATCATCTTCCAGTGCTGCTATTGGATGAGGTGAGTGGCAGAGTGTTTCTCCATCACTGTGAAGGACGGGGGTGTTAACTCTTTGTGCCTTACTGCAGGTGTCCATGCAGAATAGAGGACGGGTGTTTTCCAACACATACTGTAGATGACAAAAAGAATTACAAAAGACAGAGATTAGAATTCACTTTACTATAATATCAAAAATAATTAATATTAAGAAATATTAGTAATAATAATACAACAAAAGCAAAAACAAAACTGTATAACAAAACTATATAACAAAAATATAAATGACATTTGTATCTATTTAAAAATGTATTAAAAATGTAAATGTAAAAAATGTAAAAATAGATTATAGCCCTTGCTTCTGGATAAGTGGTTTGGAGAATGTATTTATATTATATTATATTATATTATGACAAATAATAAAAATATGAAAAAATATTTCAAAATTTATTGAGATCAGACATTGCTCTAGTGTACCTTACTTCGTATTTTCCCCCACCTGTACTTAATAGAACAGAGTTATATATTATATTATATTATGACAAGTAATAAAAATGTGAAAAAATATTTCAAAATTTATTGAGATCAGACATTGCTCTAGTGTACCTTACTTCGTATTTTTCCGCACCTGTACTTTATAGAACAGAGTTATATATTATATTATATTGATTGTACACTAATAATAAGACATATTAAATTATAAATAATAATAATACAACAAAAGCAAATACAAAAAAAAAAATTCTCCAAAATATATTATATTTCACCTAATCAAAATTATATTATATGCCCTCCTTCTCGATAAGTGACTTGGGGAATATATATTATATTATGTTTTACCCTGTATTTTCAAAATGCATAAACTGCATGTGTCACATTTGTGAACCACCGCTTCTTCTACAGAATTCCATAGCCATCCTTCAGTATATGATGTCACCCAGATATCTGTCCACAAAGAATGCAACAAGAGAAGACAAAAAATGAAGGGATGTCAGGAAGCTAGAAGGTCTAAATACATTTATTAGGGAGTGATGGACTCAAGCAAGGGGTGTGTCTCTGTACCGTACTGCAATATAATACAAACCAAATTGCTCTGACAGGAACAAGAACAATCTTCAGTCAGCCGTGGTTCTGATCTAATGATTGAAACAATGACTGGAAAGAGAGAGGGACATCATCATAATAAGAGATGTGATGATATAATTTAGGCATCAGTGTAGTGTAGTTTTTTTTTTTTTTTGCATACAGCATGGACTAAAAGTATTATTTGATTTAACATGCTGCTAATCATATGTAAATACATATTTTGTATTAATTAGACAAAGTCAAAATAAAAGCATTTTTACCAGTGGTCTTAGACTTTCCGACCCAACTGAATATCTTCTGAATATGCCACACCACTTAGGATCTGGACCCCAGAGACTCACATGTGATTCTGCATGTGTCTCCAGGTGCTGTCTGTGTATTGATCTTAGGGGAAGGGAACAGTGGAAGCATAATGAATAAAAACCCTAATTAAATCCCACTGAGGTGTGACAGAAATTAGACAGTTACTGTAAGCACAGTCTCACTCTCTCAGCTCTGCACACATTCACTGTGAATAGTTTGGGATTAAAAACACCTGCTCTTTTTTATATTGAAATATTAAATATTCTGCCCACTACTGTACATTTCAGCCTATTAAAGCATATCAACACACTCCTCTTATGGTTTACTCTGACACAAAGCATGACTCATAAGGTACAGCTGTGAATATGCTATCTGACATCATCCTGTGCCTTCTGATAGTTTCGTATAGTATTTCGTATTTTCGTATAGTTTGTACTTTTATCTTCTATTTTTTAGTTTGTATAGGGTAAATATTTATGTGAAGCATTTGTATAGTTTGTATTTTTTATCCTTTATTCTCTTAGTTTGTATAGGGTAAATACTTATATATAGTATACTTATAGTTAAATCTGTCAGTAGGTTAGTTGTGTATAGGTTTATAGTGTTTTATTTTTTATTTATTTATTTTTTCCTCATTTTTGTATGTCTGTATTTATGTAGCACCGTGGTCCTGCGAGGCACGACATTTCGTTCCACTGTATGACAATAAAGCTCAACTTGAACTTGAACTTGATGACTTCACCCACATATATTGATTCTACTTGACCAATTAGATAGCATCTTTAAATCCAATTGCAGTGGCTTTCAGTAAATAATTAATTTTTTTATTGTTTACAATTTTCATAGTCAGCCAAACCACATTTCTCTACTACTTCAAAACTCTACTCAGCCTGGTAATTTCTTCTGGTTATGAAGTTTTTTTTTTTTTTCAACATTTCTCTGTTTCTGCAGTGTTTAGATTGAGATCCCTAATCAGAGAAATGACACCGGTGATGTAATGGGACTGGACAGCATTGGACATCGAGAGAGAGAAAGGGAGGGAGAAAGACTGATAGGATAAGATTAAAGGGCAGGAAATGGATTATTCCCCCCCTTAGACATTTGTAATTAAAACAGGGGGATGTTAATGCATACTAAATAAGCCTTTTCTTTTGATCTTTACCCAGACTTCGGCTATATGCAAAGCTGGAAATTATGAAAGCAAAGAGTATTTGCAAAGGAACATCTCAAACTATAACAAATTCTGGAACCCTATAGAGGCTTTTCACACAAAACGCATATTTAATTTAAAAAATGTGAGACGTGGACAGTGGAATGACCAAAAAAAAAACCAAAGTCTCAAGACATTTTTAAAAAAAGTGACGCTAGCTATAATGATAACAATACACACCACAACTATAACGATAATAACAGATGAACCATATCGGTGAATCCTTTCCAGAACAATTTTTTACCAGCTGTTGGTGCAACTTGCATCCATCGCTTCCATCTAGTGTGTGTTTACATAGGAAAACAATGAAAAAGTAGTGCAGTGGAATGGTAAAATTAGTTATGTGTGAGTAGTCACTAGGAAATTTTTACACTACTTGATATTAACCATCCCCTCCATCCCATGTTTTTACCACTCTTGGACCTGTTGACATGCCAGATGCTCTCTTCTCTAGTTTCAGGCTTGTTGCCATGGACACAGTCTTGCACCATCTACTGTCTGGAAATTATTGACAGCTTTAAATTATTGGCAGCTTTGTTACAGAGTTTTAAATGTCTGAAATCATGAAACCGACCGGAAACTTTTCTAAGGTAATTCTGGGGCCAACACAAACATCAGCCTATTTGTTTCAGTTGTGGTTGAACCAAATGTATCGTAATAATGAAAAATAAAAAATAAACTGACTGAAAAGGTCACTTATAGGCCTGGACTTTATTAAATCAGAACCATTTACTCTAGGTGGTTAACCTCAGATAAAGTGGAATTCTCTACTATCCCTGTTCTGCAAATATTTACATTTACATTTAGTCATTTAGCAGACGCTTTTATCCAAAGTAACTTACACATGAGGACAACAGAAGCAATCAAAACCAACAAAAGAGCAATAACATGCAAGTGCTGTGACAGGTCTCGGATAGCCTAACGCAGTACATGTAGCAAGCTGTGTTTAAAAAAAAAAAAAAAAATGAGTAGATAGAATATAGAAAAAATAGAAACCTAGTTTTTTTTTTTAAGAAACAAGTAGATAGAATAGAAAAAAGAAAGCTAGCGTCAGTTTTTCAAGAAAAGCTAGCAGTTAGAGAATAAATATGCAATTGATAGAGGTTTTTTTTAAATAAAAAGAAGACAGATAGAAAAATAGAATTAGAGTTGAGAGGGTCAAATAAATAGATTTGATAAAGATGGAAGAGATGTGTTTTTAGCCGTTTCTTGAAGATGGCTAAGGATTCAGCTGCTCGGATAGAGTTGGGCAGGTCATTCCACCAGGTGGGAACAGTTAATGAAAAAGTCAGTGAAAGTAATTTTGTGCCCCTTTGGGATGGCACAATAATGCGTCGTTCACTTGCAGAAAGCAAGCTTCTAGAGGGCACATAGGTCTGAAGTACTAAATTTAGGTAAAGGGGTGCAGAGCCAGAGGTGGTTTTATAGGCAAACATTAAAGCCTTGAATTTTATGCGAGCAGCTATTAGTAGCCAGTACAAATTGATGAACAGGTGTGACGTGCGTTCTTTTCGGCTCATTAAAGATTAATCTTGCAGCGGCATTTTGGACTAATTGTAGAGGTTTGATGGAATTGGCTGGAACTGGCTTGCAATTGTCAAGTCTGGACAGAACAAGAACTTGAACAAGGAGTTGTGAAGCATGTTCCGAGAGAAAGGGCCTGATTTTCCTAATATTGTATAAAGCAAATCTGCGGGACTGGGCAGTTTTAGCAATGTGGTCTGAGAAATTCAACTTATTGTCAATCACAACTCCAAGGTTTCTGGCTGTTTTTGAAGGAGTTATGGTTGATGAGCCTAACTGGAAGGTGAAATTGTGATGAAGTGATGGGTTTGCTGAAACTACAAGCAGTTCTGTCTTAGCTAGGTTGAGTTGAAGGTGATGGTCCTTCATCCAGTAAGAAATGTCTGTTAGACATGCTGAGATGCGAGCAGCTATCGTTGGATCATCAGGATGGAATGAGAGGTAGAGCCGAGTATCATCAGCATAGCAGTGATATGAAAAGCCATGTTTCTGAATGACAGAACCTAGTGATGACATGTAGACAGAGAAGAGAAGTGGTCCAAGAACTGAGCCCTGAGGCACCCCAGTAGCTAGATGTTGCGATTTGGATACCTCACCTCTCCAAGATACCTTGAAGGACCTATTTGAGAGGTAAGACTCAAACCACTGGAGTGTGGTTCCTGAGATGCCCTTTCTCAATAGGGTTGACAGGAGGACTTGTGAAGACTTAGATGCCGTTCTTGCAAGTCTTAGGGCTTCAACAACTGAGAGCAAGGCAGTTTCGGTCGAATGTCCACTTTTGAAGCCAGATTGGTTGCTGTCCAGGAGGTTGTTCTGTGTGAGAAAGGCAGAGACTTGGTTGAACACAACTCGTTGAAGTGTGTTTGCAATGAAAGGTAGAAGGGAAACCGGTCTATAGTTCCCTAAAAGAGTTGGTTTAAGAGTGGGTTTCTTTAGAAGTGGCAAAAAGAAGTTTCTTTAGTGTTTAAATGCTGAGGGAAAAACTCCAGTGTGAAGGGATGTGTTAACGATGTGATTGAGTGCAGGTACAACTGCAGGAGAAATGGCTTGAAGGAGATGAGATGGAATAGGATCAATAGGACAAGTAGTAGGATGACTGGAAAGCATGAGTTAAGAGACTTCTGCCTCAGAGAGTGAAGAGAAGGATGTGAACGAGTCTATGTTTGCTGGTAAAATATGTTTGCCAGTTTGTGATGTGGAGAATTGTGCAGTGAGGTTTGTAATTTTATTAATGAAGAATGTGGCAAAGTCATCAGCTGTTAGAGTTGAAGGAGGGGGAGGAGGAGGACAAAGGAGGGAGGGAAATGTTTTAAAGAGCATGTGAGAGTTAGGTGAATTGTTAATTTTGTCATGATAGTATGTCCTTTTAGCAGTGTAGACATTAGCAGAGAAGTCAGAGAGGAGTGATCGATACAAATGGAGATCTGTAGGATTTTGTGATTTACACCATACCCTTTCTGCAGCCCTGAGCTTAGAACGATGTTCGCGGAAAAATGTCAGATAGCCAAGGGCCAGAAGGGGTGGTACGGGCTGGACTGGTAGATAAGGGGCAGAAAGTATCTAAACAAGACGTCAGAGTGGAGCAGAAAGTATCAGCAGCATGGTTAGCATCAAGAGATGATAACGGTTTAGGGGGAGGAAGCGAAGACGAAACCATTGTGTTGTGTCAGGAATCATGTTGAGATTAAAAGTGAGGAGGTAGTGATCAGAGGTGTGCAGTGGAGTAACCAGCACATGATCAGTGGAGCAGTGTCGTGTGTAAATAAGGTCCAATTGGTTGCCTGATTTGTGAGTAGCCGTAGTTAACACTCTCTTGAGATCAAAAGAGGAAAGTAGAGTGTGGAAGTCTGCAGCCTGAGGTTTATCTAGGTGGATGTTGAAGTCTCCAAGTATAACTAAGGGAGTACCATCCTCAGGAAAGATTGAGAGTAACACATCTAATTTTTCCACAAAGTTACCTAGTGGTCTTGGAGGTCGATAAACAACTACAAAATGGATGTTTAGAGGGTAGGTAATAGTAACCGAATGTGATTCAAAGGAGTTGTTGATACTCAGAGATGGTAAAGGAGTAAATTTTCAATTATTAGAGATGCAGTTAGCAGACCAGTACCTCCACCTCTTCCAGTCAAATGGGGGGTGTGGGAAAAGGAGAAATTATTGGAGAGTGCTGCAGGTGTAGCATTGTCCTCTGGTTTGATCCTGGTCTCTGTCAAGGCCATGAGGTTTAGCCTTGAATGACTAGTAATGGAAGTAATGAAATCAGCTTTGTTGACAGCAGACTGACAATTCCAGAGACCAATAGAAAAAGAAAGTAATGTATTAGCAGACATAGGCAAAGTTAGGACCGCGCTGCCTACAGTGTGTGATGCGTGGTTTGCGAGTGGTAGTGATAGTAGTGATCTGAAAACACATAGTAAGAATTGGTTATAAAACCTAAAACAGAAGTGAAACAAGTAGTAGGAAAGAGGATAAATAAAAAGCAGTTCTTATATCCCTTGCCGGTGTCCCTGCCCGGGGGAGTCGCACGATAGAGTCGATGGTCTTTACACTCTTTGGTATTCACACGAGGAGGGCTTCTAGGGGATAACCTTTTTTATACCCGTCTAACAAATCACTAATTGAATTCAGCTGGACACACTTTCCTGTGTATCACAACAAATGGCCAAGCAAGCGCAGACACTGACAAGATAAGCGATACAGTACGAGACCAAACGCGATTTCTAAAAAAATATGAACATATGAAATATGAAGGTAATTTCTGTTGCGACATAGCAGAATTTCCAACAGGAATATGACAAAATCTTATCTGGTTCCTACACAGTCTGAATTTGAGACATTAGATTTGTTTTTTAGACATAAAAAGGAATTAAATGCCTTATATAGTAATTTATCAACTCTTTTTCCAGATGTTCAATATGACTTCCTCCTGTCTGTGACCATAGCAGGTAAAAACATATGAAGGTGGTCTGGAAATGCCCCACTGCTCACATAAATTGTCTAACAGGGGAATTAGGTTATTATGGGTCACTGCCCAAGGTCATAGTTTATGGGTGAATTGAATTGCATTCAAGAATGAAGTGTTTATGGACAGGATCTCCTCAAGTTTCTTCAGATCTCTCTTGATCTCTCTCTGTTCAGAGGGCCTATTTTGTTTAGTATGCACAGAACTGGGAATAATTTTGCTAAAATGGGGGTGGTGAGGTGGTGAGGATGATGGGTAATTCAGCAGTTTGTGTTTCATGTCCCCATCATATCAGATACCAGATTGCATCATCATGTCCAGCACAGGCCTTTCCAGTCTGCCAACTTGGATCACAGCTCCCCGTTCTCACCCTCTTCTTCTCATATCATATCATATCATATCATATCATATCATATCATATCATATCATATCATGTATGATCATATATCATGCAGTTTCATACCACAAAGACACAAACATTACATGGATGGATTAAACTGTTTGACAGTAAAGACATTTATAAGCCACGTTTTTATTTAAAATTAAAGCTGTTCTTTTCAAGTTTCTTTTTTTTCTCAGTTTCCACAAAAAAGTATTAGGCAGCACCACTATTTTCGACATTAAATATAATATTAAATGTTTCTTGAGCACCAAATAATAATTTTAGAATGATTTCTGAAGGATCATGTGACACTGAAGACTGGAGTAATGGCTGCTGAAAATTCAGCTTTGCCATCAAATGAATTAATTACATATTAAATATATTAAAATATAAAACAGTTGTTTTAAATTATAATAATATTTATTACTGTTTAGATCAAATAAATGCAGCCATGCAGCATAAGAGACTTCTCTCAATAACAAAAAAACTTACAGAAACTTTATGAATGATAATGCACTTGACACAGAAATTAACATTCAAATTAAATTATCTACTTATAAATACATCTTGAATCTACACTATATAGTATAAAAATCAGGAGAATGTTTCATTTTAAGTTTTTTTTTTTTTTTGTGAAGCTTCTGCAACTAAAGCAATTTTTTCTTCACTTGTGAAATCCACTACATTATGTACTATATATATATATATATATATATATATATATATATATTTGTTTAATTTAAACAGGTTAAATAAAGAAATATATTCATAACGTTCATAAATGCATTCATAAATGTATGTAATTGCTAGTGCCTCACTGATCATCTGAGCACCTCCAGCAGAGCATCAGAGCTCCTGAAAATATGTCTCCTCCTAGTGGAGAAAAACAATATGCTACATATTTGACTACTGCTGCGATGTCCCAGTCATTCAAGAGCTTAGCTTGTTTGGTTGAGAGTAACAAATTCATTAAATACCACTTTCAGATGGTGATTTTTTTTCTTCCTTTTTTGATCTTTTATTTTCAATCACCTTTTCAATGACAGAACAAAAGTAGGCTACAGCACTCTAACAAAGAGCAATGGAGTTCCAGAGAAAAGAGAGAGCATTGATGTAAACAACCAGTAACTCCACCCGCAGACTTCCATAGAATCTTAGCTGAAATGTCATTAGGGTCACCTCTGTGGGTGACTGTGAACAATGTAGTACCCTGTGACAACTGCCCTCTCTGTGTCTCAAGACACTCTAATCAGCAGGGTTGCAGATCTCAATATGAGGTTTTACCAATATGACAGAAGTACTTGTCCTTTTTCCTTCCCCTATTTTGTAAAAAAATAAAGCATATTGTCACACCTATTAGGCCAGACAATAGTATCATATATTTGATCCTGTTACTGGATGAAACATATTTTAGAAGCTGATTAGAAATTCTTTTAGAAAAAGTTTCTTATTCTCACAAAGGATGCATTTCATTGATAAAATAATACAGTACTTTTCTATTTTAATATATGTTAAAATGTAATTAATTCCTATGATGGCAACAATGTTGATGTCACAAAATCCTTCAGAAATCATTCTAATATGCTGATTTGATTCTAAAGAAACATTTATTATTATTATCAATGTTGAAAATGGTTGTGAATTTAAATAATGGTCTAATTCTTGAAACGTTTTTAACCGTAAGGATGAACAGAAGCAGATAATATTGTTAGTTGACACAGGGGATCTCTATGGGGTTCAGGTAGATTGGTTCACCCTCAAGACTCGTGACACTGCCCTCTTGATCGGGGTTAATAGAAACCAGGTCATATTTATACTTCATTCCAAAGCCTCTGTGTGGTGTGTGTGTTTAGTGTAACAAGACTCCCACGCACTAAATCAAATAAGATGTGACCCTCTTTCATTGTTCACGTTGTGGCCCAGTGATGACAGGAATGGACAGGAAGGGAAAACCAAAAACATACAAACTCTGTGTCTTTTCTGTCCAAAAGGACATGTTGCAAATAACTTAAACTAAAACTTTGTGTCAAAATGCATGTCTTATTTTATTAATTAGCACCTTATAATTATACCTTATTTGGTATTGTTATATTTTATACTTATTTGTACTTTATTTGTTTTGTGTAACAATGCTTAATGTAAATGTAAACACAAGGGCTGTCAAACCATTAATCGCTATTAATCACATTCAGAATAAAAGTTTGTTTCCATAATGTGTGTACTCTGTACATTTATTATGTTACACACACACACACACACATATATATATATATATATATATATATATATATATATATATATATATATATATATATATACATACATACACACACACACGGACAAATAATAACACAGTACACAAAGGTATACAGTACACACACATATATTATGTAAAATTTTATTTTGGATACGATTAATCGCTTGAGAGCACTAAAACGTAAAAATGTACTAAAATTGTAATTTTAGTGTTTTTTAGTTTGTAATTTTCTTTAGTTTTAGTTTATAATAAAATTGTATTATGCTACTGGTTGGCAGGATATTGACCACTATATATATATATATATATATATCACAAGATATAAATAAGAAATGCTACATAAATTGTATAAAGTAACTTATTAAATAAAAATTATTATGTGTAATTGTATATTGTATTATGCATATTATATAACGTTTTCATTCACAGTTACATTTATCATATCATAATGTTACAGTTATTCAACTTTTGTGTACTTCTAGTTTAACTGTATCTGATTTAATTGACTTGGGTAATGGCTGCTAATATGTGTAGTAAATTAGCTCAAAAGGGGAATATTAATAATTAACCATAAATCGTTATAATGAATTATAATATTTGGATAAGTTAATAGAATTAGCTTGATAAAGCAGAATTTACAGTAGGCTACAATCAATTGACCAGGCCGTCTAGCGAACGCTCGGTATTGATTATTATGAATTCAAAGAAATCTTAATTTCTTAATTGCTTAGTCCATCCTGCTCCTTTATATGGTCTGAGGAATATCAGTATTTTGATGTTTACGTCCGATCGAGTAGTCTTCCAGTTAGCGTTTTCACAGATCATAACCCTTTAGTTTTTTTATCGCGTAGGCTATGTATAATCAAAATCAACACTTGATGTGGTGGTGGCCTTAGTTATTAAGCACAAGAAGGGCGTGCAAGAGTATCATGTAGCTGATGGAGCATAAATGTTTAGGTTCCTGATTGGACGTGTCGCCCGCTGACCATCGGTGTGACTTCGTCCAATCTGCTTTCGCCCTGCTGGTTTAAAGGCCCTCCCGCGAACTTGGGAAGGAAGCTCGTTTGTGCTTGATTGGTGTGCTGTGCGTCTGTGTACGCTTTGTTTTGCTGAAATGAAGTCTTTTGTATCTTATTCTTTGTTGTGATGTGTTTAACACTTAGTTGGTTGTGTATTTGATTTATGGTTCGTTTTCTCCTTGATTAGGGAAAAGAGAACAGGTAAGCATATCGCGCGATATACACTTTGCATGTAGTAATGATGAGTGTTTAGATACATTAGGGAAGTGGTGTGGGCCATTCTTGTACTTTGGTTATTATTGGTGAGAATAGGAAATTTAGAGCGTCGATACGCTGAAGATTTCGGTTTCTTTTTGACATTTTTCATTTGTTAGTTAGGTTAGGGGATTTGGGGAGCTTTATGGGAATTTAGTTCTATTTTTGATTTGGGTGCCACTCAAGTTCCTTTTCCCTATGTTAGTGGTAATCTTGTGTTGGTAATTTTTCGTTAATTTCTCTTCTATTAATTTCTATTTCTCTCTCTATTATTATACTCATTCCAGCAGTTGTAAATGGTGCATCCCATTCATATTCTTGTGGCTTCGGCTTTATGAAATAAATTATTCGCAATCAAGCTTTATCCTTGTTTATGGTCACTTCTCTGCTTGGTTCAATCTACCCAGCAATAATCTAATTTTCGAAGTGTTGCGAACTAACTCTAGACTTTTAAATTCGTAACACAGGGTAAGAGAAATACAATTTTTTTTAAGGTGCAGTACTACCCGGAGCATGTAACAAGATTGAAATTGTTAAATTGACCTTGTTGCAAGCAGGGAATCAGAAACAAATACTCTTATGTATTGTGCAAGTTTTATTGACTAAATCACAAACACATAACTAGACTAAACAAACATACACGCATATATATATATATATATATATATATATATATATATATATATATATATATATATATATATATATATACACATGCATCACACATACATGGTACATGGGGAGGGTAAGTGAGACTGGGTGAATGAAACCGGACAGAAACAGGGGAAATGAGGCTGAGTTGACCATCTGAAAGAACCATCAGTCTCTAATTCAAAGCACAGTATACGATAGTTTACAACAAACCTCTGTGTGGTGCAGGGAACGATACTTGCATTTGGATACTTGCAACGAGAACGAGAGTCCCGTGAAACTTCTGAAGATGGTCTGGATGGTTCCATTCGATGGCCGAAGTTGCAATCTCTTGAAACTCTGAGGTTGTTCTTGACTCTGTTGGGGTTGAGAGAGTCATCTCTCCTAAGTAAGCACATGTCTGGGTGTAAAATGGGGCCTGTTGGCCCTGTGGACCGCAGTGGAACGGCAGGCTGCAATCCATAGATGAAGATGTAGAGACTGCCGGGAGCGGGGAGAGAGAAATGTCTGAGCGAAGGCCTTTCCATGATGGTGAATTCCAGGGTTGAGTGAAGATGAACTCCAGCGATATTAAACTCCAGTGGTCAGGAGCCATCTCCCCAGGCTGGGGAGACTGCACACGGCTCTATGGTAGGGCCTGCCGGGCACGCCCGCACCGGCTTAGGCGCTCCGTGAGTCCAACCACACAGGCAGCAATCGGAAGATTTTGCAGAAGAGAGAGACGGACCTGTGCGTGAGCCCTTTAAAGTCAGGGAAGAGTCACACCTTTCAGGATGGGCTTGACCAATGAGAAAGGCTGAATTTCCAAGCGGGAGGCTGGAAATATTGGGGCGTTTTATGAACCTTTGTCTGAGAGTATGGTTCGAGAGGCTCTGGCAGTCTATACTTTGATTAAATTACACACACACCTGGCATTCTATGAGAAGGTGATGTACACCAAAGTGTGCATCATCAAATGAGGGTTACATGAGGGTTAGGTGGGAGTACTTCACTCATAAAGCATGCATAAAACAAAATACAATGCAAGAGACACTATACAAGATAGTTAAAATCATACAAGGTTCTGGGATGCATGTTTATCTGTAGAAAGGTTTGTCTATGAGTGACAAGGAGGAAAGTTTTGTTTGTACTGGCATTGCGTGGTAACTGAGCCCTTTAGGGTGCTCTTCCAGGGGGAAGGGTCCATAGACCCTCACAGATTGTTTGTTAAATATGAATAAATGTGCCTGATTGGTCCAAATGCAACAAATGTCTGGAATATAATTGCAATAAATAAGCAAATGCTAAAAGCCTAATAAGTATTCCTTCTCTCCACTGCTTGCACCATGAAAGAGCATCAAGGATCTCTCTATACTTGCTAAGTAACTTTGATAATTGAAGCTGTGTATTAATAATAGATTAAGCAAGGCAACTGCTGAGTTCACTGTCAACTAGCCTATATTAAAATGCTGAGTTCACTGTACACTAAGAAGACTGGCACAGGCTACCTTATCTCATACAGCCTCATGGCAGCAGAGATATCCTGCTATAATTTACTCAGATGAATATAATTTTGCCTGCAGGCCCACTGTACAAACTCATTTTGGCAGAGTGAAGCAGGAATCCCAAACTCAGTTCAATCTGTAAACCCCCCATATACACTGTTGTCTTCAGGGAAAAGAAAATCCTCAATTTTTAAATACAACAGTGCTATGCTCGAGGATAGATAAGACAGGAACCTCCTAGTTGAGATGGAAGTAAATTGGCCAACTCATTACCATATCTGTGTGCAGACTTTTGACGGTCCTCATTGACTAGATCCGAGAGCAATGCAAGCTGTTTAGACATTATAGAGAGAGACAGGAAACTCATGGAGTACAGGCATGCAGCCAGTATCTACTACAATTTGACCTATCTATGACATACAGATGTTGCATGCAATAGTCTGCCAACGTTCCTTAATGGATAAACTACAGTATATGATGAAAAGTCTACATTTGCATCACAGCCCTTACCATTTTAATGAAATGTATAAACCCTAGGGGTGGGTGATATGACCAAAATCTTATATCATGACATGAGTAATTTTATTTCATGATAATAACATGTATAACAATATAGTTATAAATAAGAATGCTACATACATTGTATATAAAGTAATCAAATATATAAAAACACTGCATATTCTTCACTGTGCAAATTTTTCTTTTTAAAGTTACAAAAGTGGTTTCGTTGAGAGCAGTGAGATATTTTCTTTGTTTTGTTGTTTGATTAACATGAATGACAGACAGCAGGAATATTAGACTTCTGTCACTTTAAGAGCTGCCCGGTTCCTACTGTTACGCACATGTTTTCATCCTCAGCTGTTTGCTTTCACTTAAGATCTAAATTACTGTGTTTACAAGAATACTTGCAAAGATGGGCATTTTGACACACAGTGCGTGTAATTAACCGTTCAAGGCCTAAAAAATCAGCAAAAATAACTAAACACTCCTGTTCAAAACTCCTGCGCACTATGAGCACCGTGTTCACCTGCACGAACCTCTCTGACAGTACTCAAAATGGCTTAAAATCTCGTTTTTAAACCACAAACCTTAAAAACGCATGCAAACGATAAGTTTTCGTGACCACGTAGCACAGCAACCAAACTATTTTTACACATGACGTATAACTGCTATAGAAACAATACACTCTAAAAAATAAAGGTGCTTAAAAGATTCTTCATATGCCATAGAACAGGGATCCTCAAATCTCACCCACCCCTGCAGAGTTTAGCTCTAACCCTATACACACCTGAGCATGCTAATCAGAGTCTTCAAGATCATAAGAAAATCACAGGTCGGCCAGTTTGATAAGGGTTGGAGCTAAACTCTGCAGCAGATTGGCCCAAAGATTTGAGGAACCCTGCCATAGAAGAACCATTATTGGCTCCAAAAAGAACCATTCAGTCAAAGGTTTTTAAAAGAAGGTTTTTCTTTTTCTTACCTTTTAATATATATATATATATATATATATTATATATCCGTTTAAACATTTGATAAGTTCTCTATGTTCTATTGTGAATAAAATATTGGCTCATGTGATTTGAAAAAGTCTTTTAGTTTTTATTTTATTCAAATCTAAAAAACGTCCCAACATTTTCGGAATTCGGGTTGTAATCTGAAGAACCTTTTTTCGCAAACAAAGAACCTTTTGTAAAACAGAAAGGTTCTTCAGATTTCTGTTCAGAAGTTCTTTATGGAACCATTTAGACAAAAAGGTTATTCTATGGCATCGTGAAGCAACTTTATTTTTAAGAGTGTAGTCCAAAATCTCTACAGGTTGACAAATTTCTACCGGTTAATCATGTCTACCTGAATACCACCCACCCCTAACCCTGAAGATAAAACAGTGTGAATATTACTTGACCATCAAATCAGCATGCTTTCTGAAGGATTATGTGACACTGAAGACTGCAATGGCTGCTGACAATTAGTTATAGTAAACTAATAATATTTCATAATATTACTGTTTTTACTGTATTTTTTTATTATTATTTTTAATTTTTTTTACATATAAGTGGATAAGAGATGTTTTGATTTATAGTAGATGGAGAAACACAAAGACAACAGGGGCTAAAATGTATGGGTCCAAAGAGACCTTAGTGGACCATTTGGATCAGATCAGGAAGCATTGTTTTGACCATAAAACACATTGCACATTTCTAATGCACATTCTCATAAAGGGTTAAAAATGTGAGCACAACTGTAACCACTACACATTAAAGAAAACTAATTTATAGGTTTTATATTCCTATCCTCCTTGCACATCCTGGGAATCTGCAGCTACTGAAAACAATATGGATCATAACTCAAAGTCTATGGGCTCCATAAAGGTCTTTAAACAGACTGTATCAGAATTAGAATCAGAATATAAGGAATTTGTTGTAGTGACAGAAGCTCCACAGTGCAACAGAAAGACAGCAACAGGACAGGACACAGATAATAAAAGAATAATATACAAATATCAAAATAGGCAATGTACAAAGCAGCAAAAACACAATATATAATATAGACAACTATGTATGTACAGGTCAAGTATATGCAAATTAGAAATGAGAAAATAAAAATAAAATAAGTGAGTGTGGTGAATGGATAATGTATTATAGTTGATTTTTCAAACGTCTGCCAAGTCGTCTGTAAGCATCTTCTTTGGCCTGACGGAGCTGTCTGAGTTTGGCAGTGAACCATGGTTTGTCGTTGTTGTAGATTAGATGAGTCCTGTTAGGAATGCACATATCCTCACAGAAACTGATATAAGATGTCACAGTCTCTGTGATCTCGTCCAGATCGGTGGCAGCGGCTTCAAAAACAGTCCAATCAGTGAGAGAGAAACAAGCTTGTAGATCCCGCTCTGTTTCATTAGTCCATCTTTTAACAGATCTTAATACAGGCTTTGCAGATTTAAGTTTCTGCCTGTAGGTCGGAATAAGATGAACCAAACAGTGATCAGAGAGTCCTAAAGCTGCTCATGGAACTGAGTGATATGCGTCCTTTATTGTTGTGTAACAGTGATCCACTATATTACTGTCTCTGGTGGGACATGTGATGTGCTGTCTGTATTTTGGCAGTTCACGAGAGAGATTTGCTTTATTAAAGTCCCCGAGGATGATTAACCAGAGCTACGGCTCCGCCAACTACAATGTCCAGCAAAACGTCCGAAAAAAGATTTTGTGGTGTGTTCTGCGAATGTTCAGCAGGTCATCCCTGGTAAAACTGATCGTATTTGAAAAACAAAAAACAGGAAAAACAAACAAAAACAGTACAAACACTGGAGAGCAATGCACAATAGCTGCCATCAGCGGCGCCAGCTTGGTTATAATATGGTATGGAATGTATGGTGCCGGATTAAGGGGAACCTGGAAGGGAAAAACAGATGGAAGGAGACAGAAGATGATGGGTGACGGAGGGGAAAACGCTGATCAGGGTCTTTAGTGTCATACAGAAAAGGAATATACAGGGCATCATAACACTGAACAAAGACTATACTGTTCTGCCGCTTTTCATAATTTCTATCTCTCTCCTCTCCCACAAATGCATTCAAAACCAAACTCATTAATTACTGATTGCCTGCAAACCAAGAAAACAGAATTGAATAGTATTATGGTTTTGACAGTACATGGCTTCATTATCACAGCAGAGCGCCAGACAATACATCTGACTAGGGAACCATTGACTCCTAAATTGAGACATTTAGGCACCACAATTTTTTTGTTGACAAATTATAGATTCACTTGATAAAAATGCACTTGAGTTCATTGAGTGCATAGCTAACTACTTTTGCTTTTAATAACAGTAACTGTGCACTTTGATGATATGACATTTTTGGATTGGATTTTGGACTGCAGCAATTTAATTTATATGAACAAGGGTGTTGTATTTTGAATAAACTTGTTTCAATTTGATGTCATCTTAATATTATTCTGAATGTTTTTTTGGAAATTATTTATACAGCCAAACCCTAACTCTTATTAATAACCAGTCATACAATGTGAGTGAGTTGAGCGCACATAAAGGCCATAACAAAGTCATAATTTCGTAAAAGTGGGAAATTTAGAAAGTTCTTTAATCCCAGAGTTTTCAAGTTAGGACTGTGTCAAGAAAATATTGTGGACACGGTAGGGCCAGCATCTGTTTTGAATATAAAGGTGTCAAAATGAATGTTTGTTTGTTTTTTTGTATATATTTACAATAAAATTATAAAGTTGCATGCACAAAGTATGACAGCATTGTACAATTATGATAGAATGTGGCATTTCAGTATACAACATTTATAAATAAAAATACCTAATGCACATTTTTTATTCATCATTTTGTAGAAGTAGTTAAAAATTCTTGCAAATTTTTTTAGTAGAAAAGGTATATTACATCTTGTGAACTCAGCTGTGAATTTAGAAACAATTCACTGACTCATTTATTTTCATTCAAATTGCTACCTCGCAAGCGAATTCAAGTCTATTTTATGAATCTTTCTGACTGACTGATAAAAAAGAACCAGTTCATAAAAATCTTTATGTCTCTATGTGGTTTACCAGGATAACACCTTCAGTTATTTTAAAATCATAATTTCTTCTAGTGATTAAAACCATACTTTATTAATAGAAAAATCTTATGAGCAAGATACAAGATACTTATGATACAAGAAGTAGGACTATGTTGATGATGCGAAGATAAGTCTGGTATGAATTTGATCCATGTTCAAATAGCTTCCTAAAAATGCTACTTGAATTGCATTTTATATATTTATTACATATTTTCCCTATGAGTTCAAATTTCATGTCACTTTTTAGTTTAGCTGTTGGAGGTTTTAAACCGTGAACAGTGTCTTCACTGGCTAAGCTCCAGAGATTTGGATCTCAAAGTTAAACTGCTTATATCGGCCCCTGCCTAAATGCCGTTACATGAGCCCAGTTTTAAAGGAATGCTGGATTAAGCATGTGCTTTGCCAGGCTTTGAAAAGAGCCAACAAAAAGAGCTCTTTATTTGAATGACTCTCAGTGCTTGATGCACAGCTCTACCCAAGAAATTTCATATTTCTTTCCATCTAAGCATTCGCCTTTTTAGCCAGTTTGTGGCCTGCAAGTAACGTTCTTGGGCGCTGGCATAGATATCGTATGCAAAGTTTATGTTTCCTACCCTTTCCGCTTCCAGATGAGTGTGAATGGGAATATAAAATACATTTTGGAAAGATTCAGTGTCTAACACATAATCAGCTAAGGTGAATGAAACCCTCTGCCTATAAAAGAGATATAAAGACCCAGGACTGGCTTCAACATTGGCATCAAAACCACAAGTGCCCACTCACTGGGAATTATAAAGAGAATGATTGTTAAATGTCTTATTGGATGTATTTTCCTTTCACAGTGACCTTAAAGTTATGGTTGTGACTGTGGTCAGTGGGTAGATCGGAATCAGCACATCCACAGTAAAATAATTTAGCCCTCTCAGAGCCGATGGCTTGCTCGTGTACAGCTACACAGCACTACACAGCAGCACAAATTGAGAGAGTTTGACAGGAGTAGGCCTGGTCTGCGTCAATGTGAAGCATTCAAAGCGTTCTTTTACTACAAGGCAGCATCGCTGCACTGTCTGCAGCTGATAAACATGTACTTGTAAAGGATAACATTAAGAGGACAAGCGATGTATATCTAAATGTGACTGGCAATTCATTATTGCAGTATCCAGACTTTGCCTTAAAAGTACAGTACTACAGTATTCCCTTTATTAGATGGCAGAAATGGAATCCATGCAGTGTTTTGTGTAATTTTCATGACATGAAATACAGAAGAACGAATGCAGGTTCAGCGACAGTCATTTGAATGTTGTGAGGGAAATGGATCTCCATCTAACAAACCATAAAACTGTTTAATACACTGACGTTCCTACTGTCGAGTTTTAAAGTGCATGTTCAGTGTTCTTCTGGACTGACCTATAAGAGCTGCATTTTTCTGACTTTCCCAGGCATTCACAGTTTAAGAGTCTAAATTTCCAACCCATCAGGATGATTTAAAGCTGCATGAATGTTTAAATCAAGAAAGATGATCTCGTTTCTTAAACTAAATGGGAACTTTTGGCCTTATGGACTTTATATAAACTCTATTAATAACACTTCTTTTACACTCTGACTAGTTTAATGTGTCCAGTAATTTAAAGGGGTCATATGATGTGATTTCTTGTTTTCTTTTTCTTTAATGTGTAATGTAGTTGTTTGTGCATGTATAAGATCTGCAGAGTTACAAAGCTCAAAGTCTCCCACAAAAGGATTTATTCTATCTAAAAGAGAAGGCTGATCCAGACCGGGCTAAAATGCCTCATTCAAACACGCCCCCACATGTCTACGTCACGATGTGGAAATATTTGCATAATGCCGCCCAAATGTCCACGCAAAGAAAGAAGGCGTGGTTTCAGTCAACGCAGTATGCAGCCATGACAGGGAGACACTGTGTGTTTCTATGCGAAAGCAAAAACATTTTATTTGGCCTTCCAAAAGTAGATGCAATAAGAAATCATTGATGAAGATTTGTTTACAACACAACAGCACAACCCAAAATGTTCGAATTTGTGCAACGAATTTTATGGATGACAGTTTCGTGAACCTAGGAGAATACAAGCGCTGCTAACACACGACGTAACAGTTACATAACGTATTGGTAATTTTTGGTAATGTCATGACTAACCAATTGACAACGTAACTACGACGTCTCATGCCCGTAATTTAATTACCATCAAATTACCAACTCACAACGTTGTCAGTACGTCCCCCTAACGCCCTAATATTACCAAGCACGTCCCAGATACGTACTCTATTGGTAATTTATTGGTAATTTAATGACTTACTGGCAACGTAACTGCAACGTCGCATGCACATAATTTCATGACCATCATTTACACATGAATCTTTATATGTTCTGATTATCAGAATTTGCTATTTAAAAAGCATAAGTAAATGTCAGACACAAGATTGAAAGTTCCCTTAAGATAAAATGTTTGTTTCACCAAGTCAGAATATGGAAGATTGCTATATTGTAAATATTAGATTGAATTTCTGTGCAATAATATGTAGATTTGTTTCTCCCCGAGAATGATTTTAGACATTTTTTTGAATCCATAAATCATTTTAAAAACGAAGAGTGCCTTAAAACTGTAATTTGATTTGTTATAATTTGCTTTTAGTGTTATTTTAATGTTTACTTTCTTTTTATTTATTTTAGTATTATTTTGTTTTATGCTGCTTGGATTTATTGTTAATGTGTTTAACAAAAGATGACAATGCCTGTTTGTTATTTGAAGGTTTAATAAAGATATATATATATATATATACACAGTTGGGCAAAAAAGTATTTAGTCAGCCACCAATTGTGCAAGTTCACCCACTTAAAAATGGGAGAGGCCTGTAATTTTCATCATAGGTACACTTCAACTATGAGAGACAGAATGGGGGGGAAAGAATCAAGGAAATAACATTGTCTGATTTTTAAAGAATTTATTTGCAAATTATGGTGGAAAATAAGTATTTGGTCAATAACAAAAGTTCAATACTTTGTTATATACCCTTTGTTGGCAATGACAGAGATCAAACGTTTTCTGTAAGTCTTCACAAGGTTTTCACACACTGTTGCTGGTATTTTGGCCCATTCCTCCATGCAGATCTCCTCTAGAGCAGTGATGTTTTGGGGCTGTCGCTGGGCAACACGGACTTTCAACTCCCTCCAAAGATTTTCTATGGGGTTGAGATCTGGAGACTGGCTTGGCCACTCCAGGACCTTGAAATGCTTCTTACGAAGCCACTCCTTCGTTGCCCGGGCGGTGTGTTTGGGATCATTGTCATGCTGAAAGACCCAGCCACGTTTCATCTTCAATGCCCTTGCTGATGGAAGGAGGTTTTCACTCAAAATCTCACGATACATGGCCCCATTCATTCTTTCCTTTACACAGATCAGTCGTCCTGGTCCTTTTGCAGAAAAACAGATGTTTCCACCCCCATGCTTCACAGTAGGTATGGTGTTCTTTGGATGCAACTCAGCATTCTTTCTCCTTCAAACACGACGAGTTGAGTTTTTACCGAAAAGTTCTATTTTGGTTTCATCTGACATTCTCCCAATCCTCTTCTGGATCAACTAAATGCTCTCTAGCAAACTTCAGACGGGCCCGGACATGTACTGGCTTAAGCAAGGGGAAACGTCTGGCACTGCAGGATTTGAGTCCCTGGCGGCGTAGTGTGTTTTGTTACTTTGTTACTTTGGTCCCAGCTCTCTGCAGGTCATTCACTAGGTCCCCCCGTGTGGTTCTGGGATTTTTGCTCACCGTTCTTGTGATCATTTTGACCCCATGGGGTGAGATCTTGCGTGGAGCCCCAGATCGAGGGAGATTATCAGTGGTCTTGTATGTCTTCCATTTTCTAATAATTGCTCCCACAGTTGATTTCTTCACACCAAGCTGCTTGCCTATTGCAGAATCAGTCTTCCCAGCCTGGTGCAGGTCTACAATTTTGTTTCTGGTGTCCTTCGTCAGCTCTTTGGTCTTGGCCATAGTGGAGTTTGGAGTGTGACTGTTTGAGGTTGTGGACAGGTGTCTTTTAAACTGATAACGAGTTCAAACAGGTGCCATTAATACAGGTAACGAGTGGAGGACAGAGGAGCCTCTTAAAGAAGAAGTTATAGGTCTGTGAGAGCCAGAAATCTTGCTTGTAGGTGACCAAATACAGAGGAATTTACCAATTAATTCATTAAAATCGTTTTAACCTCGCTTGTGTACTGCAAATACATATGCAGTGGTGTATTGTATTTGGAATTCTACGCTGCCGTCCGTGGCTCTCCCAAGCCCGCCGTCCGCGGGGAAATTAACGCCGCCGTCCGCAGGGAATTCTACGCCACCATCCGTGGCACTCCCAAGCCCGCCGTCCGCGGGGAAATTAACGCCGCCATCCACAGCTCTCCCAAGCCCGCCGTCCGCAGCTCTCCCAAGTCCGGCGGCAGTTAGTATGGCAAGCCCGCCGGCGGTTCGTATGGCAAGCCTGCCAGTCGCTGCTCCTTCCAAGCCAGTGCCGGCCCCTCGAAAGCGCTATGCTGTGCCTTCGCCTCCTGAGCGCCTTCCAGTGCCAGCTCCTAGACAGCGCCCTCCAGTGCCAGCTCCTCGCAAGCGCCCTCCAGAGCCTGCCTCTCCAGGGCCAGTTCCTCTAGTGCCCGCCTCTCCAGGGCCCGTCCCTCCAGTGCCCGCCTCTCCAGGGCCCGTTCCTTCAGTGCCCGCCTCTCCAGGGCTGGTTCCTCTAGTGCCCGCCTCTCCAGGGCCCGTTTCTCTAGTGCCCGCCTCTCCAGGGCCTGTTCCTCTAGAGTCCACGCTTCCAGAGCGCCCCCAAGTGCCTGCTCCTCCAGAACGCCAGCTAGATCAAGCCCCTACTTCCCCCAAGGAATTTTTTTGGGGGGGTAGTAGGGCTCCGTAGAGGTCGGGGGCAGGGGCTGGGACAGATGTAGCAATTTAAAGGATACCTCTTTAAACTTGTTCGTAATTAAATATTTGTTGGGTAAAGACCAGACGCTCTTCCAGGGAATATCATAAAGATAATTACTCCAGTGAAATACAACAGAAGGAACAGTAGTTATATCATTCTGAAAAAGATGGCAGACTGTGCTTGTCGGAAGGAGGGGCTTTGTAGAAAACTACGCTTTTGAGAGAGGCGGGGCATAGAGGAATTACAATAATGTACAGTATTTGAAAAATAATGTGTTTTTTGAACATTAATGCATGTCAACATATTCTGTTACACCAAATCCACAAAATAATGATCTTTAAAATAGCATCATATGACCCCTTTAACATGTCTTAAATACACTCAAAGCATGATTTTAGCTGTTTGCTCAGTTAGTACTTAATACTTAATTAAAATTGGTACACACTCTAATCGAATTAAGATGAATTTTACACATCAGTACATTTAACACTTTAAGTTCAAATAAATCTAGTCAGCTGTCTGTGTCACTCTACAAGGATTTTTAGTTTGTTTTCTTCCCTCACGTGTGTTCCATGACCTAGGTTTCCCTCGTGTCTGTTTGTGTCAATATGTTCAGGTGTGTCTTGTTATTCATCATTTTCCTGTGTATGTAAGTTGCCCTCTTTTGGTTCTTCATTGTCCAGTGTTAACATTGCTTTGTGCGTGTTTCCTGCCTGCTTTTTGTGGATTACCTCTGTGGATTAATTAAAGACTGTTTCCCGTTATTCATCTTCGTGCGTTTATATAACACCGTAGAGGGACAGTCTGGAAATATGTGTCCTAATTTTATTAAGTAAAAATAAGTGCACAAAAACCCTTTATAGGCGTAAAACTGTGGGACATTAAAACAGACAATATTTTTCACACAATACAGTAAATATTGAGATTTATTCTATAATTTATTTAGATTATGATTTTTAAAAGTAATAATTTAAATTGATTTATATGATGAATTTATGATTGATTTTCTGAGTGTCTGGGATAGGGAACAATAAAATCCATATATAAAATGCATCTGAAACCCCAATAATAAAAACAAATGATGAATGTATGTTAAAAATTTCTAAATCAGTATTAAAGAGATATTAATATAACAAAATTAAAATAAAAAGAAATGTTGCCTCTAATAAAAAACAATAAATTCCCAGGAGACCCCACCAAATGGGATATGACAAATTTATTTTATACTTCTGTTGTGAATCCTCTGATTGCATCTGTCTTTTCTCACTAAAAACGGTGTTCACCAGCTCCCCCGAGTTTAAAACTCTGACTAATGGAGCTGTGAGAATGTCCATCTGTCTGTGTTGTCCTTTGGCAAACGGAGAGCATTTCTTACAGTGGGGGTCTTGTCCTGCCTCAGTAAAGTAATTGGTTATATTGTCAAGATGAATTGTAAGTGTCTCTGTTTTGCAAAGAATGTCTGTGTTATCTTATGATTTTGTGGGATGAACAGATTTCTGAGAAACACGAATGCATGTTTTCTCTAAATGTGAGGGCAAATATTTTGTAAATCGAGGCGGTTTGATGAAAATTTTGTTAAAATGTCTTTTGTTTAATGTTGCTAACAGAGTCTCTAGAGACTTGGTTTTGTAAACTGGACAATGAATTCAGTCCTGGACACGTTACCTTTAGTCCTTCTTTATAAATTGTGGCAAGTGGAAGTGGGAAGGTCAAGGGCCATATTCCTATTTCACAAGGGAACAACAAAGAGATTAAAGCTTAGAAACTAAAAGCAGGAACTCTGTCACGTGTTGACCTTAGCAGAATGTACAAAAATGCAGAAGTCCAAACACTAGATTAAGTCTACTTAAAAATAAAAGGATCACATTTAAAAAACAAACTTAAATACATGTGTAAGATTTTAAAATGTTTTAGAAGTCATCTCTTATACTCACCAAGGTTGTATTTTTTTAATTAAAATACTGTAATATTGTGAAATATTATTACAATTTTAAACAAGTGTTTTCTAATTTAATATAGATTTATCTATTTAATTCAGCATTGATTACTCTAGTCTTCAGTATCACATGATCCTTCAGAAATCATTCTGAAGGTATGTATTCAATATGCTGATTTGGAGCTCAAGAAACATTTCTTTTTTTTATCAGCATTTAAACAGTCTTCTTAATGTTTTTGTGGAGAACATGATTTGTTTTCAGAATAGTTTGATGAATATAAAGTTCAAAAGAACACCATTTCTTTAAAATGTATATATTTCTGTAACATTCTCTATTGTGTCTTTTGATGTATTTAATGCATCCATTTCTGAATAAAAACTATTAATTTACAAACAATTACTGTAGATATACAATGTTTTAAAATTGGTCAGACATACTGCATGTCTGAGTATTTGGATCTGTATGACAGATATTTGAATATAAAATCTTAAATATTTATCAACACTAGTATGCAAAAGTTTTCAATCAAACAAACCTTCAGTCTTGTAAAAACAGATGGAATGAGATTCTGTATTTAATTTTTGTGAGAAACTACTAACTTTAAACTCTATTCCAACAATAATATTTTCCTCCTAATAAAGTCTGTGCTCCTTTAAATTATTAATGTAGGATGTCTGACCGCAAGGCTGTTTGTGCAGAATTAGAAAAGAAATTGGCAGAGCTTTTAGACAGAAGTAATTGGTCTTTAATCAGCAATAAAATACACAAAGGTTATAAGCAAACATATGCATACTGCCAAAAGCGTCCATCAAGAAATGAGACGCAAATGTTTACATGAAGCAAAGGAATAGGCTCTCACGCTTCACAGCACATTACATACAACATGGCACGAGACTTTGATAATACTTTAACCATGGCACTCGCACCCATATCTTACAATAAAAAAGACAGATGGTAACAAGCTCAACTGATTATAGTCAATTAGTTCTGGTCATTCATAAAAAAGAGGCCTAACTCCTAAGAGTATTGATTCAGTTCCTGACTCCTGTGCCAGATTTCACCACCACAACTTCCATAAAACTACTCCAGCCAAGATAATGTATTTGATCTTTTCCTTTACGATAAATCGCAGCCAATTCATCACCCCAGTAATGTTTTAAGCCTAGTTTAGCCCCGTTTTATGATAAAAGTAGAGGAAGGACAGCCAGTGGTACACTACAGCATTCCATGCACAAGTCATCAATTTACATCAGCCCACAGGGACCTACAAGAGGTGCAGGGAACCTATAAATCATCTGAAGTGTGACACTTGCAAAAGATTGGGGAAATGCAGCTTACCACTAGTTAGACTCTATAGGGAAACTCATGAGGTTTGGGGGAGAGCAATCAATCTGGAAGCGTGCCTTACAGAATTAACCCCATTGCCTTGATGCTACCCAAAGGTACACATGTCAGGGTGATCTAATGAGGTTAACTCTCACTACAAAAGCAGCCAGAGTACGCTTACAAAGACCGTATCAGAAGATGAGAGGCATTCACTTAACAGACATTTATAAAGCTTCTCAGTTAGCTACTTCCACCGCTGAAGATTTTAAAGCAAGCAAAACAGAGTGGGTTCTCTCAAACAGAAACCAAAGCAATAAGACCGTAAGAACCCAGCGAGTGCCAAAACCAACAAAGGTGAGCAGCCTGGCTTAAAATGCAGTGAGGAATTAAAACTTCTGGTTCTTCAAACTAAGTGGGAGGAAAATAAGTGCTCCTAAATAAACATTAAAACCATTACATATGATTGCACATATATTTCATAAATATTTGGATTAAAAAAAAAAACTACTGTGACGGGCAATAAGGTTGAAAACAACTTTTGCAGACATAGAATCACCAATTTAAGTGCAGCATTTTAGCAGTTTGGTTTATAACCAAAACATTTATAACCCAAATCTGTCATTTTCCCCTAGTTGAACATTTGGGAAAGCAGTTACATTAAACATATTGTGGTTTGAAATGTTTTACTTCCAAATCTAACTCCTGCCAGCTGAAAATCCAGATTTATATGGTTGCTGAGCACCATTTCTGCTTCAAATGCTACAAGATGGAGGGTGTTATATGACACTGTCTTTGTTCTTAATCTGACATTCGTCACAGTGATTGGTGTGATGGGAATGAGAACATATGAGTCTCTCACTTGTCTGCTCTGAAAAATCAGGCACTTGAGACCATTTGAGTAGATCTGAAGCCAACTTCTATTATTTATTTTTCAAAGAACATTTTTGGCATTGCTAGAATAGGAGAGGAAAGTAAAATCAATATAGGTGAAATCCCTTTATAAATCCTAGTTAGGGGAAGATTGTGCGTACGTGCATCTCCACCCCGACTCCTCCCTGAAATCACCATATATGCAGCTTACAACGCCTAGTTTTACTATGCATAACTATGCATAATCCACGTGACACCATGTTTAACACCGTTAAAGGTCCAAGACATTAAGGAAATATGAGATACGGACTATAAATGCCATTTGTGCCAAACTTTTTTTTTTTTGCTAAAAGTCATCCACTATCCTTCATGTTCTAGAATAAATATATCAAAATATTCATTAAAAACGAAACTGTTTAAAATAGTTATCAAATAAATATTTTAGAATAAAGTTGATCTCATTCTTTTACACTGGCTATTTTTAGTGGAAACAGATAGGCCCATATTTATTGCAGTGTAAATACAATTGTCTGACTCGGTGCGTCACTGACTTATTTTAAAAATGAAACGTGCAAATCTTACCGTTTGCTTCCAGTTGTATCCTTTAAATACAGTGGCATTTTTCATAATGTTGTGGAGATGCCTTCACACGACATTAACACCTCCGTGCAGCTGTGGTTTTACAGTAGGTTATTATCATTGGACCTATTCAAACTGGACAATGGACCATTCGACCACCGAGTATCCAGCAGTGCCCGCCATAATATCGAAGTAAGTGCGCATCATTGATCATTCTTCTAGCTAAAAATATTTTCTCATAAAACGAGATCTGCAGTTTAAAGATGAATTATTGTGCACCTATAGCACTCGTCGCTGTCATTAAAACATAGCATGCCACAGGGAAAGTGATGAAGCACATCCACTACAAATATGTCTAAATTAATATAGCCTAATCTTATTTTTTAAATCTGCATAATGACTTTATGTAATTTCAGTGCTTATTTACATTATGCGAGTGGAATATTTAATGTAAATGTGTATATCGACATGAAAACAGAGTTTGAAATCGTTGTTTACTTCATTCATTTTCTCACTCCTGGAAAAAGGGTTCGTACGCATGGGTCAGAGTTTGCATGCAGGTGCTCAAATTTTCCCGTCAAGTTTGTTTTTATAAATCCCACATTTTGCGTAGGAAGTGGCGTACGCCTCTTTCAGGGCAGGTTTTGTGCGTACGCAACGGTTATAAATGAGGCCCCTGGACTGCAGTCAGGCCAATTCAGCACCTGGACTCTTCTACTACAAAGCCATGCTGCTGTAGTAGCTGCAGTATGTGGTTTTACATTGTCCTGCTGACATACATGTCATCTGGAGGGGAGCATATGTTGTTCTAAAACCTTTATATACCTTTCAGCATTCATAGTGCCTTCCAAAACATGCAAGCTGCCCATTCCGTATGCTCTTATGCACCCCTATATCATCAGAGATGCTGGCTTTTGAACTGAACGCTGATAACACGCTGGAATGTCTCCCTCCTCTTTAGCTCAGAGGACATGGTGTCCGTGATTTCCAACAAGAAAGTCAAATTTGGACTCGTCTGACCATAGAACACTTTTCCACTTTGAAACAGTCCATTTTAAATGAGCCTTGGCCCACAAGACATGACGGCGCTTCTGGACCATGTTCACTTATGGCTTTCTATTTGCATGATAGAGCTTTAGTTGGCATCTGCAGATGGCATGGCGGATTGTGTTTACCGAGAGTGGTTATGCACAGAGATTTCTCCAGTTTCTCTGAATCTTTTGATGTTGTGCACTGTAGATGATGAGATTTGCAAAGTCTTTGCAATTTGATGTTGAGGAACGTTGTTTTTAAAGTATTCCACAATCTTTTTATGCAGTCTTTCACAGATTGGAGAGCCTCTGCCCATCTTTACTTCTGAGAGACTCTGCCTCTCTAAGACATCCCTTTTAAAGCTAATCCTGTTACAGACCCGATGTCAGTTAACTTAATTAGTTGCTAGATGTTCTCCCAGCTGAATCTTTTCAAAATGTCTTGCTTTTTCAGCCCTTTGTTGCCCCCGTGCCAACTTTTTTGGGACCTGTAGCAGGCATCAAATTTGAAATGAGCTCATTTTGTGCATAAAATTTAAAAATTTCTCCATTTAAACATGTTGTTATCTATGTTCTATTGTGAATAAAATATTGGCTCATGTCACTTGAAAGTCTTTTAGTTTTCATCTTATTCAAATTTAAAAAATGTAAAAAACATGTCCGGAATTCAGGTTGTAAATATTTCTTAATGTTAAATGTAAAATCATGAACTGCGCAACATATACTCTGGAATCTATGTTCAAGTTTGCTACTAGGTTACGTAAGCTTCAGCGATTTTAGCCACATTCTCATTCTACAGCCAATGTATTGATTTGTTGCTGGAATGCTGTCAGGAACATATCAAAAATTAAGGTGCACAACTCCTCCAGTTTGGAAGGCTAGATGTGCCATTCCTTGGCAGAATGCCCAACTAGGCTGATAAGACAAGATAAATCCAGGCTAGAACGCTACACACTCCTCTCCCTTCACGGAATGTTAATCTATATTTGGAAAAGACACTACTAGTGCACTATTGGTTTTAATTTAGTGTGAAACTCTTAAATATAAAATACAAATTCCAGCAAAAAAAGTGTATAGTATTTGTCACAAATTATATTAGATATAATTAAAAATCCATTACATTTAAAATGGATATAAAATAAATAACTTACTCACCCTCAAATAGTTCCCCACCTTTCTAAAAGATGGCAGTTTTTAAAAAAATTGCAAAATACTTTCTAGTCATGAAACACAATGGCTA
This sequence comes from Barbus barbus, assembly GCF_936440315.1. Taxonomy (NCBI): domain Eukaryota; kingdom Metazoa; phylum Chordata; class Actinopteri; order Cypriniformes; family Cyprinidae; genus Barbus; species Barbus barbus. The sequence goes on from NC_136742.1 coordinate 22,719,374, forward strand.
CAGTTACTTGTAATGAAATGGGGACCACTTCTCACTTTCACACCCAGTATTATACATTTTCTTGAGGATATTGACACTCAAGAAGTGGGAAGTCGTGGCTTAATGGTTAGAGAGTCGGACTCATAATCCAAAGGTTGCGGGTTCGAGACTCGGGCCGGCAGGGGTTGTAGGTGGGGGGAGTGAATGTCCAGCACTCTCTCCACCCTCAATACCACAACTGAGGTGCCCTTGAGCAAGGCACCGAACCCCGGGCACTGCCCACTGCTCCGGGTGTGTGTTCACAGTGTGTGTGTGTTCACTGCTGTGTGTGTGCACGTTGGATGGGTTAATTGCAGAGCACGAATTCCGAGTATGGGTCACCATACTTGGAAGTATGTCACTTCACTTCACTAAGTCACTTCACTCCTCAACAATCTGTGTGTGTGTGAGTTTATGCCATGCAGTGGAGTACTGGATTAAAAACATTTTAAGGGACTAATTTCTCCTTACATTTGTGGTTTCAAGCTATTCATCAACTATTGTTCTTTTAATAAATATATTGTTTTGTTGAATCCATGACTTTAAAAATTTACCTAAAAATGATGCATGTTTGGCTTTTGTGGGGTGTTAGTGCTTGTTCCTCCATTTACATTGTGGTTGGTTGTGCTAGTCCAAAATGATAGTAAAACAAGAGCTGGTGTTGGGGCGGGGGTGGAAGTAGAAGGTCGTGGATGGTCTCTCCCCTCATCCACATGCACAAAGGAGGGCTTTCTTTCCTCATCCCTTTGCTTTCTTAACTCAAACCACCATTAAACCCCCAGCCCTCCACGGTTCATTGAGAACACAGCGAACACCAGTGGAGCACCACTGCTCTGGATGGTTTAAAGACACAGCAGGAGCATTGCGGAGCACCAAACCCTTTCCCAGGCTTGATCCCCTTGAGTGTTTCACCTCTGTGCCATGTCAAAGGAAAAGGGTTTTAAACAGGTTACCGTGATCCTGGTGCATGTGTGTGGTTGGATACAGCACGCATATGTTACAGGTGGCCGTTTTTTTTTCCCCCCTTGTAGCAATCCCGCGGAGATGAGTATTACCACCATCATGTTTTTCCAGAAATCTTAAAGGAAAAGTTTACCCAAAAAATAAAATTCTGTCATTAATTACTCACCCTCGTGTCGTTCCAAACCCATAAGACCTTAATTCTTCGGAACACAAATTAAGATATTTTTGATGAAATCCGAGAGCTTTTTGACCTTGCATAGACAGCACCACAACCGACATGTTCAAGGCCCAGAAAGTAGTAAAGACGTAAATAAAATAGTCCATGTGACATCAGTTGTTCAACTGTAATGTTATGAAGCTACTTTTAAAATAAAGTATTCTTACTCTTTGCTGCGCGTTCACAAGCGTACCACAACGCATACATGTGGTGCTGCTGATGTAGAAGCTGGCGTTCTGACGTAGAATGATGTAGATCGGTCAGCCATGAAAGTCATTATTGAAAACAGAAGTATCATACATGATACATGCTTAAGAAACAATTAAGGCTACTTACCAACTTAAATCATGAGTTGAGGATTATCCTGTGTCTGAGGAGGCAGTCATGACAGTGAAAATCCTTTCTAGTTAAAGACAGACACACTGACAGTCCCAGAGACTGATTTTAATGGGACCCTTTTTTTGCGGGAGTGCAGCTGTCATTGAGCTTGATTGAATGTATTTATATTAACTTTTGGAATGTGTGTTGGGACTCTAGCAGCATGCTGGAGGCAGAACACAGAGCAGTGCACTGGGGTTTAATGCCTCTCAATGACTCCTATTAACCAGCCACAAACTTGGGGTTTAATTAAATAGTGAAACTCCGGTGATCTTGTAAAATAGATAATGAAGATGGGTGGCAACCACTGGCATTCTTAGGGTGCTTCTAAGTGTAAAATAACATACAGAGAACACACACAACTAAACCAAACAAAACACCATGACCCACTGGTGTTAGGATGGCAGGTCAAGACAGAAAGAATGTAAACACACATGAATTTCAGAAAAAGCAGATGCATGAAAAGGAGGCTGCTGTGTAGAATTTGCACCCATTTAATTAATAAGTCTGTGAAAGTAAATTTTAAGGGATAGTAAAATGCCAAAAAAAAAATGGTGTCATTATTTATTTACCTATGTTGTAGATATTTGTTCATGAATTGAACTGATCGGATTCATGAGTTCACTCATTTGTAACAGCTGACAGGAAGGAAAGCTTACATGGTTGTTTTCAGTCAAATTTCTGTTTTTCATATAAAACTATCAAATAAAATGGAATGGAATTTGAAAGATTTGAGTAAATAATGATATATTTTAAAATTTTGGTTTAACTTATTCCTTATAAGGATGGGGTGGAAATAACAACAGACAATTTACCCCGAAATTAAAATAATTTACTCACCCTCATGTCATTTCGATCCTGTATATATTTCTTTCTTCTGTGGAACAAAAAAGAAGACATTTTGAAGAATGTTGGTAACCAAATAGTTTTGGACCCCATTGACTTCCATAGTGTTTTTGTCCATAATTTGGAAGTCAGTGGGACCTAAAACCTGTGGTTTTCAACATTTGTCAAAATATATTTTTTGTGTTCCACAGAAGAAAGTCATACAGGTTTTTTGGGTGGACTATCCCCCAGCACTGTGGAGAATCAACAACTGGCTGAATGAGTTCTACTGCAGGTTTGAAAAAACACCATTCACATCCCCTGCAGCCCCCCCGCACTGCAGATCAGTGAAGATGACGTGTGCCAGGTCTTCAGAAAGAACAAGAGAGGAAAGGCACCAGGCCCAGGCGGTGTGACACCAGTCTGTCTGAAAACCTGCGCTGACCAACAGGCACCCATCTTAACATAGATCTTCCACCATCATCCCCGTCCCACAGAAACCCAAGATAACAGGACTTAATGACTACAGACCTGTGGCTCTAACATCTGTGGTCATGAAGTCATTTGAAAAACTGGTTTTGGCTTATCTGAAGGACACCACTGGACCCCCTGCAGTTTGCCTACAGAGCAAACAGGTCTGTGGATGATGCAGTCAACATGGGCCTTTAACACTATCATTCCAAACCTCCTCCTGCCCAAACTAACTCAGCTCTCCATCCCCACCTCCGTCTGTCAGTGGATCACAAGCTTCCTGACAGACCAGCAGCAGCTAGTGAGGCTGGGAAAATACACATCCAGCACCCGTACGATCAGCACTGGAGCTCCTCAGGGCTGCGTTCTCTCCCCACTGCTCTTCTCCTGCTACACCAACGACTGCACATCTAAAGACCCCTCTGTCAAGCTCCTGAAGTTTACAGATGACACCACACTGATCGGCCTCATCCAGGACGGTGATGAGTCTGTTTACAGACAGGAGGTTAAAGAGCTGTCTGTCTGGTGAAGTCTTAACAACCTTGAGCTCAACACGCTCAAAATAGTGGAGATGATTGTGGACTTCGGGAGAAACCTTTTGCTAAACTGCCAGTTGCTTCATTTTAACCACCAATACAATGATGCAAGTATTTACCTTACCTCTACATGCTTTCAAAGGGTTGATGTCGAGATTTTATAAGCTGCTAGTTTGGTCTCCCTAGGCAAACAGAGCTTACACTGCATAATAGAGCATAAACATGGCCAGGAGTTCACTTCATTTCCTTCGATTTCAACTTCAGCCGAATACGGCTGGGTTTGGTATTCATCTGGGTCTGCACCACTAATGCCTGTCATGTCCGTCTGCATCTTTCTTGTGATTTTAGCGCCAGTTTGTTCTCCTACCCATTATTTACTGCAGTAGTTTCCAGGGAGCTATTTTATTTATTTATTTATTTTTAACTCAGTAATTAATGTGTTTTAAAATGTAGCGAAGTACAATACTTCAAACTAAATATACTTAAGTAAAAGTAAAATTACAGATTTTTAAAATTACTTTAAAAAGTAGAAGTACACAAAAAAGCTACTCAATTACAGTAATGCGAGTAAATGTAATTCGTTACTTTCCATCTCTCTGGGAACAGTTTCTTCCCTCAGGCAATCCATCTCATGAACATTTGAACTCTTAACAATAAACATGAAACACACAACACTATCATACTTTTTATTTTTTATTTAACACACATACTTATTACATTTCAAATTTGCACCTAACAAACCTGTACATACTAAATTGCCTTTTTGGTATATTGTGTTTGTGCTATTTTACACATTGTCCATTTTGTATATTTGTACATTATTTTTTTTAATCTGCGTCCTGTCCTGTCGCTGTTATTCTGTCACACTGTGGAGCTACTGTCACCAAAACAAATTCCTCGTATGTGCAAACATACCTGGCAATAAAGCTAATTCTGATTCTGATTCCTATAACATTATTAAAGTCTCTACATTTACCATAACCCATGTCTTTAGCATTTCTCAGAAATATCTGCGAATCCCTGAGAAGAATGTGGCTACCACAACACCCCCAGTTTGTTACATATTGTGTACCGCAGCTTTTGTTCACTGATTGCAAATAAACTGTCCCCTCAGGAATTTTAATCTATTGTACAAAGTCCAGGGACTTAACAGTGCTTTCAGTTTCAAAATGAAAGTCGGGAAGATACAATGTTGGCTAAAACAAGTTTAAAGGCAAATCAGACCTTAAAATGCAGACTACAGTCAAATAGAAACTAGAAAATGCTGTCTTGAGGTTGAATGACATTAAAATGTAATGAATAATAAAATGATTTAGAAAAAGATCACGTTTCTCCAGTTTTCTGCGGTAGACAGGCACGGATAAAGGGAGATTTAAATATCTGACTTAACAAAGTTTGGTAAAAATATATATTTTTTTACAAAGTACAGAGATCAAACGGTGGAAGGGAGTTTAAAACACACACCACACATGCATTCACACACTTTTTCCTCATGTCTGGCCAAGAAGAAAGATCTCACTCAAACTAACCTCGAACTGTTGTCTGCCTGGGTTCTTACTTTAGCACCGTCATAACTGAAACACCTACAAGTGGTCATAGTCCTCAACACTGACGTCTAGTGTGACTCTCCAGACAAACCCTGACTTGGACTGATGCTAAAGATGAAAATTTGCTGAGGCTATTATTCTCGTCCAGTAGACCAAAACAGTCTTTGATGGTTAGGGTACAGGTTAGGTTAGGTCATGTCTCTTAGCAGCCTGGATCCTGCCTTCAGCATTGCTTTGAGATCATAGCAATTATATATAATCTTAGCAACCTTGAGATCTGAGGAAACTATCCAGTGAAGTCCAGATCAGAACTGAGACAACTTTTCGTTTTGTGTATTTCAGAGGGATTTCAAACCAGGGGCAGAATTTTTTTTTTAAAGTGACACAATGTCAGCTTAATACAAAGTAAATATTTTACAGCTTCAATTCACTACCATACTGTATAAAAGCCAATAAAGCCAGTTTAAATGAGTCTTTGTATATGAAAATACATAGCTGTATGTATATTTTAGTCTCTTAGGGGACCAACATATTGGGGGGTCTTAGGCATCAAAAACATTCGGAAAAACCCTGGTAAATATTACATTTACTAGTAAATAAATTAAATAATAAATATATCTGCAGAATAGTGAATAGTGAAAGGCTATAACTATTTTCCCCCAAATATGGGTAAAATTTCAATGCCACAGATAAAACACTTCTGACAAAATACATTTTATGCAAATACATACTTTTCATTGTGATTGCATACTGTACATTGATAATGCCATAGATTAACGTCTGGTTACAAAAACAGTGTAATATTTATAGCATTTTTTTTTTTACTGTAAAGAAAAGAAGGGTTAAATAGATAACTATTATCGGCTTTTTATGATTTGAGACGAACTGATACTCACAGGGGTTAAAGCAATAAAAAATCCTGAGCGGGAAATTGTTTCTGTGGGCAGTGCGAGGGATTGGGGGGTTGGGGATGGGGCACCAATGACTGTGGCAATTTTAACATTTGAAAGGATCCTATGACAAAGTTATTGCATTCCTTATTCAAACTGATTTTTATTTTTTTCATGAATAATATGGTTGACCTGAGGAATTAAAGCTTGGAAAATTATGAGCTATATCACTGCTTATGGACACTAGGGGTGTGACAATAATCTTTTTTTACAGTCTATGGACAATACACTTAGCTCACGAGATGAGACAAAATACAGATACTTGGTTTACTAGAAAGAGACAATATTTTAATGTTATTCTGATTGGCTAGTAATGTTATTTTGGTTGAGAGTGAAAGCTGTGCTCCTCTCATACCATTGGTAGGCGAACTCATGGACTCGAAAGTGATAAGTTTTTTTTGTTTTTTAAATGCAGTATTTTTTCCGCCCGCAGCACGCTGGAGATCCGGCACGATGCCCTGTACTCAGAGTAAAAATCCAGGAGGGACCTACAGTTTAAAGCAGAGCATGGGAAGAGAGAGAGAGAGAGAGAGAGAGAGAGAGATGGGAGAGGTGGGTGGGGGGGGTTAGGAGTTTTGGATCTGCATCATTTCAAGGCAAGGCAGTTTTCACATTATGACTGCGCAGGCGATGATGAAAAAACCCGGACACTTCTCATTAGTGTTTGACTGCGGACCGTGTGTCATGGGTAAACTGACGGCATCTTTTAAAATTAATGGACACTTTGCGAAATGATGACAAAGGTGCATAAACTTAAGACAACACTTTCACAGAACTTTATGAAGTATATCAGTGCAGAGTTAGCGGGGCTGCTGGACTGCACTCGATGCGCACAAGGCGCATTTTCTAAGTTGAAGCTGTTGGATGTACTTTTTCTAACGATCGTTTTTTAAAATCTGTTTTTACTTGTATGTCATGGCACTATATTTTGTTTACTTATTGACTCTATTGGCGCTGATTTTGCCTGGAGATATTTGGGGAGCAGGAACGTACGCGTCACGATACACTCAACATGTGGATGAGAGTCAGTCTGTATCAGCTGCACAGACTGGATCTAAGGTGACCAGCAGACACAGGTAAGTTTTCATTTTAGCAACACACCTTAGAGTTGATAATTTAATAATTTTTAACATTATCAGTAATAAAATAATACACTGAAAATGTAAAGTATAATGTCTACAAAAATCAGTATTTTTAATTATTTCATTATTATTCTTATACCATTATATTTATTTTGTTTTGTGATCTTAATGATCAGAGTTATGTCTAGGGCTGTTTTGTAGAGACTTACTAACTTTGTGGCACTTATTTTTACTAAAAGATTCATAACTAAGTAGAAAAGTGTGAAATATTGGTAGTCGGGGCTGTAGCATTTTCATGGTGTTCAAAATTAAATGCTTATCATATTTGTCAACTGTCACAGCACTTCATTAAGTCATGTACCATTGCTTACAAACATTCAAGCTGAGTTTCTAAGATCATGTGGCGTGTGTCACACCTGTGCTGATGTTGCAAAAATAAGGTCATACTGTACTGAGTTTATTAGTTTCCAGTCACTAAATCTAGTATGAAATTGCAGACTCTGGGTGAGTGAGCTACTGTTGGAGAGGTCTGGCCTTTTTTGGCTTTACTGAGCAGACGTCAATGCATGTGCAATGGGACGGAGGCCAAACATTGAAGACCTTAAGTGCACTTATCCTGGCACTAGCACAGCCCAGTGGAGTAAAGAGGTTCTGCACTGCACTAGTTCGGGAAATAATGTGTTGGCCCCTGCTGGCACCACTGCTTAAGACTGTCTGTTTGAACTCTCCTTTGTTTTTACAGATGTGTGAAATATTAAACTTGTGGTAGCCGAAATCCTCCTTCACAGCGTATCCCGTGTTTCCTGTCTGTTCAACATCTTGGATGATATCGGCTGCTCTTCTACTTTTGATTGAGTTGTACTATGACTTGCAGTCCAGATTGTGCCTCATAAACAGCTGGTATACACAGATGCTTTCAATCCAACAGAAAAAATATGCCAGCTGCCAGTAAAATTAATCTTTTTTACTGACGTATATTTTGCGAAGCTATTTCTCCAAAACAGATGAGAGAAGAATGAAAGAGACATTACCTGTACTCCTTAACGTTCATTTTATTAACAGACTTTTCTGTATAGAACAAAGTCTGCAATATGACATGCATTTAAACATCTTAAAATAATTTGTTATATATATATATATATATATATATATATATATATATAGCAACGTCATAACTTACTTTTTTAACAAATATGTTGTTTCAAATGCTTATCTTTCACTGTGATGCACTGCCTGGAGTCATAAACAAGTAGTTCCTGCTATGACAAAACTTATGATGTTCTAGAAACTTTGTTAGTTTCATCCTTGATGTGCTTGTCGGGAGTATTATGTTTGCTTGTCGGGAGTATGTGTAAGCATCTCGCAAACAGTTTGAGGGCTCAGCTTTTATCTAAATCATTTAGATTTCAAATAGGAAATACTCACTTTCTTACATCTAAACCATAATTGCAAGCATTTGTGAAAATGGATATAACAAGTAAATATGATATGGAAGAAATGTAGGGACACTGACAAAGCCAATGCTAATATCTTTGTGTGGAGATATTTTGGACAGTGTTTAAACCGTGTAAACGTGTATTTGGTTTTGGATATAAATTCTTGTGGTTCTGCACATTAACCCTGTAAAGTCTTTCATATCAAATAATAGTCAGAAAATCTATATTGTTTTTAAATGGAACAGTTTATTGAACTTTAAAACAAAAGATCCATATTTTCATAGAGTATCATATTTGGCTACATCAGGCTTTTATGGCTCATATAGTATGATATCGGAAAATGTGGTGTTCATACTTGAGGGAGGACCAAACACCTAAATTGTATTCAGAGGCCCAAACTTAGAGAGAGAGAGAGGGGGGGGGGGGGGGGGGGGGGGGGGGTCAAGATAAAATTCTGATGGCTTGTAATGTAAATCAATAAGATCCTCTTTATAACAGTATAGCTGACTTCTAACGTAATATATATATATATTGTCACTATATCATTTGTATATTTCCTAATAACATACTTATTAAGATGATATTTAAATGGTTTATGTTTTATCATCAAAGTTGTGTAGTTTTTATCATGAGGGAAAACATATAATGTGATGTTTCTCAAATGCCTGATGTATCATATTTATATTTTATTTATTTTTATAAAACAAGTATGTATGGATAATCAAGTAAACCTAAGTTGCTTCAGTCCAGTAAGTGTCTATCTTGAAATATTATTAACAACATAAAGGTCTGTAAAGATTAAAAGTATAAAATATCAGTCAGATGACAGAAGGCAAATAGTAAATTGTGTACACAGTTTTGAACATGTTGATAATTTAGAGGCCTTAGAAATTTGTGTATCATATATGGCTTTATGATACACATATGGGACCCTGGACCACAAAACCAGTCATAAGTGTCAACGTTTTGAAATACATTTGGCCGAGAAAAAAAAATTGGCCGAGATACAACTATTTGAAAATCTGGAATCTGAGGGTGCAAAAAAAAATCTAAATATTGAGAAAATCGCCTGTTGTCTAAATGAAGCCCTTAGCAACGCATATTGCTAATCAAAATTAAGTTTTTACATATTTATGGTAGGAAATTTACAAAATATCTTTAGTTAATATCCTAATGATTTTTGGAATAAAAGAAAAATGGATAATTTTGACCCATACAATGTATTGTTGGCTATTACTACAAATAATACCTGTGCTACTTATGACTGGTTTTGTGGTCCAGGGTCACATATATGGCTTTATGATACATCATATATGACTTTATTTTGTTTTAATCATATATAGGCTTTAAAGGGTTTATGATGTGTTGCCTCATTTGATCTGAAAAAGTGTGCAAATAAGGCTAGTGGAAGAAAACCGTGAGATCTTCAAATGTGGCCTGTGGATTCTAGATTGCACATATTTTCTCTGTTGGCCTAAAACACAAAGAAAACCTTCTACTAATCTGCCTTTAGACAGCTTACTTAGATATATTTGAGCTTTGTTTGTATGGATAACTCACTTACCCTGAAGACCTACCCACGGTTTCTCTTTTGAGCGTAGCAATACATTGCCCTACTGTTGCTGTGTACACTATTATTTCTGTCCAAGTTCTGTTTCTGCTTGAGATGCTGAAGTTATATTTCATTCCTTACCAAACTGGGTTCTGTGGATTTTATCCTGTCAAGGCGAAGTGTTTATATTCAGCCGCCTTAAGCTGGATGTTCTTGAGTTAGAGTGGCACAGGCTTGACACTTGCGTCTAGGTCTTTTTGTTTATATGACTAAGCAGTGAATTAATTAAATCGAGAGCAAAAATACATGGTACAAGAATGCTGGACATTGGAACCCATTCTTAAGAGTGATCTTGTACAAAATCAAAATGGATTTGTGTACATATGAGACAAAGAGGCCATTGTGACTACAAAGTTTTTGTTTACTTTTCCGCTCTCAAATTTGATAAAGCTGAGAACCACTGTTTCCTTTTTTTCCCATTGGACCCAGGCCTTTGTCCTTCGTTTTTTACCTCCCCCACAGAATAAAGCTGAAACAATGGCTCAGTGTTCTATTCCCCATCACACTTTTTGTTGTATACTCCAAACCACAATTTATATGTCCTATTTAATGCTTCTATGCACACTCTGTTTTTCATGAATCCATCCAGAACTTTGCACTATTAAAATTTAGTTCTCTTTCATCACATCCTTAATCCCAATGTGCACTCGTAAATATTCCACATTATTTTACAAACCAACACAACATTTTGTATTCATAATGACGATCAAAATAAGACTTTATTCAACATGTAGGCAGATACAAATAGATGCACCTTGACTAATCAAAGATTGAGTGGGTGTAGAATTTGAAAAGCATGGTTGTCTGTGGTGAAGATGTCCGTGTTGAACTTGTGTACTCTCAGTGTCTGGGCCCCATTTATTTGTATGTGTGAGAGCACTTGCAGCTGATGCATCGAGGCATTCCTGTCTCAGCAGTGCTCATGAGAACGAATGATTAACCAGGCTCAATGAGTTATTGTGATGAACCAGAAGCATTGGATTTCAGCCTGATTTCGATCACATCTAAACAAGCTGCCTGAGAAAACAGCATCATTTATCACTTTAATCAGAAATGAGATTTTAAATCATACAGCACTCCAAGGTGTTGGGGAAACTACATTAAACTCGCTAAAATTTCTAATATGAAGACACACTAGAATTCCACTTGGGGAAAAAAAGGATCTTTGATTATTATTTTATTTTTATTATGCTTTTTATATGAATGGACTTAGTCTTCTGTGTGCCCAGAGTATCTACTCTGGGCACACAGAAGACTAAGTACACTGAGCAGGATGGGGATATCCCTCCCCTCATTCACTTACAGGATGGGCGGGCATTTAAGATATAAACATAACAGCGGCAAACAATTGTCTGAAAAAAACTAACTTGTATTTTATGCTAAACTGGATGGTAGTCATGAAAAATTGTTAAAGGGATAGTTCACACCAAAAATGAAAATTCTGTCATTAATTACTCACCCTCATGTCGTTCCAATCCCGTTTATCTTTGGAACACAAATTAAGATATTTTTAATGAAATACGAGAGCTTTCTGACCCTCCATAGACAGCAACGCAACTGAAATGTTCCCAGGCCCAGAAACATAAGGACATTGTAAAAATAGTCCATGTGACATCAGTGGTTAAACCGCAATTTTATGAAGCTACGAGAATAAATTTTTTGCACAAAGAAAACTAAAATAATGACTTTTTTCAAAAATTCTTCTCCTCCACATCATCGTTTTGTTATAATTTAATAAAAATTTAGATTCTCATTACAAATTTGGGAAGAAGAATTTCAAATTCATGTCATAAGTGGCCCAACAGCAATTGCAGAGTTGGAGCAGCATTTACTGCAAACCAAGCTGCTCCAAGACACTGAAATCACAGGATCATTAAAAATGTTTATAGACTAATCATTAGACTAAATACATCAAAGCCTAACATAATCACATATATGTGTATGTTTCATTCTCGACAAAGACCTGATGATTGGAATCATTAGTTTGGGAACTGGACAACACTGGTTGCGTTGTATTTTGTTGATTGACTAAAAAGAAACCCTCTCCGATTATTTTAGTAGGGTTTTCCGTCCAAATCGATGGAAGAATGCACATGATCTGACAGAACAGAAAGACAATTTTGTTCCAAGCCAAACGCTGCCATGACCTTGCTAACTTACAGTGTGGCAAATAAGTATTTGATACTTTTTTTTTTTTTATATTCTGTCTCTCACAGTTGAGGTGTACCTATGATGAAAATTACAGATCTCTCCATTCTTTGTAAGTGGGAAAACTGGAAAAATCGGCAGTGTATCAAATACTTATTTGCCCCACTGTATGTGATGCTTTGTGGGTGTCATTGGAGGAAAGTTTTGGTTTTGTGGGTGTCACTAGAAGAAAGTTTTTGTTTTGAAGGGCAATTATTTGTACTTTAATTACAGGGTATGTTTTTAATTTAGCTCTGTCTAAAATTAAGATGGCAGTCCTCAACTATTTGAATTGAAGCCTTAATAAGTATAATTTCCCTATGCTTTGTACACAAACAGGAACTGGTGTGCCTACGTAGTAACAAAGACTGTAAGCTGTGTAATGGAAGATGGAGTGGAGACGTATGTGAAACCTGAATACCAGCGTTGTGCTTGGGGCCAATGTTCCCATGTGGTTTTGTAAGTATTCATGAGAAAAAACACAGCCAAATTGCATTTCATTTAATCTTGGTTACCACATGCTGTTATGACAGTCAAACGGGAAAGGTTTGGAACGTGTCCCTCACTCAACTGGACGCATGTCCACCAGAACTATGCATGGAATGAGATGGGAGAGAAGTCAAGACATAAATCTGTCTCAGATGACACTGCTAATGTACCAGAAAGTTACTTTTAATGTTGTTATTTTACTCACTTTTTTTAGAGAACACATTCACTCATAAGTCCAAGATGAAGTTGACCTTATTCTTAGGTCTCAGTAAACCTCAGATTTATCAAAGATCTTCAAATAAAGCCATAATACTAGTCCCCTATAAAATACAGAAGCCACATCACAAGTATGAATAGAGTATAAACAATGTTCTAATAATAGCAACAACTGCACTTGAAAGTTCAGCAGACACACAAGAGGCTTGCCAGAGCAAAGCAAACACTTTCAAAGATTTTAATGATGTATTCAAAGCTTCGACTGAATAAAATAACAAAAACATGCCCAGAAACAACAGCTCAAAGAAAAAGAAGAACAGGGTTTTTTGTACTCTTGCCTAGCAGAGTTGTTGCCTTTTGAAAAGTGATACGAAGCCAAGGATATGAACGGAAAAGGAATATTTTCTATCTGCCTACTTGAAGTTCCATTAGAGACTGAGGTTAAAGTCTTGAAAGATGATTTAATTAAACTTGACAACTTTAAGTGGGAAGTTTCAGAAATATCACAGAAGTACACATATGCAAAAATACCACACATAGAGATCATATTCAAAATTTCTGCTAGAACTGCATATGATGAAATATCTCACATCACAGGTATCGGACTTATAGAAAACCACGGTACAAAATTGCCTATAAAATGGTCACAGAGATGGAATGGAAGTGCTGTCATGGCTACTCGGGAGATGACTGCAGTGATGGCAGGGGCAGAACTACTGGTGAAGAAGGTATGGCGTTACAGCACTTTAACCCTAGAACTCAGTCAACCTGAGTCAAATTGATCTGATAGGGTGTGATTTTAAAGGGGTCATATGATGTTGCTAAAAATAACATTATTTTGTGTATTTGGTATGATGCAATGGGTTTACGGGGCTCGAGGTTCAAAAAACAAATTTTTTTCCACATACTGTCAGGGTTTTGTCACAGCAGTTTACTAGAGAGAGAGACCCAGATGCCAGAATTATCAAGGGAGTGACGTTTATTGACAAGACTGGGATTAACAGGGCTGAAGTGATAGTCCAAACAGTAGGAAAGGGCAGTCTGCTGGAGAACAGGAGGATGGCTGAAGTCAGACCTGGACAAAGCTTGGCTGGAGAACAAAGGAGATAGAGCAGCACCAGTCAATGAGACCACTGGAGATCAGGCAGCAGCTTGAGCAACCAGAGCTTGATACTTTGAGCTGTAGTGAAACCAGTCCAGTCAGATAGCCAGGTCTTGAGAACAGCAGTCAGGGGGAATCAGGACACTGAACAGGAACAAACGCTAGACAAAACACAACACACAAGACAAGACCACAAGACAGAACAACAAGCAACAAAATAAGACACTAACTACACGCTATGACTGGAAAGGGAAAAAAACAAAAAAACTAATTCAAACTGCAGAGAGCAAATAAAACAAAAAGAATGAACCAAAAGGCAAATTCCAGGTATCGATAACTAAAATATAAACTGGCTAAGACAAAATGCAAAGCTAGACTGACAAGGAGAGTAAAAAAACAACACTATTAATACGACTAGTTGACTGACAATGAATTCTCTTGCACACAAGGAGCTAACGCAACGGACCAGCAGAGACATGAGGGAAAGGGGCACATGAGGATCAGGTGGACACAATCACATAAACAAAGACTAGGACTAAACAAACTGGTAACTGGAAACCAGGAGGCAGGGCAAGAGGAGCACATGGCCAACAAAAACAAAGACAAAGCCATGTGCTCAGACTCAAGACAAACAAGGACACATTAAACAAAGATAGAACAGACATGACTGTCAGGGCAGGACCCTGACACATACTGTACATTATTGTTGCTCCTCTATGCTCCGCCTTTCTGAAATGCGCCGATTTTTACAAAGCTCATCGTTCTGAGAAGCGAGGTGTACTCTGATTGGCCAGCTATCCAGTGCGTTGTGATTGGCCGAATACCTCAAGCATGTGACGGAACTGCCCCTTCCCATGTTGTGATGCTGTGTCCCGGCATTTTTACAGTCTATGGTCCCGGCGCGAAGAGACTAAAACAATAAAACCCGCAATAAACGAGGCATTTGTTGCATTCGGTGAGGACATAATTACTGATTATAATGACTTTACATCTTTTTATGCGTTGCGCAAACATAACACCATGTCTGCGTTTGTGATCGTAGAAATCTTGCGACGTTGGATCGTTTGTCTTCTTGCGACGTTGGAATTGCTGTTTACAGCCATTCATAGTGTTCACATTGTAGGCTACTCTGTAAATAGTCCTACATAAGGAAGGAAAGTGTGGCATGTGGCCAAGTATGGTGATCCATACTCGCAATTTGAGCTCTGCATTTAACCCATCCAAGTGCACACACACAGCAGTGAGTAGTGAACAAACACACACACCGTGAACACGCACCCAGAGCAGTGGGCAGCCATTTATGCTGCAGCGTCCAGGGAGCAGTTGGGGGTTTGGTGCCTTGTTCAAGGGTCTCACCTCAGTTGTGGTATTGAGAGAGCGCTGGACTTTCACTCCCCCCACCTACAGTCCCTGCCAGACCTGAGACTCGAACCCACGACCTTTGGGTTACAAGTCCGACTCTCTATCCATTAGGCCACAACTGCCCAATGTGCTACACACACTCGAATATTTGCGTTGTACTGTTCTGGAACAGTGTTGTAAATATAACTTAACCCCTGATTTATAGTTGTGTACTTCATTTGGAAGGCCAAACAAAGTACTTTCGCTTTCACAACGAAACACACAGCGTGTCCATGATATGGTGTCGGCAACAACAATACTACTGTGAGAATAAAGTTACGCCTTCTTTCATTGCGTATACGTTTGGGCGGTGTTATGCAAATCTTCCCACACTGTGACGTAGACATGTGGGGACGTGTTTGAATGAGCTGTTTTAGGTGGGTGTGGCAGAGTCTTAACTTTTATAAAGAATAACTCTTTGGGTTTGAGACTTTAGTATTTGCAACTTTAAGGATCTTATCTATGCACAAACAGCTTGTAACACTCCAAAGAGAAAGGAAAACTTGAAATCGTATCATATGAGCCCTTTAAGAATATTTTCAATTCTGCAGTATTTTGTTGTAAATTTTTGTATCAATATTATCTTTGTGTCTTCTTTAAAAAAATAGCTTCATAGGTCTCTTTGTAGATAATGCTCCCAGTAAAAAGTTTGGACATATCTGAATGATTAAAATAGATGTGTCCAAACTCTGGAGCTGGTGTCAATTTGAATTAGTAAATGTCAATTAACTTCAATGTTAATTACTCATGCAATCAATCTCCCTCAATAGGGAGAAGTGACAGCGAAAAGATTAAACAACTTGAGGAAAAAATTCTAAATTTCCAGTCAATCTTATACAACATGAATAAGAAATTACTTGAAGAATCTCGAAGGGAAGGCATCAGTGGTGGCAATAGTCTGGCCGATGCAGCCCAGCCAGGGATGAGGGAGACCATTCACAGCATCCAGACCAAGCTAGATATGCTGGACAACATGACACAGGTCCATGACAGAACCCTCACCAGCATCAACAACCACCTTGTGGGTGGCAATGGAATTGGAAACGAGTTGGACAGTCGCTATGGCACACTTAAAGAGGAGATTCTTAGGGAGCTGGAAAGGCGGGTGACATTGTCTTGCTCATCATGTCAAACCGGAGTGGAGAGCATTTATAGGCAACAGCAGGAAGACAGAGAGAGGATCCGAGCTCTGGAGAAGCACATCAGTGTGATGGAGCAGCACCACCAACAAACTGTAGATTTACTCAAGAAGGAGCTATCACACTATCAGAGTTGCTGTGATTCCCTGAGCGATCTGGACAGGAGGCTTGGTGCCATTGAGAGGAAGGTCAGTTCGACTGCAGAGACATATGATATCCTTAGAGGACGTCTTGAGAAAGACTTGAGGGGATCAGGCAATGGCAATGGCGGTCGGGGAAAAGCGCTTGATGAAAAACTAAACAGCCGTCTTCGAGAACTGGAGAGAAGACTGAATGGGACTGTGAGAAAAACCGAGCAAAAATGCTCCCATACTGAGACAAGTATGAAGGAGTTTGTTCACCGAGAGATCAGCCAGATAAAGAATTCTGTCCTCAGTCGAAACGATGATCATGGTTATAGAATATCTACCGTGGAGATTGATGTCCAAGACTTGAAGCGTTTCATTAACGACCACAAAAATTATCTGGAAAGGTTAGGGAACAAAACAACTGATCTCGACAGCGGGCTTAAGTCAGCGATTCATTTGTGCACAGAGACGTGCGTTTCAAAAGGGAGTGAGACCGCAGATACTGTGAAAAGTCTGGAATGGAAGGTTGTTGCCAATGAGGAGGACATTAAGAAGTTTGACACCAAACTAAAGGATTTAAGTGTGTCTGGTGACTCCTTATTGGACCGTATTATAGATCTCAGCCAAGATGTTAAAAAAATTAAGGCTCTGACAGGACATAATGGAGAGCACTTTAACCAAATCGTCACCGATGTGGAGAATATGTTACGTGATCGTGACATATGCAATTCGATAAAGGAAGAAATTAATACAATAAGAAACATAACCACCCATACTTTTAACACTTTCCAGGGAGAACTTGTAGATTTACACAGAAAAGTAGATTCAGATGAGTACGCTTGCTCGCTGGTATGCTCAAACCTCCAGGAGGAAGTGGGCAAACTGAAAGAAGAGGTTGAGAAATGCACAGGCCAATGCATGATCAGCATGGCTGACCATCAGAGGAACATGGATAATCAAAATACCATAACTCGCAAGCTTGGCAAAGACCTCAAGTCCATTCAGGGTGAGTTCACAGGGGTAATCCAAACGTTCAGCTCCATCAATGACACTCTGAAAGGCCTCAGGAACACCATACAGGGGCATGAAAACACTATTTCTGGTCTGGACTCGTCTAAGGAAAGAATTTACTCTGAATTAGATCAGATTCAGGATGATTTGAACAAGCACAAAGTAGACAGTAAAGTGCATTTTGATGGCATCAGTAGCTTTAACAGCAATTTGATGATTGAAATGGGAGAATGCAAACTTTCTCGAGAAGGGTTGGATAAGAGGCTCTCGAAGATGGAGGATGTCTGCGGTAGACTGGATTCCTTGTCAGTAAACCTTCATACAATCAAAGATGGCCTGAGCAAACACGTTTCTGGGCTTTGGACATGTGTTAATGACCTAAACTCCACAGTTATCTCTCACAGTGAGGCCATCAACAGCATTCAGAATGTTCACTTAGAGAACATTCATGGCAAAATGAACAACCTCAACTCTTCCATACTGCATGTTCTTAAGGAGTTCCAGAGCTTCACTGAGGAGGACTTCACAGGTATGTTACATACGTCAAGACAAATTTTATAATTTATGTTACGAATTTAAAAGCAATTGGACACAATATACCTCAACTATCCATTTTTTAGTTGTTTTTGAATGTGGAAAACCAAGCAATTTCTTTTGGGCCAATCCTCAGGACCTCCTGGACCACCTGGTCCTCAGGGAGAGAAAGGATCCAAAGGACCACCTGGGCCTCAAGGACCACCAGGCAGAGAAGGACCACAAGGGAAAGTAGGGCCAATAGGACCCCCAGGTAAATAAATGAGATGAGAAAATAAGTATATATATATATTTCACAAAATCACCAGAACAGAATTTTATATGGTCAAATCACTTTTTTTTTTTTTATATATATATTTTCTAATTTTTCTCTTATTTAGGCCTCAGAGGTGAACAAGGTCAGTGTGTTCTTACTATTACTACTGCTACGACTACTAATAACATGTTCTACTAATGAATTGATATGTATAAAAATAAATATTTTTTTTCTCTATTCTTCTCTTGCTTACCAGGACCTCCTGGAGAGGATGCAAACGTCCCACGACTGTCATTCTCAGCAGCACTCACACGACCACAACCCAATGCAGGCACTATTGTCTTCAGCAAGGTCTTTGTCAATGAAAGAAAGGCCTACAATCCAAAGACAGGTGTGTATGTTGAAGACAAGCTTATAGTGTGTGAATTAAGGTCTGTCATAATCATAAATTTTCACACTAAATGTATTTTGACAGGTATGTTCACTGCACCTGTGAAGGGGCGATACTTCTTCAGTGCAGTCCTGACAGGTCACAAGAATGTCAAGATTGAGGCAGTCTTGTCTAAATCCAATTATGGAATTGCTCGCGGAGATTCAGCAGGCTATCAGCCTGAGGGTCTTGAGAAACCCATGGCAGAGGCACGGCACACTCCTGGCTCCTTGGTCATCTTCAACATCATACTTCCTCTGGAGAAGGGAGATACTGTCTGCATTGACCTGGTCACAGGTAAACTTGCCCACTCTGTGGAGCCCCTTACGATCTTCAGTGGGATGTTGCTCTATGAGGAAACAGATGACAGATTGTAAGACCCATCTGAGACTCAGTGAGGACAATGTCAGATGTAAAAATTTGTATCTGGACATAACTTTTTTGAAGAACAGTTCTACATATTCAGTGTTGAGTAAGGTTTATAATACAAATTATATGCAGGTTTCATTCATAACAGGCCATAAGGAAACACAAGATGGATATATTTTTTCTCTATTATCACAAAAATGGACTGAGATTTTTTTTTTATATATGGTTACTTTTTTTTTTACATTTATTCTTGAATGGCACATCATATATTTTCATATACTGTATGTGAGGAGCCATGTTTGCTTCTATTAAAATGCAACTGATCAAGAGTTAAGGGTCCGTGGTCAGACCAGGTTGCAAATAGCACATCCATGTCACTTGTTGCCCCAGAAGAGAATGACTGACTGTCGAACCTAACACAATCTTTACTTGATCTGACCTTACAAACCTTCATCATAGTAGTTATTTGAACGTATAACGATACTGTGTGGTTGTCAGCAGCGTGTTGCTAGACCCTTGAAATACCCATATGCCCCAGTAAACATTACTGATAAATACTGAGAATGGAGATTACCATTTACTGACATGAGAATCATTTTGCCAGATAATATTTCAGCAATCATGTTGTGTGTTTTCTATCAGCTATTTACGATCATATGCCAGATTCAGAAATTAAGCACTCTTGAGCTAACTGGTCAAATGGTTTTCCAAAAAAGTCTGAATTTGTTTTTGATTCATTCATACAATTCACTCATTCACTGAAGCATTTGCAGCGTTTTCTGTATTTATAGTACTTCCCAAATAAATGAGTTTGTTTGACATTTGTAGAAAAGAATGAGAAACAGAACACGAGAACAGATACAGTATGTGGGATATATATATTTTATATTAAAGCTTGTTGTGGATCTACAAGTACATACTTAGGTCTGTACCAGTCCTTTTGGCCACTTGCAGTTTGCCTGTATTTGCTGTTATCCAATCAATGCAAACACTACTTTTATTTTAAGAAAAACTGTGTTTATGCTCTCAGAAAATGCTAACACAAAAACCACGGAAAAAATACTGTATGAGGAAAAACATAAATGTAAATAAAAGTTTTAAAGCATCACGCTGCTAAATATACCATTATCTCCTTCTAACTTTCAAGCTTCATTAAATACACCTCAAGAAGAAGGAATCCAGAGACCATGAGAAAATATGGATCTGTGTGTACTATTGGTGTGGTTTCAGTTTAAAACGAGGAAAGATATTTTTCCCTCAAAGGCTCCATTCAGGGTTTTTAAAGATGGATACAATAAATATTAAACATGATATTTTCTATTATTTCACATTTCCTCACTGTGTTATTCTTTCATATTTGCAGCACATTTCTTCACTTAATCTCCAAATTTGGTAAAGTAACTATAAAAGGATGAATTCAAATAACGCAGACTGCAGAGAGGGACATTTTTAGACATGCCAGAGGCTATAGATCAGGAAACTTCTGTAACCCATTCTCTGGTGACTCTTCCAAAAAAAACTATCAAAGCTATTTATGCTAGATGCAGAAAAGATTTCATCCTGGCTATCTTTTTGTCAATGGATTTTTATTTTGTCTCTTTTGGACCACAGATGTTCTCTAAATAGACCAAATTTAAGAGTTCAGAACCTGTATCTTTGCCAGACATGTATTTGTGTGATCTTAGCTGTCTTGGTGGTCTATGCCTAATGTTTTCTTTCATACAAAGGGATTTAAAAGGACTTTGCACTGAGTACTGTGAGATCAAACTTTCAGTCAATTTTAACCTTCAGAAGAGAGGAATTCCTTATAAGATCCTCAAAAATAATACTTCAGAATGCTTCATTTTGTGGTAAAACAGCTGATTTGCTCAATTTGCAATTGGGACCAGGTTATATCAGCTGTCCAGGCATAACCTGAACCATATGTTCAAATCTGACATTTTCAAGTTTCGTCTCACTACAGGCATTACCAAACAGTATTATAATTATGCAAATAAAGTGTATCTGACTGCTGTGCAATCCAAACAGTCCTCAGATTATTTTCAGCACAAAATGTTTTCATAATCATAACTTCTTCAAAGCTGAATGGTATATATTGGATATACAGTATATCTGCAATGCTAGTTGTTAATTAAAATATTTTTCACAAATTTCTTATTGTGTTAAGTTTTTTTTTTTTTTCAGTGTGTTGTTATGCAGTTCCTACCCTAACCACACGCTCTCTCTAAACTCTAAAACCCCACCCTCCAAAAACACACTAGCCAATCCCAAAACATAAAATGCAGATTGTGATCTCTCATTGGCTAAAAAAGCGCGGGCCATTGTAGTTATAGTGAATTCGCGCCCTCTAGTGGACGATCTGAAATCTTCGCCAAATTTTCATATTGAACCAAAGTCGTGACGTATTGTCAAGTACGGTAACCCATACTCGAAATTGGTGCTCTGCGTTTAACCCATCCAAGTGCACACACACAGCAGTGAGTAGTGAACAAATGCGCACGACTTCCCACAACCAAACCCACTTCCTGAGAGTGATTGAGCGCGGGCTAAAGTGATAACATATTAAATTATGCATGACTTCGACTTAATGGTGAGAGAACCATATCCAATATGAGCATGGCGCGAGGAAGCCTCTCTTTGTGATAGATGTCACTCATATAAAAAGACATTGCCATGAAAACTAATACGCCGTTTCTAGTCAGGCTACTCACCCCAGGTCAAGTGATCACGTAAAAGCGCGCTAATTCTATTTTAGGCCGCTTCTAAATAAAAAAACAGAGGCGGGAACTCTTTTTAAGAGTTCAAGGCGTGCTGTTGCTATAGAGACACGCAGAGAGACACGCTTGGAAACAAGCTTGGAAACAATGTAACATTTACTTAACAGTGTGTGGATTTCAGAACCCAAAACAGGTAAGGGAATCTGATTGTTGTCTGACACTGAATGTAGTGTTTATCAGATATACAGCTGTATAGTTACCAACTTAAAAATCTACAAATTAACGTTAAAATGATGGTAATTTGAATGATAAAATCATGTTTCTCATGCAAAAAAAAATTTCCCTTTGGAAAATCGGGTCCCCAAATTACCACATGGTCGAAAAAAAAGTTTTTATTGAATATTCATGGAAGAACATTATTTGCATAAAAAGAAATGTGTTTGTTTTGAAAAATAATGTAAATATTAAAGTTAAAGGGCATCAGACGCTTGGGTAAGTCACATTTAATAAAATGCTCATAATCAGATAACAGTTACTTTTTATGGATTACATGATTATATACTCATACAATGGAAGTACATTTTTTATAATTTACTGTTTCATATACTGTTCTTTTTTTCTTTGAAATTTTCTTTTCTAAAGAAATCTCTTTCAGCCATGTTGTGCCCAACTATTGCACCTTGAATACAATTTCAAGTGAAATGCATTTAAAACGGGAAAGAAAACGAGGGGAAAAAACCCGACAAATGCTACCATAACTTTTTTTTTTCGATTTTTAGGTTCATGATTTCATGCACCCTGGCCAAGGGAAGGCTTGAAGTTTTGCAGATCTATCGGCTACTGCAGTCTGTCCAGGATGGAGATAAGCTGTACATAGAGAAATTAATCAGCATGGGTGTTCGTGACCTCATAAATCTCACTGAGCCATGCAAGGGGAGCAGTGTCTTGCATCTGGCATCGGTGGGCAACAAACCTGACATGCTGGAGTTCCTCATAGCTCAAGGTGCCCATCCAGACGTGCAGGACAGGAGGGGGCGGACACCCCTGATGCTGGCCGCAGAGCTCGGATATGACCGTATCGTGTCTCTACTGGCCAAGAACAACGCAGACATGAAACTTGTAGACAAAGAGGGGAAAGGTCATTTTTTTTAAATATTTTAATTTATAATATAGTTTAACTGCCACTTTTTATCCATTGCTGTCCATATAAATATGCATGCAACTATTATAAGCTTCTGTCAGTGCCGGGTTTGATATCAATGTACTGTATAGACTTTATCTGTGAATACTCAATTTTATTTATCAATATACAATATTTCTCTTTCTCTATAGGGTTAGATATTAATAAGGCTTCCAGTATTTGACACCTCACCAACAATTATTCTTTATTAGACAATTCAACAGCAACCACAGAGTCAAAAGGCATCATCAATGGCTGGCAGCATCCTGCCATTTTGGTAGATTTACTGTATGCAGATCTAATTACAGATCATGGCATGTCCAGAAAAACTAGTGTGTAAACTGATCTGAGTAATCCATACTCTGGCTTCTCTCCCAGGCTTGCTCTTCTACTGCATCCACCCTACCAAAAGGCTCATGCGCTGCCTCCAGGTGGCCCTTAATGGCAATGCGGATTTCAACAATGTTTCAGTAACTGGGATGCCAGTGTTGCTGCTGGCCTGTGAACAAGCTCAGGACTGTGAAGGAATGTGTCTCAGTATCCTAGAGAGAGGAGCAGACCCCAATGCTACAAATCAGGTTTGCAAATGTTGTATAATTGATAAATGAACTCCAAAATTGAATGTGTAGAATACTTCAAATCTTGTATATTTGAAGTGTCTGTGTATTTATTTGTACACACACACATAGCCACACATTTTACTTTAAAGTATATTTAAAACCATTTTAAATAAGTAAAAGAAGCTTTTACATTTTACCTACATTTGATTTTGCAGCTTAAACTGATCTTCAAATGATATCCTTCAAAGCACTTTGAGCTCACAAATCATGGAATTACATCAACTAAGTAAACTCAAGACTGCTGATGGGTAGGGTGTTTGTATATTGATTTTGTCTGTATGATATCCCAGAAAACTGGTCGGACAGCTCTGATGGAGGCCACCAGAGCAGGAGCAATAGATCTTGTGAGAGC
The DNA here is from genome assembly GCF_936440315.1 of Barbus barbus. Taxonomy (NCBI): domain Eukaryota; kingdom Metazoa; phylum Chordata; class Actinopteri; order Cypriniformes; family Cyprinidae; genus Barbus; species Barbus barbus. Next base: position 22,743,540 of record NC_136742.1, read on the forward strand.
CATTCTCAAGAAAAGAGGAAACATCAATGCCCTAGATAAGAAGCAATTCCATGCAGCTCACTTTGCGGCTGAAAGAGGCTTCTTTGAAGTGAGCATCACTTCTGTTGTTGTTTGACAGTTATATAAAGAGTGATAAAATTAGTTATTGAATGAAACCTTCCTAGCATTTGGCTATAAGTCTACGTATTTCTCCAAGTGATTATCATTACTGCTTTTTTTCCAGATCATTACGATGTTGTCTGCATATGCAGCAGACTTTGGAGTAGTAACATCAGAGGGGGATACACCGCTGCACTTCGCTGCCTCTGATGGCTACACAGATTGCTGCAGGTTTCTAGCTCAAAGAGGTAAATCAATTTATTTTAAGCCAAACAGAATCATTAAACTTGTATGGAAGCCTGTTTCCGCCACTGAATTAAAAAAAAAAAAAAAAAAGATTATTGTGACTTTTTATCTCACAATTCTGACTTTTTTTTCACAGAATTGTGAGATTTAAACTCGCAATTGCGAGTTATAAAGTCAGAATTACGATTTATAAAGTCACAATTGCGAGATAAAAACTCGTAATTCTGACTTTTTTTCTCGCAATTGCGAGTTTATATATCGCGATTTTTGATTCTGAAAAATGAGATGACACGGAAAATGAAAACCCAAGCAAAAAGTAAGTAAATGAGTCCAGACGTGTCACATTACCCCCCAACAAGGCCTTGGCGGCTTTGTGACTCGTTAGTGTGCTCAGGGAAACCCTGCTGAACCTTTGTTGAAAGTCACACCATTGTCAATGTGTCATCACGTCCACTGTGTCTTGATTACGGTGTTGGTGCTTTATCTTCTCAGCAGGGCATCGTTCCCACTCCTACAGCCTCCTCGAACTCAGCAGTCAAGAAAGCAATGAAGAAAGACAGTGTTATCGTGCACAGCACTCAGATCACTACCGGCAAGCTCAACAAATTGGACATCAGTTTTGTGCCAAGAACGGTAAGCTGGACACCATTCATAGGTATACACACAGAGAAATGTGAGCTAGGTGTGTGTGATCACAGTGGGCCTCATGAACTAATAATAAAAGGTGTTTTCATGCAAAAACAGTGTGCACATAAATTTCTTATTCTACTGATCATTAATCTAAATTAAGGGCTGTACACACATAACACATTACAATCGTTGCAAAAATGCATCATTATTCTCACATATTTCAATTTTGAAGACCAATTCTCAAAAACCTTTGAAATACATGGAATACCTTTTATATAGGCCAAAACTGCACATATTCAGATGCATTTTATGCAGAACCTATGTATCTATCTATATAAGCAGATAGGCAAATTTATTGGCAAAATCAGCTGTCCACCATCGAGTTGAAGGATAGGAAAGCAAGGAGGAGGCAGCGCTTCAGTTTTGAGGTGGACTTTGATGACTTCAAGATGCCATTCAATAAAAACATTCAGAAGAAGTCTGTGGAGTTTGACTGAAAGGTAAAGACCTTGTGTTGTTTGAGATCAAAATGTAGAAATATCATTGCTTGCTAAGGCAAACGCTGTTATTATTATTGCACATTTTTGGGTTACAGATTCTCACAGACCCCACAGAACAGAAGTAATAAACTTTGGCATGTCCTCTTACTTTTTGTTAAGTGATCACACAAAAAATTCCACCTGGCAGATAATAAAATGGACAGGAAATCCCATGAAAACATGGACCTGGGCCATTTAGACACAAGAGAAGTGTCGAGAATCTAAATTCTAGAGGAAGAAGTCAAGAAATTTCTTAAGATAAATTGTAAAATGTTTGTAAGGATGTTCTTAAGTGAAATTTTAGAAAAATTGATAAGAAGTCCTAAATATCTTCTTAAGATCTTCTTAGATGAGCACTTGGCATTTTATATACAGTAGTTATTTGTGCTGAATGCTGATGAAAATTGTTGTAATTATATAATTAAAATGAAAAACTAGGTCCCTGTTTTAAAATTTTGCAAAGTCAATGCACACATGATAATACCTGATCATTGTTTACATTATCAATGACTTTTGTGTCACTTCATAGTACTTGTGCACATCCCTAGTAAAAGTAATATTCATTACAAGTACTTTACAAGGATTTTACTTAAAGAGGTTATTTACAGTTTTTAAAGTATATTCTTTTCAGTAATTCTAATTCTTCTAAAATTAGTCTTTTGAAGAATCAAGATTAGAACATTGTTAAAAAAAAAAGGTTTATGGGGATGCAAAATATATTATAAAATATTCTTAACGTATTCTTAAGTTAAAAAATAATAAGAAAATAATGGTTGCAAAGATTTTATTTATGAAAATGCTTTTTGAATCCTGCCCCAAATTATAATACAGATTTGAGGTCAGATAGCAACCACTCAGAACATCTTGGCAACCTGATAGCAACACCCTGGCAACCTTCCAAAATGCCTTAGGATCATAGCTTCAAAATTTTCCATGGGCATCAGCACTTTAGTTTAGGAAACATTCTAACATACAGTGTGTTTTATGCTGTAGTTACTCAGGGATTAATACCGCATGTCTCACGGCTGTTTCTCTGTCATCTCAGAGAGGGAGGTCCGTTAAGTAAGATTGATTATGTGTTTAGGAGAGGCAGAGATGAGAGATGCTGCCTACGTGCTGGCATGCAGTTTGTCTCCTCCATGTCTCAGCGTCTGTCGGGCATGCTGAGTACAGGCCTTTCACCACAGGCAGCTCCGCACAAAACCTCTCATGTTGTTTATCTCAGAAAACCCAGCGATTCTATCCACATGCTTCAACAAGAATCGGATACATTAACTGCTGATTAACAATGTCTGATATAGTTATAGTAGAAATGTGTGATTGAAACTGACTAGTAGAAAGATTTGCAGTAAAAGCTGTTTTTATTTTCTATGCTTTACAGATTGAAGTGACGTGCACCAGTTATCGCTGGCCTCGGAGCAGATTCTAGAATCTTTCTGCTGCAAGGAAATGCACCACTCGGCTGTCCTTTTTATGCACAGTTCTCTATTTGGCCATCAGATGGCACAACAGTGCTTACATACGAACAGTGTCTGTGTTGGATGGCTGTTCTAAGATCCTAAGGGACTCTTGTGTTACAGCTCAGCACAGTACAGTACTGCAAAATGGCAGCCAAAACAATTGTGATTGTTTAGAGTCGAATTTTGAACTTGCATAAATATCATCAGGATGGAAGTTTGATTCAAAATTTACAGATAGATTGAATGTGTTATGAATCGTAGCTGCCATTGTAAGTCTTTTTCCATAAACAGTCTCTCTGATTTATTCCCTGATGCATTCTGTAAGTTTAAAAATCAATAGAAATGCACCACTAATGAATGAAAAGGATTCTCTCAGTAGTAAAGAAATAAACATCCACATCAAACCAACGTAATAACACCTTTGCTGTAACCGCAGAGTCAGTAAGCTCTGTTTAAAATGTCAACAGTGGCGTCTGAAAAACAGAGATAAGGTGTTTTGTATTTGTACAACGTGGATCTGATTAAATGCACCCGTGTCTGCTGATACCAGCGTTTACCACCGAATTATATCATTACATTTCTGTGCCTTCAAGGTCTGTTGAGCATGGTTACATAACAAAATAAATGGTCAAAACCAACAGCTATAAATCAAGGCTACTGAAACTACGGGGTTTGCACATATCCATTTGCTATCCAATCAGATTATAGAGCATTTATGTCCATTTTCAGAGACTGTAACTAGCAACTGTGAGATATATATGGATTTTTGTAAATGCATGTTTGACTAAATCGAAATTTTTGACTGTTTGTTACAGAGGCTGAGAAAGAGACAACAAAAGAACAAACATGAGAGTGGTAGAGAGAAAGAGATGGGGGCGGCTTGGAGAGTTAGTGCGTCAGAGAGCGAGAAGGACAGGGCGAATGAAAGCGATAGTGAGTGTGAACCCGTCGTGACATACATCCCTGTAGATGTGGGTAACGACACACAGCAGTGGGGTGAGTCAGGGATGGAAATGGAGGAGTGAATTTTTAATAAAATCAATGCTCTCGGCTTCAGTGTAAACAAGATCTTTCAAGAGTGATGAGCACCCACATGCAAATTGTGTTTTCATGTGTAGAATTGTCTGCATTTATGCATGAATGTCAATGAATCTCCATTGATGTTGTTTTTCATCATAATACTCGTGTACATTGTTGAATTTAATAGGATTTGTCATGACCACAATTAAAGGGTTACTCCACCCCAAAATGAAAATTTTGTCATTAATTACTTACCCCCATGTCGTTCCAAACCTGTAAAAGCTTCGTTCGTCTTCAGAACGCAATTTAAGATATTTTGGATGAAAACCAGGAGGTTTGTGACTATTCCATTGACTTCCAAGTAAATACTTTACTACACTGTCAAGGCTCAGAAACGTATGAAAAGCATCATCAGAATAGTCCATCTGCCATCAGTGGTTCAATCTGAATTTAATGATGCGAAGAGAACAATTTTTCTGCACAAAGAAAACAAAAATAACTACTTTTTTCAACAATTTGTCTCCTCCGCGATTCCGTAGTCACCGTAGCACCGTAGCAAGTATCCGTTGAACGCAAACTGCATACGCTGTTCTGTGTCAGCCATATACTGGATACGCGGTTTTCATTCAAAGCGTAAATAAATGTAGAAGATGTATCCGTGTGGCGCAGCTGACACAGAACAGTGTACGCTATTTGCGTCCAGCGGATACTGTCCAAAATGGAGGAGACGTATTGTTGAATAAAGTCGTAATTTTTATTTGTGTACAAAAAGTATTCTCGTTGCTTTGTTAAATTCAGATTGAACCACTGATGACAGATGATGATGTCTTGTTGATGTTTTGATGATGTCTTTCATACTTTTCTGGGCCTTGACAGTGTTATTTACTTGGCAGTCAATGTTACAGTCACAAACCTCCCGGTTTTCATCCAAAATATCTTAAATTGTGTTCTGAAGACGAACAAAGCTTTTATGGGTTTGGAACTAAATGGGGGTAAGTGATTAATGACAAAATTTTCATTTTGGGGTGGAGTAACCCTTTAATATACACTGTGCAAATATATATATATATATATATATATATATATATATATATATATATATAAAATAACAATTTTTCAATTTAAAATAATTTTCAGCGGCCATTTCTTCATTCTTCAGAAATCATTCTAATATGCTGATTTGTAGCTCAAGAAACATTTTATACTATTATCAATTTAAAAAACAGAAATTAATACTTCTTAATAACAAGGGCACATTATATTGATCAAGACATTTATAATGTTACAAAAGATGTCTATTTCAAATAAATGCTTTTGAACTTTTTTTATTTCATCAAAGAATCCTGTGAAAAAACTAACAAAATATTAGGCAGCAAAAACTGTTTTCAGCATTGATAATAATAACCATTATTAATAACTAAGCAAATAATAAAGCACCAAATCAGCATATTGGAATTATTCTGAAAGTTCATTTGAAACTGAAGACTGCTGAAAATAAATTTTTCAGAAATTACAGGAATTAATAACATTTTAAAATATATTCAAACAGAAATATATAGAAAAGTTCTTTTAAATTGTAATAATATTTCAAAATATTACTGTTTTAGTGTAGTTTTGATCAAATAAATGCAGCCTTGGTGAGCATAAGTGACTTCTAAACTAATTATTACAATGTATGTATGTGTTATTTTTGTAAATTTGGTCATGTAGTGCTGTGCTAAGACTTTGTTTAGCTCCATCTGAAATAAGTCTGCCCCATCCACCTTGTTTTCTGGGTTGAAAGTATTTCCTTGCAGCACTGCAGTGTTTCTACTCATACACACCGAGCTTACGCAGCATTCTTCTTCCTCCTGGGACCAAGGAGAGACAGAGAGCTCTGGCCAGGCTTGGCCTGTGCTGTGTTTGTGTTTTATTCCGTGCCTGTCACAGCTCTGCCCCACTGCCAGAGGCCACTAAACTGAACAAAGCCGGCTAGGTCTGTCCTGACACAGAGTTAAGATGCTCCTGCAGACCACTAATTCTGTTCCGGGACTGAGAATCTGCATATGCTTAACTAGGCAGAGAATAGTGATATAAACATAGGTATTAGTGCTGTTACAATATCACAGGGACTGTGAATTACAGTTTTATTAGGTCTGCCGAATACGCTGTGACTGTTTTATCGTAATAAGTCCCCGGATGCTTTTATACAGCAACTTTCTAACAAATAACTGGTGAAGGGTACAGTCTGTAATTCGCAATAAAACAGGTGATTACTAGTTTATTAGGGTAATTCTTGTAAACTGAAGGAACATGGAGATGTTTACAACCTGTGAAGCAGAACTTAAAATAGTGCTAATATGGAAAATCATAATTAAAGCTGACTGGACACCCAGGCTGCATTTATTTGATCAAAAATACAGTAAAAACAGTAATATTGTGAAATATTATTACCATTTAAAATAACTCTATTTTAATATAATTGGCACGTATAATCTTCCTGCGACATCAACTGAATTTCAACTATGACTCAACCCAGATTAAATATTAGGCACAGTGGTGTCTCTAAAAGTAATAATCTTTCAAGTACCAAAAACAGTTATCTTCTGAGAGAGATTTTCCAGCCATCCTTACGTACAGCTGCTGTCGTTGTAGAGTAAGGGATTGTTTTGGTTTGATTGCCTTACTCAAATTCTTCTCTCAAGGAGTTGGTGTACAATTTCAGTCGATAGAAGCCAATGGCAGAAGTTCAAGTACCTTGCTGTTGAGCATTTTTATGCAATTAGACTTTGCATTTGGCATCTATTCTTTGTAGCATCGTGGGGTTTTTTGCCCACTGGCCACTTTTTACTTGCTGCCCTTAGTTTATTTTCATACCCACCCATGGGAACTTGACAAAACAACATAGATGCAGACACAAAAGACAACGTTTCCAGGTTACATTCATTGGTTTTAAAATTCACTAGAAATAGTCTCGAAACCAATTCCAGTGAAGATTCAGTAACACCACGGTGGTCATTTAACATTTGAATCAGGCATTTGCAAGAGCGCTGTTGAGGATGGCAGACATTAATCTTTAATCTCTCAACCAGATGCTGAGAGGAAAGAAATTATATTGTCTTGTTGCCATTCCAGCAGTCTGTGAAAAAGCCATTTTTATGAACCCTCCAGGTATAATATCACTAATGTATGACTGTGTTGTAGTCAGGTCTAACGCACTGGGGTTGAGCGGCATGCTGTGTTGAAGTGCGTGCCCATATATCAGTGACAGGGTTCAGAGGCTGAGAGCGTGGAGCTGAGCACTGCGGAGCCAGTAGGGTGAAGCTGGCAGAGATCTGCTCTGCACTCCATCGATCAGGCCGAGCTGGAGTGGGTCACGGTTTCAGCACTGGGCAGCTTCATTTTCACTGCAGTGGAGGCATCTCCTGTTCCACCTCTGGGCACAAACGGAGCCACATAAACACACACGCACACAGTCTTGCATAGTTGGAAGCTGCGGTTCATTAAGCTGCAGAAGGCACCGAGGTACTAGTTTTCCTCTAAGCATCCCTTAAGGGTGAGATCTGCCAGTAACACCCTGGTAACATAAAAATGCTGCATCAGCTCTGCAAGAAATACTGTATGTATTGCAGGCGTCAGACATGACTGTCTGGGTCCAGGTTTATGCTCTATAGAGTTTCCTCACCGTTTTTGTTTTAGGTAGCCCCACAGTTCCATAATGCTCAAGTACACAAATATGTGAAACAAATATTCTTGCCAATAAATGTTAATCGAGGCACCATTGCATCTGTTCAATGTCGCATGATAGGAAATTTTAATGTGTTGAATGTTATTCAATAAACAGTGCAAGCCATGGTGACTCTTATGAACCAGCTCTTTTTACTGAACCAGAACGATCTTGAAATCACTCGTTAATGGTTTGACTCAGATTTACTCGCTGAATCATTCAGAACTGTTACTCTGAATTGACTCTCAGAGTGAACTCGGAGCTTACAGCTGACTCAAAGAAACTGAAAATAATTTTTTTAGTTATATAAGATTTTAAATAAACCAGGAATCTGTGTACTGTGTGTACTGTGATACACACTTTAGGTTCTTGAGACTGACATTTGGTGGTAAAACTGTAAAGTGGGAGCTTGTTTGAGCCATAATCAATATTTCACTTTTATTTCACTGTTTTAACAAACAGGTTGAAATATTCTTACAAAAATAGAGTGAAATTTATATGGCACAAATACAATCACTACCAAACCATAATCAACTGGGAACAAAACCTCTTCTAAGGCCCTATATGGAATCTGTTTTATTTTCCCCTCATTTTTAAAAAATAATTTTTTAATCCATTTGAAATGTTAACGGGATAGTTCACCCAAAAAGGAAAATTCTGTCATTAATTACTCACCCTCATGTCATTCCACACAGAAGACCTTCGTTCATCTTTATTTTTGTTTAATTTGCAGTATTCTCATAGCTTTATTTCAAATCCAAACGTTGTTAGCCTATACTGAAAGTGCCTTTTTAGCATTGTGATCCTCTTTTATCACAGTACAGTTACACAATCTTTCATCGACATATTCACTTTAAACTCAATTAGGCTGTTAAATGCATTTGGCTTCTAGATTTGTATAAGTTGCTCAAGCAAGTGGAAACACAGCATATAGCCTACTTTTCACAAATATTTTAAATTAAAACTACCACTGACAGAAACAGTCGGCTCTCGTGTCTTTTACATTTAAATCTTTATTACAAACAGTCCCACGGGTCTTAAAGAACTTGTTTTTCTACCTCCACAAGACACAAGTGCATATTGCCTTATCTAAAAGTGTACTTTTTGTTTTAAACCTAGCCAAAAAACCTGTGAAACACAGTAGACTTTAATTATATCTATTTATTGTGAAATTACTACATTTCCATGTCAATCCATGTTCATTTTTACCGTGAACAAAGCGCTGTCACTTTAATTCAGCCGGTGCAGCACAGCAAAAATAGACTCGGTGCGGCAGCTGAGACAGTGCCACAATGTGCTCTGTGACCAATGCATGGCAAAAAAATCCCTGGACATGGGATTTTCATTTTTTTAAATTTAAAAATACAATTTTTAAATAAAAATGTCTGTTCTAGAGACATTTTGTTACACCTTTACTTAGTGATTATTTTGCCTTATGAAAGACTTATTAATTGGTTTTCTTTTGGAAATATGTTTCAAATACACACTGAATGGATTTATGACTGTAAAGCATGTCTGTGTGTGTCAAAATCGTGATTAAAATCAAAATCACAAAATTGATCAAAGAAATCGTGATAGATTTTTTTAAAGACATTCACTGCAAAAATAATGATGACGTTAATTTCAATTAATTATTTTAACCTTTTAACAGCCCTAATATTTTTTCTTAACTTTCTATTTTACAGGTTTAACTAAGAAAAAAATTACCACCAGGAACCTGTTTAAGTACCCTTGGTTGGGAAACACCTTCCTACAAAAGCATATCGAAGCATAAAGAGAAATGTCATGGGTGAATCAGCGTATCGTGCATTATGACACAATGTGGCTTGAGGACATCCGTTTTCACCTCTTCATACGTTTTCTACACGAACGTGAGCATCCCTGTGAAAAACACGAAGCTGCAGGTGACGTATGGAGAGAGAACCCCCATGTTTCCATGGCAACATGCAGGTGAAGGCATCGAGGACTAATCTGGTGTTAGATATATGAAGCTTAAACATTGTTACAGAAGTCTTCGCTTAAATCCATCACACACACTCATTCACCATCACTTGTGTTCTATTGATGTCTCCAACTAACCCTAGAATGATAATGATCACAAGCAGGCAGGTTCGACTCACCAACCAGAACGCTGCACTACTCACATCAGAGGGGGAGAAGAAGAGAATGAGCGAGAGACACAGCAGTTATTGCACCATGTGTACGAGCCCTGAAAGACTGATTTCTTCGTGATACGCTGCAGTCTTCCCCACTTCAAGAATTTCACTCACGAAGGCACATGTGCTGTGGTGATGTGACAATAAAAGTGATTTGATTTGATTCCAAACAATAACACACAGACGTTATAATGCAATCAGCTGAAAACTTTCATGCTGTATAGCAAGATGCAAATCTGCATGTTCTAACACTGTTTTTTTTTATTATTATTTTTATACAAGGCCTGATGTCCTTATTTTGAAAGTGCAGTCATTACGTCTGCTCACTGGACACATCAGATGTAGTCATGCAGTAAGAACTACTCAGCTGTTCCACAGTTCTTCCCATGATGCAAATGAGCAAGTGCATCACTGCAAAAATCATTGTCTTAATTAGTATTTTTGCCGTTTTCCAGTAAAAATCTAAACACCTTTGGAACAAAATTCATTCAAAAGATTTTTTTTTCCACCAAACTAAATTTTATTTCAAGAATAAAATCTGAACTTGAAACAAGAAGCAGAATTGCAATTTGAATGACAAATAATTGAAATTTGAAGAAATGTATATAACTTTTATTTCAGAACCAATTTTGAACTCTAAACAAGAAGCTGAATTCCAATTCAAATCAATCAATCCATCCAATTGATTTTGTAGACCAAGGTGTCACTCGTCTTCCACTCATATTAATTCAAAATTCAACTTCCTGGGTGTTGTAATCAATTCTGTTTGATTTCCAAGTGAATTGACAGAGGGACAATTTATTAAGATGTTTTCAAAGAATATATTTAATTTTAAACAAATAATAAGGAATGTTTATGCTTAAAACATAAGGTCAATATATGTTCAAAATTATAAACAATATTAGCCAATTTCAAAATAATAACAAAACAAAGTTAAGATACTGCAAATTTCTCATTTTAAAGATGTTTGCTGAAAACCAAACAAAAATCAATTGTTTGCTGTGCACACAAACATCACAGCCTAGTTGACCAAATAGACATCACTACTATACATGCACATGCATGTAGAGAGCGAAAGTACGGTACACATTCAAAAGTATAAGACGTCTTGTTAATTATCTAGAAGGAATATCACATTCCATCCTAATGCACACAGGCATATTCAAAACTATTCTCTGCACTATCACCCAGGTGAGAATTAAACATTTGTTCTGGGTCAACTTTGGACTGGGTCTACTTAAAACTCCACTGTGGTTACACTTGCGTACATATACATAAATGCATGTTGATGTTACATGACTTTGGATCAAATCAAATTAGGTAGTAATTAACCTTCGACCTGAGTGCTACAGCCTACTGCCCAAGGGATCAATGTAACCCTTTCCTGCCCCCATAACACTCAGAAAGAGAATGACAGCAGGCATAAATTTAGATACTTTGATACTGGTGATGCTGATCTTGTGCATTTTAGTGATTATCTAAACATATTAATACATATTATTGATAATAAACTTGCATTTTTTATTTGTTTTTTTAATTACCCGTAATATTTTTTTAGATTGAAACTACAGTCCCATATAAAGAGACTCAGTTGAAACTCAGATCAATAAGGATTGACATTTCCTCTGCCATATATCTGCGCTATAGGGCATTTGAGAGCCTCGGTCACACACTTATCAACATTGCCACCCGTCTAAAATCTTGCCGCTCATCAATTATCAGACTGAATATCACTTTCCAAAATTATCAAGCTTGCAGTCTGGCATTTTCACTCAACAGACTCAGTGTAGCAACTTAAGAGAGAAATCTGAATGAACCTCTGTGAAAAATAGGTCATGCACGTCTAGGACACATGAGACAGAATGTTATGAGCAACTAGAACAACATCGTCTGTTGGAGTGAGAAGGCAGCCAAAGCAAACTTTTGTGTAAATGCTAAATGAAAACAGCAGGATTAAGGTCACCAGAATAGAAAATGCATTTGAAACAAATAAAAGTAGTGATGAGTAATGGTAAAACAGAAGATCTAAAACAACTCGGTGCTTATTAAGTGCAGGGGTTTTCAAACTGAGCAATATAAAAAGCTAGATTTTCTCAGTAGCAACTAATATTACTACATTATATAAAATAATAGTTCACACAAAAATTTAAATGTACTCACCTTCAGGCCATCCGAGATGCAGATGAGTTTGTTTCTTGATTGGAACAGATTTGGAGAAATTTAGCATTACATCATTTGCTCAACAATGGATCCTATAGTGAATGGGTGCCGTCAGAATGAGAGTTCAAACAGCTGATGAATAATAATTACAAGTAGTTCACACAACTCCAGTCCATCAATTAATGTCTTGTGAAGCGAAAAGCTGAATGTTTATAAGAAACAAATCCATCATTAAGATGTTGTAAAATTTCAAACCGCTATCCATAATATTGCTTTCTCCAGATCTCTGAATCTGTTCTAATGAAGAAACAAACTCATCTATATCTTGGATGGCCTGAGGGTGAGTACATTTTCAGCAAATTTGTGTTTTTGGGTGCACCTTTAAAGGATCATTAGTTAGTAATTACATAATAGTTGAAATGAGACTTAGGAAATGTGAAAATACAAGGCAATATAAAACTGATACGGTGAACAAGTCAAACCTCTTACTACTTCATGGATTTTCATCCATTTTACAAATCATACTGCTCTCTAGAATAATTGATTCTGGTTGGTCGATAGCAGCATCCTGCAGTCCAATATGTTAGTGTAATGACCACTATAGAATCACATCTAGTTCATAAATAGTGCTAGTGATTCACTTCTTGCATCATTTTGCAGTCTCTTCTCAGTTAATTAAAAAATCTAATTAATATTTCATGTCCATTTATTTATTTAGTTAAATAAGTTGTGATCAGCTTATGCACTGTAATGCTGACCCTTAATCAAAATACGTTTCACTCACTCTAAGAAAATGTCTTGCTCTTATTGCTTGTGTTTACAATGGATAATATAATAGATAATTGATTTATAGTAATCAGATACAAATAAGAGATTTTATTTTTTAAAAGTTGGATAATCTTAAATAAGTCATATAACTGCAGTTGCTATATCTATGCTGAGATTCTCATGAGCCTGTTATAAGGATTCCTTTGTAGCAGCAGAGCATAAACATGTTTTTAGGAGACTGCTGAGTCACTGGTCGAATCCATTGCAGAATCGTGCTCCCCCTCCCTTCAATGGCTCTCCTCCTCACTCTCTCACTTTCTTCTCCTCTCTGGACTGTGTTCACTCCCTCCATCCCCCTCTCTCATTCCCATCTACACCCACCCGCTCCCGCCCCAACTTTTTCTGTCTCTTTATCTCTGTCAGCACCCCCTGCCCAGTTTCCTCTGTGCTCTCTCTCTCTCTCTCTCTCTCTCTCTCTCTCTCTCGCTCTCGCTCTCTTTCTCTTTCACTCTCCTCTCTCTGGTTTAATTAAGGGGGAAATGAGTCTGTGAGTGACGTGTCAGAGAGCAAGGTCTAGTCACAAAGAGAGTTGATAATGCAACTACTAATTCTCTCCCGCTGCCTCTGTTCCAAAGGTGCAAAAACAGCAGCAGCAAAGTCAAACGCTACAGATGAAAAAAAACAAAACTTCAAAGGCTTCAAAGATTCACTCAGCTTTTTTAAGCTTCACTTTAATCTCAACATTACAAAAAAGAGGCAACTGAGATGGAAAGAAATCTGCAATAACTGCTTTGTTTCAAGTGAAGTTAAATTTCATGACAAGCAATTGTCTGTGATTCACTATAAATATGTTTTAAGAGAAAATAACTCAAGATTTGTTGGGAGCTACCTGTGTATTTAGTTATTTTCAGCATTACTCTGGTTGAAAATCACAGATTGAATTATTAATAATCATATTACTGATATTTATTTTACTCAAATTGACCATTAAATCATCACAAAACATTATTTATGGTACTAATACTTTCTCACACCATCACTAATAACATATTTACTGAAATTATGGCTATTAAAGTGGTGTATCACATAAAACTAAAGTTATATAGTTGAGTTGAGTTTATTCATTAAACATGCAAAATATCTCTTTTATCTTGAGGCCTCATGGGATGTGCATGAAATATGCATGGGGACATAAATATAAAATTTAATTTTAATGAATTATGAACACTAAAAATATGCAATTTGACTTCTAGGCTGCACACAAAATTTCTATGCACACTGAAATGCCGTAATATAATGTTACGCTCTCCGCAGTATATGTATGAATGGAAGTCAATGGAAAGACAAGTGTAGTGTGACCGGCCCTTTATTGCAGGAGCACTTAGTTCAGCTTTTGCAAGTCATTCTTCCAGTTTTTAGGTGTCCTTACTGTAGCAGTGTGTCCTGCTGGCGGTTTTCCTAATAAGCGTGTTTAGTCATTGTCACATGGCTTCCTGACATAACAAGTCAGTTCAACCTCATGCTGAGGTTATTTAAGTAAAATAGTTTTTACCACTTTGCATGTTACTCTCTGAACTGAGCAAAATAAGGATAAGTGTGAAAATTCCTTTCCTGATTGGCTTACAAGATCTGCCATTTGACCAATGGCTGAGAGCATCCGCAGTCTCTGGTGCTTGCAGTGCTGACATGTAGTAGAATGTGCAATATTTTAATCTTAGCAGTCTGCTTAACATATTTAGGATTTTTAATTTTTTTTAAATGTTAAAATTAAATGTTTTCAATCTAATTGAGTGAACAAATAAACCTAAAATAAACCATGCTAAATTTAACAAAATAAAAATTCACCTTCTCTACTCTATGTGAGAGAAAATGCCACACATTCAGAAGGTATAATATATTCCCATTGTACATCCTCAAACAATTGTTTCACTTTCATTTTTGCTTTTCCCAACAGACAAAAAAGTTCTGGAATACTCAGACCAAATTAGATTGGACGAGTTTTGTTATTCTTGTCAACTCAACATTCACATGCTGCTGCCAAACAATGTTTCACGGCAGGTGCTAAATTTAATTTGGGCCTCTCCTCCCCGACAGGTTTCTATTAAACGTCGCTGACGTCAAAGCGGACGCCATCTTTGTCGAGGGCAGAGCAGCTCTCCATTGAAGAAGAACACACGCGCATTGCCGTTGCAGCAGCTCAGTTCATACAGAAGGGGGTTGATAGTACTTCGCTGTTGAAATTCGCAGACAGACACTTCATTACTGACGGTCGTCCACCGACTACGAGATCAGGTAAGCTTTATTTCAAGAAAGAGATGAGGAAAAGGATTTGATGCGATTATTTTTCGTAATTCTTTTAAATTTGTATGGACAAAAAAGTGGTTGCCTTGAAGTCGGAGCGCAGGCAAGAGTAACAGTGGATATCAAAATGCAGTGCGAAAACTGCCTAATTAAAGAAATCCGTAACCTTTCATTTTGCGTATCCGTTTGAATTTAAGCTTCATGCACTGTTCGGAGGATGTCAGATTTCAGGGACAGTCTTGTGTGGTTAACATGCATTTGAATCGTGTGTTGGATGCGGCACGGTGTGGGCGGTTTCTGCGTTCAGCACCCTGGACAGAGACTGCGTTTGCTCCACTGCGCTTCTGTCCTGAATTCACATCCAGCCCCTGCAGCTGAATTACCATTATATGTCTAGCAAAGTTTTGCGCAGGGACGCCGTCTAAATAATGGTTGATTTTACCAGTTGTTTAAGAGACGAAGACCCTGTTGACGTTACAGCATCAGGCCATTAATCACTGAAATGACAGCGAAAACTAACGCCTAGTTGTTATAGCCTATTTTGCAGCAGCTTTTTTTTTTTTTTATCGCAGATCGGCTCTCGTTGCTTTGCCTGCCAGATTCATTTTCTTGTCTCTGAATATAAATAATAAAGGTTCGATGGCATCGGGTGAGGATTTATCTAAAGTGATCAGTGATTGATAGTGGGGAGGTCAATATGGCAAACTGCGACAGAGTGGTCGAGAATTAATGCGTGTTGCAGAGAAAGCAGAGTGGGGAGAGATGGGATGACACAGAGATCAAACTTATTTAATGGAACCGATATATTCGTTGTTAGCAGACTTTTATTTGGACCAAATCATATCAACCTTGCCGTATGTATGTGATGAGGCAGCGGTAATTATCAGTGCGTGTCTTCCTGGTGGTAGACGATGGGCGGGGGCTTGAGCAAAGACGAGCGGGGGCGGATGCTGGAGATACCCTCACTGACAATGATTCTTTGGGCTCACGTATGACTAGGGATGGAAATCATAGAAAAATTGCACAGTTTCATAAACGATTCTTTTAGTAGCTACTTTTGAGGAAGACATTTTTGGAAAAAAGACGAGTGTTGCCAAATAATGCGATCGTTTCAGACTTTTACAGACTTTTTAGAGGCAGCGTAATGCCATTCAATAATTGTCCTTAACTATACAAAAAAAATAATTCGTTCATATATATATATATATATATATATATATATATATATATATATAAAAAACCAGACTACAACTAAACTCTACTGCAAAAAATAGGCTAATGTAAAGTTACACGTTGTCGTATGAACAACCAGTCAGTAACTAGCCTACACTGATTTCAGTCTCACGAGACTTAACATAACATCGTAACACAGAAACAGCTCGACTGATTTGTAATTTGAGTCACAAAGAACTGACTCGTGACAGTCAGACGTCGTGTTGTATGGTGTTGAGTCACCAAAAAGAACCGACTCACATGAATCATTCGATTGGGAATCGATCTACACTCGTCGCGCTGTATGTTGTTGAGTTGAATCACTAAGAAACCTTTTCCGATTGGTTCGGGAATCGATCTACACTTGTACGTTTTTGATTTGCTAAAAAGAACCAACTTAAAAAAGTCATTCGTAATCGCTCTACATTCAGCAGCAGTGTTGAATAACACTACCAGAGCATTTTAGTTTTATAACCACACTGGCGTCTGAGAGCCGTAAACGGAACCGAATGTGACGAAAATAAAACAGCTCTCGAACGGCCCTTAGTTCCAAACCCTGTGTGATGCAGATTTAACAACGCTCCCAAACCCAGAGCCATCTTCGCCTTATGACACATCCTCACGTGCAAAACACATTCTGGCTCACAGAATGTACTGATTACACAATAGTATTATCGCGTAAAATCCCTACATTAACCGGATGTCCGTAACAACCTGAAATATCATCTAATCATCCAATCAGTGACTTGGGCATGTCAGGATACTGCAAAGAGCTTTTTTTTCTGTCACGTGCCTTCATCTTGCACCTGCAAATGCTCTAATTGTTTCTCATCACGACTGTTTTTGGCCATCCTCCTGTTGTTGTAAGGTTAGTAAATGCGCATGCTTTTACTGACGCATATATGAGCAACAGAAAATGATACTTTACTATAATGAGCGGAGCATTGGGTTTCGCTTGTTCCGGTCTGTATTTGTCTTGCGGCGGTTGTGAGACAGGTTGGCACGCTTCTGTTGTTGAATCTGATGGTTTAATGCGGCTTATTATGGCTTGACTGCAGAGCGCAGGGCGGCAGGAATGTTCCCTGAATAAGTGGTGACTCACGCGATACCAGACCGCGATTCCTCTTGATTTATCGATGCACATTGCTAGTTAATATTACAGGTACATCTCAAAAAATTAGAATATCGTGAAAAAGGTCAATATTTTTCATCACTCATTTCAGAAAGTGAAACCTATATATTATATAGATTCATTACACAGAGTGAAATATTTCAAGCCTTTATTTCTTAAAATTTTGATGATTATGGCTTACAGATAATGAAGACCCAAAATTCAGTGTCTCAGAAAATTAGAATATTACATAAGATAAATAAAACAAAAATACATTTTAAGCAGAAATGTCAGGCTTCTGAAAAGTATGTTCATTTCTATGCACTCAAAACTTGGTTGGGCCTCCTTTTGCATGAATTACTGCATCAATGCGGCGTGGCATGGAGGCAATCAGCCTGTGGCACTGCTCAGGTGTAATGGAAGCCAAGGTTGCTTTGATAGCGGCCTTCAGGTCATCTGCATTGTTGGGTCTGGTGTCTCATCTTCCTCTTGACAATACCCCATAGATTCTCTATGGGGTTCAGGTCAGGCGAGTTTGCTGGCCAATCAAGCACAGTAACACCATGATCATTGAACCAGCTTTTGGTACTTTACTTTGGTACCAGCTTTTGGCAGTGTGGGCAGGTGCCAAGTCCTGCTGGAAAATGAAATCAGCATCTCCATAAAGCTTGTTAGCACAAGGAAGCATGAAGTGCTCTAAAATTTCCTGGTAGATGGCTGCGTTGACTGTGGACTTATGAAAACACAGTGGACCAACACCAGCAGATGACATGGCAGCCCAAATCATCACTGACTGTGGAAACTTCACACTGGAGCAACATGGATTCCAAATTAACCTTGATTTCCAAATGAAATGCAAAATTTACTTTCATCTGAAAAGAGGACTTTGGACCACTGAGCAACAGTCCAGTTCTTTTTCTCCACAGCCCAGGTAAGACGCTTCTGACGTTGTCTCTGGTTCTGAAGTGGCTTAGTAGCCCTTTTCCTGAAGACGTCTGAGCGTGGTGACTCTTGATGCACTGACTCCAGCTTCAGTCCACTCCTTGTGAAGTTCTCCCAAGTGTTTGAATCAGCTTTTCTTGACAGTATTCTCAAGCTTGCGGGCATCCCTGTTGCTTGTGCACCTTTTCCTACACAAATTCTTCCTTCCAGTCAACTTATTAAATATATGCTTTGATACAGCACTCTGTAAACAGCCACTCTTTTCAGTAATGACCCTCTGTGACTTAAACTCTTTGTGGATGGCGTCAATG
Organism: Barbus barbus; assembly: GCF_936440315.1. Classification (NCBI taxonomy): domain Eukaryota; kingdom Metazoa; phylum Chordata; class Actinopteri; order Cypriniformes; family Cyprinidae; genus Barbus; species Barbus barbus. The sequence continues at coordinate 22,762,201 of NC_136742.1, forward strand.
TTCGTCTTCTGGATCATTGCCAAGTCAGCAGTTTTCCCCATTATTGTGGTTTCAAAGAACAAGAGATACCTGGAATTTATACTGTAGAGATGGTCATTAATTGAAACTCAAATGTAAATATTCTAATATTTTGAGATACTGATTTTTGACTTTCATAAGCTCTAGTCATCAAAATTAAAACAAAAAAACTTTTGAAATGTTTTACTTTTACATGTAATGAATCTAAAATATATGAAAGTTTCACTTTTTGAAATGTTACAAGAAAAAATGAACTTTTTCACAATATTCTAATTTTTTGAGATGTACCTGTATAAACAAACCTGATCTTAATGCATTCTATAATATATAGCATGTAATGTTAATACATAGTTCATATTTAACATAAACAAATAGATATAGCGATTTATCCATATACTTATGGATTGTTACATGGGTTGTTTATGCAAGGATAAACAATTGTACCCAAAGTCTAAATTATAGGTTCAGGTTTATTATATGTATTTCTGAGCAGCACATGTTCACAGATTCCAGTTTTAATAAATGGCTGAGCTCAGTCAGGAGTGATTCACTTAAACAAATCCTACAAACCAATTAATATGTCATCTGGAAATGGTTTCATCAAATCTCAACACTGAGAAAGCGAAGTGCTTTATTATGGTTGCTCCAATGTCTTAATTAATCACTGTAACAATGAAATGTTGTGATAGATATAATGAAAAAAGAAAACCAAAATCTTTACCAGTAACCTGTTATGGGAAATTAAATTGTTCTTTTCAGTTGTCAGTAAGTCCTTGATTTCATATTCCTAATTACATATAGCCTTTTAACACAAAATAGTTTTAGATTAAAGCACCAGCTGGGTCAAAAATGAGAACCGATTTGTTATTCCCTAAATTAAAAAGAGCAGCCAGTCTTGGGGGTGGGGGTGGGGGGCACTGAACAGAATCTAGTAACCAATAACATGGGCCGAAGTACAAAATGGCTTCCGGATATCTCTGCGACAGTCCTGCTCTAGTGCACTTGGTTGAACACTCACAGATTGAAAATATGGTCAAATGCGTCACAAGAGCATAAAAGGCAGAAGACCGCAATGGATGAAAAGATGAGCAATGGGAAGAGGCGGGATAATGTTGGTAGAAGAAAAATAAGCAGATAAGGGACGTCAGAAGAGGGCGGCTGAGAATGAGAGGAGAAAAGACAAGATACCCTGAAGAATTAGCTTGTATGATGCATAATGACTCCAGTAAGAAGCCCCCTCATGGCAAACATCTCAGCCTGTTAGCTCTGCCCACACATGTGGGTTTCCCCTCCACCATCTGCAAATATCAATAGTGCTGGAGGTTTCTGAGGGTGGAAAGAGAAGCATCATAAATCAACATAAGGACTGACGCTGTCCTCTCTCTGTGAACACAATTTTCAAGAGGTCACGGTGGTTAGTGAGTGCAGTCTTAAACTTACTGAATAAAAGTGAGATTAATCAAAGGATTAAGAGCTAGCTGATGTAATTTACTGTCGTTTGTACTTGCCACGTAATACTGAAAGAACTGAAGCAATGCGGCGTGTACGCATTTGACATCTAGTTTATGAAAATGTTCATATAAGACCTTATATTTGTGGTTGTTGCAATGTGGAAATAGTATGCTGTCATGGGTAATGCAATTGTTTAAAATGTCTGTATTAATGCATGATGAAAATGACTTTTTTACCTGTGACATTTGTCTTTGCCAGGCATCTTAATGTTTGTGCCTTATCAGATAGACATTTTATGCATTTGGCTACTTTTGCAAGCTGTTAGTGTGAGCAATTTGGACGAATGTTATGGCATCTGTTCATTTGCTCATAGCTGCAGTCTGAAGCCATTTTAGAATTGTAGCTCTCTCAGAGTACTGAGAGTTCATGTAATGAAGTTTTCTACATGTATAAAGGCACAGACAGATGAGATCATGCAGATGATTCATACTTTCTCAGTTTACATGTAAAGATTAGGCAAGCTGATTCCATTAAAGTGGAATCGTATTTCAGTATTAAGTAGCATGCTCTAGTAAATACTACTTGGAAATTCAATATTAGCCTTTGCTTCATGTTTGCATATTTCTTTTCAGGATTATTTGACTGTTGACCCATGTTTGAGATGCCAAACAATACACACTGGCTCATTTAAGTCATTCAATAGGATGGAGAAAGACAAATTTGCTATAGTTGAAGTATTGACGCTTGTATTTTCTCTCTTTGAATGTCAATCACTGATGTTTCTCATTCAGAAAAAAATCCTTTCTATTGTCTACACTTTATGTGAATGTAGCTGAGCTATATGTTATGAAGCACTCCGTATGTAAGAAATGATTTAGTGGCATTCACTGTTTTTGATTATACATATTCCAAAAATGGAAAATGGAGCATTTAGAAGGTCCTTCATTAAATAGCCATTATTTTGAGCATATGTATAACAAAATTTATGCTTAAACAATGAGAATAATTTAATAATCAGCTAAAAAAAACAGATTAGCTTAAATTTTATGAATAGAATAGTTGTCTTACGTTCAGTCAGTTACTGGTGCTTTCAAGAATTTTTATTAAAATGCATAATTTAATTTAATTGTTTATTTATACAGCTTTATTTATTTTAGCTAAATGCGCCTCTATGAAATAAATCTGTTAATCGTGTTTCTGTTGAGCAAAAGCTTTTGTCTGCTTCCTGGATCTTGGGCTTCCTAATTGCTTTTTAATGTCTGTTGTTTATGACTCCTCAAATATTTAACACCTGCTGATGCTATCATTCAGGTGTCACTTTTTTCTGTACTTTCTTCATGCCACCTACCCCTCCTGTCTGATCAACAAAACAAATGTCACAACCACATGATACTATCAGTGCAGTGCAGTGCAGTGAGATTTTCATATAAATTACTTTTGTTGGCACCCAATTCGCCTTTGATGCATTTTGTCTGTGCTGCAATGTTTGTTGTTGAAGGCACATATAAATGCAATATGAGAATGTTAGTATGCCAATCAAAAAAGAATGTCAATGGAATGCAGTTAAAAACAGATCTTCTGTAGGTGTGAGGACGTCTGAATGTTGTTGTTTTTAGTGGGTCTGTTTCTATAGAAAATAAAAAATGGTAGTTGATGGCTTCCTCTGCTGCTTTCTGATCATCATTCCTATGAAGTTGCAATAAAATCGGGAAGGTCACACTCAAACAGACTGCATAGCCAGCCCTCCAATCCTTGCCCTGTCAAACTCATCACTTCATCACTCGTCATTTCGCTAAGAACCTTGGAGCCAGATGGGGAGGCGAAAGGGAACAGGGTGTCGGGTGGGGAACACAGTGTCTGTTTTAATGGCCGTGTTGTTCATAAATCCACCCTGGGGCTTCCCCATGAGAGGGAGTCTGACTCTGAGGTTTACAGGCAGCGAGGAGGGAGGGCTCTATGCAGTAGGACCTGATGCCGTTGCTGCAGAGCTGAACACAAATGGGCTTGTGAAATGGACTCTGTCAAATCAATTGCATTGGCTGTTGAATCCCCGCTAAATCACAAGGCCCTTCAACCCAGTGTAAAAGGGGGATATAGATGAGGTTCTAATGCTGCTGCAGTCGTTCTAGTCTATGGCGCAGCAACATGAGTGCGTAGTGCAGAATCTTCTAGGAAGAATACTCCGTATGCAGCCGCATGCACACTGGAATGTTTAATTTCGATCAGTACTAATGACCGTCACAGATCACAAGCATAATGATTTTCTGTTAGAGAGTACATGGTCTGTTGATTATTTTGCAGCATTAACTATGTAAATAAAAAAAAAATAACTGAACATAAATATAGGAGCCTGATAAAAATGCTAATTTTAGAAGAAAATTTCAGACGGCACTTAGAGGCTTTTGCATCTGAACTCTTCAAATATTTTTTGCATTGTAGATGAGAAGAAAACCATGGGGAAGCCCACCTACTTAGACTTCTGGTGGCATATTCCTAATTCACTGCAGTATAATCAAATTTGTACTATACTGTGTTGAGGTCTTTTTATCTTATATTGAATTTTCCACATGGTTTACATGATTATACTTTTCTATTTCAATATATTATACACATGATTTGTACAAGGAGTGTGAGCAGTACCATGTGTTAGCAGAGCTCTGGAATCTCTCCACACAATCCTCCACTCAGGAGGAAGGGGACTGATGTTATTAATCACTGCTCATGAGAGGAGGGGGTGGCATCGCTCAGCCCTGTGCTCATCTGGTTGTATTGCCTTGTGAATAATAAGCCATTGCTATAGTTTACAGGTGGCCGGCTTCATCTGTTACTCCATAATTTTCAATCAAGGACAAGGCATGGCTGGAGACAAATGGGAGCATTAATGAACTCAGGGACCTCCCTAAATAATGCATCACCTGCTGCAGTTTATATTGTACATTTGTTCAACTAAACATAACTGCAACTGTTGACATGTATTTATTATACTGAATTATTAAAATTTTCACTCAGAAACTTCTGGTAAATTTGAAGTAGAAATACTGAAATAGTATTTTCTCGTTTATTTAAAACTTTGAAAAATAATTTTTTACATTGTACATTAAATGTGCTTTCTGGTGGTATGAGAAAACAAAGCTAACTATGCTGTTGATTTATTGTGGTATATGGTTTGATGGGAATCTCAGATGTTCATCAATTTGCCAAGCATAAAAGGTATGAATAACATGGCAAAAATCCAGTTTTTGAGCAGTTTTCTGTCTTCTTTTTTCCGTCTTTGCATTGGTGAAATAGGATTCTCATACAGACTCTGATTTTGAAACATGTCAAGCTCGATAACTCGCTCTACGAGAGTCAATCTGTTGCAACATACATAACACTGTAGAGGGGAAATACCATAACCCTATTTCAAAGGTAATCTTGTAAAACACATCTGTTTCGCCTGACTCAAAGATTTAGAGGTCAGGCATGATAAGTTCATTCCATTTCAGGGGATACAAGGTGAAGTTAGCGTTTAACAAAGTGTGTGAGAGCAACAACAGAGTGGTTACTGGTGCAGGCTTTAAGTTTTGGAGGAGGACAGTTTTTGTGTGGTAACTGAAGTGCTGCAGTGAAGGGAGAGGCTGCATGTTTGAAGAGAGAAAACAAAATGGCAGCCAGCCCCGAGTCGGAGGATGAGTGAGCACACACATACACACACATGCAGCTATTCTAAAAGAGCATGTGTTTGAACCATCAAGCTTCTCATTGTCTCGGTAAGCAAACATACAGCTACATACAATTTCCAGTATCACACAGTAACTTAATGGTCAATATGTAATATTCTGGAGCCTAGTTCAGGAGGAAACTTGCTTCATTATGTTTACTGCTTTTAGAGTCATTATTGTAAAACTTTTATTCCAGGACAGTAACTGAGTCCAATTATTGTTTGTTCTTAAATTTTGTGTAGTGAAAAAATATATATTTTTTTATTTTCAAAGCAATCATTCTACTAAATATTTTGTTGTCTCTCCCAATAATAACTCTCCCAAAAAGTATTAAGTAATGTGTAATGATTATTTTAATGGCTAGAGATCATAAAGAATGGAAAAAACATTAATATTGTACTCTTGGCAAAAGAGTGATCCCTGCTTTTCAGTTTTTCTCTGTTTACTAGTATTAATTTTCTTGTAATCCCTGTCCAGTCTTGTAGATTTCATATATATGTTTATACAGTAATGTTCTATAGAGATGTACACAGGTCTCATCGTCCACATTTGAGTGCCTCAGAACTAGCTCGCTTCATCTGCCATCATTCAACAAGCAGAAAATAATAAGAGTCATCAATTAAGCAGAAAGGAGAGCATTTTCATATTTGCATAATTTTTCTTCTATATTTAATGACTGGTAGTGCACTGGAAAAAATAGCATGAATAGTTACCACTACCTAATGCATTATTAATAATCCTGGGATATAGGCAAGAGCTACAATCATTTTAACCTGAAAGCAGAAGTGAATTGCAAAATTAATAAACTGAAAATACAAATAAAATAAAAGCCTAACCTTTTGACCTTCTGTTTACTGAACATCTGTTAACAGGTCAATAATTGAGGATCCCATCTGCTCAGTTCTCAGTTGGCTTACACTGATGTTAGCTTTTTGCATTGTTGCAGGTTTAGCTAACCAACAATGCAAAAGCCTGCTAATGGTGACATTCATAATACAGCAAATAACATTACATTTGCTTTTTCAGTAGTAAAGAACAGTGTGGGAAGTAACCAAAGAAAGTAAATTAGCAGAAAACTGAGTCCTGAGCTTTCACTGGCATAGTTAAAACAATTTTCCAACATTGTTTTGCTTTTGAAAAAATGAAGGCAGCAAGGCACCTCTTTGATTTGGCCCATCATTATTACTCTGGTCTCTAGAATTGTGCTGAACTTTTAGGTTATTTCAAAAAAACTGCCACAAAGAACGAGCTCATTCTTCAGAGGTTAAGTGAGGACATGCGAGAGACGTTTCTGTATTGGTGTGTTTCACAGGCACCAGCTAAGGCACCAAGGCATATGGCACCATACTGCAAATTCATCACAAACATGTTTCTATTACCCTGAGCGAGCCTGCATGAATACACAGCCTGGATGATGGGTCAATCAATTTTAGATTGGTGCTCCCTGGTCTTTAACCAAAGCAGAAGATGACATTCATGTCACTGGTGGAGATGGGAGTGTAATATTGCAGCCTTTAGAGTCTCTGGAGTATTTCACAGTAAAAGGTCAGGCAGGCATGTTAAATTGAATCGCTTGAGTACAATTATGCAATTAATAGAGGCAGTATTGCTCTTTAATACCTGCTTGGAATTCATTGGATATTTCACTGATAGTGTTGTGTATGGTTGAGTTGGATGATAAATTAAGATGTCTGTTCTTGTATACGAGCATGAGAGTTTGTAAAAGCATGTTTTACTTTTAACTTTGAATCAGGATGGCATCATTGCCCACATGCTTGTGCAGTTTAACACACACACACACACACACACAATTATTCAGTAAGCCGGTCTTTCTAGACCCCTTGGGATATCTTGCTAGCTGTCAAGCCAGTCTTTTCAGGAATATATCTGTTAAGCTCACAGTTTCCATGACAGAGCAGGAACAAATTTCTCCTGGTACACCCAGAACCTCAGGGAAGAATTTAATCAGCTAAACACAGCAGCCAGCACCTCGGCACGAAGAGACGAGGCGATGGGCTCCTTAAGAGCAGACAATGTCCTACTGTCCATTTCATGACATTTAATTAGCCTGTGTAAATGAAATGAGTTTATTAGGTGTATGAGTCTATGAATTTAACGTCCGTGGCTGTTTCTCTGAGGAAGACAGTATTGGTTTTGCATGGATATATTGTCTTTGTTAATTCTTAAATCTGGATGACACATTTCACTATTCGAGTGAGCTCCATCATTTAATGTTTTCCTTTTCTCTGTCTTTGTCTGATTCTTTTAGCTTCCCCCAGACTTCCAATAAAACCCACTCTTCCCAGTTGGAGACCAGCTCCACCCACCACACCCAACAGCCATGGCAGATGATTCGGATATGCGCAATGAGCTCTCTGACATGCAGCAACGTGCAGACCAGCTGGCCGATGAGGTAAGGTCATTCACTTCCTCTCTTTATGCTACACTTACATGAACAACAACCTTCAAACTTTAACTAGTTGCAATCAAAAGACAAATGCAGTGCCAACTAAGGGACAAAAATGGAGCTTCATGAAGCATGGATGTGTTTTTGACCATCAAACCAAGTGATAATGAAGAATATTTACAGTTAATAAATGTAAACTCCCATTTTCTTATTGGGAGATGCATTTAGCAATAAATTAATTAATAGTTAAGATCATGTATGACTAAGAATACTAATAAAACAGTGGTCACATCAGTAGCCAAAATAGATTTCTTTCCACATGGAGCAGGTGAATATTAAAAAGCTGAACCCTTTTATCTCTGTAACTTCCTGTTATTGGCCACTTTATAGAGTGATTAATAATTGTATAAATTACATTATTATAAAATAGTCATTTAAAATAATTATTAGATATTTAATTTATTATTTATAATGATAATTTAAGATTAATTAATCATGGCTTACTATGAATAGTGCATTTCTATTTTATAAAGTTATTAATACTTGAATTAATTGTTATTATAATATTAATACGGGTAATAATTTTAATATATTTTATTAATTATTTGAAATTATTATAATTTTAGATTAATACATTAATCATGGCTGACTCTGAAGAGTGCACAACTGAAAACATTTTTACATGATGCTGCATCAATGCCGATATTGAGCAACAGAAACAATAATGTAATAAATAAATAAATAAATTAGCATTATTTTATTTGCTAAGTCATCTGTTTAGTTGAAGCAGACATTAAATTAGTTTTGCTCTCATCCAGGTCACTGACATAAGTTAATTATTTCACATTTTCATGCTCTGTTGATGGCTTGGAAAAATTGCTGTAATTTATTCTACAGATTTATTTATTTCCATACAGCTTGTTCTGTGGGCTGCAACTGTGAGATGTCAGAGTCCATATGTGAATGTGTGTGTGTGTGATGTGGCGGGAGGGTTCACCTGCACTCTGCCTTGCATAACGCTGCAGCATTTGCTGTGTGTGTGTGTGTGTGTGTGTGTGTGTGTGTGTGTTTGTGAGAGCTGGGGTGGCGTCTGTGAGTTTGCGGCCTGATGAAGCTCCTAACTGCCACCCCACGCTATGGTTCTCACAGCTGAGCAGAATATTAAAACACAAACAGCACACCACATTGCAAAATTGGCCTCCAGGCTTCTAATCCACAGAGATATGAATTCATAATAACCAGACTCTCAGTCTATGATATTTGTTTGAAAAATGCTGTAGATCTACTTATATAAATGGCAAACTGTTGAAATATGTTCGGTATTTGTAATGTTTAGTAAGAAGGAATTATTCAGCTTATTTTGGCATTTCACATCAGTGAGAGACAGAAAGATGAGGTGGTCACAATGGTGGATGGCCTTAGATGTAAAGATTGAAAGGAGAGATGAATGATGTTCTGATGCTTAATGCAGATTTTTTTTTTCTGTAGAGACTTAAATGTTTTGGTATGTTAGTGCTGTAAAGAACATCCATTGATTATTTATCTATTATAGTGTGTGTTAAAAATCCTCCCACACACTACAGTTTGTGGAGGTTTTTATCTCTGTCAGTTCAATTCTGGTTTTAACATTCCCCCCCCCCCCCCCCCCCCCCCAACAGTCACTGGAGAGCACCCGCCGTATGCTGCAGCTTGTGGAAGAGGTAAAGAGACACTTTATTATATTTATATTAAAATTATTTCTCAGTGTATGCATATGCTCTTTCTTTCTGATCACAAATGTTTAATAAATGATCTGTCATAAGATATTTTTTGAAAGAAACAAACGTACTTATTCAGCGAGGATGCAATAAATTGATCAAATCTGACATTAAAGACTTTTACATTATTATAAAATATTTCTATTCCAAATAAAAGTTTTTATTTTGAACTTTTATATTCATCAAATAATCCTAAAAAAAAAATTCCATGGTTTAAATTTGATTAAATATTAATCTGATTTAAATATTTTAATTAGCTTAATATTTAATCAAATTTAAACCATGGAATTCAATTGTTTTTGAAAAATAAACAATATTAGAAATGTTTCCTGAGTGCCGAATCAGCATATTTCAATTCTGCAGATTTCTGAAGGATCATGTGACACTGAAGACTGGAGTAATGGCTGCTGAAAATTCAGCTTTGCCATTACAGGAATAAATTAAATTTTAAAATATAATAAAGTAGAAAAAAGTTATTTTAAATTGAAATAATATTTCACAATATCACAGTTGATCAAATAATTGTATCCTAAATAATAAAAATTATAAAACAAAAAAAATTAAATGTACTATATTAACATGTTAAATTGACAGCCCTAGAATTTTTTTTTATCAATAAATCAAGAGATAAATACTTATATTTTATTCTATCTTGAGAGCTAGTCTGCAGACAGAGCTCAGCAAGCTGGACTTGGCTAAACTAGGTTAGATGGGTTGAGGGTGTTAAAGAGAGAAAGAGAAGAGAGGTGTTTATATCTGAGGGGAAGAACTATGATGAAGTCTCCGCAACATATCTCAAGGTCATATCGATAATCACAGCCCATATCTCTGCAAAAAGCACCTCCCTATGTCCATTACTGGCAGATCAGAGAAGTGATAAGTCGCCTCTGAGTTGACAAATAGACAAGTCGCTTGAGGCCTCTAAGGCTGACAGACTGATAGACAGAAGAAAACTGGAAAGGGAGGGTGAACATAGATCAAGAATAATTTGTCACTGCTGACACAGTCGATCTAAGATACTACTTATGTCAGCCCATACCAGCCTTTTCCTGTATTAGACTAATCAAATGTTCTCGGCACTTATAGACTATCAGCAGTATTCCTGCGTTAGGCCAAAACAGAGGTAAATCACATTCATTATTTATACTTGTATAAGAATTGAGTTTGTTCCAGGCTTTTACTGCTGCGTGGAAATTCAGCGGTTTATGGCACAAACAAATTAATCCCCAAGGATCCATTTAGGGCACATTGTGATCCCATCAAGAATGAGGGGGGTGCTGCTTCATGTCCCGCTGATTTATGCACCACCGAGCCTTACGATTATACCAAATATCGATATCCCGCTCCCCTCAAAGCGCTGAAGCTGCACTTCCTGAAATATGTCACAGCTGCCTGTTATTTTCCAAACTCCAGGAAAAACAGCACAGCAAATTTACCTCATTGATCATTAGGTTTACGGAAAAGTCATGTTTTGTAAGTGGTGGATGAGATCTAGGATGCCAGTGACCAAAAAGTAATGGACATTGGTTGCTCAAAGACGTTTCTTATTGAAGATTAGAACTGTAAGAGCTGATTTATAACGCAGACCTTTTCAGGGCGCTATTAAATAATAAACACGTCATGGATGACATCTATAGCAAAATATGAATTGGAATCTCTGAGCACATCGGTACTGGCCTTTACGTCCTTGTGCTAATGTCCCCTAATAATTTTTACAGAGGTTTGGGAGGAGTAAATGTCCTCATAAGATTTAATGAGGTGACAGATGATTTGTTGTGATATTAATGGGCAAACCAAATAGTGTGTCCTCAATATCTGAGGAATGAAAAGGCATCGCTTGTTCTGTGTAGCACCTTCAATGAGATCCCACTGTATTTGTTGCATAGCCTAAATATTTGGTTGTACTCCAACACTCATTTATTCTTCTAAACAAAAAAGTGGATTCATTCATTGCTGCCATTTCAGAATTTCATTGATGGATTTTTTGTACTGTTTAAGGGTGAATTGTCTCAAGACATGAAAGCTCAGAAAAGACTCTCAATAGATTCTGTCTCACATTAGCAGAGAGAGTGCATTTACTAATGATATTGATCAGAGCTGTATGCTCCACAGTAATTAGCGTCTGCTTATTTAGTCTAAGAAAAAGGAGAAGAACATTGTGCAATTTAAAATGTCACCAGTACAGCCTGAAGGTTTCCCTGTAGACTGCCTCTGGAATGAGCTTTGTGTTTTGTGTGCTGAACCTCACCTCTTTTTCTTTGTCCTTCTTTATTCTCCACTTTGTTTTCCATGTATTTCACCCTCTTTTCCATGCTTCTTCTCCATGGCTCTCGATGCATAGAGTAAAGATGCTGGTATCAGGACTTTGGTTATGCTGGATGAGCAGGGAGGTAAGTGTGGATGTATTTTAGATGACAATTTTCATGCATTCTTGGCACATAAAAAATATAATATTGAATATGTCTGTTAGCTTTTCATATAAAATTTTATTTTTTTTAAATAAATTTGCATTAATAAGCAACTATAGCATGTATCATTTGCTTCATTTCTGATTTTCTTTCAGTTAATTCCACTGATTAATGCATAAAGCAATTAAAGTCATTTTATGCTATGTAATTATGATTTCCTCTGCTCTTTCTGAAGTAATACAAAATCTTTCACCTTTTGCTAACACGTTTCCTCTTTTATTTAATATTTTTTCGATATACTGTATTACTAAAAACAGGACTGGCCACTGTAACTGTCCATTTAATGCTTGTATTTAAAACAAGTTTACTGTTCATTTTAAAAAGTAGTTGCCATCACATTAGTTTTTTAGGTAAGCAGCTTGTAACAATAAACTTTCAAGAAAAAAAAATAAAGCAACGATCGATTTAGCTGGTAATGACAAATGACACTGTTTCCCATAAACTGCACTAATACTCTTTTGTATAATCCCTGGCACAATGCTAATATGATAAAAAACAGATATATTACCTACTTCAACAGTGTAATTTCAATACGTAAAAAAGGTAAAGTGGGCCATCAAATATAAATTGACAAGGCTCTAAACAGCTTGCTCCCACTTTAAAAGCACACGTTAGCTTGTTTGGCTTAGAGTGATTTAAAAAATTACATAATTGGCCTTGCTCTAAGCATTAGCTTCTTAGAAGCCCTCTGATTGGCTCCTGCGTGTGAGAGCCCCCTGTCTGCAGCCAGTAATTAGTCTTTTCATACAGAGAATGAGATCTCACTCCTTCATCCCCTCAAACTGAGGCCTAAAGCTTATTTAAACGAAACTCTCAGCCCAGAGGTGACACTAAGCTAGGCTGTTATCAAGGAATGAGGTATGTCAAAAGTTCAATTCCTGGTTTTAAATGAGAATTTATAGAATTTTCATTAATCATCTTTAGGTTAATTTGCTTTGCTAAATGAAAGTGCCTTGAAATGCCAGGGATTAAACAAAAGTAACTTATGTGTTAGGCTTGTTTCCCTCTTGAACCATTCCCAGTTTGCCTCTCTCTTTCCTATGACTGATACCTTCACTAAACCTCTTAACAATATCGAACACACCCTGACTGCACGACAAACACACCAGACTGCATCACCACAGGTCACCCAGCACCTCAGCCATATCATCCCCTAACCACACAGAAGCCACACAAACAAACCTTAATCTGCTCCCTCTTCCATTGTACTGAAGAGAAAAGGAGGCTGTCGGCTTCTAGCAAATGAGTCAGCAAACTACAGCCACAAAGCCTTGAAAGAGATCAGGGCAGTGTTTTATTCTGCCCCAAGATCTAATTAAAGAGACACTGTCGCACTCCTGCAGTGGCCCTTATGGGAGAATCTGTCTACTGTTGGCCGGCAGGGTCAAATTTGAGCTAGAACTGCCTGTGTCCACTGTGACTTCATCCACTTGATGAAGTCTTCCAAGTGTTAAATGTGAAAGTCAACGTGAATTGCCATTTGCAACCCATTTTACATCCAAAATGTGATGGATTTTGAGTGACAAAGGATATTAATGAGAAAAAATGTTGGGCGGGGCTTGATTTGATTTATTGGGAATTGGTGAAAAGTGGACGCTATATACCAGAAATGAATTTACAAGTTTACAAAAATCATAAATTTAAAAACTTAACATTATTCATTAGTCTGTGCGGCCCCAGTGATGTCAGCAGAAAATAAGAACATAAAAGTTATTCCTTATTTGATTAATGATTAAGACGACACTTTTTTATTTTTCAAAATACATGGACAGATGAATCGTTCACAATGGGACCAGAAACAAGCATAAAGTATAAATCGGGTCCATTTTAATTTCATGTTGACTTTGATGCATCTCTAAATAAATAAAGGATGAAGTCTTGCTATTTGAACTCTTTCCTAACTCTTTTTTGCATATGTAGGTTCATTCTAATGCATGTGTCCCCTTCTAGATGCACTGAGCAATTTCACATCCAGTTCAGCAGTACTCATTTCTCATATATTCTTGTAAAACAAGAGCCAGTAAATTCATTCCACTGCTGTCATCCCTTTGTCCTGACCAGAACAACTCGATCGTGTTGAAGATGGCATGAACCATATCAACCAAGACATGAAGGAGGCCGAGAAAAATTTAAAAGATTTAGGGAAATGCTGTGGCCTTTTCATATGTCCGTGTAACAAGTAGGTACTGACCATGTGGCAGAAAGGTCTTACATATGTGGTGGCGTCCGTTTTTTTTCCCCTTTTTTTGAGTTTCCTTTTGTCACAGTGACTGTCTGAAGTTTTGTCTTCTCTTCTTTGTCCTCTCTTTCCTCTTTCTTTCCTCCCTCCTTTATTTTCCTGACACCTGCTCTCGTTCTGTGGGGGATAAATTACTTGTTGTTTAATCAGAGCAACTGGAACGCATCGAGGAGGGAATGGACCAAATCAATAAGGACATGAAGGATGCAGAAAAGAATTTGAACGATCTAGGAAAATTCTGTGGTCTTTGTTCCTGTCCATGTAACAAGTAGGTGCTGCTTGCCTGCCTGCCTGCCTAAAAATGAATCATACTGAGAGGCCTGTAGCCCTATAGTCAGGCGTGCCCAGGGTGGCTTGCCATGCTCATTACCCATGATCCTAAGCACAGACAGTGAGCATGAGGCATGGTCACAGAAGTACAGCAGCCCAATTGCTTTTGCTCTGGGTCCTTTGATAGACAGTTTATCAATGAAATGTATGGACATAAGGCATGCTCCACAACCCAAGGCCACCCTTCTTTTAAAATCAAGGTATTAATGAACGTTAAACCAAACCACTTAAACTGCATGGATGTGCCAAAGTTGAGGTAAGTCACTAAATATAGTCCAACACAAATTCATTCAAAATACTTAAAGAAAAGTAAATTATAGCCTACATATATTTTTGACAAACTTAATTATTACATCTTTATTTGATAATTTATTGTTACTCTCCAGACTAGCTTAGTAAACATAACTCATACGTAACGCACTCATCATTTTGAGTCGTTTGCAGAGAAACGCGATTTTAAGCAAACATGTAGACTGTTTTGTGTTCGTTTTAAAACAAAGACTTCAAATTATGTACATTTTATTACAAAATTACATAATAAATGACGTTTTGGCGCTCATTAACGTGACATCGCAACTGCCTCAGCGCGAGCAAACCTATAGCTTCTTTTTCTAAATAAATTCTAATTAAAGAGGAATTATACTAATTATAGGACGAAAACAAAAGAATATCAAATGTATCTGTCGTGTAATCCATGTATTTTTAAATTGATACACTGTTAAAATGCTCTAGAAGTGTTATTTTATGTGTGTTTTATGTATAAATCTAATTCTGTCAATAAATGTCTAAAAATTATTTGCAATAGAGGAAATTTTTATGACAGCCAACATTTGAATGATTACAAATGGTCAACAATTTGGAATAGAAACACTTTCCTCTTTCATTCAGCACATAAAACTCAAAAATATGTTTCTTGGTCAAAAACGACTCAAAATGATAACACACACACACAAGATAAAAAATATTTAAAAGCATCTGCTTGAAAATTAACATGCATACATTAGTTGGGTTTTTTTTTTACAACTTTAAAAGCACATCCATCAATTCTACCTGTATGACTGCAATAGCATGTCCCTGAATGCCAAATGCATGCTCATGCATCTCTTGCTAATTGCTGTTATTTGTTAAAAACAATAATGCTTAACAATGCTGATGACCAACTCCTACTGAAAGTCCTTCAGATGATCTAACAGTTTCAAGCCTGTCTCATTCATGTTGACAGGGATAGTTTGGCAAATAACAGGACACGGAGTCCAGTCTATAGCCGCAGTACAGTGGAGAGAGCCAATGCTTTTGCTGGTTCCCCAAGGGGAGCAGACGAGATCTAGGTCAGACAGAGAAAGATGCAGTCCAGATATTCAATTTTTTTATGTGACCGCCTGTCATAAAATCCCAGACTGATGCAGAGGCGCAAATGAACCTGTGCGCTTAGGGAGGCTGAATTTTGGGTCAGTCAGTGGTTCACATTAAACTTCATTACAGTCATTTTAACAAAATTACAGTCACTTTTTTAATATAAAGTTATTTTCAAATCAAATTTAAATTTCAGTAGATTATTTAATAGTTGAAAGAAAAGGGAAAGTAATTTAGCTATTCAAGGTTCTAACTATCAATATTTTAGGCATTGTTTGCCAGTTTGAGTATTAACTGCTCCTTCACATTAGATAAAGCTCAACATGCTGTTTAGAGAGCGAATGGAGGGAAGGCAGCCGGCGGGAATTGTAGCTTTAGTCCGTCTCTATAAATAATACTGCAGTGGGAGGCTTGGCCATCTCTCTTTAGATAAATCAAGAAATATTAGAACTAAAATCATCATATATCAGCTACCCACAGCCAGAACAACAGCTGATGAATAAAACTGCCTTGTTCATGCAAAAGTTTCAATCTTTGTCATTTATAAATTAGGTTTATGATTTTCCTGACACAATTAGAGTGAATTCAAGGCTGGCATATTGACAGAGTATTAAATAAAATAGTTTGCAGTGGCAATTACAATTATTTATTTCAGTCTTCCATTCGATTGTTATTCTGTACCTCACCTCTCACCTCTAAATGATCAGAATATCCCACTGTCATGTCTACAACAATAAAAAGTAATAACCTATAATAGGCTGTTGTCATATTTGATAAGATTGCATATGTTTTGGATAATTTCATTGTAAAAGAGGCTATAATTACCAATAATTGATAGTTTCATTCATTTGTGGTTCTGGGTTAATAATCTCATAGCATTACTGATCTGTCATTGTCTTTCCTACATGATACTATTCATTTTTAAGTGTCAGAAACAACAAGGTTAGAGGTGGCCAATGAAAGGGCAAGATAGGATGCGGTTCTCTTCCTCCAGTTTCTTTTCTGTTGAAGTTATTTACACTTGTCTCCACTGATGTGGCAGTCCTGTTACTATGTGTTGTCTGTCGCCAAGGCCTGTGCTCTTTGTTATTTGTCATAATTTGAGAGGGGTGACAGCTCATGTGCCATGGGGCGGCCAGAGGTGACCTCTGAGTCTCATTTTTCTTTGTTTGGAAATGGGTGTCTGTATTTACATCCCCCATTTTCAGAAAGGTATGTGTCTCAGCATCAACTACATGTATGTTATATGTCCGCAGGATAGCATTACAAATTACAAAAGCCCCTTGAGAATGAGCCCATCCCTGTTATGCTTGCCTGGTAATCCATGTTTGTTGTTGATCTGTGAACACACTTCTGCTGATATGGAAGTGTCCGGTTACCCTAGCGTTCACACTTCCCCTGACTCTGTGCAGAATGAAGAGCGGCGCCAGCAAGGCCTGGGGAAACAACCAGGACGGAGTGGTTGCAAGCCAGCCCGCCCGCGTGGTGGATGAGCGCGAACAGATGGCCATCAGCGGAGGCTTCATCCGCAGGTGAGAGGACGCTCTGTCCAGAGGGTTAGCTGGATAAGAGAGAGGTTTGATCGTGTAGCCAAAAGGTTAAAGAAATCTGGTCGCAACAGCTGTGTATGCTCAAATAAAAGGCTGTAAGAGGTCAAATGTATAGATAGGCCATTTGTATGCAGTTAGATTTGAGAAATTATTGGCATTTGTAGATTGAAATTGACTTTGTGCTTGTGGCATACAGGGTAACAGATGACGCCAGGGAAAATGAGATGGACGAGAACTTAGAGCAGGTGGGAGGCATCATTGGTAACCTGCGCCACATGGCCCTTGATATGGGCAATGAGATTGACACCCAGAACCGCCAGATCGACAGGGTCATGGAGAAGGTATGGATTGGCTCTCAAGGCCAGATTCACTTGTTGGATTTTCCAATGATAAATCACACAATCCTAAATCCTGTAAAAAAAAGTGTGGTTTTAAAACTCACTTCAACAAATTAAGAGATGAAATGAATGCAAACCATTTGAATTCCAAAACATAGCAGAAGTAATTGGGAATTACTTGATATTTATTTATTCCTTGTTTTTATTATTTTTATTTCCATGTTTTTATTGATTTTAATGTCTATTTCACTTTCTTTTATGTAAAGCACTTTGAATTACCACTGTGTATGAAATGTGCTATATAAATAAACTTGCCTTGCCTTGCCTATTATTGATAATTGTACATATTTATAATATTTAGTAATATATATTACTAAATATTATAAATTATATATATATTGTACATTTTCTATATAAAATATATATTCCTTTGATTAAAAATTAAGAAGACCAACATGCATCAATAATACAAATCCTCATTAATGATTTAATGAGATTTGATTTCATGTTGACTTCAAAAATGAAACAATATTTTATATAGGCTACACAATTTCACTTCCATAACACAAATAATTGGGAATTACGAAATTGATAAATGATACAATATATTATTTTGATTAAAGGAATAAAACGACAAATAGTTTTATTCTTTGAAACAACATGCATCAATAATAAGAACGTTCATTAATAAATTAAATGTCAGTTTTGATTTCACGTTAACTTTAAAAATGAAACTACATATGTATATGTGTTATTTTAGTATTATTTAGTTTTTTTAGTACATCAAGTTAAACTAAATGAAAATGAGAAATGTTGCCTTGTTAACTAGCTGAAATAACATAAGTTTTTTAAATATTTTATTTCAAATAACATTTATTTGAAGTAACAAAATATTTTTTGTAGTTTACTATAATAACCCTGATATACATTTCTAACTATATATATTGTGACTGCATATAATGGCTTGATTGTAATGAATACATTGTGGCTAATAAAGCACTGTTTAAACTATTTCAGGCTGATTCCAACAAGACCAGGATTGACGAAGCCAACCAGAGGGCCACAAAGATGCTCGGCAGTGGCTAAGCCTCTGGTTTGCCTGCTTTTACCAACCGTGCAGTTTGTCAAAAGGCAATGCGCTTATCATGGTATTTACCTTCTAGGTTTGCACACATGCACATATCACCCGGCCCCCATTGTAAATGTCGTTCTATGTGTCGTCTGTCAGCTTTTTCAATGATTGTCCTCGTAAAATGATTTCTTATACTCTGTATCATTCTTTCCAAAGGTTGTATATAGTGCTGACTCGATGGCTTTTGCTCACTTGTGAAGTTTTTATTCTCTTTATTGCCTGTATACATATATCCGCTTGTATGTGTATACATATAGCCTATATATATATATATATATATATATATATATATATAATTTTTGCTGAAGGAACTATATAGGAATGCTATACAAGCTGTCTTTCCTTTTCAGTATATCTCAGTATCGTCTTGGTAAAACTGTGTCGCACCACTCGGCTACTGTCATGCTCCTTATTTTGATGTTGTCATGACAATGAAGAATGGGAAAAAAGATTTTGCAAATGATATTAATACAACGAGCACTTACAATCAATGTCCTTGGTTCATATCCCTCATCACAACCATAATCAGTTTACTGTTTGTGCAACTATATTCTGTAGCTGTAGTAGTAAAAACATTGCATTCCAAGTGATGTGAATTGTGCATTATGCATGACAAATGGTAGATCTTAGCGTCTTATAAATAAAACTTGTTTTAAAAATATGACAAAAAAAAAGGGAAAAAAATCATGACAGTAGCAAAATTGACAAAAGCATGCTCAGTATTAGGACACAGTGGAACGTTCCATATTACTGCAAGTTTGCAATAGTGCCACCATTTCAGTTGATATATATTCACAGACTGTGACCTTTGTTGTAAAATAATGCAAAAGTGACTTAAAGAGGAAATGTGATGGGAACGAAACAAGGCTGGTGTGGTGGTCCTGCAAAAATGACTTGTTTTCTAAAATGAATATGCAGTTTGGTGTAGAAAATGATGTTCTGAATGCTGGGGACTGGTTGTTTACTGTTTCATAGGTTTTGGATGCTCTGAAAAAAATAAATAAATCATTTGCAATGTAAAGCAAAGACGCATATTTCTGAGAGACCTTACTTTTATAAGACTGTATCCTGTTAGTTTACTTTCCCTGTGTGGTTTGTTATTGGTAAAAAATTATAATAATCCATAACAAAAAAAAAGTTTTTTGTTGCTTCTGTACTTAGAGCTATGCACACCAAATCACTAAGATGTTGAATAGTTATTATAAGTCAAATAAATACCTTACCTGAATGACACAGGTTAAACTGTGAGATTGATGTCCTCAACGCATGTAATATTAAATCTCCCTCTGTATCCTGTCAGTCTGTGAAGTGGTTGACATTTTGTAGCTAGCTGAATTGATTAAAAGTAATAAACCCCTAATCGCTGTGGGTTTTCATTATTGTCTCAAGCAAAACCTCATTGTCGCTTGACAAAGCTGCTTTGTGATACAAGAACAGCAGTGCTGAATGAGCCAAACCTGAATCATATTGCTTCACTATGTCAAGTACAAAGCAGGCAGACTTTATTATTTGAAGCAAACTATTAGAAGTCAGCATGTGTTCCCTGAATCAAACCCTGTGGTGCTGTTAGTGTCACGCTTTACCAGTTAGGCTATGAAGTACCATTTCACATATTAGTCATTTTATGAGGGTTATGAATTTATGATGGGTCAAAAATGCCACTGAATGATATGGGACGTCACAGAGTAAATTCAGACAAGGCCCCTTTAAAGAATTAGTTCACCCAAAAAATTAAATTAGCTAAAAATCTATTCTCCACCAGGCCAAGATGTAGATGAGTTTCTTCAAAACAGCATCACATGAATTCACAAGTAATCCACATGCCTCCAGTCCATCAATTAATGTCTTGTGAAAAGTTGCATGTAAGAAACAAATTTATCAATAAGACCTTTTTTAACTTCAAACTGCATTCAAACTGTTTCCAGCTAAAATATGAATCATCTATCCATCTCATCTGAATCAGGAGAGAAATATGCATGCACTGTTTGCAAGAAGAAACGGTCCAAAACAGTTCTAAACAAATGTGTTGATGGATGGTGGACTTTTTTACTGGAGGAAGTGTTATTATGGATAATGGACTGGTATTTTGTCCAGAAGCAACAGTTTAAAGTTAATCTGCCTTAATGATGCATTTGTTTCTTACAAACACACAGCTCATGAAAATAATTGATGGACTGGAGTCACGTGGATTATTTTGATGTTTTTATCAGCTGTTTGGTTTCTCATTCTGACGGCACACATTTCACTTCAGACGATACATTAGTGAGCAAGTAATGTAACGCTTTTTGTCCAAATCTGTTTCAATCAAGAAACACACCCATCTGCAGCTTGAATGGCCTGAGGGTAAGTAAATTTTAATTTTTTGGAGAACTTTTCTTTCAAGGCAGGTCAGCGTCCATCTTAGTAAAGGCCCCAAAGCTGTTGTAATAGTCTACTTGAAAAGGGAATGACTAAGATCCTGACCAGAGTAGGTTTCAATAACAGATTTAAACTCCGCAATAAAATACTGAAACTATATGGTATCATACATTTAGTTCAAAACATGCTAAAAACAAGCTAAACTGAAAGAAAACTGGTGTAAAAGTCATTTTCATTGCTTGTGAATTTCACAAATAATTACGAAATAATTACAAACGGCAAGTAAAACATTCAAATTAAACGTGAAATTTTGAAGCAGAAAATTTTCTTGTAAGAATACTCCAATAATTTGTTTTATTTACCACTTTGAAGAATCATTTAAATCAAAAAGCAAAGTAAATAAATAAATAAAAACATAAAAAGTGATGCCATAAAGGTGATTAGCTCTTTTAACTAAAAGGCTAGACTTCCGTTCCTGTAGTTAGTTAATATGATTTCTCCCATTCCTTTTTAGTCTCTGTTTCAGCTCGCCACCTTGAACGGTCCTGTTTTGGTTAGACAAGATTAATAAGGATGAATTTGCTGCTGCGATAAAATAATCAAGACACATCAGCCTAATTTAGTTCCATTAGGCAAGAACAACACAACAAGCTAATGCTTAGCGCAACCAGCACGACGTCTAAAGTTTATCCAAAAATTCTTCACAAGCCTTAAAGAGCTTAATAAATCACAGATGCTGTCACATTGTATTATAAAACAACTAATTGATAAACACCGAGGTACATTGCAAGCTTATGAAGTGCACATAAAAGAAAGAAGGAATGTGGCAGAAATGTAAAGTTTATTAGAAATAGTCTCATACAAAAGAGAAAACAGAGTACACTATATTTGAGATTTACTGAAAAGGCTTTGTTTCCAATCATTTTTATAGAGGTTATGTTTAAACATTGGAGCTAACAGGACGCAAGCTCATTGTATCATCTCACACTTTCTGTATGAGACGTTTGGAAAAGGTGTTGCAATATCAGGCAACACTGAGCAACATTAAATATTCATTACCATAAAAATATCCACACTGCAGGCATAGAAACCTGGACAGACTCTATGTTTACCCACTATTTTCAAAGTGGAGTCATCTCACAGAAAAGAAAAAAGAAGGGATTACAGTAATGGAATATGAAGATTAGATGTTGTACATGTGGTTTGTCTAAATAATGTCTCAGCTGCTGGTTTTCTATAGGCTTGTAAACAAACCTGCATCTGTTGAATGATCCTATATATATATGATAATGCCAGTTATGCTGGCAGGGATAAGTGCAGTGTGTGTCACACTTTATTTTGAATGTGAACCGACAGACGTGTAAGACAGGGAATGGTGCGAAATCCAGCCCTTCAGGTTGATAAAATGGAGAGCTGTGAGCTGCATTCCCTCCTGAGGAAAAACAAATGTGATTTTCTCTCATTCTGGCCTTGTGTGTGGAACCGGCTGATGAAAGAGGTGCTGTAGTGTGCTTTTCTGCTGACCCAGAGGTAATTAAAGATGCTGGAGATTTACGACGAAGACACAACCTCTCTCAGACAAAGGACAAACCTGAGACACAGCAAAATATCTTTAAAGAGTGGCTGTTTGTTATCTATCTATCTATCTATCTATCTATCTATCTATCTATCTATCTATCTATCTATCTATCTATCTATCTATCTATCTATCTATCTATCTATCAGGGTGTCAGAACACTTCATTTCTCATGTGTAGAAATTTTTCAAATTGTAAATTCTTCTTTCAGTCATATAAATTCAAATTCCAACTTCCTGTGTGTTATCAATTCAATTCTATTACCAAATTAATTGACAGAGGACCAATTTATTAAGAGGTTCTCAAATTATTTTGATTTGATTTTGAATAATCTATCTATCAGCAAGGATGCATTAAATTGATCATAGGTGACAGTAAAGATTTTTACATCCTTTAAAAAAAATCTATTTCAAATAAATTTTATTTTGATCTATTTCTCAAAAAAATCATTAAAAATGTATCATGGTTTCCACAAATAAATAAGTAAATAGATAAAATCAACACATTAGAATCATATTAAGATCGTGTGACACTGAAGATTGGAGTAATGATGCTGAAAATTCAGTTTTGTCATTACAATAAATTATATTTTAAAATATATTCAAACAGAAAATGGTAATAATAAATAGTAAAATTACCACATTTTTGACCAAATAAATATGGCCTTGGTGAGCATTTAAAAAATATATATAAATGCTAATGTATACATGTAAATGCTGTAATATATGTAAATGCTATCATCTTAATCTGTTGGCATCTTATTTAAAAAAAAAAAAAGATTTAATAACCAAATGTGAAAATAGATTAATCTCCTTTCATGTGACATTTAGGGCTTCTAGAGAAAAAGTTAGAAAACCAAAGATAGTATAGAGTATAAAACAACTTTATTTTGAATTTGCTTGTAAATAATTACAAAGAAATGGCAAGCCACATATTAAATTAAACTTTCAATTTTTAGGTTTACAAACACTATCTTCTTGTAAAAAGCTACTCTAAAATAATGTTTTATTTACAACTTTGAAAAATCATTTTCCTACAGTGTACCCATAAACATTTCCTTCAAAATAGTTTAAACTCCCCTTAGCGCTCAGTCTGTCCTCCCGCTGTTTATGTGCCACTGAACCAACATGTTCTCTTGCTGTCACATTAAGTCAAAACGTCACGCCTTTGCTCCGTCTTCGAGTCACTCTCACTGAATTTCACATTCTCTCCTCAGCCCCCTCTTTCATTCACATCTCACTTTCTCCACACCTTCATCACCCCTCCCCCGCTCTCCTCCTCCTCCCGTAGCTGTAAGTGATGCTGCATAGTGCTCTTCCCCCGCCTGATGTCCTGCAGCCACAAAACAAGCCCACTATTAAGTAGTCAGCAGAGCAGAGCCCAAATCATACAGCAAATCCTGCACTTCCGCCCCAGCGCTCACAGCAACACATTAGCACGGCTTCACCGGATCTGTACAGATCTTTGACACGTTCCTGTGGCTAGCCAAGAAAGATCACACACAGTCCTAACCCTTCGAGATTACACGTGCGGCCGTTTAATGCGATCCGCCGGACTACCGCCCGTGCTTCTCGGGAGGGGTAGAGGAGGGAGGACTGAGATGGAGGGTGATGTTTGGGCAAAATGAACGCACGAGAAGGGAGGGCAACTTACATAAGGCTTTGCGGTAGATTCTGAGTACCAGGCGCTCTAAAACATGGCAAGAGAAACAATGTTCCTCTGGAGGACTGGAATGAGGGAGGAGAGGGGGGAGGGAGAGAAAGAGAAAGACAGAGTACTGAAGACTGATAAGGGTTTTATGTACAATGTGCCGGAGAGAGAAGCCTCTGGACTGGACTGCAGGCTTGGTGGAGAAGAAGAATTGGAAAGGCATTTGAAAGATAAAGATGTGTTAAAGAGCACACAAATGTGGTGGAAATTGTAGCTGAGGATGTGACGGGAATATGGGAATAACAGTGCAGACAAAACAGAGAGAAAGAAAGAAAACAAAGGAGTCTCAAATCTACAAACACCACCGGGTCTTTCCATTATGCAGTACATTTTGTCCCCTTTTTATTACAGTTGAAGTTTAAAACTGGTCATTTATTTAGAAATATTTTAGGTGTATATTCATTTTTTCTTTTTCTAATCAAAATGTTTTAGGTAAAGCATGTTTTCTTGGTTTTAATTGGGGAATAATCTATCGATTTCTTCCTCTGGCCTTAAAATCATTCATTCCCTATTGAAAAATAAGTGTGCTTCACTGTACTGAATATGCACTTGCAGTGTACTTCAAATCTTAAAAGTATTTTATAAAAACCATACTTGCTGATGACAATATTAAAGAAATTATAAAATAAGTATCTAAAAAAACTACATGACTATCAATACATGCATCATTTCAGTTTTAATAGAAGAGGTCAGGTCATTTTGACATAGTATATGATTTTGAGTATATTTTAGTTACCATTCAGTACATTCAGCAGTACACTTTAACCAAATTTCAAAGACAACAGCAAAGTAATTATAAAATGACAAATAAAGATGTACTTAAGTCCTATATTTGGTCTAAAAGGTATTTTAAAGGTAAACTTAGCTTTCACTTTGCAACTTAGTATAATAAAGTATGCAAGTAGCCTACATTATTTCCACATAAGTACACTTTTAAAGGAATAGTTCACACAAAAATGAAAATTGTCATTTACCAAGGATGCATGTTTGCTTTCGACACTGGTGGGGACATAACACCCCCCCCCCCCCCCCCCCCCCCCCATAATTCAAATAGCTTACAGAGTTTCTGTTTTTTTTTAAATACTATGTTTAACAGACAATAATTACACAATTTTGATTTTGTGAACCAACAACATCAGCATCAGAGCGCTGGGTGTCTTAATCACACATCGCTTTATTTTAATATTGATTGAATTGGAGCCCCCCCCCCCAAGCCCCCCCCCCCCCCCAATTCTACGCCCCTGTCATTTACTCACACTCATGTCGTTCCAAACCTGTATAAGCTTCTTTCTTATGTTGAACACAAAAGAAGATATTTTGAAGAATTTTGAAGAACCAAACAGTTGTTAGTACCCATTGACTTCCAGTAGGGAAAGAATTTCTGTGGAAGTCAATGGGGACCATCAACACTTTGATTACCAGCATTCTTCAAAATATCTGCTTTCATGTTCAACATAAGAAAGAAACTCATACAGCTTTGGAACGACATGAGGGTGAGTAAATGACAAAAAACAACAAAAAAAAAAAAAACCCCACAAGGTTTGTAATGACTTTTTGGCTAACAATTTGGCTAGCCAATGTTGGCATCGTAACAGCACAAACATGACAAAGTATTAGCAATTCTTGTAAACTGATAAAAGCCTAAGCACCTAAGCATATTTAAAGAAATAGTTTACCCAAAAATGTAAGTTTTGTCATTATTTACTCATCCTCAAGCTGTTCCAAACCTGAGTTTCTTTTTTTCTATAGAACACACACACACACACAAATATATATTACGTTTAAAAAAAAAACTAACTTAAAATACTATGGAAGTCGATGGCTACCAGCAACTGTTTGGTTACCAACAGTCTTTAAAATGTTTTCTTTTGTGTTCACCAGAAGAAATAAACACACAAAAAATTTCAGTGATTTTAACGGTAAAAAACTGTGAAAATGCTACAGGAAAAACCTGTTAAATGGTTAACGGTAAGTTCCTGTAACATTTACAGAGAAAAAATGTAAACTGACGTTCCCAGAATTCCCTGCGTTGCATTTCAAATTTCATTTGAATTTGATGTTTTTTCTTTGAAACAACTATGTTTCTTCTTATTTTTTTCTTATCAGTTATGTTTATTAGGGTTGTATGTTACATCTAATGTTGTTAAATGAATGTTTATTGCTTATTTCAGTTTAATAACTGAACTGACCATGATGGTGTTTAGTGCTTGTGTGAATGACACTGTGCACCTTCTATATATGTTGATATTTAAAAGCTGCTTGTAATGGGCTTTGGTTCATCATGTGACTTTCTCATCACCACCTGCATTTGGTGGTTATCAGTGTATTTCAAAAGGTACAAAACAGATTTCAGTACTTCAATAGGTTGGTATATTATATCATTTAATGAAATTATGGTATTTAACTGTAAATTTAAGTTAAAACCGTAAAACCTAAAATGTTCATACCATATTTTTACGGTAGAATTCCAGCAACCACAGCTGCTTTTTTTTTACAGTAAATTTTACGGAATTTGTTTTACAGTGAGGTTTAAGTTGAGGGAGAGGAAATTAAAATTTTTAATTTTTAGGTGAACTATCCCTTTAAGTCTTTTTAGTTGTAAACTTCTATTTAAAAAAAATGCTTCCTTAGAACATTTTAATTTATAAAACATTAATGTTCAAAAGGTACTGCATATCAGGAATGACCCCACACGTAAGCCTTTCCTTAAGCCATTCTCTTCATTTCTCTTATATTCTACACACCCTCAATACATGTATGCAAAATCTGTGTTTACAACACTCTACTGTTGCCGCCTCTTTAGTCAAGTGTGACGATACACATTAAAACATGCTCCATCCCAGCATCTCTTTATTTCCTGTGAGACTGTGCAAGCAACTGAAGCGGAGTCATACTAACTCACGCCTGCCAGGCCACTTCAACCTTGGCCTGCATCTTTCAGCCCCGTTCTTCATCCACTGCGACCCCCAGCCACCTCTCTTCTTTTCCTTAAAAAGATCTATTCATTTCCTTTTCTAATCTCCCCAAACAACGTCTACCCCTCTCAAACCAAATGACCTTTCCTGTCACCTCCACATAAATAATTGGCAGATAAATAGAAAAAGGGGACCCCTAGTGGCAGAGTCCTTTCGAAAGCATGTTAGGACACAGAGATTAAAAGCCAAATTCACAAATATTAAAATCTCTCTCTTTATTCTGCAAATATTTAATAAATATAGATTTGTAACAGAAAAATTGCCTCAGGAAAGTGATAGTAGGACTGAGATTTTAGCATCATTTTTCCAGCATCGTTCTAGCATCAGCACCTTTATGTTTGACTTTTAGTCATTTAATGTGACTTAAGTGTCCTAAAGTGTTTTGGGCTCACAGTACATACTTTACGATCTGAGACATTTAACCCTTAAACTTCCTTCATATAGTAGCCTTAACTGGTCCTTCGTGGACAAATTTGGACATAAAAGGTCTCAGGTGAGCCCAATGTTTTTAAAATAAATGTCATATCACTATCTTTGATAAAATAAAAAAACAACATAATTTACGCTATTTTCTTCATGTGATTTTTTGTGGGGTTTTTTATTTATCTCTAAAAGTATTTTTTTTATGTAAAATATGCTTATTTTTATGTTATATTTAATATTTATTTTACTTAAGTAAAAAAATTATTCCAGTAAGTTGGGACAGTCAAAACCTAAAGACTTGGCGACTCTGGTGAGATATGATGGCATAAAAATATCAAAGTATCAAAATTATCAATAGCCACTATAGTACTTAATAGCTGCATATAATCTATGAAATCTATAAACCACTGTTGTAACGAACTTAACCTCTCAAGTTTTACATTTTATCAAGTTAAAATTGTAGAATTTTCTTTAAACAATTGTGTTTGGTGAGACTATAATGATGCTAAAATATGCTTACAGACAACTCTGTCCATGCTATAAGGAAAAGACAAAGTAGGAGATAGAGTAGTCATTTACTTCTAAACAAACAAAAAACAGTTCAATAACTCAAAAAAGTTCTATGGTACCAAACAGTCAAGAATAAATAATAAACCTAAAAGGTAGCATGTTTCAGACATGTTTGGTTTGCAGCATCAACAAATCTTGCAGCAGGACTTTGATCTGACTTTGAAGTGTGTGTGTGTGTATGTACTTTTTTATGCTACATTGTGGGGACCAAATGCCCCCACAAGGATAGTAAAACCTGACATTTTTGACATTGTGGGGACTGGCCTTAAAATGATTAAAAATAGTAAATGATGTTTATCTGAAAGTGTAAATACAAACAGGTTTTCTATAAGGAATAGGTTAAGGGTTAGGTGATAGAAAATATCGTTTGGTCAGTATAAAAGTAATAGTCTATGGAAAGTCCCCACAATTCACAGTAACAAACATGTTATAGGCTCATTCAATGCTTTGTAAATGAGTGTGTTTGCCACATTGAGAATGTTGTATAGGCTCACCCCTTCATTTATGTGTTTGTATGATCTACATTGTGTTGAATTTACTGATTTTTATGAGACAAATAAAAAAAATGCTCTGAATTATAGTATTTCCCATTCATTTCCCAAGGGTGCCCACTAAGAACAAATTAAGGAGTCCTTTTTTATTTTAACCATTTAACTTTGCTGAATCGCATCAATTTTTTTGTATGTGTGTTTAGCTGGCAAACTTAGGAGAAGTAGTCAAGTCTTGTACCACTCCGATTAAGGAAACTACGTAAAAAAAAACATTTTGCCCAAATTTGTCCCGAAGGATAATACAGACCTACAACACTTTTTTTTTGCTATACAACTCTAAAATTGATATAACAAAAGAGATCAACTAGGCTGATTGAATCTGACAGAGTACTCGTGTCTATCGTCTGTTCTTCAGTGAGAACTGGATTCCGTGTTTGTTCAGACGGTCGATTAAGGTGGTTCTTGCAAACGCTGACCCTGGAGTGTACACACCACCCCTGTGAGGACCAATAATAGGATGTTGCATGAGACAGGACGTCATCCACAAATAACACTGAGTATTCACTGCATCAATCTGTAAATTTAACTCTAACCTTTGCAGTGTCTTAAAAACATGAAGATCAGTGTATTAGTGTAAAAATTTCATGTATGGATGTTTCTTCAGATATGACACCCGGGATGACTTTTATTGAAACTACAATTTAAACAACACATAATTTCACGTTTGGTTGAAATGAGTGCTCAAGTTTTACAAAAATGACTGAATCTATACTTGCCGTTCATAAGTTTGGGTTGGTAATATTTTTTAATGGTTTTAAAAATCTTTTTTTGCACAGTAAAAACAATAATATTGTGAAATATTATTACAATGTAAAGTACCTGTTTTCTATTTATATGTGTTAAAATCATAAGCTGAATTTTCAGCTGCCATTACTTCAGTCCTCAGTGCTACATGGAATCATATGCTCTGCTCAAGAAACTTATTATTTTCACTGTTGTGCTGTTTAATATTTCTGTGAAAAGCATGACACATTTTTTCAGGATTCTTTGATGAATGAAAAGTAAAAAAGCAGCATTTATTTGAAATAGAATTCCTTGGTTACTCTATAAATGTCTTTACAGTCACTTAATTTAATGCATCCTTGTTGAATAAAAGTATTAAGAAAAATCTTACTGACCACAAACTTTTGAACAATACTGTATATCCAATATTGGACATGATAGTTTATTTGCTTTGTTTAACTAACAGATTATCTGATTTTAAAAGTGTTTTTTTCTTTATTCCACAGGAACAATATGCCTATTGAAGAATCATCCATATATTATGTTGAGGTCATTTTACATACCTATTAGGGAGACAGTGAGGTTCGTTAAGCAGTGTAATAGCTGCCTGCACAATGGTAATCGGTGTTGCGATGTATCCTGGCTCTGCAAAATATGGCAGTAGTGACCATATCTAAGTATTAGGGGTGAATATTTTGAGTCGGATCAAATAAAGAGCAGGACAATACCTGGTCCTGTTATTTCAGCGCTGATTGTGGCATTTGGTTTGCCCTGAGAGGGGTCCTGACCGGTCGTGTAGCCCTCCCCCATGAACCTCAGGCAGAAAGAGGTTCCATCCATCTGGAATAAGACAAGAATAAGATTTAACTTCAACAACACAACCAAAGGCTGTGTATGACAGCTATTAACATTTGGTATTGTGTTTTAGACTTTTCAGTGCATTTTTTGTACCTGCTTTCTTGTTGGTCCAGTCTTGGAGAACAAACCAAATGAAAACAATTCCGGAAACTAATAAAAAAACAAACAAACACATATTTGAGTTGAAATATTCATGAGTTTATATAAGCGGTTCTTGATGTTCTTTGGTATGAATGAGAGTTTTATCCATTAAATATTCTTGTAGCAGTTCAACAGTAATCCAATGACTTTTCAAATGGTACTGGACCTGAGTAAGCAATCCCCTGCCAAGACTAAATTTGACCATGAACCAGAAGACGGCACCTGCAAAGAGGGTCTTCAGCACGGAGAAGAGACCACCTATACCTACATATGCCATATACTGAACCTGAGGACAAGAGCATAGAGGAAACAATTCAAAACTGCTGGCAACAACAAATAAAAAACAAAGTGAGTTGCACACATTTGTGACACTTATGTTAAATTATTAACACATACTTTTTGGTCTACAGCAAAACATCAATCAAAAATGACCATACCGACAGCACCCTGTTGACCCTCATGACATCACCCTGTACACTGTGGTCATTGCTATGGAGATGAAAGAGCAGGACGATGAATCACAAAGACTGTGAATCATCCCCTGCTCTTTCCATGAAGGCTTTCAGAGCACTATCACAGTAATCATGCTCGCACAAGACAGATCGAAAAGAAATGTAATTAAAACTGCTAAGAGGCATAATGGTGTTTGGAAAGCAAGGGAAGAAGCTGTCAAAGACTTCCTTTTTTAAGAGGAAGCAGAAGGGTAGTCAAGAACCCATTAGATCTAGTTTGAAATAACAGTTTAAGAAAAATGAATACTGGGTTTCTGCTGCGCTGGGATAAAATTATTCTGCTAACAAAAACTGACTGGCATGGTCTACAAAACAGCAGAAATTTTGACTTGTATTAGTCATATTGCTATAAATGACAAAGAATAACATTAATAAAAAAATTACAATACACTAAAATACATATTATATATATTATAAATAATAATGAATTTAGTTTTTATTCATATTTATAAATATTTAAATTTTCAACAGTGAGCAATTTACAATATTTAGATAACTGATATATACAATTTGAGATTTTCACAATAAACTATAAACTATTTAAACCAATGAAATGTAAACATTTAAACCAAATTTTTAAATAAAAAAAAAAATATATATATATATATATACTGTATAAATATAATGTAATATATATTAATGTATCACAGTAAATGATAAAAATCAAATATTAAAATAAATATAAAACATTTATTACTGTTAATAATAATTTATTTTAAAATGATTATTGTAGTATCAAAAGTGTGTGTGTGATTGTGTGAATTTTTGCCAGTCTATAGACTCACAGGGCTGTGTTTATGTTCCTCATGCATATGACGCTGAGTCCGTCGCACCACAGATGGATCTGAGCCCATGAAGGGAATGGCATACTGCTCAATCTCCTGAGTGAAGAACAGAGCCCCCCTGGGTACACCAAAATAGCAAGCAAATTAACACGAGTACAGATTTCCATCCTGAGAACTATTCTCCTTCACTCCTCTGGGAGTCAGCTGCTATTTAAAGCACACAAATCATGATCAAGATAGTATTAATAGAATGAAATACTGAGTATTAATACTTAAAATCACCTCTTTTTAATTCTAGCGCCAACAGCTGGCAGAGGTTTATGCCCAAATTTCTTCCTTATTCTTCTGAGACTGGCTCTGTCAGCAAAGCCAATGATGGCTGACTGCCACGTTGCATCATGGCCACATCCTCCCTGATGAAGAAGACAAAACAGCTGAACAAAAGCCAAGACATCAACTACTTTACTGAGAGCACACAAAGGGCCTAATGCAAACAGTCTGCTATAGCTCTCTTCCTACTAGATTAAAACAACAGGAAATACGATAACAATTTAATAGAGTGCTTATGAAATACTACATAATATGGAACATAATTGTCTTCATATTCACTCCATGCTGTCTGCTCCCCTTACACTGGAATTTATATAAAGTCTTAATGTAATTTTATAAAACTATGTTACTTCTGCAATCAAGTTCCTCATTAACATGAAATCCCACAAATTCCTAGTTGGTCCATTGGGATAGGAGAGCTCGCTGCATTATTCATGAGCAGCTGCAATTGTGAATTCCCAAAGCTTAATTTCAGCACTGCTTTAAACCTAGATTAAACCAACCTTTGAGAGCTCATATTCAAATATGACGGCCCAAGCCGTCAGTGCAAACGCCACCCTGGTGGCATCAGGAAAACTGTGCACATTTATTACAGTAACCCTCTGGCAGTCTGGTTTTAAGGGATACGCCAATTAACGGGTTAATCCAAACCATCAACTCTGTGAAATACACACACACAGAACAATATATAAAACTTTAGTAACACTTTACAATAAGGTTTCAGTTTTTAACATGAACTATATTAACATGAACAGTATGTAGTATTTATTAATGCTAGTTAATATTCAAAACTTAAAGATTATTCAAATTTAAAGTTAACATTAGTTAATGTACTGTGAATTAACATGAACATTTTGATTAACTGACATCATCAAACATTAATAAATGTTGAGAAAATATATTTTTCATTAGTAGTTCATGTTAGTTAATGCATTTACTAATGTTAACAAATGAGACATTATTATAGTGTTACCAAAGCTTTTAATGATGTATAAGCATTTTTTAATGATTTACTTTTCCATGAACTAACATGAATAATTTTTACTACCACAAATAAATAAAGTAAAAATATATTGTTCATATTTAGTTTATGTTAGTTGTGAATTAACCAATGTTAAAAAACTATATTATTTAACTGTTAATTAACATCAACAATAATTGTATACCATTTATTAATGTTAATTAATATTAAGTCCAAAATGTATTAATACATTATTAAAATTTAAAGTTGTATCTTTTGAACATGACTATTTGCACTAACAATAAAAAGATTAATAAATGCTGTAAAAAATATTTTGTTCATTGTTAGTTCATACTATCAATGAAGAATTAACATGCTGTAAAAATATATTGTTCATTGTTAGTTCAAGTTAGTTAATGCATTCCCTAATGTTAACAAATGAGACCTTATTATAAAGTGTTACCTAAACCTTTAATGAGTCATACGCATTTTTAAAGGTTTTATTGATCTATAAGCACTTGTGAAATATTTTGCCTGCATTACAGCTTAGTCTTCATCTGTGAGATCAACTGTTTTACTGTTACATTCATGAGATGATGTAAATTCAGATGAATATCATGTCACAGGATGTCATAGGTCAATATCAAAATAGTGTCAAATTATTATTTGCAGCACAAAAATTTATAAGACCACGTGTATGTATCTTTCGATTTTTTTTATGTTGTAATTAACATAATTATTAACCTAATTATATAAAATTATGTTGTCAGTGCCCTACAAATTAACTGGTTCTTCGATTTTTTTTTTGTCCCTAAGACTGACAGAAACAGATAAGGCCTAAGAGATTTCTTAAGCTATAATGCAAAAAAATAAATAAATAAATACTGATTGATTTTTTTTCTAGTAATTAAAGAGATGTTTAAAAGTCTCTCTCTCTCTCACCCACCTCCTCACCCTCACACTCAACACACACATTCACCCATCCCCCCACATACACAGAGCCAGAGTGACATCAGATGTCTGATAGTTTTTTAATTTTATGCTATCCATAGTGTATTGTATATTCATGAAATTAATTATATTTCCTCAGAATGACTTGTTCTATGTATGTACATTTTTTGAAGTGTTTGGAAGCTGCACTTTAAAGATACAATAAAATTACTGCTCTTTTTTTTAACTGTTACTATAAATATATCTTATATCTACTATATATTAATAGATATCTTGAACATTGCCACATTGTTCAAGATATCCTAAATCCGTTCGCAATTTAACATCTTCAGTATATTGGCATCATGTTGACAAAGTTTGGTGTGAACTACTTGTTTTTTCTTGGAGGAGTATGAATTAATTTATAGCCTGATATATCCAAAAATTGACAATAAAAAAATATAGCCGGCTTCCTGTTGGTCATAGCTAATGAGTGTAAATTAGAAAGTTGTCCGCCTTGATGAGGACAATGTATGTACCAAGTTTGGTGACTGTAGCTAAAACTATCCCCCCAACTTTTGTCAAAAGGTGGCGCTACAGAGTTCCTCCTCCACGCCCATTTATGAGCTTTTGCCAGTGTCTATCTATCATTAATACTGGTATGTGTGTTGAGTTTCATGAAAATCTAAGCATGTTATCTGCCTTAAAATCACTGGAAAGGAATATTCAAATTTGGCACGTTGCCATGGCAACAA
This sequence comes from Barbus barbus, assembly GCF_936440315.1. Classification (NCBI taxonomy): domain Eukaryota; kingdom Metazoa; phylum Chordata; class Actinopteri; order Cypriniformes; family Cyprinidae; genus Barbus; species Barbus barbus. The sequence continues at coordinate 22,797,104 of NC_136742.1, forward strand.
TATTTTAAATATCAATATTCCCCTCAACAGTTTTACATCAGCCGTGTTTTGTCATTATTCTGATGAAGTTTGAAGCAAATCGAGTAAAAATAAGATGCTGAATTCAAAGCATTTTGAAAATGACACACTTCCTGCTGCCAGTTGGTGGCGCTAGACCTTGACTCCTAATAGTCACATCTATGCGATCGGCATCATACAACGAACAAACCACTGAAGTTTTATCAAAATCAGACAATGTATGTGGATGTTATTAGGCATTTCCTGTTTCTCATTTCTTGCCATAACTTCATCACCTCGCCAAATCCCTTTGCAATTTAGCATCCCCAATGTCTTGAGATCATGTTCACCAAGTTTGGTGGCAATCGTTTGTAAATCCTCAGAGGAGTATATCAAATTCCAGAGCATGCGCTTTTTAAACAGCCCTGAATAGCCGACTTCCTGTTGGGCAGAGCCTATGACATTGTGTCAACTGGTTTTAATGGATGCTCCTCCCTTGGAGGGTTCTGATGCTGTGTTGCATCAGGCAAGGAGTCAGAGGTTTGTCCTTCGCAGTACTCCTCAGTTGAGTTTTGTTCAAGGAGCTCTTTTGCTAGAGACAGCAGCTCCTGTAACTCAGAAGTAGGCGTGTCCAACTGTCCTTGTGCAGCATCCGTTTGGCACCTGTGTGAAGGGTGTGGAGGAGGATGATGTGGGGGACTGTCGTTGGACATGCCGTGGTGTTCGCAGGACGAGGATGGCCGTTTCCATGGTCTCTGCCAGTGGTTGGTCTGGAACCCGGGTCTGTTGCCATGGTGACGGCTCTGTCCTCCGCTGACTTGTGGCTTTCTGAAGAAGGGCCTTGCATTGTGGCAATACTGGGTGCCTTCTGGTGCCTGTTTTGGATTCTGGGTTGTGCAGTTCAGAATCAGTGGGGTCTTACAAACACCTTTGGTAGAGGCCTTGTGCTTGTTAAACGCCTTTTGTGTCAGGTCACGCAGTCGTTGAATAGGCATTAAGGGGCAGGCCATAATGCCTAAGTGGTGACTTTCAATGGGGTGGAGGTTCCAGAGGAAAAGGCTCTTGAAGCTGGTGTCCTCCTCCATCCCAGGTTCATGGAGATCTCAGACGTAAGCTCATCGAAGTCTGTGGTAGTAAGCATGGGGAGTTTCATGGCGGCCCTGTTCGATGGCTAGGGCAGCGATCAGTCCGTGTTCAGACTCTGGCTCTGAGAATTCCTTGATAGCTTGTTTAAGCTGTTTCAGTTCTCTCTGAACCATGTCAAGCTCCTCATTAATGTTGGCAGACTTGCTGAGTCAGAGTTTGGACTTCAGCTCTGGTGCAGATGGCCTTCTAAGGCCTTATTTCTGGTGTCCCTCTCGTTAAGTTCCACATACACTGTTTTTAACAGTGTCTTTGTGTGAAACAATTCTCTTTGCAGGTCCTGTCTGGTAGCTTTTTCACGCTGCGCTTGGTGTCCAGCAGCTGTTAGAGCCTCCTGAAGAATGGTGATTTCCTTCTTTTGCGCCATTCTGTAAGGTTCTTTGCATCCGTTCTGTGCCTTTTCTCGCTGAGCGGGTCTCAGTTCCCTGTAGAACTCTGTGACTTGCAGGTTCAGTTAATTTACCTCCTGTCTGAGGCTCTTGAGGGTGCGGGCCAAGAAGATGATGATGCTGGCCAGCTCCTGGTGGTTCAGGCTGGGTGTCAGGTGTCCACTTGTGTCGCAGCCTCGCTGTTCCTTTCTCTGCCATTGCAGATCAGTGGCTGCTTTGGGCTGAAGGATGTCCATCACAGTGCTCTGCTGGGTTTTCAGGTGGTCCTGGTGAGCTGGCCAGTTGTGGCCAGCTGGCCAAAGGCAAGTGCAAGTACGTACAGAGGCGTTAGGCTATCTGTATGGGGAACGGTTCTGTAGGCCGTGTAAGGTATGAATAGCTGGTGAGGGGCAGCTAGTGAGGTAGGGTGCTAAGAACACAAGTAGAGGGTTTGAGTAACTTTGCTGACGGGGCTGTAAGAAGGGGTCAGCTGATGACCTGGCTATACGTGGAGTCAAACCATTACTCAAGGCACTGATGGTTTACAGGTTCGGTCACTATGAAGGTATCAAATAAACAAAACTGAAATAAAATCAGGAAGAGACAGAGGGAGAATTAAGGGCTTTCCTTATTTAGTTTAAGATAGGAGGTACGACTAAGCACTTTTTCAAAGGAATGTAGCAGGGTCATAAAACCTAGGGAGACTGTTGGCTACGCTAGCAGGGACACATCAACCACTTCAAGGTAAACAAACAGAAACAATAGGAAGTGTTTCTAGTCTGCTCAGGGCCCTGGTGTAAGAGGGTAATAGAAAGACAGGAATTAGGTTACTAATAACCTGTACAGCTCATTAAAGGGGACAACAGTTGCTAGAACTGCTCTAATCCTATACCGAGAGGGAAGATGTCAAAATAAGGTAAAGGTAAAATGAAAATGTCCTAATAGCTTTAGGAAACTAAATTAAAAATAAAATAAACAAATTGATATAATTAAAACTCAGATTGAGATTTTGAATTGTACATTCAAGCTAAAAAGGTAAATGAATGAAAACAACATCAAAGAGAGGTAGAATAAAGTCAAAATAAAAATAACACAAATAGAACCAACATATGTGAGGAGGGGCGTACCTGAATCTAACAGAGGGTGATAGCACAAACAGGAAATAAAACCAAGAGTGAGGGGGAGGGAGAGAGAGAGAGAGAGAGAGAGAGAGAGAGAGAGAGGAGTGGTTCAGATGCTACACTTTACACTCACACAGTGTCAGTTAGTCGATGCTAACAGCTAACAGTTGAGGTAAAGGGCTTAGTTAGCTTATATGCCTGTTTGGCTGCTAAAGAGTTAGTTTGGCTACACTTTTGGCTACACTACACAAGGATCTGTGACGTGTGTACTGCTAAAAGACCGATGCGAACTTACAACACGTGCAAGTGGAGCAGGACTTGCGCCGCTGTAAACACGCATGGGAACTCGTATGACAGTTGTATGATATCACATACAACTTCTTTTACCAATCAAAACAGCACATTCACTTCACAGACAATGGTAACTACTAGTTTGCTAGGCTAGAATTACACCATTAATTCGCTATTCAATTGCATAACTTCAGTGACTACAATGATACGCGAAGGTTACAAGAAGGCCTTAACTCAGGTAGACGCTCTACTAACAACAGAAATGATAATTTCTTTGCCAATATCAGGTTAGTTCTTTATCATACGATTTAAACATGCATTATAGCATTGATAAACTTTCTACTGCTCGTAGTAAAGTGCATTCAAGATATAGTCTATCTGATTTTTTATCAGAAACTGCATGTGTAAGACGTTAATAAAATTATGAGACAAACACACAAGTTTGATACTGAGTCTGCTTGCAAATAATGTTTAAACGATTGCCCACATCCTCCACCATCTCTGTAACAATTTATAAACTGGGAATTGCATATAAATAATTACAATTAATTATGATTATTTACAATTATTTATATCGGCTGACAGTAATAACTGTAGCAGAATTAAATTGCCATCATCTAATCTGTTTGTCCAGTGAACATTCAGTGTATATTCATATCAACTCTAAGAAACTCTTGGCCACAGAAAATACTTTCCTAAGTTTTAATACATTAGAGCATGTAGTAAGGATCAAAAATCGTAAAGGGACATTAATTTGCAAGGCAGAATCAGAAACTCATGTAATTTGTGCACAAGAGTTTTATTAACTAAACACTAACACAGACTAGTCAAACAAACAAACATACAATCACTCATACATGGGGAAAGGGCAAATTGCAAGAAATTGATGGATGAAACCATCAGGAAAACCAGAGAATGCAGTTATGGAAAGAGTCATTTAACCACCTGAGTAAAACCATTAGCGCCGTTTATAACGGGTTCTATAACTTATACTAAACCTCTGTTTCGTTTAGTTAAATGTACAATACTTGCAATGCCTTTGGTCATTGAACGAGTGTCCAGATGCAGTCCTGGATAAAAGTTCTGATGGTTGGATGGATTGGTGGTCTTGGAGTTCTTCCGAGTTTGAAGGGTGATGAACTCCAAAAGATGCTATTCTGGCTCGGTGGTATTTGGGAGTTTCTTCCCAGGCAGAAAGAGAAAAAGAGCTAAGAAAGAGATCTGCTGAGATCCGAGGATCCTTTATTGAATGGAAAGTCAAGGCCGCACGGCCTGGCACAAAAACTTAGAGGGTCCAGAAGAGTTCTAGCTCACATCCTCATCTCCTCAGAATCTAACAGAAACGCAGACTGCAGGGGCATTACTTAAGTGAGAGCTTTATCTGCTATAGAGGTCAGACCTCTGGGGAGTCAAAGAGCCTATGGTGACTTGAACTTTTGGAGGGAAAGTTTACGACTCTTTGTCTCCATGCATGGTAATTTGCATATGAACTGGATTGGAAGTTGATATACAAACTATTAAAGATTCTTAGAACACTTATATGTTGCATAGGTATCGACATATAATATACACTCTCAATTAGATCATCCGAAGACGAATTGATAGAGACCAAACATGATATACATACAATATTAACTAGTGTTCTATCATAAGCATGCATAAAACAGGATACAATACACAAAAACATATACAAGAACAGTAATAATATACACAATGACCTGACGATATGGGTGTTCATTCAAAGAAAGGTTTTTCTATGAATTAATTAGGGAAGAGTCCATTTTTGTGGCCTAATGTCTCTTTCCTAAGGGGAAATTAAGTGAGTTCCTTCCTTTGAGCAATAATAAAACAAGTGTTATCAGATGGGTTGCCATGGAACCAGAGGCCTGTTCTGCCTTTCTTAGGTGTTAGAGGCATTTCGAGGGAAGGGTCCACAGACTCTCATAGTTGGACTTTTGGGTTATGCGAGGGGGCATAAGAGATTATTTGTTAAATATAACAAATAGTTGTGTCTGATTGGTCCAAATGTTACAACATGCAGTGTGAAAGTTGTTCGGCTCAATGAGATCTATGTGTGTACCGAGTTTCATATGAATACGTGGAAGTATGTGTGAGCTATACATCAAGTTTTCTGACTGTGTTCTAGGGGGCGCCATAGAGCCCCTGTGCCGGTCCCAGCGGGTGCACCTAATAGGTGCAGATTCCTAATAATCTTGGGCCCTAATAATCCTTCGAAATACAAGAGGGCCCTACGCCTTAGTGGCTTGGGCCCTAATAAGTTCTCAAATTTAAAACTTTAAATCTTAAAAATTGATCTAAAATCAAATTTCTGTAAACAATTAATATAGATCTGCAAACATGAGGAGCTGTTGCTCACCTCAGGTCCCGTGTTGATGGTTAAGAAGCTCTCCACAGCAGTGAGTGTTCCTGTGAAAGCCAGGCAGAGGAGTTGTCAGGCATCTGCTGCTCTGCAGGCATGTTTGCCCACAGCAGCGCTTCAAAGGCGAACGACAGACACTCACATCCTGTAAGCACTGAGGGCCTTTGCCTTTGTCAGTGATACGCCCCACTAATTGGGATGAGATTAAAGAAACCGACTGCACAAGAGCCATGTGAAGCAAAGGTCAAAGGGCACACACAGGGCAAACAACACAGTAATATATGAATGTTTCACCATTAGGACACTGATGCAAGGCACACCTCTAAAACTGTTAAGGCAGGATCAGATTTTTTCTCTAATACAGTGGATTTTCCTTGCACTGTGGATCAGAAGTAGTCACATTATATATGTGTGTGTGTAATATTATTAATATATATATATATATATATATATATATATATATATTATATACATATATAATAATACTAATAATAAAATTTTTTAAATAAAATAATCATTTTTGTGCCATGATTTTAATAATAATAAATTATCAACCCACCTTTGAAGTGATCCTGTGTATAAAGGATGCCCATATCTGCTGGTATCGAATCAAACCCACAGCTTCCAATTATATACACACCATTCTCCCAAGCTTTACTGTGGTATTTCAGCTGTATCCCCTCTAAAAACGAAAAAAAAAAAAAAAAAAATCAAGAAACAAAAATATTTTTCAGGTGTCAGATTTTTAGCCATTACATTCAGCAAGGATGCATTCAGTTGATATCATAAAAGATTTCTATTTCAAATAAATGTTTTTCTTTTGAACATACTATTCATTAAAGAATCCTGAAAAGATGTATCAAGGTTTCCAAAAAAATATTAAGTAGCACATCATTTATAATAATAAGAAATATTTCTTAAGCACCAAATCAGCATATTAGAATGATTTGTGAAGGATCATGTGACACTGAAGACAGGAGTAATGATAAATTCTGAAAATTATGCTTTGCCATCACATGAATAAATTACATTTTAAAACATTATAATAGAAAACTGTTATTTTAAATTGTAAAAATTGTTCAAAATATTACTGTTGTTTCTGATAAAGAATTGGTGAGAATACACTCTTAAAAGTGCTGGGTTATTTCTGTAAACACAGTTGGGTTGTTCATGCTGGGTCAAATGGACTGCAAGGGGTTCTTTCGACACTGAACACTTGGGTTGAGTTATTTTGACCCAACCGGTTTGTTTATTTTTCCTCTTAATCGAATTTTCTGGATTCTTCACTCCTCTCGTCGTCAGACGGTCAAGCAACTCGCAGCAAGCAGGATTATAAGGTAAATTAATATGATTATTTACCTCTATTTTTAATAAGCTGTAATAAGAACACACTGATTTCACGGTTAATGTGATATTTGATCTGTCGCTGTGCGGGTTAATGTTAGTGTTATTCTGTGAATGAAGTAGCCGCCTACATTTTTTGTTGACAAAAAAGGCCTCAACAATCTCTATCATTATATAAAAGTTTTATATATATATATATCTTCAGTTAACTTACTGTCTGTGTAACAACACGGACAAAACAACTGTGTGGTTTTGTAATGTTTTGTCATAATTAGATCATTTCGTACTAAAATTGATCTTTTAAGGTGCCGAATTCGGCTGCGACGTGCCGAATCCAACAATAACTTATTGTCGCGCTCTTTTTTTCCTCAGGTAACGTTAGCTGCATTAGCTACCCTTAACGTTAAACCACGATATTACAGGTATGTAATATTATTCTTAAATATTGTTAAATGTAATGTTGTCTTAGCTACAGTATGTAAAGTTAGACTTAATCTCTCATGGTGTTTGAGGTCCTTTTACTCTTCCTCTATTTTAGTGAATGCTTGTGTTGCTTTAATCAGGTTTATCCAGGTTAACAGTAAGTTAGAGAGGCCTTGTGTTCTTTATATGTTACTGTTAGAAATAATCATTTCACAGGCAGATCACTGGATTTCTAGGCTGGCATACTGTATGGTTTTGTTAGTTTTTAACACAGTTTTTCATCCTTATTTTACAGGATCTGTTTTGCCCCCCCCCCCCCCACCCAAAAAAATCGAGAAATGGTGGATTTGCAGCAATGGGTCTAAGTTACAAGCTTTCCAGAAATCTTGAAGGAGTTCCCCAGGCTTCTAGAAAAACTTGGCATGCTAAAGAAGTCATTTTTATTTTATGGGTTCTTTTACAGAAATTTGAAATGGTTAAATTGTTAGTGGGGTTGTGCAGATAGATGATAATATAGTGTATTGACAATAGAGATATCGCTGAGAGCTGATGTCTTTGTCGATAGTCAAGGCGATATTACAGGAGCTGCCCCACATCTTTAAAATTTGAGCACATTGTTTTCTGTGAGTGTACACAGCAGCAGCACCTCTGCCTTAAGGTCATTAACATTTATTCCTAATAAATTACATTATGTTTGTCTCAGGAATCATTCATGAAGGCTAAGTCACACTTCAGCCATGCCATTGTCACTTGGTCTGCCTGTGTCATTTGTTTCTGATCCAATCTATATAAATCCAATCCAATCCAAGCTATTTAAAGGAATGAAGACATTTTCACAAGAAAACTGTTTCAATGTGTCATTGTGATTGTGTGATCAGTTTCACAGCTTGTACTGTATTATTCTTATGGTTTAGATACTGAAAAGGAGAGTGCGTTCAAAATCCTGCCCACTCTGCTTCCCCAGTCAATATACAAGAACGGAGGAAAGGTCTTCAGACCCACAACCACAGAATCCTGGAAGTCATTCATTTGATGTACAACCTGTAAGTTTTTTTACTTTTTCTACTCTATGCACAGTACCGTTCAAAAGTTTTAGGCCACTAGTATTTTTAACAGTTAAAAATGGTTTTAAGTCAGTTATTTCTATCTTTTTGCTGTAGTGCGTCAGTAGGAAATATCAGTTTAAATTTCCAAACATTCATTTTGCCATTAATTGTAATAATCCAGTGAGATTTTAGTGCTCCACACAGAGATCTGATCTGATCATCATCCAGTCTGTCTGGAATGACATGAGGAAACAGAACAAACTGAGACAGACTAAATCCAGAAGAACTGTGGCAACATCTCCAAGATGCTTCAAGAAACCTACCTGCGAAGTTACAGTGCTGTTAAAAGTTTTAGACACTTGTGTCAAAAATAATGTCATAAATAGATTTTCTTTATCAATTAACTTCTATTAACTAAATTAAATCAACATTTGGTGTGATTATCCTTTAAATTTAAAGCAGCTTTTGCCCTCGGTGCACTTTGCAGGTTTCTTGAAGCATTTTTGCCACAGTTTTTCTGGATTTAGTCAGTCTCAGTTTGTTCTGTTTCTTCATGTCATTCCAGACAGACTGGATGATGATCATGTGATCAGATCTCTGTGTGGAGCACTGGCTGTTTTCAAACTCTTTGTGCAAACAAAAATCTCACTGGATTATTACATGCAAAATGAATGTTTGGAAATGTAAACTGATATTTCCTACTGAGACATTACAGCAAAAGATTGAAATAACTGACTTAAAACAATTTTTTTATTTAGCTGACTACAATACTAGTGGCCTAAAACTTTTGCACAGTACTGTATATATATATATATATATATATATATATATATATATATTGGGGGCTTTAAATACCCCATAATTTATGCCATGTTGGTTGGATGAAATTTAGGTAGACAACCAAGAAGTGCCAGTAAGCAGAAATAAACCTAAATCATTAATACAATAAATATTTAGTTTGAGCAACCTTTACCAGACCCAGTTCACAGGAAAACACTGATGGTGTGGCTGATTTCCATAAAATACACTTAAACATTAAGTTAACTTAATTGTTACAACTTGTAAAAATGTAAGTTATATTGCAAGACTAAGTGTTGTGTAATTAACAGGTGGGGACCAACATGGTGATGCATTCCTGCACATTTTGTGCCTTGGTGACGAGACGACGACATCCCACACCTTTGCAATAACATCTTCCTTCCTGGGAATTTCTCCAGTATGCAGTATATCATATTGATGGACATGAGTCTTCATGTGTGAAGTATTTGAGGGCAACAGTTTTTTCTGGCCACTTGTAATGTTTAAATTTTTTGTCACATGTATTGTCTTTTGTAGGTCTCTTTGTTTGGTTTAGTTTTAATGGCTGATTCTCATGTGGCAATAATAAATTTATTAGTGTTATGATGCTGCAATGTTGACAAAGAATAGGAATCTACAGTACCAAGTTTACAAAGTTTTGTGTTTTAAAGAAACTGATCTACAAAAAAAGTTGTTTATTTGTGTCTGTATGGGTTGGATGCAATGTGTAACAGTAGCACCCATTCAAAAATTGTTTTAAAAAGAAATGTGAAAACTCAATAAATTGATATTTACAGTTGCATTTTTTGTGTTGTATAATTGTATTACAGAAAAATAATAATTTTACATTCCTTTGTGATTGTTATTTTTTATTATTGGTAAATATAAAGGTAGCAAGGCAATGAGACAACAATTAACCCAATGTTTAGGTAATGTTTAACCCAGCAACACAGTTAACCTGACCCACTGGTTGGGTCAAATAAACAACCCCGCATTCTGGGTCAAATGGCTCAACCCAGCACTTCTGCGCGCGTTCTGTCCCATAGTTACCCAGCGGCTGGGTTAAGGTTGGGTTATTTTTTAACCCAGCATTTTTAGAGTGTACAAGACTTCGTTCAAACACACTTTCAACCTTGCAGACCCCTTTTCAATGTTATCTTTTTTAAAAGTAGATTATAAAAAAAAAAAAGTGTTAGACGGATAACATTAACTACCTGTGGTTCTCCACAGATATCAATGCAGTGGGCTCCATTCTCTATGCAGGCCTTCACCACAGGCTCTCCATAGAATCTGTACTGTTGAGAGAAGACACCTCAGCACCATGGCATTTCACAGTCAACAGTTCTCTCAGAATAACACAACTCCATTTATCATTTTTTTTTGGCATAGAGCTATCGTTGGCCTATGGGTGCACTGGGACAGGTGTGAATGCACAGATGTGTAAACTGACCCCTTCCAGTGCTTTTTTACAATAGTCTTTGTGGACTTACTGGTCCCACGCAGTTGAGCACAATGATTCCTTGTTTGCACATGATGGCCAATGACTCCGGCTCGGCTACATCTGCTACAATAATCTCCACACACTTCAGCTCTGGTTTACCTGCAGACAAATGATGGAATGTCAGAGACAAATGGATCTTTCCTCTCTAACAGCTCAAAATGCTGCAAATTATAACATTTTATATAACACATAGATAGATAGATAGATAGATAGATAGATAGATAGATAGATAGATAGATAGATCCTTTTACTCTATAACCTATTGCATAGCTAGCTTTAAAATCCTCGATTATCAGTTCAGCCTATTCCAGATGATGATGGGATTGTCCAAACATTATGCCTTTAATCAACAATATTCTCAAACCCTGTAATCCCATTTGATAATCTCAACAGACACAATCTGCTGAAGCTCATCTAATACTATGAGCTGACTGCCTCATGTCTAGCATTGACAGTATGGCAATTCATTTCAATCTATACCTAATACAAACTATGACCTATCATAAATAAAATATGTGCACTGTAATTCTTTGTAGCTTTTCCACAAAGAAAAAAAAGTGGCAGTCACATAATAGTACTTGAGGATAAAAACATAGTCTTTTGATATATACGATGGTACCACATTATTAACATGTTCATATCAAAGAAGTTTTATTTATAAATTCATTGTAAAATAAAGCATGTTAAAATATAATAAATAAAATAGAGAATAAAATATTAATTAAGAATTATATTTTAACAATGTAAACATTTTTAAAAGATAAAAAAAAATACTTTGAATTTTTTTTTTCATTTTAGTATTATGTTACTACAAAGTCACACGTAGGCTTTGTCTAAAATAATTACATTGTAATTGATAATTTAGAAATACACATGTAGCCTACAACATGTGCATTGTGGCGCTGCTTGAAACGTTACTATTCGGTTCTATATTCTATATGTTCTGTAATTCCTGTAGGATACATTTATATTATGTGTGGCATGGGCACTTCAATGTGAAGTACAATAACAAAAACTTCAAAGTACAATATACACAGTGTCAAACACCTACACAGAGCGTCAGCTGTCTGAATGAGTGTTTTTTCCAGTCGGTCGCGGTTTCGTCCGGCTACAGCCCATTGTAACGTCCCTCCGGGACCCTCGTTACACGTCCGCGCAGCCTCCATCACTACAAACTGGCCGGTAAAACCGGTGGCTCCGAACACTATGATATGGTACGGTCTTTTGCTTGACGTTGTGAGCGTCGCCATTGTTTGTGATCCTCGTGCGACGCAAAAACACAAACGAGAGGTCAGAGCTACCGCTGCGGCTCCTCTGCTGTCAATGTACAGTGTCAGTGCAAAATACAGACGTTTAGTAGATCAGATTGTGTTTCTGTGTAGCTCAACCATAAATCCAACGTTTGTGGGTGAAGATTCCAGAAACTGACACACATTGAAGTAGAGAGACATCTCGTGCTGGAAAGGTGATATTACCACAACAGTTAAGGGTACAGGTATATTTTGTGACCATTAGCATATTATATATGAAAGCAAACATATGTATATACCTAGCAATAAATTATATTTCAGTGTCAGTTGATACATTGTAAGATCACAACCCGAAACTGACTGAATTAACACTGTTTTGAAGAAATCAGTCAAATTTAAAAGTCAGACCGCTTATGAAAATGCTTCTATTTATAATTTTACTACAGTTTAACACAATGAATACATTTTTAATTACAAATTATTAATATGTCATCATATAAATTTGGTGTTGATGTTTCAGACCTTTGGCCCCCACTATGTGATGATACACATATTGTAAAATTAAATTAAGCAGTATAAATAATTTGAATACATACTTTGCAGTATTACAGTTGCATGTTCAGATTCAGTATTGTTCATTTGGCAAGGCAATCATGATCATGAAATTGCCTCTTGATCAGGCCTGCGTCACTATAATATTTTTTGCTCTGTGCATCTTAAAGCTTCAACTGTCAGAGAAATTGTTATTGGATTCTGAAATTAAATTAGCTATGAGTAAGTCTGTGGGTTTCCAAAGAGAAATGCTCCTACTTCACCATATGTTTTATTACGTGTGCCAATTCCATTTAATGCTGCGTCATCTTTTCGTCCATTCAGAGGACCAATCCAATATTATTACAGCATAAACCATAAACCACTTTCTAAATACACATTTCCAGTCATAATTCAGAGATCATGTATACTACTTGGGAAAGAAAAAAGATAAACATACAGCGAAACAGGGTTCTGGTACTGAGCATATTAAAATATTTTAAATGAAAATATTCCACAAAAACTCACTCACTTTGATTGCTGAACACAAACCATGTTTGTAATTAAAACAATCTGATACAATTTTATATTTTGTACCTGCTGACCAAGTGTCGGAGCAACAATTATCTGACATCAAGTCAGAACAATCGATCATCGTTATTCTACTATTCAGCCTATTCATGTTCTATGTTAATTATAAAGCCATTTTGAAAAGTTAATATCCCATAGTTAAAGCAATAATGCACCCAAAAATGAAAATTTACTCACTCTCAGGCAATCCAAAATGTAGAGGAGATTGTCTCTTCATCAGAATAGATATGGAGAAATGTAGCATTACAGTGGATCACCTCCAGTCCATTAATTAATGTCTTATGAAGTGAAAAGCTGTGTGTTTGTAATAAATTCATCATTAACAGGTTTTTAACTTCAAACAGTTGCTCCCAGTTAAAATTTGAGTCGTCTATCCATAATATTGCTTTATTGGTTAATATTTGTTGTTTAAAATTAAAACTCCTGAATGATGGATTTGTTTCTTGTAAACGTAGATTTTTATTTAACAAGATGGACTGGAGTTATCTGAATTTCTTTTGGATTATTGTGATGTTTTATCAACTGCTTGGACATTATGACGGCACCCATTCACTTCAGATGATACATTAGTGAGCAAGTGATGTAATGCTACATTTCTCCAAATCTGTTCTGATGAAGAAACAAACTCATCTACATCTCAGACGACCTTAAGTTAAGTAAATTATGAGCCAATTTTCATTTTTGAGTGAACTATTCCTTCAACATACACCCATTTATGCTTATTTTTGTTCATACTGAATGAATTTCAGGGATTATAGCACCAATGAAAAGTGCCACGTCAAAATAAATGCATAAATACAAAGATAAGCATGGAATATAGTTCTTGGGAGTACTAAAATGTACAAAAAAAACAATATCACTGGCTCCATTTAGTTACAGATTAAAAGAATGGCAGTGGTACAGTATATTAAGATTATCTGTAATACGTGGTATGCATGGATTATCTGTAATAACCTGTTTTTGTACCAATATTAAATACATTAGACAAAATTATTTATGCATTAGGAAGCCCTGTGTGACTCACTAAAGCAACATTTATTAAGGCCAGTCTGGTAATGTGCATTAGTGCATATTATCTCAAGAGGAATACTGTTGTTAATCATTGGAAATGATAATATGAAGAAGTAGTTCCACTGCATAAAATAGCTGCTATGATTCATCAGAAGAGAGCCACTGTGCGAGAGCGTCCACTCCACGTCGTACAGGTCCAAAGTAAAAGTCCATGTTTTGTGAGAAGTCGGCACACACGTTTGAGTACGCCTCTCCAACAAGACAATAAAGAGCAGTCCCACCCATGCTAATCACCACAGTAACCAGACACAAGACGAGAAGGATGAGGCAAGAGTTTCTGCCCAACTCATCTGTATGCATGAGAAAGATGAGCTTTGATCAGTCTCACATTAATGCAGAACAGAAATCTGAATGCCTAAAGGCCCTGTCTGAATATATGCTTACAATCGTACCTTGATCGAAAGCATCGTCTGGCTCTCTAAAGCGGACTCTGCGTTTGGAGTCTTTTAGCAGCGAGGCTTTCTCTGTTTCCCTGGCACAGACTCTCTTCTTTAAAATAGACACTAAGCCATCTGAGGGAAGCCTCTACAGAAAAATCAGAAATAAAGTATGAAAATGCTTAAAATAGACTGTTCAATATGATGCAGAATTATTTTTCAGAGCAAATAATGTAATAACAACCAGTAACCACAAGGGGTCAGTATGTGCAACATCATAATGAAGCAGACGCAAGGATGCCTTGTGAAAAATAAGTGCACTTTTAAAGAGTATTTTTATGGAAATTATACAAGTGCGAGCTAAATGTAATATTTTCGGACAAGTTATTTACAATTACACGAAAATGTAATAGTTTATTATTTTACTCCATACATATAAAGAACGTAATTATTTGATTTTAAGTGCTTTTTAAGCACGTCTTTTTGTAATTTCCTATGTTTTTTCTAAAATCAAAACAAGTGTACTTGGGTAAAGAATGAGAAAAGTTTATTAAAACATAATGATCTAAAAAAAACTATTTAACATCATTACAAAGTGCACTTTTTAAAAGAGTACTTAAGTGTAAGAAAGTCATGAACGTGTACTCGCTTTACTACTTTTTATTTCTTATATGTATTTCATATTTTTTAAATATACTTTTAAGATTTGAAGCACACTACAAGTGCCAATTCAATTCATTTCAGCGCACTTATTTTTCACAAAGGATAGTTTGTTTTTCTAATATGGCTCATAGTATGTCATGATGTAAAAAAAAAAAACTAAAACTTTTTTGTTGTTGTTGCTTGTCAAATCAGAGCCCAAAACACAATTGCAGAGTCTTCAAATCCCTATAAAATAATTGCATACAACAAAGAAACAAATCATGTAATGCATCATTTAGCTGTGGTGTGTGAAGGAACTCTTTCACAGTGTGTCTGACACAGCTCTGGAAAAGGTTCGTGCAGTTGGACTGTTATTTAAGACGACCACACCCAATAGCTTTGGGAAACCATACACTCCCTGAACGCTTCTTTATAAAATTCCTGCAGCTGGCTGCCATAACGCTGTGGATGACATCACACTATTTTGCTTTCATAAAGAGAAACCCTGTGGCTAAGAAATGTGGTCTGAGAATTTGAAGAAAGTCCCACTTGACCTTTTACAAAGTCATAAAAATTCAATTTGAGGACCCAGATTAATAAATTGCATATTTAGGCCCTGAGGAATACAAATCGTTCAGTAAGCGGATGGTTTGGAAAGACTGCAGCAGACGGATGGTGTCTCAGCATGCTTAGTTTTTCTAAGGACAGATGGTAATATGTAAGAGATTAACATCACTCCTACAGCGTCTTACCTCTTCTACCTGAATAAGACTGGCCAGCTCATCCACAGGAACCTGGCCGTCAACTAGGGGTGTGCGATATGACGATTTTTGATCGTGGACGATAAAAATGTCTCCACGATCTGCTTTTTAAGAAATATCGTAGTATCGCGCTACCGCGCACATTGTCAAATACAGTTCTGGCGCCGCCGTCTCTATATACTGTACAACACGACATACAGCAGTAGAGTTACTCAGACAGGACACTGCACTTATTCGCGATCGCAAAAGTACATTATTTGCATACAAGCCTTGCTGGTTAAATGTTTAATTCGCGCGCTGGTCTGACGTGCGCTTGTTCTGAGCGGATACACCTGAAGCACGCGCACTAAAACGCCTGTCTAACAGCGCCTGATTACTCAACTAAGTTATATTTTGCGCTAATACTGTCAAAACACACAAGGTTTACATACAGACTGAGTTGGTTATCTCTAAAATGAAAGTAAATAGTTAAGAGAGAAACGGATGCGTGCCTGTACTGTATATTAGATGCGTGCAGCTCTTAAAGGGACAGGACACTAAACGTGCTGTCGACTGTCATTAAAGGGATAGTTCACCCTAAAATTTAATTTCTGTCATTATTTACTCAGTGGAAAACCAAACAGTTGCTGGTCCACATTGACTTTGATAGTAGGAAAGAAAAATCCTATGGAAGTCACTGAGGACCAGCAACTGTTTGGTTTTCCACCTTCTTCAAAATAGCATTTATAAATGTTCAGCACAAGAATGAAACTCATTCCGGTTTAAAACAACTTTTGAGTAAATGATGATATAAAAATACAACATTATGACAGAATTGACAGACAGATGACAGAATATTAATTTGTGGGGGAACTATTCATTTAACGTTAACAAAACAACAAAACGCAAAGAGAAAAATCACTCACTATTCTTGACTGAAAAACTTTAATACAGTTGCTTTAGGAATCAGTCTATCTAGTGTTTTATTTTTATATTTGTTCATTCAATTTCATTGAATGCTCTGCTAAATACACCTATTGTACCTGGAAATAAAGCACTGTTTGTTTTATTTGTATATTATGTGTATTTGTAATGTGTATCTTTGTTCTTATTTTTTAATAAGAAAAATAAAATAATGACAAAGATTTTTTTATCTTCGCCCACTTTGGCCTAAATATCTGCCATGCATCTTTGTCTTTCTAGTTTGGCTGTAATGCTCAGACAACTTGTAAAACCAAAATAGTAAAACTAACAAAGAATCGTGATAAAAATCGTGAATCGTGATATTTCTATAAAAAATCGTGATATGATATTTTTCCCATATCGCCCACCCCTACCGTCAACGACATCCTGCAGCTCCTCATTCCAGCACTCATCCTCCTCAAGACCTTCCTCGTCCTCATCCTCTTCCTCCTCCTCCTCCTCATTCAATTCACAGTCCTCGTCTGGCTCCTGTTCAGCTTTTGGCCATGAGCAGTCCTCCGCCCGGTTCTCTCTCTCGGTTGAGTTCACTGAAGCTCGTTCTTGTTTTGATCTTCTGTGTTTTGGCACAAGGGTTGGGCTGTTGTGTAGTTTTATGTCGTCCATGTTCTGCAATAACAGACTGCTTTAATCAGACTCACAAAAACAAACTGCATGGGTGGATAATAAAACAATTGTAATGTTTTACCTTTTCCAAAGAGAGTTTAGGTCTGAAAAAGGAGAAGCAGAATTTGTCAAATTCCTTTCAGTATAATAATTATTGTTGTTACACAATAAACATACTGATTTATTATTTGCTAAATTTTCTATATAATATGTACATCTAAATATTTAATTTGTATATATATATATATATATATATATATATATATATATATATATATGCACACTTTATATAGACGGATGATGACATTTATTATATTATATATCACACATATAAAATGTGTGATTTGTAAAATACACACACACACACATACATTATATATATATATATATATATATATATATATATAATATATAATATATAAAGAGTTTATTTGCAAAAACAGATCATTCCGGGGGGGTTTTTTAGTTTTTTAGTTATTTTTTAACCTAGCCAAAATAACCCAACTGCAGTTTGATTGAGATTAATTGGAATGCACAATGAAAAAATATGATTTCTGACAATTGTTTAAACGGAGTTATCTGTTTTTGCAAATGAACTCTTCATATATATATATATATATATATATCCTATATAAAATGCTTATTAAAGCACTTTTAGAGGTAGCTTCTTCCAAGGCAAAGTGTTTGTTTGTTTTTTAGATACAGTATAAGATACAATAAGGCACAGATCATATAAAAGCTTTTAAATATGTCAAATTAAGTAAAAAGTGAAAATAAGGAAATTCATCTAATTTTTGATGTTTTCCCTATAAATCTGTTTAAATTGATGGGGCTTGAAGAGGCCTGGCGTTGTCAGGAATAAATATTTTGGGGAAGGAAAATTATTATTATTATTATTTTCTACTTGCTTGGACAGTCCTTGTCTGCACACAGTCTCACCTCTGGTGTGTTTTGCAGATATGACTCAGTTCCATATGCTCTCTCTCTCTGTCAGTTCCATTAGAGTTTAAAGGAGATTTACTTTGGACTCTGATTTTCCTCTGGGACTCTGAAACCAAACATATGGATTTGAGTCTTTGAATCATTTTGACTGCGTCTCATATTCTCCCATGCATTTACCTACTCATAGAATATGTGAACGCAATCTAAAAACATACATGCTATTCTCAGTTCCTGATATTTCATGAAAAAAATCCTTGTACCAAAAAAGCTACAGCTATGTGACATTCTTCAGGTTTCTCTTTCCACAGTCAGGTCTTGTTGCCAGTTAATCAAATAAGAAGGGAGAGTCTGACCTCTGTACTGCAGAGATATTGGTGAAGTAACAGAGTCACATGAGGTCTGGGCAATGAAGTTCAGTTGGGAAATGAGCAATTACCTGAGCTCAAACCATTCCACTGCTGTTTACTTATGAAGGATGGAACTAGCAATTGTCCTATTTACAAAAAGGAGTCTCATCCTCACAAGATAAAACAATGCTTCAGGGATATTCCCTCACATGTAAACAATGTAACCTCCCCTAGTTCAAGTTATTTCTGGAAAAAAAAAAATCATATTATTATCCATAATCATCTGGCATCCTTACCCCATTTCTCTTGTATGGAGACCAGATTCGACAGCAGTCTTTCATGATACAGCTTCTCCAGATGAAGAAACTCCACTGCCCACTGATCTGAAATGCTCAATGCTTAAAGAAACCAACACTTAAAAGTGTGTGTCTACATACATATTCTATATATATCCTTTTCAAAGATTTGGTGTACGTTTTTCTAAAGAAATTAATACTTTTATTCAACAAGGATGCATTAAATTGACCAAAAGTATCAGTTAAGACATTTATAATGTTGCAAAATATTTCCATTTCAAATAAATGCTGTACTTATGAACTTTCTATTCATCAAAGAATCTTTAAAAAATGTATCATGGTTTCCACAAAAATATTAAGTAGCACAATTTTCAACATTGTTAATAAAAATAAATATTTCTTGAGCACCAAATCAGCATATTAGAATGATTTCTGAAGAATCATGCGACATTAAAGGCTAGAGTAATGGCTACTGAAAAAATTCCGTAAAATTCAGTTCAAATTCAGCTTTGCCATGAAAGGAATAACGTATATTTTAAACTATATAAAAATTGAAAGCAGTTATTTAAAAATGTAATAATATTTTACAATTATATTACTGTTTTTCCTATATTTTTGATCAAATAATGCAACCTTGGTGAACATAAGAGACTTTAATTTATAAAGGAAGACCATATGATGACAATTATTAAAAAAAAATCTTTCTTTCACCGTTTCAAATTACTTTATCTATCAACATCCTTCCTTTTGTGCAACACCCTACAAGTCGACATGGAAAGACACACCCTAAGGAGTCTCTTCTGATACGCTTGCCCTGGTCACTATGACAGCAGCATCAACAGGGAGCGTTTAGTGATAGCAAAGGAAAGCCAGGGAAGAAACAGACAGAAACCAGGCGAAATTCAGTGGTGGATTTACATGCAAAAAAGGATACAGTCCTTTTCAAGGAAGTAGCCCTCTGCTATCTGTAATGGAAGGAAAATATCAGCAAGTAAAATATTACATCTCCTTACCACATTGATCTTCCAAAGACAGCTTCATCAAGTGTTCTTTTAAAAGACTCTCAGCTGGTCGATCAAAGTCTATTTCCTGTTAGACCTCAATCTAGAGTCTTGATTTCATTAGTTTAGTGAAGAGCATCTTTAAAAGGACTGTACTGCATGGACATGTGAACGGGTCTGACAGTGAGTGTGAACGTGCAAGAAATAACTGCTCTATCTTTGCCCATTTAATGAATTCTCTTACATGGATCGTCTAAATTTAGTGCAAGACAGGAAAATAAATTGTTTTCTACTGTACTGTTGATTTTATCTAACTATAATAATCTTATTGAGGAGCAATTTGCTCCCCCTATTTGAACTCTACAGGGAGATTGAAAAAACAACTCCAGTGAGCACATTTCGGTAGTTTGTCTTGTTGACAGATCTGATTATAAATAAATGTGCATGATGTTTAGTCGATAATTGTTGAGACTTATTTGGATGCCCGGAAATGCTGACAAAACACACAAAAACAAGAATAGTTCATTTTTGTACTACTAATATCATGTTTTGGCTGAATTTATTGTTTCTGACAGCTTCTTTCATTACTTTTTAACTTTTTATATATTTTAATTCGTAATTTCAAGATATAAACTCAGTTGCAAGATATGACTTTACATCTCGCAATTCTGAGTTTATATCTCACAGTTCTGATTTTTTTTTTTGTTTATATTTTGCAATTCTCACATTTTTTCTCTGAATTCTGAGTTTACATCTTGAAATTCTGTTTTTTTGTTACCCCCATGAAATAAAAAAAATAAATAAAGTAAAATAACAAAAGGTAATTTGTGACTTTTAACTGACATTTTACTTTTTCTTGCAATTGAGAGATTATGTAACAATTCTGACGTTTTTATAAAATTGCAACATCTCTTTATGTTGTACTGAGTTTATATGTTGCAATTCTGACTTTATATCTCTCAATATTGTCAGAAAAGAAGTTCAAATTGAAAAATATAAACTCCTATAAAAATGTTCTATCCAAATTACCTTCTTAATTACACTGAACAAAATTATAAACGCAACACTTGTTTTTGTCCCCATTTTTCATGAGCTGAACTCAAAAGATCTAAGACTTTTTCTACGTACACAAAAGGCCTATTTCTCTCAAATATTGTTCACAAATCTGTGTTAGTGAGCACTTCTCCTTTACCGAGATAATCCATCCACCTCACAGGTGTGGCATATCAAGATGCTGATTAGACAGCATGATTATTGCACAGGTGTGCCTTAGGCTGACCACAATAAAAGGCCACTCTAAAATGTACAGTTTTATCACACAGCACAATGCCACAGATGTCGCAAGTTTTGAGGGAGCTTTCAACTGGCATGCTGACTGCAGGAATGTCCACCAGGAATGTTAATTTCTCTACCATAAGCCGTCTCCAAAGGCTTTTCAGAGAATTTGGCAGTACATCCAACCGGCCTCAAAACCGCAGGCCACGTGTAACCACACCAGCCCAGGGCCTCTACATCCAGCATCTTCACCTCCAAGATCGTCTGAGACCAGCCACCCAGACAGCTTCTGCAACAATCGGTTTGCATAACCAAAGAATTTCTGCACAAACTGTCAGAAACCGTCTCAGGGAAGCTCATCTGCATGCTCGTCGTCCTCATCGGGGTCTCGACCTGACTGCAGTTCGGCATCATAACCGACTTGAGTGGGCAAATGCTCACATTCGATGGCATCTGGCACTTTGGAGAGGTGTTCTCTTCGCGGATGAATCCCGGTTTTCACTGTACAGGGCAGATGGCAGACAGCGTGTATGGTGTCGTGTGGGTGAGCGGTTTGCTGACGTCAACGTTGTGGATCGAGTGGCCCATGGTGGCGGTGGGGTTATGGTATGGGTAGGCGTATGTTATGGACAACGAACACAGGTGCATTTTATTGATGGCATTTTGAATGCACAGAGATACCGTGACGAGATCCTGAGGCCCATTGTTGTGCCATTCATCCACGACCATCACCTCATGTTGCAGCATGATAATGCACAGCCCCATGTTGCAAGGATCTGTACACAATTCCTGGAAGCTGAAAACATCCCAGTTCTTGCATGGCCAGCATACTCACCGGACATGTCACCCATTGAGCATGTTTGAGATGCTCTGGATTGGCATATACGACAGCGTGTTCCAGTTCCTGCCAATATCAAGCAAATTTCGCACAGCCATTGAAGAGGAGTGGACAACCTGATCAACTCTATGCGAAGCAGATGTGTTGCACCGCGTGAGGAAAATGGTGGTCACGCCAGATACTAACTGGTTTTCGGACCCCCCCAATACAGTAAAAATGCACATTTTAGAGTGGCCTTTTATTGTGGCCAGCCTAAGGCACACCTGTGCAATAATCATGCTGTCTAATCAGCATCTTGATATGCCACACCTGTGAGGTGGATGGATTATCTCGGCAAAGGAGAGGTGCTCACTAACACAGATTTAGACAGATTTGTGAACAATATTTGAGAGAAATAGGCCTTTTGTATACATAGAAAAAGTCTTAGATCTTTGATTTCAGCTCATGAAAAATGGGGACAAAAACAAAAGTGTTGCGTTTATAATTTTGTTCAGTGTATTTTATTCCACTTCCATCTTGCTACCCTGCAAGTAATCTTGCGACCCTGTGGAAATCTGTGAAATTTATTAGTCCACAGAATACACATGAACATTTATCAGGTTAACAGTATAGAGTGCATCATTTTTCTATATTATTAACAATCTAGGTGTATCTGATGACGGATTCAGAGAGAAAAACGCGTATGCACACTTTTATTAAAAGACAACCAGGTCTTTTCATGCCAGTTTTTGTTTTGGCTATGGGCTTTATTTGAGAGTAACCTTTGAAAACTGTCAGTGCACACACCTGGTGTAAGGAATGAGGGAGGAGCATGTGATCATTGTGTTCAACGAGGGACTGCAGTGAGGCCAGAAGAGAAGGACTAGGCCCAGGTGGCACAATCCCAGAGAGACGACCTGTACAGAGATCACACCAGGAGAAAACTGCAGCTATTGCATACTTCTGACTTCAGTAAATCAGTCAATCCAGTGCTTTTTGAGCACATTTGAACAAGTTTATGGTCAATCATTATATGAAACTACTTAATACCTCATTA
Organism: Barbus barbus; assembly: GCF_936440315.1. Classification (NCBI taxonomy): domain Eukaryota; kingdom Metazoa; phylum Chordata; class Actinopteri; order Cypriniformes; family Cyprinidae; genus Barbus; species Barbus barbus. Next base: position 22,820,040 of record NC_136742.1, read on the forward strand.
GCCAGTACATTTAAATGTAACCTTAAACAAATAGTCAGCCAAAATGACAATTTTGACATCCTTATGTCATTCCAAATCTGAAAACTTATATTTTTTCATGGAACACCAAATGATAATTTTAAAGAAATCTCAATCAGCTCTTTTCCATACACCAATAGTTCACAGTAATTCCTGGCAAGCTCCAGTAAAAAAATAACATTAAATAAAAGTGACCAATATAACCATCAATATAACTTGTGTGCTGCTAAAAATATTTTTGAAAGAAGTCTCTTATGTTCACCAAGGCTGCATTTATTAACAAAAATACAGCAAAAACAGTAATATTGTGAAATAACTGTTTTCTATTTTAATATATTATAAAATGTAATTTATTCATTTGATGGCAAAGCTGAATTGTCAGCAGCCGTTACTGCAGTCTTCAGTGTCACATGATCCTTCAGAAATTACTGTAATATGCTGATTTGGTGTTAAAACAAATCTTATTTGAAACACTTTGTGCTGCTTAATTTTTGTGTGGAAATCATGATACACATTGTTTTAGGATTCTTTGATAAATAAAAAGTTCAAAAGAACAGCATTTATTTGAAATAAAAATCTTTTGTAACAATGTAAAACCATTTACTGCTGCTTTTGATTTATGCATCCTTGCTGAATACTTTTTTTTTTTTTATCTTATTGATTACTTTTGAATGGTAGTGTGTACATCATATGGACCACTTCTATATATATACTGTATACACAGTATGCAGTATATATATATTTTCTGTTCTGAGTTTATATTTTGCAATACTGACTTTTTTCTCTGAATTCTGAGTGTACATCTAGCAATTCTATTTTTTGTTACCGCTATGAAAGACAAAAAAGATGATTTGTGACTTTTTAACTCACAATTCTGACTTTTTTCTTGCAGTTGAGAGATTATTTAACAATTCAGATTTTTTTTTTTTTTAATAGTTAATCTCTCTATCTTGCAATTCTGACTATATATATATATATATAGTATTCCAAGTATATATATATATATACATTGTGTTCCAAGAAAAAATGTAAGTACTTTAATTAGGATGCGCTACAACTTAAGTATTATTTTATTCATAAAAAACAAACAAACAACAATATGGCTAATCGCAGCACCAAAATATTGTAATATAAATGGCTTACCATGATCTAAAGAACAGCTATGGCTCTTGATGTTTGTTGGAGACCTCTCTTCTGGGTTCCTGTTCTCGGAGTCGTGTTTAACCGCTTCCAAGTCCATAACCTCTGCCTCCTGCAGTTTGTTCTGATTCTCATCGGAGGCTGTTAGGCAAGACGTAATGATGTCCTCTTCAGTCTGAGTTATTCTGCTCGTCTCTTTCCATCTTACAGACTTCCTCGTCTCGGCCTCCTCCATAACTGCAAGGTGATCACAAAGAAGATAGTCATGAAAATGAATCTATATCTTCATCAGAATTCAAGAGGAAAAATGTTAGTCTTGATATCTGTTTTTCAAATTCTTTACCCTACTGTTCCTTATGCTGTTCATATCTGTCACCAGTGACACTGCATTACATTTATCATAAAATTAATCTTTTCCTCAAAAGAATTCAGAAAGGAAACACAAGTAGGACAGGTTTGGTGTTACTGAATATTTTTTCAAGCAGATCTTGGGCCTTACTTACAAACACAGTGTCCTAACAGTGACCCAACACTCACTTCAGTTACTCCCGAAGCCAACAGCAAGCGCAAACTGACAGGTGTGTACAAAAACACTAGAGAGTTATAGCAGCGATGCATAATTCATGGGATAGGGGCTCTTGTCTTTCACTCTGTCCAGGCATGTCGAAGGATGAGAAGTGAAACCAGAGACAGAGAGATGGAAAAAGGGTGGAGTGTGGATGAGTGTCCTCATTGTAAAGAAAGTGTCAATGCCAGTGTGGTAACAGAACATGGTGTTTGATGAGGTGAGGGAGGCTGAAAGACAAGTTGAGATGTTTCTTGACACAACATGACCACAGCTGGCCTGATCGGTGTCAAGATGAACCCTTATAAAAGCTGAACAGTGTGAACACATATACTACAGGGTGAGCAAATAACAAGACATGCTGAGATTGACACTGTACCTAATGCAGCAAGAGGTCAGCAGTTTTGTTTGCACAAACTGTTTATTTAATATACTAGGCATATACCGTTCAAAAGTTTCTGGGTTTTTTAATGTTTTTGAAATAGGCTAAATCTGTGGTGCTCATTAAGGTAGCATTTATTTGATCAAAAATATTGTAAAAACAGTAATACGGTGAACTATTTTTACAATTTAAAGTAACTGTTACAAATTTTAATACTTAAAAATTTTATTTATTTATTTGATGGCAAAGCTGAATTTTCAGCAGCCATTACTCAAGATTTCAGTGTCACATGATCCTTCAGAAATGATTCTAATATGTAGATTTTTATCAAAGTTAAAAAATACTCTTTTTTTGTGGAAAATGTGATATATATATATTGAGGATTTTTTGATGACGATAAAGTTCAAAAGAGCATTTTCTTGAAAAAAAAAACTATTTTAACAATGTAAAAGTTTCTCATTTTACAACAATTTAATGTAGTTGGCAGCAATAATGTAGCTTAAAGAATTTCAAATCTGAACCTTTATGCTGTTTTTTTTTTTTTATATATAAGGAAACATATTTCAGAATTGTTTATATTATTCCAAGTACCTTGAGGAACCATATCAAAACAGCATTTTATTGGTTGTGATCCTATTATCTAAAAGGCTAAGAAGTTTATTTATTTATTTATTTTTTTTTTTGGGAAAATCACAGTCACAGCTAATAACCACTTTTAGAGTGCACTATACCATGAATTAACATAATTTGACAAACAAAGTGATTAGTGTGTCCAATAACCTGCTATGTCAGATGTCAGGACATGTTATGTTTAACAAAATTTGAAATAAATAATGTACTAAATCTGAACCCTTTTTGAAGAAAAGAAAACACGAGTCTTCATTGAAATATCACTTTCGTACTTACGTTTAGTTTCTGTAGCTGTTGTTACAATGGTCCGCATCTGTAAACGCGTGCACGCGCAGCGTTCATATCTGTTCCCAGAGCTGCTCAAGCAGAGACCCCAGACCCCTCTCTGTCAAACACACACCGATCTGAAATCAGTTTCGATGCCCTGCCTGTCTCTGCAATCTATGCAGTTGTTTACGATCCAAACAGGGGCGTTTCTTTTCAAGGTTTCGGTCTTGCTGGGCGTTTAGTGCCACCCATCGGTTCATACGGGGCACTGACATTGGAAATGTGTTTGGAGAGAGATCAGATTTGACATAAAATTATAGCGTTCATTTTAAAATACATTAATTCGTTTCAGTTGTCAGTTTCTATTTGCCCACAGAAGGTATGATTAATATAGCTGCATCAAAAAAATATATTATATAAAATATACTACAAAAATATATTAAATATACCAGGCCTATATTATAGCAGATACTGCAATGTTTAGTCTTGTACACAAGGCTTGGTCTGTGTTCTATAAAATATACTTTATATTACTTGCATTTTAAATTGATGATGAGTAGTTTTCACCGATTTCACAAAACCAAATATCCAATAACGTTATAATAAGCAATTAACTCCTCTGAATATTTCCTTCAATTATTAATTAAATGACTCATTATCATCAACAACAGGAAAGAGCTGGTATAAAGAAAAAGTCTTGTTGTGTTCAGTTTCAGTTATCCATCAGCATCATATCCAACACTTTCCCCAATATAAATAAACTATGTGCTGACATTACAGGCAAACATGAAATGGACGTTAGAAATGTAGGAACTGGAGCAGAAAGTAACGTAACCCTTGAAACATGGAGTCATTACGGTGGGCTGCTGCATGTCTGTACTGTGTCCGACTTCATAATAGGGAAATTTTTATCCTATTGTACCGTCTGAGTGAACTCTGCATTTCATCTCAGCCAGGTAATATGTTTTGACAGCACAATATCAGTTATGTCTGAATGTTTTAGCAATCCTCTGTGAAAAACACAAACCACAGTTTTTAGTGTCTGTTTTTTAAGAGTCATGTCATGTGTCTCTTTCGATGATTACAGTGGCTTAACATTGCTCAATTTAAATAAAAATCAATAAAGTGAATAACAACCTTTTATTAGCACATACACAATAAGGATCAAAGGCATTTACAATAAACATGACTTGCTAATTATTTGCTTTTAGTGCAACAAAATATACACTGGGTGTTAAAAATGACTTCTTTACAGTGTTTTACAACCTTCAAGGTGACTATAAGTAAATGTTGCTTTTACAGAGGTCATTTTATCCCCAAATACTTGAGAACGAAACATTAAAATGTTGAACATTTTTACAGATGGACAAGCAGTTATTTTACAGGTCACATGCTCATTGTATGCTATAGGCTAAGCTGTTAAAATGTGGTTAACCTAGTAAATATGCCAATAAGAAAGTTAACCCAGGATTTGCAACTGTGCAATTGGAAATCTTAAACCCTGACTACCCGGAATTAACATTTGAACAGTAAAAAAAAAAAAAAAAATTCAGACAGCAGTCTGCAGTCCAATGTGTTGTTTTGGCTTTCTCTGTGCTAAAGCTAACAACACAAACACTAACAGTAAATTAGATTTCAAGTAGAGCCTGAACAGCATCACTGGAAGCTTTCTTATAATGTAATGATTTTGAGATGGTTAGAGGATTTGTAAGGAGCTCCTAAAGGGACATGAAGATAAATAAAATGAGAAGAAAGAAAAATATATATATATTTCAATGTGTTTGCGTTCCCCTGAGTTCGCTCACAAAACCTTTGTAATGGAAATAATATGAGGTGCGAGTAAAAACTATATTCCAGTTTTCAGACCACAAAAGCATTTTTCCTCCCTTCTCATTTTTTTTTTCCCCCATCGCTATCCCCTAGTGGCTCCATATATTTGCACGCATATCATTTAATATATTGCATAACAGGTAAAAGTGGTCATGTAAAATCTTGATATGCTATATTCCAGCGAATGTTGTGTGATCTACTGTGGGCCGATGCCGTATCTTTTGTCTGCACTTGGGTGTAACGTCAAAGCTGGTGACCATCAAGACATGTGATTTACAGAGGTTAACATGACGCTCTAGCCGTTGAGTGACTTGCTCCAAAGCCTCTAAGTGCTCCAGGGAGTCTACCTCAAACGTTTGCCATAAGTCAACTGGAAAACACATCACACAAATAGCATAATAATTAATGATACAGTAAGCAGAACAATAAACAACCCTACAGTTTTCTGTCCTACTGCAGTGCTTAATTTTATTTAATATGCATAAGCAAACATGTTAACCCTTACATTCACGGGTCCATTTTCCAGGGTCCAACATCAGATGATGCTTGGCATGTTCCAACTCTCGCCTGAGAGCGTTATACCTGAGTCTCACCTCTGCTATTCTCTGCTGTCGATGCTCCAAGAATTGCAGCTTTGCACTAAAGAGGACTATACCCTGAAAATGTGCATGACAAAAAGTAAGTTTGCCTCCATATAAAATGTGAGTGAGCTGAGATTAGCATTTAGCCTTTACCATACACCACAGGGTTTTATATTAAAGTAATATTACAGTTTTTCTAACACGTTTTAGCATTTTAAAACAAAATCAGACACTGTATTCAGATATCTTAAGTCTAATTCAAATCTTAACCCACAAAGCCATCAAATACACAGATACACTGAATTAGACTATGTGAAATTTATTTAAAACATATGACCATGAGCGCTTACTACAATGAATCAGAATCAGAATCAGAATGAGCTTTATTGGCCAATTATGTTTACACATACAAGGAATTTGTTGTAGTGACAGAAGCTCCACAGTGCAACAGAAAGACAGCAACAGGCCAGGACACAGATAATAAAAGAATAATATACAAATATCCAAATAGGCAATGTACAAAGCAGCAAAAACACAATATATAATATAAACAACTATGTATGTACAGGTCAAGTATGTGCAAATTAGAAATGAGAAAATAAAAATAAAATAAGTGAGTGTGGTGAATGGATAATGTATTATAGTTGTGTGTTCCACGTTTATTGTTGAGTGTTCATGAGATGGATTGCCTGAGGGAAGAAACTGTTTCTGTGTCTGGTCGTTCTGGTGCACAGAGCTCTGTAGCGTCGACCAGACGGTAACAGTTCAAATAGGGAGTGTGCTGGATGTGAGGGGTCCAGAGTGATTTTACCAGCCCTTTTGCTCACGCTGGATAAGTACAGCTCTTGGAGAGTGGGGAGGGTTGTACCAATGATTCGCTCAGCAGTCCGGACTACTCTCCGTAGTCTTCTGAGGTCAGATTTGGTAGCTGAGCTGAACCAGACAGTTATTGAAGTGCAGAGGATGGATTCAATGATGGCGGAGTAGAACTGTTTCAGTAAGTCCTGTGGCAGGTTGAACTTCCTCAATTGGCGAAGAAAGTACAACCTCTGCTGGGCCTTTCTGACAATGGAGTCAATGTGAATATCCCACTTCAGGTCCTGGGAGATGGTGGTGCCCAGGAATCTGAATGACTCCACTGCAGTCACAGTGCTGTTCATGATGGTGAGTGGGGGGGGAGCAGGGGAGTTTCTCCTGAAGTCCGTGATCATCTCCACAGTTTTGAGCGTGTTAAGCTCCAGGCTTTTAAGACTGCACCAGACAGCCAGCTCCTTAACCTCCTGCCTGTAAGCAGACTCGTCACCGTCCTGGATGAGGCCGATCAGTGTGGTTTCGTCTGCAAACTTCAGGAGCTTGACAGAGGGGTCTTTAGATGTGCAGTCGTTGGTGTAGAGGGAGAAGAGCAGTGGGGAGAGTACGCAGCCCTGAGGAGCTCCAGTGCTGATGGTAAGAGTGCTGGATGCCAATTTACCAAGCTTTACTAACTGCTGTCTGTCTGTCAGGAAGCTATTTATCCACTGACAGACGGAGGTGGGGACGGAGAGCTGGGTTAGTTTATTCTGAAGGGTTTCTGTGATGATGGTGTTAAAAGCGGAGCTGAAGTCCACAAATAGGATCCTCACATAAGTCCCTGGCCTGTCCAGATGCTTCAGGATGAAGTGCAGTCCCATGTTGACTGCATCATCCACAGACCTGTTTGCTCTGTAGGCAAACTGCAGGGGGTCCAGTAAGGGACCAGTGATGTCCTTCAGATAAGCCAAAACCAGTCTTTCAAATGATTTCATGGCTACAGACGTTAGGGCCACAGGTCTATAGTCATTAAGTCCAGTAATTTTGGGTTTCTTTGGGACGGGGATGATGGTGGAACGTTTGAAGCATAAGGGGACTTCACACAGCTCCAGTGAACTGTTGACGATCTATGTGAAGATGGGGGCCAGCTGGTCAGCACAGATTTTTAGACAGGCTGGTGACACACCGTCTGGGCCTGGTGCTTTCCTTCTTTTGTTCTTTCTGAAGACCTGGCACACATCTTCTTCGCTGATTTGAATTGTAGGTTTGGGGGAGAGGAGGGTTGCTGGAGGTGTTAATGGTTCAAGTCGTCTGCCAGGTGTTGATTCTCCACAGTGCTGGGGGATGGTGACTTGTAACTGGTGATATCCTTCATTCCTTTCCACACTGAAGCAGGATCACTGGAAGATAATTTTTTCCTTAGCTTGTCAGAATAATTCCTCTTTGCTACTCTGATCTCCTTTTCCAGTGTGTATTTGGAATGTTTGTACAAGACTTTATCCCCGTTTCTGTAAGCATCTTCTTTGGCCTGACGGAGCTGTCTGAGTTTTGCAGTGAACCATGGTTTGTCATTGTTGTAGATTAGATGAGTCCTGTTAGGAATGCACATATCCTCACAGAAACTGATATAAGATGTCACAGTCTCTGTGAGCTCGTCCAGATCGGTGGCAGCGGCTTCAAAAACAGTCCAATCAGTGAGAGAAAAACAGGCTTGTAGATCCCGCTCTGTTTCATTAGTCCATTTTTTAACAGATCTTAATACAGGCTTTGTAGATTTAAGTTTCGGCCTGTAGGTCGTAATAAGATGAACCAAACAGTGATCAGAGAGTCCTAAAGCTGCTCGTGGAACCGAGTGATATGCGTCCTTTGTTGTGTAACAGTGATCCAATATATTACTGTCTCTGGTGGGACATGTAACATGCTGTCTGTATTTTGGCAGTTCACGGGAGACATTTTCTTTATTAAAGTCCCCTGGAATGATTAAAACAGAGTCCGGGTGTTGTTGTTCTGTGTCTGTGATCAGATCAGCGAGTTTCTGTAGAGCTGTGCTCACGTGCGCTTGCGGTGGAATGTAGACACTCACCAGAATGAACGAGCAGAACTCCCACGCCGAGAACTCTAGAACGGCTTGCAGTTAATGAAGAGCGTTTCTAGATCTAAATAGCACATCTTCTTTAACACGGTTACATCTGTACACCACCTCTCATTGATGTAAAAGCACGTCCCACCGCCGCACCATTTCCCCGTTGATTCCGCATCGCGATCTGCTATGATCAGCTGGTAATTAGGCAGATGAATCGCGCTGTCCGGTATGTCGCCATTCAGCCAGGTTTCCGTGAAACACAGGGCAGCAGAATTAGAAAAATCATTGTTTGTCCGGGAGAACAGAAGGAGTTCATCCGTTTTGTTGGGTAGAGAGCGGAGATTCGCCAGATGGATGCTAGGCAGCGCCGTTCGAAATCCGCGCTGACAAAGCTTCACGAGCGCGCCGGCTCGCTTCCCCCGCCTGTGCCTCCTGTAGCGTTTGACCAGAGCTACGGCTCCGCCAACTACAATGTCCAGCAAAACGTCCGAAAAATCTAAATCCGGTAAAAGATTTTGTGGTGTGTTCTGCCGAATGTTCAGCAGGTCATCCCTGGTAAAACTGATCGTATTTGAAAAACAAAAAACAGGAAAAACAAACAAAAACAGTACAAACACTGGAGAGCAACGCACAATAGTTGTCATTAGTGGCGCCAGCTTGGTTACAAGATGTGCAACTATACATTGTAAACTCTGCAAAATAATACTACTGCATAAATTAAAGTGAAAAATAAGAACAGAAAAGACAAAAATAAAAAAAAAGCATACATTCCTGAACATACAGTTTTGGTTTTGTGATAATATTGTTTTGATGAAATTGAGCACCATTTGATGAAAAGTATCTTTACTACTTGAAAAAAATAATTGTATATGAAACATGTATAAGAGAACACAACATTGTAAAACTTTACTCAATGTGTACAAAACATTATTGAATGAATAATTAAATAAAATTTTGAATGAAAACTATACAAATAACACATCTGAAAAACAAAATAATGTAAAAGTTTCCTGAAATATTCAACAAAAAGTTGATTTTTTTTCAGTAATAGAAAAAATAGTGTATAAACAATGTAAAATCACATTTATTCTGAATCAGTATATTGTTTCTAGTTTGAGTCAGAGTTTAAAAAAAATTTATAATAAAAAAAACAATGAGTGTTTAAAGTTTTCTTAAAGCTGGAATACATTACACAACTTTTAAAATCGGACCAGATTTCAGCATTTACAGGTCATTATAAACACAAACTTGCACCTAAAACTCTGACTGCTTTGACTTTTGCCAACTAACGCTCTCCTACGGACTGCAAAATGGGTAAAAATCTAGGCAAAAGTCATGTAAGATATCCTAGCCTTTACTTCTAGAAAACAGTGTTGCGAGTCAAGATAATTGGCTAAATTCAGAAAACTGTACGAGTTGAATCAAGCATTACCAATTTAATGGACCATACAACGACAGCAGTTTGTGAATGAAATACAAAGCATACAGCCAAACATTAATTTCATTGACACATTTTGAACCTCACCTTGTTCCCTGCCCCACCTCTCTTCTGTACGCCATTTACATTATCAATCTCATAGACTTTAATTTCATAAGAGTCAGAACCACCCCGATCCACCCGGTGCGTTTTTGGCCCACTGACGGATCTCCTCAGTGACAGGAGGTTGTCTTGAGATGGGCGTCTTAGACTGGACCCTGTGGACAAAGTCCGGTGAAGACCATATTGTTTTTTTATGCCAGAATGCATTGATTTAAAAAAAAAACTCCTTACCTATGTTGGTTCTTTTCTTGTTACTTCTCGCGTCTTTAGCAGCACCGAGCGAGCAACTCTGATCGCTGATGGAGTTGTGTGTTGAACTGCTGCTGATTGTAGCTTCACTGTCTCTCAGCATGCTTTCATAGCCACTACTGACCATACTGCTCCTGTTATAGAGTAAAGCCGTTTTACACATGGCAGGAGGCAGCTCTCCACTGAGAACACTGGTGGTATCGCTGGCATGGCCGCTGCAGTGGTGTGGAGTCCGTGGAGCTGTGATCCGGCTATACGGGGATGGCAACGTGTGAACGAAAGGTTTCATCGTCCCCAGTTCCTCACATTCATCTAAATCAGACCCACCTTGACTAAAAGCAGAAAGAGAATCTCTACTGCTTCTTAAAAGCTCAACTCTTCCTTTCCGGACTGCACCAGATGACTTCAAACTGCCGTTGTCTTGACTTCGGGATAGGGAGTGTGTTGACCAGGAGCTTTGGCTGACAGGTGCTCCGTTAGGAGAAAAGCTTGAGCTCCGGTTGATTGAGTGTCTAGTGGGTTTGGGAGACAAGTTTGGCATCTTGTGGATCATTGAACTGGGCATGAATTTATTAACGGTTGTGGTCTTAGAGTGATCGTTTTTTGATGGCCGGGTTGGATCATTGGCATCATGCATGGGGAAGAACTGTGGAACCCTCCCGAGACTCTGGCTAGCTCGACACCTTACAAAGTCCTCAAAGTCTTCTTTAAAACCTAACGGGCTGGGTTGTACTGAAATGTAATCTTCATCTAAAAGGCCTTTTGGAGCCATATCGATGAAAGCAGTCTCTTCAAGGAACTTGCTTTTAAGTCTTGAGCTAGAATTACCTTCCAAGCTTCCTGTTGAGCGCCCACTCTTACTGTGATCCCATGTTTGGCTCCTGCCGGATAATGCTTTCAGTTTTGCATTAAACAGCTTGCTGCTCTCCTCAAAATTAGATTTAGTGTTGGTCTTAGTTTCAGTAGCCAGGTTTAGCATTGCATTTCTGGCTATTCCAGATTCTTCTTTTGTCTCTTTTTTTTTTTGATTGGGACTGTTTGTTGACGTTGATGGGATATTCTCTTTAGTCCATTCTACATGACTGTCTTTTTTTGTATATTGCTTCTTCTCGGGAGTTTCTCTTGGATACTGTGGGTTCTTTTGTTCTGTTTTCATGTGAGGAACATCCTTGACGTCTTTATTGTTGTTTTGGCACAACCAGCTCTGCTCAGGTTTAATTTCACAAGCATATTTTCTGGACTTGGAGACATCACAGGGAGGGTCAAGTTTAACCATGCCTCCTTTAGGTATCTCCTTCACATCTTCAGTCAGGGGCACCTCAGACCAAGTATGCTGTGGAAGGTTTTTCCAATCAATGAAGTCGCCTGGCTTGTCAATATGTGCATTGATTTTTGTGTGTTTAATAGCTGCATCTGATGAGGCCGTGGAGGCTTCATGCTCTGAAGTTTGTGCATTAGAGTTGGAACTATAAAAACTTGCTGTTTGTTCTTCACCTTCGCTGCCGATAATCCTAACAGACTGACTTCCTGGTGTTAAAGCCTGGAGAGAGTGCGACTCATGAATACTTAATATTTGTGCCTTTCCTTGCTCAGTGGCCCCATTTATTGTTACCTCCTCAACCACGGTATACACAAGCTCATCGTGTCCATTAAGATCCAATGGCTTCTGAACAGTCACAGTGATGGTGGCCCTCATCTCTCGCTGTTTTTTTCCTGTACAACGTGGAATGTCTCCATTCAAAGAGGCAGAAAGAGCCGGTGGGGAGCTCAAACTGGAAGACAGGGATGATGAAAAAGAAGAGGACGAGGTAGACCTCGGAGAACTCTTGCCGATGGGAGATATTCTTGTCTCAGATTGCATTGTGGAATAATCTGATAATCTCATTTTACCTTGGTCTTCCAATTTCAAAGACAGTGCAGTGGGCATCATATTCATTATTTTATTATGAAGCTTAGATTTGTTTAGAGATTGGCTAGACAGCATAGGATTATTCGGTTTGACAACATCTAACTGTGGTTGAATAATCTGTGAGTTGGCGGTACTTGGAATTTCTTCACTGTTGTGAATTATGGCAAATGTTTTTGAGGAGTTTCCTTGTCTGGTACTATTGGGTTCTCTGTTGTTTAATGCTTGAATGTCCAATGAATTGGATTTCTTTTTGGTTTGGCTTAAGCGAGGTGATTTGCTCATAGTGTTCACTTCCTGATCTTTGCATAGATCCAACTCTGTTCCGTCTATGTTTCCCAGTCGATTCTGGAGTTCTGCAAATGTGTTGCACTTCAGGCACTCAAAATCTGATTTGTCTTGCAAAATTGTTGGTGTTGACTCTTCTTTAGTCTTTTCTTTTGATATCTGCTTCATGCGATTGGCAATTGGTGGAGAGATTTCACAAAACTTCATCAGCGAGAGCTTTTTGGACTCCAATTTGCTCTTGAGTAAGGATGGAATAATAGGCAAAACCTCTCTGCTTCTATTTGTAACCTCTTTATCTAGGAGGCCAGAAGGATCCATAGAGATAATGGTATCACAAGATTTATCACTCCCAGGGTAAAATACTGGATCACTAGAGAAACCAGGAGAGGAGAGATCTTGATCCAGTGTTCCCGTAGATTGGAATCTCAGCTTGGTGGAATTATTAAATTTCCTCTCGTTGCCTAAACTTCTTCCTCCAGGCGAGCTTGAGGAAGATTTCTGGAAAAAAAAGCAAAAATAAAAAACTTAACTTATGGAACATGTCCATAATTCAAAAAATAAGTATATGTACATTTTATAACTCATAAGTGACCCTGGACCACAAAACCAGTCATAAGGGTAATTTTTTTTTCGAAATTGAGATTTATGCATCATCTGAAAGCTGAATAATTAAGCTTGATGTATGGTTTGTTAGGATAGGACAATCTTTGGCCGAGATACAGCTATTTGAAAATCTGGAATCTGAGGGTGCAAAAAAATCTAAATATTGAGAAAATCGCCTTTAAAGTTATCCAAATGAAGTTCTTAGCAATGCATATTACTAATCAAAAATTAGGTTTTGATATATTTACGGTAGGAAATTTACAAAATATCTTCATGGAACATGATCTTTACTTAATGTCCTAATAATTTTTGGCATAAAAGAAAAATCTATAATTTTGACCCATACAATGTATTTTTGGCTATTGCTACAAATATACCCCAGCGACTTAAAACTGGTTTTGTGGTCCAGGGTCATATATGAGATATATAAAATTATTTATATAAAAGATAAAGCATGGTCTAAATGAACAGAACCTGAAAACTGGTGAACATGTCTATAAGCATACCCTTATCTTCTTTTTCTCCCTTCGCATTCGAGTCACAGTCTGCATTGTACAAAGGCTTTCTGTAAGGTCCTCAGACAAGGTGGATATATGGGCAATAATTGTGGTGGAGCAGTTGACATTGCTCAGAGAGTCTTGCAACAGCATGGCTAATTTACTTCCCCTGCAATGAAGAAATTATCACTGATAATTAAATTTACTTAATTACTTTTTACTTAAAGGGATAATTCACCCAAAAAATGAAAATTGCCCTACGATTTACTCACCCTCAAGCCATCCTAGGTGTATATGACTTTCTTCTTTCAGACAAATACAATCAGAGTTATATTAAAAAATGTCCTGGCTCTTGAAAGCTTTATAATGGCAGTGAATGGTGGTCAAGATTTTGAAAAAAATTAAAGTGCATCCATCCATCATAAAAAAGTGCTCCACAAGGCTCTGGGGGGGTGAATAAAGGCCTTCTGAGCAGAATCGATGTATTTGTGTAAGAAAAACTATCCATATTTAAAACTTTATGGCCCGGTTTCACAGACAGGGCTTAGACTAAGCCAGGATTAGGTCATAGTTCAATTAGGACATTTAAGTAATTTTTATAAACATGTTTAGAAAAAAACATTACTGGGGTGCATCTTGAGACAAAGCAAAGGCACTGATATATTTGATGATCAGTCAGTGCAAGTTTATTTCAGTTGAAACAGCTCAGACTTATATTTTAGTCTAGGACTAGGCTTAAGCCTTTTCTGTGAAACTGGGGGTATAAACCGTAAACTCTATCTTAACTCTAACTGTAGTAAATGCAACTGTGTGTATGTAGGACGTAGGCATAGGAGAGAGCAAAACAAAACACCGGTCACAAATTAGAAGTACAAAACAAGGATTTGCAAAGAAAAATGTTGGAGGATTTCGATATAAGACAAGAGGAGACTGGTTTTCCTTTGCTTGAAACAAAACTTGGTTCTCGTGAGACATATTCTTATCGGAGCTTACGTAATGCCTACGTCATCCACTGGAACACCACTGTCTCTTGTACGCGTTAGTGGAAGCAAGAGATTATAGTTTTTACATAAGTTTTACATATGGATTTTATTCTTGCACAAACGCTTCCATTCACTTCTGAAGGCCTTTGTTAACCCCTCAGAGCCGTTTGGAGTACTTTTGATGATTAATTTTGCTAAAATAAAAAAACTTGACCACTTTTCACTGCCATAAAAATAAAGTTTGGAAGAGCCTGGACATTTTTTATTCTAACTCTGATTGTATTCATCTGAAAGAAGAAAGTCATATACACCTAGGATGGCTTGAGGGTGAGTGAATCATGGGGTAATTTTCATTTTTGGGTGAACTATTCCTTTAATTAAATCACTGTGCTTTATATTCATATACTATTAGTAATTTCCTACTTTTATAATTGAGACGTACAGAGACGTACCTATTAGGGACGTGATTATGTCTGTTGAGATTGGCTGTGATAAAATTTCCAAGCTCAGCGAGGCAGACTCCACAGTTGCTTCCTTCCCTCTCCCCCACACAGCTCCCTAAATCGATCAGGCTCAGCTTGCTTTGATCCACATTCACTGAGGAAAGTATATATTTTAATAACACCAGAAATTTAAAAAATAATACTAAGGAAACAAACCATTTTAAGAAAAAGGTCATATCATAAATGCAAAACAGTCTTTTTTAATATGCTAAAAACAGAAACAGGTATGAAATTTCACTCTCCTGGATCAGTATTGTGTGAGAAATGTCATCTAATAGGCCTTTGTATATATCAAGATCTGTACTGAGAATCTGCTCATATACATCTCTATATTAGAGCCATGAAAAGGCAACTGAACTCACTCCCAGATTTGGTGCTGCTTCCTATGTGCTGTTGGCGAACATGCAGAGTGAAGAACATGTGACAACAATGTGGTGGTCTCCCTCCACTGTCCACCATCCCACTGCGAGATGCAAGAGCTGTATCTAGTAGGAAAGCTGCTCTTTCTGGATTTGGAGCATTTAGTACACTGTGGTTGCAGAGCTGGGATCAAGATAACAAAATCCAATAATGAGACTCTCAAGTAAATGGGAATGTCTCAATTAACATATCAATGAGTATGTATTAAATTTGTATTGATTGCTCATGAATATTGATAATACGCCATGCAAAGGGTTATAAATGTCATTCAAAATGTTGTTTTAAGGAATATTCCAGGTTCAGTATACGTTAAGCTCAATCAACAGCATTTGATTACCACAAAAATACTTTGCACTTAACTCTTTATTTATAAAAAGCAAAAATTAGGGTTACACTGAGGTGAATGAAGCCAATCCGCAAACATTAAAATACTCACTGTTTCAATAGTATAGCCATAAAATGCAAACAATATGTGTTAACATTATTTTATTTAACCTATTCTGTATTACATATACATTTTCAATTGACATGACAACTGACCACCATAAACCTTACAATAACTATTAAAATGGACCCCTTTCTCTTCTATTACAAGTGTCTAACTTATACGTTTTAAAGAAAACTTGGTTAGATTGATGACTCTTGATAAGATCATCAACATTATGCCACAATTGCTGTGAATTGTGCTTAACTTGTTCTGTACCTGGAATATTTCTTTAAATGCTACATGAACGCTGCATATGCTTGAATCAAAATTCAGCTTTTACATCATTCAACTATTATAGGGACAACTATTATATTATAGGGAAATTTTCAATGCATTTGTGCCCAATAGGTGCAAAGCGCTGACAAATAAATGGAAATTAAAAATAAATGAAAGTCTAGATATTAGAACAAAGGAAGTGTGATTAACACTTGCTTGCACTCCACAGACGGGGTCCTCTTTGAGGTAAGCATCTGGTTTATAGGTCTCCTTGCAGTTGCCCATGTCAACATCAGCGAGTAAATCCCTGATGCCATTCTTTTCCCCACAGACCTCTACAGCTGACACGGAAACTGAGATGTTTGCCCATGTCTTGTCTTTCTTCCTGGTAACGAGCTTGAAAAGCCAAGATATAGCACAAGGAATGACTCCAAGGCTTTGAGTACAACCATCGTGGCCAATCATTGTGTAAGACATTCCTGTAAACCAAAAGAAAGAAAGTGAGAAAGCCATTTTTTATAACAGATCATCATTAGGCGGAAAATCCCCTCATAAGGGTTTTGCAGAATAAATCGTCTTTTAGAAAGACAAAAATCCACAGACTGAAATATGCTTAAATACGTGGTGAATGACTTTACAAACTGGGGTGTAAAATGCGTTGTGGCAATGTCATGACCAATTAAATGTAAAGCACTTTACTGGCAGTCAAGCATGGGCCGGTTTAAAAGATTTATGATGTCTGGCTGGGAGCCAAGGGCCAACATGGAGACCGGGTAATTCAATCTAGCTAATAGAGAATGATGTCATACTCCAAATGCCATGTAGAGACTGTTGTCATGATTTTGGGTGGATAACAATTAATAACCTTAAAGGTAAATGACCTGTGATGACCCACTGTGTTGCCTCTACGTTTAATCCACATTCATTGAGAGGCTCTACAAGTCGCACACAGTGGTAAAAACATATGTGAATTTGAACCTTTTTGTGTCAACGCATTTGGACGCAGAGCTAGGGAAGCCTGTTTGCCTCAGAGTAAAAATAAAAAGATAATTGTGAGATGAGTTTTAAAATGAGAAAAAGCGTAAACGGTCACATTCTTCATGAAGATGCAAATATGAGAAAGAAGGTTTACAATTATTAGATTTAATGTAATATTGCAAGATATTAAGCCACATAGTGAGATATATAAAGTTGGACTTGAAAGATATTCATTTGCAACTGCAAAAAATAGCTGCATTTACCTTTTTTGCTAAGTAAAACAATCCTACAATTAAAACTACAAAGCACTGATCAAAAAAACTAAGCATCCTATCATACATAATCCTACTACATTATTGGAGAATATAGATCTTATATTGCATTTTATGGAAGTAGTCTATTAGCTCTTCGTGAACTGTATAGCGCCATCAGTGAACAACAAACAAATAACCCCGACGGCTTTTTTATTATAGCTGGTGACTTCAACCACGCAAACTTAAAGACAGTTTTGCCAAAGTTCTACCAACATATGAACTTTGCAACAAGGGGACACAACACACTGGACTTTGTTTACACAACAGTAAAGAACTCTTACAAGGTTGTACCCCGCCCCCACCTCAGGTACTTGGACCACATCTCTGTTATGCTAATCCCAGCATACAGACCACTTCTCAAACTTGCTAAACCGGTTCAAAAACTCATCACAATTTGGCCAAATGATGCTACCTCAACACTACAGGACTGCTTTCAGTGCACATAACAGTGACTGGAACATGTTTAAAGAGGCAGCCACCTACAACAACCACACAGACCTGCATGAGCACACTGAAACTGTGACTGCTTACATCAAAAAGTGCACTGATGATGTGACAGTCACCAAGACCATCACCACACGTGCAAACCAGAAGCCATGGATGACAGCAGAGGTTTGTGGGCTGCTAAAGACCAGAGATGAAGCATTCAGATCAGGAGATAAAGCAGCCCTCAAAACAGCAAGAGCCAATCTGTCCTGTGGCATTAAAAATGCAAAATGGTCATATGCTCAAAAAATCAACAATCACTTCACAGACAGCAGAGACACACAGAGCCTGTGGCAAGCCATTCAGACCATCACTGAGTACAAGCCCCTGCCACAGGCCTGTGATGATGACACATCCCTCCCCGATGCACTCAAACACTTTTATTCACGGTTTGAAATGCAGAATGACACATCAGCACACCAACTGCCCACACCTCCCAACGACCGGGCGCTCTGTCTGTCTCCAGCCAACGTAAGGAAGACCCTATCTAGGATTAACCCACGCAAGGCTGCGGGTCCTGACAACATACCTGGCCGTATTCTGAGAGACTGACAGATGTGCTTACAGATATCTTCAACACCTCGCTGAGCCAGGCAGTCGTCCCCACATGTCTCAAATCCACAACAATCATACCGGTACCAAAGAAATCACCTGTGTCCTGTCTAAATGACTACCGTCCAATAGCACTGACTCCAATCATAATGAAGTGCTTTGAGAGGTTAGTCATGCACAACATCAAAACCAGCCTCCCCAACACACTCGACCCGCTCCAGTTTGCATACCGTCCAAAACGCTCTACGAACGATGCAATTTCCTCCATACTCCACCTGGCTCTTACCCACCTAGAAAATAAAGACTCCTATGTTAGAATCGTGAAGGATTCCACCCATCCCTCCCACAGTCTCTTTCAGCTCCTACCATCAGGAAGACGGTACCGGAGCATCAGAGCCCGCTCCGCCAGACTGCTCAACAGCTTTTTCCCCCAGGCTGTGAGAGCCCTGAACTCAAACCACCCCACCCCCCTCTGAAACCCCATGCAAACCCCTACCTCCTGAAACATGGACCACCCCCCATCCCAAACCTTACCACACCAAAGAAAAAACTGTATGGAACTTTTTTGTGCAATTCGAAGTGTGCTACACACAGGTGAGTGGGCCTGTACAAATCACCTGTAGTAACACACTCTCCTCTATGTGCACTAGACACTTTACACACACTGCTGCGTGTACACAATCCCACAAAAGACTCAGCAATATATATATGTTTACATGCTCATGCACTACAAATCATCCTGCACTCTTCCCCAACCAGCTGCTTGACTCAAAATGTTTCTCTTTGCACAGTATTTATGTGAAGCATTCGTATAGTTTGTATTTTTTATCTTTTATTTTTTTAGTTTGTATAGGGTAAATATTTATATTTATATTTTTATCGCTTCTCGGCCTTTTGGCTAAGATCAAGTGTAGTATCTGTTCTTATCAGTTTAATATCTGATACGTCCCCTACCCGGGGACTGCATATTAAATTGATTTTTGGATCACGGAGCTGGAGCCGGGGCTTGCTCCGTCCACTCCACGCATCGGCCTGGTATTGCAGTGTCTCGGGGAAATCGTGGCCTAATGGTTCATCTCACTTTTTGGCCATATAGATAACATCAACAGCATTTTATGTCCTGAATAAAATTGAGGTGTTAATCCAATTTGTTTCCCCAAGTGTGAACACCATATTCTCACTGCATCATAATATATGACCCATATAAAGTCTGACTTATCAAATGTGATACAAAACATAAATGCAAGATTTTCACTTATATTTTGTTCAGTAAACTTTTCCGTTAAAAATAAATAAAAACCCTGACCTTTATTTCATATGTCACGCTTTACAGGTTTAAAAAAGATTTTAATATCACTCACTTACCCACATTGGTTTGTCCAAAGCTTAGGATACAACCATCAGCTCCTGCAAGCACACACTGCAGCACTTCACACAAGCTGTTCTCACAAACTTCTGCCTGAAAAATAATACTTCAACTTGTTTTTTGTTCTCTTTTTTATGACAAAACTGTTTCATCATTTGTCGTCTGTACATAAATTACATGAACAATGAAAGCACCTTTCACATGTAATCTGTCTCTTGGGATGTGGAATTATTTATCCAAATGTGCATCTAACACTGCTCAGTTGATTGAACTGGATAAGAATATCCAGATATTGGATATCTGCACTCAAGTGACCAAATCTGAGAGTGTTGCAGATGTTTGGACATTATGACTCAGATGGGCTCCAGACAATAGACAGATCAGTTTTCACATCATACGACAGAAATAACAAAGCAGTGGCCCTGACCTGGGTTGAATCCGGGCCAAAGGCAGCATCAAAGGTGAAGGTCTTTGAGGAGACTGTAGTTCCAGCAGTCTGTCTCTGAGGGTTAAAGGTGGGTACATTCAGCACTGTGATCTGTTTCTTTAGCAGGTCCAGTTTGAAAGAGTAGGACTGAGATGGGTCAGACACAGGAACCGAACACACTCGCAGCATCACTTTGACCTAGATTAGGGGGAACAAACCCAAAACAATATACTAATTGGATATTACATATAAATATAAAATATTTTTGAATGTATATAAAAAGTGCTCAATCCCATTTGGCAAACATATATATTTTCAAATAAATATTTTCAAATATTTAAAAAAATGCCCAAAAATATATTTTGTTAATACAGATTTAAAAAAATATTTACAATATATTTTCAAGACGTTTAAGTTACTTATATCTAATAATATATTTTTTGGCCATCAATGTAAATACGGTATCATAAATACATACATACATACATATATATATATATATATATATATATATATATATATATATAAGTGATGTCAAAACGATTAATCGCGATTAATCGCATCCAAAATAAAAGTTTTTGTTTACATAATATATGTGTGTGTGTACTGTGTATATTTATTATGCATATAATATACATGTATACATGCATGTATATATTTCAGAAAAATATGTTATCGCGATTAATCGTTTTGCAGCACTAATATATACAGTATATAAGTCCTACATTAGAAGATAGGACCGGTGAAAGAAAGCCAAACCACTGTGGTCAACATTGAAATCTCTGCTGATGCAGTGGTGATAATAAGGATGGTGAATGTTTTATGACTTTACAGCCTATACAGTATATTGCAGAGTACCCTGACTTTTACTGTGACAAAACATGTTCCTGTAACTATAACGTTATCATAACACTAACATTTAAAACTTAAAATATCCCACTTTCTATAAGCATGATGTCACTGAACACACATCTAAACCAGGTTTAGGTTAATGCTTTGTCTGATATCTAATGCATTTGTCCAGTGATATTATCTTCTCTGTCCTGAGTCTGTCAAATCATATTTACACCAAATGAATTATTCAAGAATCCATTATCTCTGCTACAGTTGCTGGATGTGCAGTGCTGAGTGCGATCTAGCTACCAGGTGCTATCCTGAGAGCAATATAATTTGAAACTCAAGACGAGTCCCATCAGTGTGAACCGTGGAGAGTGAAGTCAGGGCTGGCTACAATTAAACTAAATTGATTTCCCTTCCTCAAGGAGGTGGTGCGATGGAATGGGAAGGCCATTAACATCACGTTCAGAGGTTACAGTGTGAGCAGCTTCTCTAAACTGTGAGGCAGCTAGAAAGCAGCCACATCTCAAGGACAGACTGAATGACATCTAAATCATCTGATCAGAGGTGTGGTATGTAAGAAAGGAACATTTTTCCTTATTCAGAAAATGGTACTCAAAGAAAGATTTAAAATGATGTAGATTCCAGTGATAACAGTAGCTTATTAAAGCTGTTTAATTTTACATGGAGGTCATGGGAGCTGTCATATTAACATCACATGACCAGTCAAATACTCACTTCATCTTTCTAACTAAATAATAAATAAGGAAGTATGTGAACAGAGATTCACCACTGAGGAAATAAAGCAGACACACTACTGTTCAAAAGTTTGGGGTCGGTAAGATTTTTTAAAGAGATTAATACTTTTATTTAGCAAAGATGCATGAAACTCAAAAGTTACAGTAAAAATGTTTCAAAATATTTCTATTTCAAATAAATGATTTACTTTTGAAGTTTCTATGCATTGAATAATCTTAAAAATGTATCATGGTTTTTACAAAAATATTATGTGGCACAATGTTTTAAACATTGATAATAAGAAAAGAGCATATTACATTTACAAGATCATGTGAAAATGAAGACACGAGTAATGGCTGCAGAAATTGCAGCTTTGCCATTAAAAAAAAAAACATTTTACACTCTAGTATATTAAAATAGAAAACAATTACTTAAAATTGTAATACTGCCTTTACTGTATTTTGATCAAATAAATGCAGCCATTAAAAAAATCTTACCAATCCCAAAATTCTGACATCTTACTTATTTCTCACAATCTCACTAATCTCTCATAATCAGACAAAATATTTTATAATGTGACTTTATATCTCACAATTTATTTATTTCCCACAGTGTGTAACTTTAACTTTATACTTACAAGCCTTTACTATATTTCTACAATCTCTTTCTCAGGCATGCATATTTCTACAATCAGTAATTGAAAACTTAACAAAGCTATTACATAACAGCAGAACATAAATCAAACTGAGTGCAGCTTAAAGAAAAAAATATCCGAATTCTGCCTATTACAAATTTAAAAGCAAATTAACAACTACTATTATCTAACAATACAATATCACGTAATAATATAAGCATCCATACATTTTGGTGGTGTAAGGTAGCAAACATTCATCAATTAACATTTGTAGTAAACATTAAAGCCATACCTTTCCCATCCCAGATGTTTCCTTGCTCTTACTAGCAGCTTGAAAAATGTTTGCTGGTGCTAGAGGAGGAGATTTCTGCAGAAGACTACTGAAGTTCATCATGCGTTGAGAAGCACTGCTCTCTGAGAAGTGCCTTCCTCTTCTAACCATCACATTCAACTTCTGTGCTGCCCTGTGGAAGTTCAGTGATTTGACAGAGTTTAGCTTAGATGCATGCACATTACAAAAGTATTCCTTTCTTTTCTACAACACACACCTTTAGTTATTTTAGTTCTTTTTTATTTTCTGCTCAGCACCTCTTACCTGACAAAGAAAGACAAGGCAGCAGATGTTCCTGCAGGGAGCAGAGAGGACATACTGGAAGAACGCGTCGGCTGGGTGGCGCCGTAGTTGCACAGTGCTGTAGAGGTCACATTCTCCTTTTCATTCACCTTCCCTGCATGCAAAGGACTCTGGGAGGACTGAGAAACATTTATCTTCACTGATATTGTCAGATTCAGTAATTAAAGGAATAGTTGAACTGCAAATAAAACTTTTCAGATTTTTTTTCACCCTCAGGCCATCCAAGATGTAGAGTTTGTTTTTTCATCAGAACAGATTTGAAGAAATTTAACATTGCATCATTTGCTCACTAATGGATCCTCTGCAGTGAATGGGTGCCGTCAGAATGAGAGTCCAAACAGCTGATAAAAAATATTCCACAAGTAACTCACACAACTCCAGTCCATCAATTAATATCTTGTTAAGAAAAGCTGTGTGTTTGTAAGAAACAAATCCATAATTAAGGCATTTAAACCATCACTTCTGGCCAAAATAGGAGTCCTAATCCATAAGAACGCTTCCTCCAGGAAAAAGTCCATCACCTGTTGTCCTCTCACATCAAAATCCACCAACATTTTTTTGTTCAGAATTGTTTTTGATTGAAAACGTGCTTGATCTGCATCCTCTCCTTCAGACAAGACAGCGTTTTCATGGATAGAGAACTCACATTTTAATTGATGCATGTGGATTACTTGTGGATGACTGTGACGCTTTTATGAGCTGTTAGGACTCTCATTCTGACGGCACCCATTCACTGCAGAGGATCCATTGGTGAACAAGTCATATGATGCTAAATTTCTCCAAATCTGTTTTGATGAAGAAACAAACTCATCAACATCTTGGATGGCCTCAGGTTTCAGCAAATTTTCATTTTTGGATTAACTATTCCTTTGATACACTAAATAAACTAGACAGGCAATATGTTTATTTAGTTTGATGAATTTTAACTGAATGTCTTTCTGAAAAAATATGCCAGTATGAACATTACACCCTGAACATGAGTGTGTTTAACGCACTGCAGTCAGACACTATTATTAGTGAAAGCCACTACAAGCTGAGTCATATGGGCAGATGAAGTCATGAACCTCTTTATATGTGTCTCAGCATACAGGCAACGAATGCCTGAGGCTGCAGGCGCTGACGGGATGACTCATATTTCAGCCCAAAATCTAACCTCTTCTAGGCAGAATAAAAATATTCAGACGGTATTTCTTTGCCCCTGTTCAAGAATACCATCGCTTGCCTGCAGTCATCCACATATCTAGAGTCACTCCCTGCCTTTATGTCTCATCAGTGCTTCAATCCAACCATGCGAAATAGGAGCCCCCGCTTTGCTCCCCTTCATTGGCAGAATGTAACGCCAATTAGCGCTGGGAGCAACCCTTGGGCAGAGATGGCAATATTGGCTCTACTGTTATTTTCTTCTGCATCTCTGCTTTCTTTTTCTCACTTCTCTGTCCTCCAGAGAGAATCTAAGATTTAATTATGTGCACATCTTTTTTTTTTTTTCGCCGTTATGCTTTCCATTCTTATCTGTGTTTGCTATTTCAAATACAAACCTACAAAATGCATGTCTTCTGCTTTTACTCCTTGCATTAATCTTTTTTTTAATTCCACTTCAAGGACTGAGTGAGTCCACCTTGGATGTTTGTGTAATGAAATGGAGCTGGACTAATGGACTCGGTCTGCCATCATGCTCTCGGTCAGCGTCATATAAAGATCTGGTACTGAGTGCTGATGGAGCTGTCTGAGACGTTCACTCTCTGCCTCACTTCCATAATGTGTTCTCATTTCATCTGTATTTACGAGAGCTGTGTATGAATATTTCACTGGTCATTAAATATTACAGCGATATTGATCAAGCTTCTTTTTTTCTGACAGGCTTCTCTGTGGCATGGATAAAATGTGGGTTTAACCATTAACCAGAAAACGTCCTGTAACATCTGCTTCTGAATCTAATCAATGCCGACTAGAGAATTGTGTATCATAAGACGACACACATGTGTCCTGGTGAGTCCTGGTGAGCAGACATACATATTTAATTTATACTTTTACATTATGCACATGGATGATGTTCTGGACATAAAATATGAACTGCAGAGTGTTTATTTTTTTTACTAGAATTATTTGGAAAGCCTGTAAGACTTGTTTTAAAAATAAGTAGCTTCTGCTCACCAAGGCTGCATTTATTTGATATTAAAAATATGGTATGAATATTGTGAAATATTAATGCATTTTAAAATAACTTTTCTTTAAAATATTATTTGTGGCTGTAATAGTAAAGCTGAATTTTTCAGTATCCATTACTTCAGTTTTCAGTGTCACATGATCCTTCAGAAATCGATTTAATATGCTGAATTAATGTTCAAGAAAGATTTCTTATTATTACCAATTCTGAAAATTTGTGCTGCTTATTATTTTTGTGAAAACCATGATACATGATTTAAAGCGTCTGTGATGAATAGAGATTTCAAAAGGACAACATTCACTTGAAATAAAAATCTTTTGTAACAATGCACTTTTATCAAATTAATGTCCTTGACAAAAAAACTTTTAAAAGGTAATGTAGGTTTAGTATTATATTAAAGTGATAGTTCACCCAAAAATGAAAATTCTATCATCATTTACGCACCGTCATGACATATTAAACTTGTATAATTGTATTAATTCTGTGTAACACAAACGAATATAATTTGAAGAAGTCAATGGGGTCCAAAACAACACTGAACCCAACTAACTATAATTTTATGGACGAAAACACTTCAAATCTTCTTTTGTATTCCACACAAGTAAGAAAGTAATATGAGCTTAGAATGGCATGAGGGTGATTAAATAATTCTTATTTTGGGTCAGCCAACCCCTCAGACCTAAAGTGTTAGCTTGAACAACAGCAATACATACAGCAATAAATACATTAAAAAATTAAAATAAAAAATTGGCCTACCTTTTGAGACATTGAATTGTTTCCTTTGAATGAGGACAGGGGCCACAAGGCCTCCAAATGCTGACGTCCTTTAATCCAGCATTCCGGTGCTGCATTGCTAGGCCTCTGATGGGGGTCTGAGACAACAGATCGGTGGCTTGAGGTTCTGGGGAGCGTTTGTGAGCCTGAGTCTAGGCTTGTGGATGGGATGTTGGCAGTGGTAGGTGGAGCCCATATGGCCCGGTCCTGATTGAGGATCGTGCGGATAGCCTCCTGCTTCAGCTGGCTAAAGTGAGTGGAGCAGACGCCACAGCGTCCGTCCGCATTGCCCCAGGCTTCTACAATACTAGCAGGTGGTTTCATGCTCTCATAAAGATGAATGTAGACTTTGGGATCCTGAGGCACAGAAAAAAATTGTTACTGGTGACTTAACTCATCAGAACATACTGTGTTTATAATTTCATATATTTAAATAAATCTTTTAACATGATTTTTAAACCACAAATTTCTTTGGTGACATGATAAATAATGCCCAGTGTTGTTTTAGGATCATTGACATCATTAATATTTTGATTCCGTTTTTATTATTTTATTTTCCATTTCATTTTAATATCAGTTTAATAAAGTTTTTGTAATTTATAGCCTATATGTGTGTGAGTGTGTGTGTGTGTGTGTGTGTGTGTGTGTGTGTGTGTGTGTGCTATAAAATACAAAGTATTTTATTAAAGTATACATTTTATTTCAGCTAAGGTTTTTTTTTTTTTTTTTTCGAGTAACAAAATTGTCTTAATATCAGTTTTGGTTTTAGTTGACTATAATAGCCCATCCTATCTTTATCTTAATATTATGGGAAAAAAGGCCCAAAATTTTGAGCTTACTAAAAAAAATCAACTATGGTCCACTAACCTATTTTTCCCCACTACCAAATACTGAGACACATCCCATCCACAAATGCATCTCTGTCTCAGCTGATCACATTATAGTGCCATTTACTTTATTGTTCTCAGTAGGAACTGAGTTTTCATATCCCACCCATTTATAGTGTAATCAAGGCTAGACCAGTGTCACATGAATCACAGACCAACTGCAAAAGCTAATCGATTTAAACTCGTTTCAGGGGAAGGGGAAAAACCATGCGCCTCATATGTAATTGAAATATGAGACAAGACTGCTGATGGGGTGGACATGCATGCAGCAATCCACTAAACACCACCCAAGAAAATGCATGAAAACCGTTTCTAAATGTATGCAAATAGATGATACAAGGAATATACTTACTTTGCTAGAAAGATTTTCGTCAGTTACTTGTTTTAACGCTTCCCTTTTGAAGACGTTGAAATGAGAGATGCACTTTTTGCACATATGTCCCGTGTCGAATAACGCCTCTCTTTTCGTCCCGGTGGACTTGATGGAGTTGGATTCAGGGGGGTAGCCGTTTAACGATTCTTTGGACCATTTTGACCGTAGGAGAGAGTTAGTGAGGGGTGTCGGGAAGGAGCTTGCGAACCCTGTCCAAGGTGCTGCATGGGAGTCATATGCTGAAGAGCCAGCGCCTTCGGGCGGGAGACGCTCCTTCTGCGCTGCCGCTGCGTGACCCTTGAACACCGTACCCATTTTAACGTTGCTCATCTGTGAACCGTAAACCGCCTATATTAATTGTATTCAATATTCAACACTATATTTAGTCATAATGGCATATAAGTAAGTTAACAAATGATGCATATTACTTACAGTCATACAGAAGCACTTAGTCACCTACTTACCATGAACCGCTCACTGCCTGTTGTTTCAATGTATCCTGTTTGATTCTTCATATTCTGAGTGAATAGACGCTCAATAAACTCGTTATCTCAACGCGTCCCCCGCAACAAGTTTCCATTCGTTTCAAATAAAAAAAATATTATGTTTCACGCAAAAACGCTGACTTTACTTGGGAAAGAAAGAGACGCGTTGTCCTCGTAGCGCATGCTGTGATCTCGCGTGCTTTTATATGTTCTTGGAGAACTAAATATGTAAAAGTG
This sequence comes from Barbus barbus, assembly GCF_936440315.1. Taxonomy (NCBI): domain Eukaryota; kingdom Metazoa; phylum Chordata; class Actinopteri; order Cypriniformes; family Cyprinidae; genus Barbus; species Barbus barbus. The sequence continues at coordinate 22,847,906 of NC_136742.1, forward strand.
AATATTTGATTTCTGTTTACGCAAATGCAAAAAGTCCTTGAATTAAATCATCCCTCGCGAGCTGTTCTGTAAGTTGCCGTTGTTTTTAATGCCCATTTTGAACTTTATTCCGTAGGGAAACTGTGCAAGCAAGGTATATATGATGAAAAAAAGCTGTTTATAGCCTATTCATCCTTGGGTTGTTGTTGCATTATGTCTTCATCTTTTTTGTTCTCCGGTATAGTACCACCCACTTGTCATTGCTCTAAGGAATTGAGATCACAAACACTGTTGTGGTTACAATATAGTGAGATTGATCATGAAATATAGCGCCACCCATCGACTAACATTTAAATCTGCAAACGGCCCACATGCGGATTTATAAAGACAAGACACTGCAAAGTTTGGAAAATAGCGTTTTTGAGTATTTGTATAATCACAGCACAAGAAATTTGAATGACTGTGTGTGATGAAAAATATAAGTGTGTGGCTATTATGGTGTGTTGTGTATTCTGAGATAAAATAGCCGACTTTTTCTGTTTTGTTAAAGGTGCACAAATCAATTGCTTTTCAACAATTTAAGCCTTAAATGTATGCCTTATGTCGGGGATCTTCTACTCAACATTTGAGCTAAAAAGGCCCCCCAACATGGGGCAAAAGATGGGGAGGGGGTTACTAATTGTTGAAAAACTATTGATTGTCATAGCCTACATACATACATCATCATATTTGAACATATGTGACTATTCAACTAAACATTTTGATTTTACATTTTTTTGCATAGCCAACAATTATTTCCTTAATGCCATTCCCGGCTAAAAGAAACCTGTAGGCATGAGGTAAACATTCTGAGGCTTATGAAAAACACTATGGGTGGGGGGAGTTATTGAACTATTATCCAGATTTTAAGACAAATGTAAAAAATATAATTCATAAGGGTGACATTTAGAAAGGTCATTATATCGTTTATATGTGTATGGATGCATTTACATTTGCAATGCTCATTTGAAAGGATTTCACAATGCTAGTAAATCATCTTGAATTCACGAGGCAAAAAGAATAGTCTCTGTGGTCGTAAGCATCTAGGAGGGCCATTACGGTTGAACACGCCCAGTTCTCTCGCTGCTGTTGCATTAGGGAGGGGTCTAGTCTAGCACCCAAGGCGCCATTGAATTGTTTTGCCGGTGGACAGACGCAGAATCACTGCGGCTGTGCGCAATTCAGAGAAGCGAAGCGGCCGTCAGCTCTCCCTGGATTACAGTATTCAAACGATCGAATATTTTAGGGTTTTTTTAATAGCTACATTAAAACGACAATATGAGTGAAATCAACGTAAAAAAGCTTAAGGTGAACGAGTTGAAGGACGAGCTCAAGAAGCGCAATCTCTCCGACAAGGGATTGAAGGCCGAGCTTATGGAGCGGCTGCAGGCCGCGCTCGACGCAGAGGCCCAGGCCGAAGAGGAGGAAACTGCCGCGGCAGAAGCAACAGAAGAAAACGAGGCCGAGGGAAACGGTGTTGCGGTCGAACAAGAAGGCACGAGGGAAGAAGAGCCGGAGGGCGAGAGCATGGAGGCCGAGGAGCAAAATGGAGACGTGGGTGATGCCGCTGTTGTGGGTGATGGTCAGGACGACGAAATGGGCGAAGAGGAGGAGGATGGGGACGCCGGCGTGGAAATGGACAAAGCCCTCGATGAAGAAGAGGAGGAGGAGGACGAAGACGACGAGATCATAGACAAAATCGACGATGAAGATGGTGAGCCTGAATCTCATCCATTAGAGGGTGAGTTTTTTGTGTTGAAACGCCGGGAGTAACGTTATCCTGTTCACATGCGCTTTGAAGCCGGTGAGATCATCTTTTAGCATATGTTGCTAACGGCTAGCCGGTGGCTATTGTGTAGATAGCTAACGTGCTAATCCGGTCGGTTTCAGTTTACGCGCTAGTTCGTGGTTTAGAGTTTAAGATTTTGAAGGTTTCTTTGTTTTTAGCCGTGTTAGCAAAGCTAGCTAATCTAATCACCCGCGTGAGCCTTTTGTCTTTAGGAGTTTGTTGCTATTGTTGCTATTTTCCTACGTTTAAAGGTAACGTTACATTATACAGTCTAATCTACAACTAACGGATTTCTATTCTTTTTCGCATTGTGTTTGGTCGGTTTAGTTATTTTCAGAAACTAATCGCCTCGCTGCATGCTTGAGGCGGGTCGCCCTCGTGTGGACTCATACGTTGCTGTGCTGAAAACCTTATGGTAGACAATGAAAAAGTGAAGGATACAGTGAAATTAATGCATTTTCAGCGGGTGATAGGGTTAGGAGTATTATAAGATGGGGGAAAATTACAAAAAGCGTCGAAAGAAAGGGACATTTACTAGTTTCGGTTCAGGTTGCTAGAAGGCGCCATCTACTTCCGTGCAAGGTCAGTTCAGGATAATGCGTTTTGATGCTGTTCGCCGGTTATTTGTTGACAAAGGTGTGAGTATTGGCTGGTAAGCCAGCTACAGTAGGCTAAATATATATATATATATTACCAAAAAAAAACAAACACTCATTGTTTTTTGTCTGTGAATGCATTACATTTTAGAGAAAAGCACTTAAAACACAATCCATAGGAATTGCACCACCCACGTTTTTTTCTGATCTGGTTTATGCAATCAGAGCAGTGCTTGCAGTTTATATCCTGAATGCCATAATGACATAACCAAGCAAAATATTCTGTCTGATCAGAGGTGGTCGGTTGATTTTGTAACTCTGGTGGAGTCCGAGCACTCCTGTCGTGTGGGCCACCCTTAAAACCCAGGGTCCAACACGTCCGGGCATTTCATTATTGTTTGTTTTATTTTCAAAGGGGATGCGGACAAAGACATCAGTGCTGATCAGAAGAATAAGAAGGGTGTTAAGAGACGCCGGGAGGAACATGGAAGGGGCTACTTTGAATTTATTGAAGAAAGCAAATACAGCCGGTAAGGATGGGAGCAATGGCCTTCATTATCCCCGAAGTGCCACTTTTAATATATATTATATATTGGCTTTAAGTGCCAATGCCTTACCTATAAAAATACTACCCTCATCTACCTCTTAACAAAAGTAAAACTTTGCTGAGGGTCATTCCTGGCTAATACAAAACACCTTACTTTCAGTAAGATCATGAAACTACACTTCAAAGAGTGCTCTGATGGAAAAACAATGTTATTGTTAAACACACACTCACACACTCTCACTGTTGTCAGGCTGACTGTATGCGCGTGTGGCGAATCAGACAGCGAACAAAGCAATGACGATAGCATGAGATGCGGCTTCTGTCATGGCAGGGGAGGGCCAGCGACGTAGAGTTTATATCGCAAAGTGTATCATGACGTAATGGGGCGGTTAAGTAATGATAATGAAGCATATTGTTGTTTAAATCCTCAAACGTTCCTTCGTCGTTTGTATATTTTATTTTATTTTTTGTTTCCTTTTTTTATGATTCTGAAAGGTTAAATGTTATATTTTAAGTTTATTTTTATATTGTAACAATTCAATTTTTTGTGTATTTGGAAAAACTATGAAGAACTGTAATAACTTTTCCTTTTAAAGTCTGTTTCATTCGTGGTCAGCAGGTAAGTACAAACGTTTGCAGTTCTTCACATTGCATAAGGAAAAGAAAATGTTTACATCTGTAATGCATGTTCTGTCTCTAAGTGTGTGGTGCTCAATTGCAGATTGAATAAATGTAATTTTCTGCCTAGGTTTCATTTTCTGGCGTTTGTGCTGCTCACCTATAGTAAACCAGTATTTAGATTTTTTTTTTTTTAAGTTTCAGTCTGCTTATGTTCTTTTAGTATATGGAACAAATACTTTTTTATTTTATTTTTAATGTATCAGAATTCCTAATGGAGGATTTTGAGCATGAAAAACCCCAAGCTGTTATTTGAGCCAAATAAATTGTAGCAATATCTGACCCAGTCACTAATGACGTTGCTTGACTTGTATATTGATGGGATGTCCCAGGCAGGGTCGTCACTTGAATTTATGGGGCCTGATAGAACATTATAATGGCAGCAACCTCCATACACTAAGAATTGTAAAGACTTGTTTATGGCCCCCCTCGTTACAGGGCATGACATGGCATCTGTGACATGATATTGGTGACTACAGAAAACAATTTGACAAGATTTCACCTCCAGATGTCCCTAAAAAAATATTTTTCAGAGTTTGTGCTGTATAGAAAATATAATCTGGAACCAATTCTAAAGTCTGTACAAGTAAGGATAGACCAAAACCGCTGTAAGAACTTTAGATTGTTTTGATCTTTCCAGGAAGATCTGCATGTAGAAATAAAAATACCCTTTGACCTTTTCAGACCATTACCTGATAAATTGGAAAGGGCATCACTTTTTCCACATAGCACAACATTGCTGCTTTCTATTTTACCAACCAGTTTTCTTTCAGGCTTCATCGTGGTGTAAACTGGTAAGTTATGGTGGTCAATTTTGCATTCACAAAACAGTATAAGATGTTATGAGCAAACAGTGTAAGGTAATGTAAATCTATACTGTTTACGCTGCTATGGCTATGAGGAAGGATCTCACCTGGACATGGGAAGCATGCCAGTCCATCACACTCCTGCTTCACCCATGGCATTAATGGCTTATTAACTGTATTTCAGGTCCAAGTCTCCTCTGCCACCTCTTGAGGAAGAAGATGAAGAGTTTGACGACACCCTGGCCTGCCTGGATCCCTGTGAGTGCTTTATATGTTAAGAAGCACATTGACTAAAAGTGTAGTGAATTTAACTGAATTAAGTTGCTCTTGGACTAACAAGCATTTTTTTTTTCTCAATGTTTCTATAGACAATTGTGAGCTTAATTTCAAAGTCTCCCGGGACAGATACAGCGCCTCCTCTCTTACCATGGAGAGTTTCGCTTACCTTTGGGCAGGTGGCCGTGCCTCCTATGGCGTAAACAAAGGCAAAGTCTTCTTTGAAATGAAGGTGAGTACTACAGCATATTTATGTAAACTGATGAGAAAGTGATGAATTTTGAATCATTATTTGTCTTCTGCTCTTGCAGATCATTGAGAAAATCCCAGTCAAGCATTTAAACAGCAAAAACATGGACTTCCATGATGTCCATGTTGGCTGGTCCCTGGCTAATGGAAGTCTTTTGCTGGGTAAGCATAGTCGGTTAATATTAGCATGTGCTTATGTGGCCACAGTGTATGATTGCACAGCCCTATTTCATCTAATAAAAACACATATATGATTTGTTGCTGTTTTAGGTGAGGGGGAGCATTCCTACTCTTATTCGAGCAAAGGGAAGAAGACTTCAAACTTTGTGACCGAAGACTATGGGGAGAATTTTGATGAAAATGATGTCATCGGCTGCTTCATTGTAAGTCGTTCATATCACTCACACAATAATTGTATTTTTCCCTTTTAGTTTACGTATTCTTATGTACTTTGGTGTGTTTCTTTATCTTGCATAGAATTTTGAAGCAGACGAGGTGGAGATTTCCTACTCCAAAAATGGAAAGGAACTTGGTGTGGCTTTCAAGGTCAATAAAGAGTCCTTGGCCGAGCAAACACTGTTCCCCCATGTTCTTTGCCACAACTGTGCGGTTGAGTTCAATTTCGGTCAGAGGGAGACACCATTCTTCCCTCAGGTGGAGGGCTTCACCTTCCTGCAGCAAATTCCTGTGGATGTGCGTATCAGAGGACCTAAGGGACCTGAGGCCAAGAAAGATTGCGAGGTACTTTTTATTTTTTTCTTCATTTTTACATGTTTTTTTTTATAAACATTGAAACACGAATATACCCTATTGTTCAAAGGTTTTTTTCTGAAGTTTGTACTTATAGAATATAAGTTTATAATCTTATGCAAAATTTCTATTTGAAATAAATGCTGTTCTTTTGAACTTTCTATTCATCAGAGAATGCTAAAAATGTTTCCACAAAAATATTAAGCAGACCAACTGTTTCCAACATTGACAATGTAAAAGGATCATATGTCACTGAAGACTGGAGTAAAGCCTGCTGACAGTTCTGCTTTGCCATCACAGGAATCCATTTAGATTTTAAAATAGAAATTGTATAATTCATTAAATGCAGCCTTGGTCAGCACCTGAACTTTTGAACAGTAGTGTAAAAAAAAAAAACACTATTTTTTTTTTTTCCCCCCATGCATTGAGATGATTGTAATATCTGTGTTGGTTTCAAGGTGATCGTCATGGTCGGCCTTCCTGGATCTGGAAAAACTGCTTGGGTAAATAAACATGTTGAAGAGAACCCTGGCAAGTTCACCGTCCTCGGGACCAACACCATCTTGGAGAAGATGATGGTGAGAAACATTCTTCTTTAAAACTTTTTATCTTGTCTTAATCTATCTTATTTTTGTGTCTAATCTCACTTTTTTGACGTGTAGATTGGCAGCATGACAAGGCAAAACAAAGACACAGCAAAGCTCTCAGCCATCTCTCAGCGTGCTCCTTTGTTCCTTGGCAAATTTATTGAAATTGCCGCCCGCAAAAAGAGAAACTACATCTTGGATCAGACAAACGTGTCTGCACCGGCCCAGAGAAGGAAGATGTGTCTTTTTGCTGGCTTCCAACGTAAAGCTGTAGTGGTCTTACCAACAGATGAGGCCTTCAAGGAGAGAACACAGAAAAAAGCAGAAACCGATGGCAAAGATGTACCTGAGCATGCCGTTCTGAAAATGAAAGGTAAGACGTGATGTTATTTTACCATTGCATTTGTCCATTTTCCTTGTAGTCCAAAACAGCATAGTTTAAATGAAATAACCAACCTGGCACACAAAGTAGGAACGTCAGGAATACAAAAGATAGTTGTTACCTCTCTACAGGTATCTACACGTTGCCCGAGGTAGGAGACTGCTTCTCAGAGGTCACTTATGTGGAACTGCAGAAGGAGGAGGCCGTCAAGCTCTTGGAGCAGTACAAGGAAGAGAGTAAAAATGCTTTGCCACCCGAAAAGAAACCAAACCAGGGCACCATAACCCCCAAAAAGGGAGGTGGACGAGGCAAAGGACCTAAGAACCAGTTCGGTAGGGGTGGTGGTCCAGGCCCACGTGGAGGCAGAGGTGGATTTCAGGCCCGTGGAAACTTCAGAGGATGTAAGCCAGTTTTTCATTGAATTTTTTTTTTTTTAGCTGTAATGTTAAATGTACATTGAGAATTATGTCTCATATTTACTCCTTCTAGTACCAGTTCCACATCGTGGTTTTAATCGTCACCCGCGTGGCTACATGCCACCACCGCCACCACCCCCTGTCTTCCGAGGAGGGTTCCATAGCCGAGGTGGAGCTGGTGGGATGCCCAGCCGGGGAATGGGCCCCAGGGGTGGGCACATTAGAGGCGGCAGAGGTGGAGCAATGGGGCGAGGAGGGCCTGCACACAGAGGTAACATGCACCGCGGCGGTGGACAAGGCAGATTCAACAACAGAGGACACTTCCAGCAGGTTAGTTTGTATCTTTTGCAACGAAGTACACTACTGATCAATAGTTTGGGGTCGATAAAGTATAAGTAAAAAAGTATAAGACTATATTTCTCTGATCAACAATATTGTATTTGAAAATGAAATTTATCCCTGTTTCAGTGTCACATGACCCTTCAGAAATCAATATGCTGATTTTTGGTGCTTAAGAAACATTTCTTATCAATCCAGAAAACATTAATAGAAAGTATGGAGGCCTGTTTCTGCCATGAGATAAAAAAAATCATTTCTCAATTCAGACTTTTTTTTTTTACTCTCAATTCTAAGAAGTTTGAGTTAAGTCACAGTTACCTTTATTTTTTTATTCCATGGCAGAAACAAAAAACAAAAAGAGAGAATTGGGATGTAAATTCCAAATCGCAAGGGAAGTCAGAATTCTTGAGTTGAGATCTCCGGCCCCGTTTACACTAGTGCGTTTTCGTTTTAAAACTGCGTTTTAGAATCAAAACGTTCAACGTTTACACTGGCGTTTCAGAAACGATCTCCGTTTACACTACACAACCGAAAACGCATGTCACATGACCATTCATGCAGGTACAACCATAGGTAGTATAGGTAGATTCCCTATTATTTAGATGGCGGATGCATCTATGTGCTTGGAGCGGTTGAATGGGGAATCTACCCATACATATCTATGGGTACGATAAGGCACATGATCTTATTGTTTACACGGTTATCAAGGATGTGGGCAGCCACGCTATCGTTTTCAAAAGTCTCCGTTTTGGTCCGTTTACACTGAAACGCAACCCCAGAGTTTTCAAATTAAAACAGAGTCTGTAGCGTTTTCAAAAGTCTCTGTAACGGCGGAAAAAAACGCCGGAGTAGTGTAAATGATAGGCGTATCCATAGAAAAGTTATGCGTTTTTAAAACGAAAACGCACTAGTGTAAACAGGGCCTCACAATTCAGACCTTTTTACTTACAACTGCAAATGTATATCCTCCAGTTCAGAGTTTCTTACAGTTCTGAAAACATTCTCAAAAGAAAGATTTTATCCCATGAATGAAACAAGTTTCCTTAAAGTTAATAACAGCATTTATTGGATTTTTTTCCCATTATAATTATAAAAAAAAAAAAAAAAAAACTCTTACCGACACTGAACTTTTAAATGGTACTGAAACCTCAATTGGACTTTGACAAGGAGAGTAATTTTGAGTTTTCACATTCATAGAAGTTCCGTGGCAGAGGAGGCCATCAGCAGAATCGTGGTGGTTTTGGCAATAAAAACGGATCTTTTGCCCAAGCCTTTAACCAGAGCTGGCAACAAGGGGTAAGTACAGCTATTATGTGTCTCATAGAGAAAGCTAATATTTTAAAGAGTCACAGATAAGCCATACATTGCATAAATGTCCAATGAGAAATCCAACTTATTAAAAATCATAAGATTGTCTATTGTATTAAGATTACTATATAATGAAATCAAATTGTAGTCAATTTAACTGATGAAACTTTCTTTGACCCTTTAGTTCTGGAACCAGAAGCCATGGAATCAACAGTACCACCCAGGATATTACTAAGTGCGCATTTGTATTAAAGACTCATGGCCTCTTGTGCGCTGAAATGCACAGCCACTGAATAACCATCCACTTTTATGGTCCTTGTTTATTATAATTTTTTTAAAGGAAGTCCATTTTTAAATAAGAGAAGCAAGTGGCAAACAAACATTCCGCCTACTGAAGTGAACAGTCTACGTTCTACATAGATGTGTGCTTGCTTCACTCTCTCAGATTTTTGTAAAATGTATTTCCTCCCCCTTTTATTTTGTATCACAGCTTTGATATATTGTTATATCAGGAATCCCAGCATTTGTCTTGTGAGGGATGCTTTGATTTTCAGGGTTGTGAATTTTATTCTGTAAAATGACATTTTTACTCTGTAAATTATTTTTTTCTTTTTTGTGTAAAAGTTAATGTTTAAAAAGCCCTGTGATCCTTAATCTTTTAGAAGCTTTTGTCAATAATCATTCATATTTACACAGCAACTCTGCCGTTCATGTTCAGTGGAGGAGGGAAAATATATTTACTTCTTACAGGTTCAAGTTTTTCTTTGTTTGTTAGCCCAGACTGTAACAGTTACATCATAGGTTTGCAATAAATGATGTGCTTGCTTTTCTATGACCTTTTATGGCTGTTGACTGATATCTTGAACAATCCATTTCAAAGAGCCTTTGAATGTCAATCAGATTTGTCTCTTAATTCAGCACCATCGGACTATACTTGATTGCCTTTGTCTTGCAGGGCATGCAGTGGAAAGATTTTTCAAATCAATTTAGTCAGTTACTTTTATGTTTATAGTGTTTTTTGCACTGCAAAAATTTACACATTTGTCATCTAAGAAACCAAGGGAAGCCACAATGAAACATTCTTGAAGTTAAGGACTTGATTATGCTTATTGCTTTACACAGCTTTGTCAATAACTCCATTATAACGATTGTGCACTAAGATTACTAGTACTGTTCAACATTGTTGCAACGCTTTTTTTTTTAATGGCTTTGCGAAATATGTAATGCAAAGAGTATTGTTTTAACTGAGTATAACTGGTATATTCATCTGTTAATAATGCAACTAACCTGTTTCTGGTGTACATTAAAATTACATTATAGAACAATATTTAGACCATTTTCTACAGGAAATGTCCCAAAAAGTTTCCTTTGGGATTAATTTGTCAAATGGTGGCCTTGACAACCATTTAAAATCTAACAGCCAGCAAATAAGCAAGTTCTTTTATATGTTAATTCTCAAATGCATTATTAAGGTTACATGGAGTGAGCTGTGGGAAAAATAGTTGAAGGTTGTATCAGAATTTCATACTGGATTTGATATGGATTTTCTCAATTTACATAACCTCATCATTCAGACCACAATGATATCGCACACACTCCATGATCCCATCAGTGAGACATCCTGATTTTCATCAAGCCAGGCCCTTGATTTGTTTGAATGAATATATTTCTTATAAAGTGCCAAATGGCCAGAGAAAAAGGGCAGCTATTTTTGACTTAAAATTGGTGTATTTTATCATGATGTAGTAGTTGAAGTGGAAAATTTGTTGAAATATATACCATTTAAGTTGATGTAAAAGTAAATTATTTCAGGAAGTGTTTTTTCTGTAAATGATTTCCTGTGGGATGAGATAATGACCCTGTCCTTTAATAGAATAAGTGATTTTTAACTGGATAGCATGGCATGAGAGATTTGTGACACTTCTGTTTTACTACACGGATTTTACTTGTGCAAAATACGCTATTTTGAGAATGAAAAAATTCTTTAATTGTACTAAATATGTGGCATTATGTGTTCTTGAGAGATGGCTGGTGGTATGGTTTATGATGTTTGTATTTTGGCTTTGATTTTTCAATGATGAAAGTGTTTAATAATGTAAGGAAATGTGTTATAAAATAATGTAATAAACCTCTGAGATAAATCATTGTTTTCTCCCAGAATTGTTCTCTAAATGCAAAATATTTCCATTAGTATCACTTGGTATAGTTATGACTGTAACTGTATAATAATTATTTAAAGGGATAGTTCACACAAAAATTTTGCATTCGACTTCCACAGCATTGTTTTTCTACACACAATGAAACTCAATGGCTACCAGCACTTTTCTGGTTAGCAACATTCTTCAAAATAGCATCTTTTGTGTTCAACAGAAGAGGAAAAACAACTTCAGGGTGAGTAAATGATGACAATTTTCATTTTAGGTGAATAATCCTTTTAAATGCAGTTATTATTATAAACTGTGGTAAATTCTACTTTCATGAAACAATCATCAAGAAGAGCTTATTGAAGAACTGGTAGGCCTATGGTTGCCACTAATGTTTTGTAAACTCGTACTTTGTATCAGAATTTACACTGTGAGGTAAGTCATGTTTAAAGAAGGATTGTGACACTTCACACCCTTTTTAAACTCAACAAATTATTCTGTTTAATAAGTGATTATTTGTGTCTGTAGACATAACTGCCTTGTGTATTTATGTCTGTGCTCCATGTGGCCATTTGCAAACACTGGAATAAATGACTTCAATGAAAAATAGTTTAATTTATGTTCAGTCAACATGTTGACATATACAAGAAACCATTCTATTTACTGCTCAAAATATAACATCGACAAATCAGTCTTTCACTTCATATGGCATCATATACAAATGCAAAAATAAATGCATATCAATTTAGCAATATTTACAAATTTATACAAAGTGCTTGAGGTATCTCAATAAGGGTTAAGTTGCCAACACCCTTTCATAGCCTTATAGGTTTTAAGTACATTGCGTCACGTGGTCGATGGCAAATAGCATATTTATACAATAGAAATATTATCCATTGCGCATCCACACTTTTCTACAATCATATTTGGGAACTCAGCGACCTCAATTTCAGTATAATCTCCCTTTTTCACTAAATACATCATCGGTAGCGGCGCGCTTTCCACAACCGCACACTTCCTCTCTCCGTAACCGTAGGCACGCTCGGGCTGCCGGCAGCCGCCGTTACACCGGAACGCCTGGTAACCGGAAGGTTCGATGATCCAGTACTGAGTCCAAGTCAAGGCTCGGAAATTGATGAAGTATTTTTCCCTGCAGCACATTTCACTGTCTTTGTTAGTTTCACAGTCTCCACTAGACCTGCAACGTAAGAGAATAGGCTATTAACATATTGTAGCCTACGTTTTTAATGAAACACATTTTTATTTAGAAGAAATTCCTTCCGTAACACTTTACACCACGGAGCCCATATCACACATAAATCACATTTAGGGATTATTCTCAGTAGGCCACTAAGAATTCCACTAACTTTGAATTGCTACATATAGGTTTACATAGCCATAATTATTAAAAAAATATATAGTTTAAACAAATAACCAAAACAATTTAGATTTATAACTTATTTATAGATTTTGTGTAGATGGCAAATTGTGCTTATAAATAGGCTTAGGCCTACGTTTCATTAAAATGAGGTAAAAGTAGCCCAATTCAAGGAAACAAAAGCATATTTTAATATATTTAAGACTTTTATGTGTATTAAACAAGGTTTTACTCCAGTAAAACTAAAATAAAAAATTAAATAAATAAATACATTAATGTTGTTTATTAGCATAATATGAAGCCACGCTTACCCAAACTCCTCGAGGCTGAGGGTGTAAAGAACAAGCTCGGGTTTTCCCAGAGTATTGTCGTTTGGATTTTGAGCTGTGAAACGGACACACTTGGCCATTTCTGCCGCGTAACTGCCGGGTCTCTCGCCCTCGATCCACACCTCCAGGTACATAGGCATCTCCATTCGGCTCTTCGACCAATAGTGCACCGCCTGGGTGACATCAAAGCTCTTCCAGCCGGTTTCATGAATGGGAATCAACCTGAGGAGATAATTGTTGTGACAATTAATACATGCATGTTCCTTAACCCCAATCAGCAGTGGAATTAGCATAATGAAGCAAGAATAATGACTGTCTGTGGCCGTCTCTGCTTACCTGGAATCCACTAGTGAAGATCGGTTTGACCCGTCTTTCAGAGGTTCCACCCAGTAGATGCTCACCCGGGAGTTGTTGACGGGTCTGTGGCCGTTTCTCTCTGGTATGGAGCGCTTGTGTGGGGCTTTCTTGAACAGTTTTAGTTCTGCCATGGTCACTTCACTGTTCACCGGAATTCTTGATGTCATCTCAAACACAACGCGTTGACGTGTCGTGTCAGAATATACAAATTCACCAGAGATGTCTGGAATAGACGAGGGCGATTTATTAGCCTACAAAATATAGGCTATTTACATTTTGCTTATTGAAAATTCTTTTTTGAAAATAGTAGCATTAATTGTTAATTTCCACGGCACTAAATTATATAGTAGCCTATTAAATTTCATATCATATGCATTTTAATTTTGCGCATTAATTTTACCTGCATTGCCAGGGATTCCCCTCAGTATGCCGGCTAAACTCGGAAGCGAGCGGCGTTTTCTTGCGTGGTGCAGGTTTAGCATGGAAACATATTTGTTCTTAATGTGCGCTGGAATCACAAGGTTCTCCAGATCCCTCTTGTGAATTTTCGGAACTTCACTAAGTCCCAGTTTCTTCAGCAGAGCGTCTTTCATGTCTTCGTGAGTGAAACCCCTCACCATTGCGAAAAGTGCTGCGCAAAGGAGGCACTCGGCACGGATTGAAGACATTTTCCACGTGTAGGTGCAGAGGTTCTGACTCTGTGCTGCTGTTCTCGGCCTGAGATGACTCTGCTTTGACAGCGGCCCGTCCTTATATGCGCCCCTGAGACCCCCAGTTGTTGGGTGGTGACTGACATCAGAGAGGTATTCATGAAAGCCACGATTCATCGGAGAAATCAACGCAAAATGTCCAACTTAAACTAGAATAAGAATTCAAATAACTTTCAAATAAAATTAGATAGATAGATAGATAGATAGATAGATAGATAGATAGATAGATAGATAGATAGATAGATAGATAGATAGATAGATAGATAGATAGATAGATAGATAGATAGACATGTATATAATAGATAGATAGATAGATAGATAGATAGATAGATAGATAGATAGATAGATAGATAGATAGATAGATAGATAGATAGATAGACATGTATATAATAGATAGATAGATAGATAGATAGATAGATAGATAGATAGATAGATAGATAGATAGATAGATAGATAGATAGATAGATAGACCGATGATAGATAGATAGATAGATAGATAGATAGATAGATAGATAGATAGATAGATAGATAGGTAGATAGATAGATAGATAGATAGATAGATAGATAGATAGATAGATAGATAAATAGACATGTATATAATAGATAGATAGATAGATAGATAGATAAATAGACATGTATATAATAGATAGATAGATAGATAGATAGATAGATAGATAGATAGATAGATAGACATGTATATAATAGACATGTATATAATAGATAGATAGACATGTATATAATAGATAGATAGACATGTATATAATAGATAGATAGACATGTATATAATAGATAGATAGACATGTATATAATAGACATGTATATAAGGAGAACACCCAATAATGCATGTAGGGAATTAGGCCGTTTCCCATTGATTATAAATATACAAAAAAGATCCCTCAAATTCTGGATGCATCTAAAATCAAGTCCCACAGAATCGCTACATTTTAAAGCACAACAAACCCAAGAACTGAACCCTGAAAAGAGTCCACTCAGTCAGCTGGTTCTGAGACTTACTAACCTGACTAACTCTACTAACACTAACCAGTCTCAGACCAGCACTGCTTCTCACCCAAACATCAAAATAAATCAAATTATCAAACAATCTAAAAATATATATCTGGAACATTGGGATCAAGAAACCAAAACACAAAGTAAATTACAACTCTATCGAACTATAAAATTAAATTATGAATTAGAAGAATATCTCCAGAGTGTCAAAGACATAAAGCAGAGACAGATCATGACCAAGTACAGGCTCAGTGAGCATAGACTAGCCATCGAGACCGGCAGACACAGAAAGAGCTGGTTACCCAGAGAGCAAAGAGTGTGTGTTCACTGTGAGACAGGAGAGATCGAGACAGAGACACACTTCCTACTTCACTGTTACCAATTTAAATCAATCAGAGACATATACATCAACAAATTCACAAACATCATAAAGAACTTTACAGCCATGACTGAAGAGGAACAAATAAAGATAATACTAGGAGAGGGACAGACAGCAGCACTGGCTGCGAGATACGTGTGGACGTGCCACAGCCTGAGAGACAGCAGGTGAACGTGTGTGTGCTACAGCCTGAGAGACAGCAGGTGAACGTGTGTGTGTGCTACAGTCTGAGAGACAGCAGGTGAACGTGTGTAATGTGTGTATTTATGTCTGACCTCAGTGTGTTTCCCTACTGTCTACCACAGTTATCCTCAGCCTGTGTGTGTTTATATGTTAAACACTGTGGTATGACATGGTCACACAAGTTCTTATTTGTTAAAATGTTTATTTAAATGTATATTGTTATAATGTTTTTACTCTGTTATTTTGATATTTTCATTGTTATTATATTTCAAGCTTTGGCAATATTGTATTTTTTACAGTCATGCCAATAAAGCAATATTGAATTGAATTGAATTGATAATATACAGTAGTAAGCATAATTTTGTATGAATGTAGATTATGTGCTCTTGCATTTAATATCATCTTTATCGCTGACACATGATGTACTTGTTGTGTGGATTTACCGATGACCTTCCAGACATAGTGAATTTAGAACGCACCCTTCCTTTCCAGTTTGCATGTGCACATTGATGTAGCACCCTTGTTCCTCATGTGTACATTCCCCTGGACATTGTAAAACATTCCTAGTCTGGCAAGAGTCTGTCCGTACAGAGTTTTCAGTCCCTCTGTCTAAGCACCTTTCTGCTGATCACCCTCGCTGTGGACCCATCATCATTGGGTGGGCTGAGGGATTAGATGTTTATTCGAAGACCACCATCCTTCTGCTTGATGCACAGATTAAAATTATTAGGCAAACAGACTGTTTAATCCAGGGCTGCGGTATGGATGTGGATTGGGAAGCTCTTCACAGGTTGGTGATTATCTGATTCCATTGCCAGATTTGCCATGCCTTGTTTGGTCACACTAACATTAGAAGAGGAGCTAGTGGCACTGAGGGCCCAGTATCTGAGTATGTGTATTGGCTCCTCTATTTACTCGAAGATGTCAGACAGACTAAAGGAGCTCACAGGAAGAACAGATGACAAATGACTGGCTGGAGATGAAGGCAAATTAATGCAATACAAATGCAGAATCAGACAAAAGAGCTCCCTGTTTGAGCCCAGATGAGTATTACCATATCTGCTACAAGAGATGATTAAGTAGTTTAATTTCCAAGGGCAAATAAATAATAAAAATAGTTTGTTTAGAAATAGTTTGTGGGACCATCCTGCAAATCTGGACTTAGAAATGTGAACAAATAAACCCACATAATAAATTATATACATGCTCTATTTTTATTTTAAACTATATTCTTAACAGTCATGTTAGTTAGCTGTGAAATGAATTGGCATGCATGAGTAAAATGAAGTCCTGGATCTTTGCATGATTTCTGTCAGTCTTATCGATTATTTTGAGGCCCTTTGTCAATATAAGTACCACCTAATTCTCACGGGTAGTACATCCCTTAATCAAAGGATGGAGCTACACGCCAATCAACAAAACATGCGCTAATTAACACCTCTCTACTACATACCAAAGCTGCGTTGAAAACTCAGTGTTCTTTCTGTCAGCGATTAAGATCATAATGCAGGTCATAATGCAGGTCATTTCTGAAAATTGCTCATTTTAATTTAAACGTTTAAGGATGTTTATTGTTGAAACAAATTCTCATGGTCAACAGAAATGAATAATTAAACAGTCCCTACATCCTGCCGCAGTTTGGTTCTAACATCAAATGTTTTGACATGAAAGACACGTTAGCACTTTATTAGGCCTGGTGTGGCAAATGTCAGATTCAGATTGATAGAAGAAGGCTTATGAGAAAAGAAGATGGCATGTTCTCAAACGTCAAACGCTTACACCTGAACACCTGTGCTGTGATATTTTCATTTGATGTTACAAATATGGACATAAAACGAAGCATTAAAATATGAAAATCTTACTGTATAGCCTATTTATATCTCATTTTTATGAATAGCATATCTATCTATCTATTATATACATGTCTATCTATCTATCTATCTATCTATCTATCTATCTATCTATCTATCTATCTATCTATCTATCTATCTATCTATTATATACATGTCTGTCTATCTATCTATCTATCTATCTATCTATCTATCTATTATATACATGTCTATCTATCTATCTATCTATCTATTATATACATGTCTGTCTATCTATCTATCTATCTATCTATGATATACATGTCTATCTATCTATCGATCTATTATATACATGTCTATCTATCTATCTATCTATCTATCTATCTATCTATCTATCTATCTATCTATCTATCTATCTATCTATCTATCTATTATATACATGTCTATCTATCTATCTATCTATCTATCTATCTATCTATCTATATATCATATACATGTCTATCTATCTATCTATTATATACATGTCTATCTATCTATCTATCTATATATCATATACATATCTATCTATCTATTATATACATGTCTATCTATCTATCTATCTATTATATACATGTCTATCTATCTATCTATCTATCTATCTATCTATCTATCTATTATATACATGTCTGTCTATCTATCTATCTATTATATACATGTCTATTATATCTATCTATTATATACATGTCTGTCTATCTATCTATCTATCTATCTATCTATCTATGATATACATGTCTATCTATCTATCGATCTATTATATACATGTCTATCTATCTATCTATCTATCTATCTATCTATCTATCTATCTATCTATCTATCTATCTATCTATCTATCTATTATATACATGTCTATCTATCTATCTATCTATTATATACATGTCTATCTATCTATCTATCTATCTATCTATCTATCTATCTATCTATCTATCTATCTATGATATACATGTCTATCTATCTATCTATCTATCTATCTATCTATGATATACGTCTATCTATCTATCTATTATATACATGTCTATCTATCTATCTATCTATCTATCTATCTATCTATCTATCTATCTATCTATCTATCTATCTATCTATCTATCTATCTATCTATCTCTAGTTTTAAGTTAGTTGTAAAATTAGTGTAAGACAACACTGAGATATTTTAAGATACAAACTTTAATGTAACATCAACAAGAATATCTGTCTGCTTCTCTGAACACGTTATAATCCACGGACACAAGTACAGACGAGGAGTTCAGACGCACTTCATTAAATTCAGCACTGCAGTTGCAACGCAGACTATTGGACACAAGAGGGCGAACGTGCTCGTTTTTTAAAGTTTTTTTTTTTTTTAAGTTTCTGCACAAGAAATAAGATGCATAAGATAAAAAATGGGAGGAAAAAACTTCTTTGGCTAACATAGCCTTGATGAATATTCAATAGACATGACTGTTTTTCAGTGAATGAGTCATCCATCACCACTATTAACAATGCGCATATATATATATATACTTTCAAGGTGGGAATTAACCAAACAATGTTAGGAAAAGTATGTATCCTTCTATACTACACACTTAAAAAGCATATCAAAAATATGAATAACCAAAAAAAGAAAAAAAAAGAAATGCGATAAATGAACGCTAAAGTCGCTTTTGCCTGCATTGGTAACCATAGCAACAGTGCGTTGTTCTCTTTCCGTCACCGTCTGACGTACGTCAACAAAAAAGTCCTGCCGTTTTCACATTATTATTTATTTACCACAAGCAAAAATAAGAGAACTGAAGTGTTTTGACATTTTTAAAAGTTGACGGTTATCGCATTGCGCTGAGAGACAATTCGGCTTGCGGGAAACGAACCTCAACAGCAAATTGTTAACAGAAATCCCTTAAAAAGGTCGACCCCCCCTGAAGGTCAACGAATAATTGGGAGATGATTCGCACACTCGTCTCTAGCATACACTACTCTGCTGTTTCTCTCCATTCCCTGCAGCAGATGCCGTGACGGTCGCCATGATGATGTCTGGTTTTGCCTGCAGCAGCGAGCTGTGAGAGACGGCGACCGGGAGCGGAGCAGCGGAGTCCTCCAACCGACATCAACGAGGACGCGTATTTCCAGCCCCTCGCCGCGAAGCTGCTCTCGACAAGTGCATAACAGTTTTCGAAATCAAGGCTTGCTCCCTCCGCCAGCCTTTCGTGTATATACGAAGAGAGGAATTTAAAGGGGAAACAGCTTGCTAAGGCTTTCGCAGTCCTGCCAGAGGAGGGGCATATGGGGCTTTGTAGCAATGCAGATCCCGTGCTGCTGATGCGCTTTTGTTACTGCATAATGGATAACCACAGATATCACCATATCTCAGGGGATTGCTTTAAACTTCTTTGGTGACTTGTTTTGTGAAAAGTGTCTTTCGAGACAGGAGAAGCTGAAATCGGGAATACATAAGCCTGGGTTATATACGTCAAATCCACCGGCCAGGGCAGGGTCGATGGCTGCAAGTTCTCTACATCTAAGGACTGTGAATTCATGATGTTGTGGATTGATATGGACGCATCGGTGCGAGAGGGACCATGATTAGGCTCGACAAGATTTTCTGAGCCATTAAGTTTTTCCGGAGCGTTTACTCAAGTGTGCCACCGTGGGAGCAAATACTGACCATACTGTGAGACATCAGCATCAACTGAAACCATGTCTGGAGAGGTGCGTTTGAAGAAGCTGGAGAAGCTGATTCTAGATGGCCCGTCTCAGTCTAACGGCCAGTGCTTCAGCGTGGAGACCTTGTTGGATATTCTTGTTTGCCTGTATGATGAGTGCAGTAATTCTCCCCTCAGAAGAGAGAAAAACGTCCTGGAGTTCCTAGACTGGGGTAAGGTATATTTCACGCACTGCACGCCTGGTCTTTCAGGCGTCCCACACGTCAGTTGTGTAGCGATTCACTGTGACATGCGAGAGGCAAACAAACTAGTGTTTTATTGTCTGACGTTAGCCAGCTGCTTAACAGACTAAAGTTGCTGTACGGAAAACTCATTGAGTTGTTTTTGAGGGGGAACAGGAATGAAGATGACATCATCGCTGGACTGGTTTGTGCATGAATGTTGAATGTGAAGCTCACCTTTAATGAGTCTTCATGCTTACTGCGCAAACAAGGTGGATACAGTGCATTGGGCTTTCATTTTGACATGGGCCACAGCTAAACAAACTAATTTATTCATGGCCTGTGTGCTTGTTCGGCAGCAGAATATAATGTTTGTTCTTTTTTTGATGCCTCGACAGTTCTTTACAAATTGTTCATGTTTTTTTTGGTTTTTAATGGCTATACATTATTTCTCGGACAGTAGTTTAAGGTGCACTCAGTAATGTTTTGCTAAATTTTAAAGTTTACAAATGATAACTCAAGAGCAATCAGTGTTAACGAAACAGCTGTTTTATTCTAAATGACGCGGATCTGTTGAGATCACATGACCAGTTGTGTCACGCAATTGACCTCGTTACTATGAATAATAATATGCTTACTTTATATACCGTTTTCAGCTGGTGGTAAAGGCACTTTACAAAGCACAATTGTTAATCTAAGATAACAAACCCATATTACAGACACAACATAACTGTCTGTTTTAAGTCCCTTTTAATGTATATACACCTTTCTTTCTTTTTAATTAGCTTCTTCCTTTCTTTTTTTACTGTTCACTGTATTTTTTTATATATTATAAACCTATTTATGATTAATATTTTAATTAAAAAATTACTTGAATATAAAGCACTTTGGATTATAACTGCATATGAAATGTACTAATATAAATAAACTTGTCTCGACTTTGCCTTTAATAACACAGCCTAAATCAACAGCGTAATTCAGAGTGATGGTATGGATCAGAGCATGCAGAGCAAACTTCTTTCATCCAAGCCAGTATGTGTCAGTATCACATCCAAAACAGCTAGTACTGTTGCAATGAGTTAGATGTGAACCATTAGACAAATAAGCAAACTTTTATGGGACAGAGTTCATCCTGCATCTGTAAATGATCTTATTGCAAGTTTAATCTGGAGTGGAATGATTGGCCTTCTATCTCTGCAAAAAATGTGGCATAATCAACTGTCATGTTATGTAAATTTCTGCTAAATGAATAGAATGCAACAAACGGCATGCGTTTAGATTCACTGGCCACCGTCTGAATGTAGCGCCAATTCACAGCACAGTCCTTGCTTAGTTTGGTGTTTTGTTTACAATCCTCTGGTCCTGTGATCAAACAAGCCTTCAAGTGACTTAGTTAGGCCCATAGAGATAGCAGTGCTGGTCATTGTTGTCACACACAGGTCAGGACGTTTTTGAGATAGAGCTATTGTGCGTCATTGTGCATGTGTGCTTATGCTAGAAAGTGTAAGTGCCCTTTTCCTGTGGGGAGTCTCAGTAGGGCAGTGTCAGGAAACTCCACTGAGCCGCTGGACACATGATGTCATATAGGGAAACGGCTGCACATTGTATTTGTCCCCTTTGTGGACTTGACTATTTAAAGACAGACTGGATAGGTCAATCATTCATGAGCTCATTAGCACACACTCATTAATTTATTCACATTTCAATGTATGCCGCTGTGACCGTCGATGGCACGGAGACCAAAGTCCCAGTTTATTGTGACCGAGGTCAAATTTAGTTTCACAAGGGACTGCATGTCTTGCTTCTTTATGACACACTAACACATTTTTACTGCGTTTGTATTTCAAAAAGGAGGCTGGAAGTCTGGCGTAACTTTGTAACCAAAAGGCAATGAGGGGATAAATTTGGCTTGTTGCTCTGGTTTTCCTCAGCGTCTGTGGACAGTTCATAAACACAGTTTCTGAGGACGCATCAGCCGCTGATGATTTGGGTAAGAACAGTGATGAGGATTCCACATTCAGCATTGACAGATCATAATTGGAGCCTTGAGGCTGTCACAACATAAAGAGAATCACATGAATGTTCGGAAAACATTATATGCAATTATATGCGAAACCCCCTGGAATGTCCCAGTCCTCTCCAGAAATGTATGCATAACCATGCGAGACACATAATGAATGATTCATTCATATTTCCTTCCCTTCCATTGCCAACCAAGTCTAGACCAGTGACCCAGAGCCATATTGTATTGTTCTGATTATATTTTCATTGTGAAAGTGTGAATTCATGCAGACTCTCTGGGCTTTTCACTGAAATGGATCTAGGGCCAATTGGCAAAGATGTGTACATGCTTCAGCTTTTCATTGGTTTTCCTTGACTGACCCTGTAGAAGATTGGAGGTAGCTTGGGGGAATGGTTTGCCGGGGTTTCCCATGTGATACATTCCTTAAGCAGTGCTGTATGTTAAACCAGTATTCCCTCACTACATTCCAAAACCTGCAGGAATACAGAATAATTTGCACTGTCAGTACAAAACCAAACTGGATTAATGTCTACATTTTAATGCAGTTTTTACTCAGAAATTGCTAGTAAATTTAACAAATAATTACAAAATAATTGCAAGTAGCACATTAAATAAAACATGAAATTCTTAAATAGAAAAACTGAAATAGCATTTTCTTGTAAAACATACTGCAATATTTGTTTTATTTACAGCTTTGAATTATTATTTTTTTGTATTTCTTTTTTTTTTTTTTTTTACCGTGCATGGTAATACCGTTTTACAGTGAATATGGTAATAATTTTGTAGGACGATATACAGTGATGATATTGTTAACAAAAACATTACATTTTGCTACTTTAAAGCTGTAATGTAATGAAATATAAATATTAGATGAAAAACTTAGATTAAAATATTTTGAAAAATGGCTTTGGCAAATAACTGAAATTGCTAAAACGGAAAAAAAAATGAAACTTAAAAAAAATGTTGATATAAAAGTTGAATTAATAAATACTATAATAGTATATGAACAATAACACTGGGTATATCAAAATACAATTTTTTTATAACATGAGAAAACATTTTTGTGGGTTTTACAGTTTATTTATTGTATTTATTTGTTTTGTATTAATTATTATTCATTAAATTTAAAAATGAGGTCACCAGACATAAATAAATATGACAACATTTCACAGTCCACTGCATATGTAAATGTCCTGCTAAAATTCAAGGCATGCCAGACATTGAGCTGCTCCACACTGAGGTGCAAGAGCAATGCCAAAATCCCAAAATAACGCCTCGGCAATGCAGAGATCTGGATGCATTGTTCCTCCCTGTCACATGATGTTTCTCCTGCGGAGGGCTTGGCTCGGATCGTCGGCTGTAATAGTATGGTTTAAAGCCAAAGAATTCACCTCTTCTCCCTCATCCGTCTCCATTCCCACTCCGGTCCCTCATTCCAGCACACCCTCCAGCAGTCAAACAGGAATGCCTTATTTAGTGCTAACATTATATACTTAAACACCCGCCCATGCCTGAAGCTGTAATATGCACACATATATGGGAAAATAGAATGTTTTTGTCATTGTATATGTATTGTAATGCATTCTAGATGCATGTTTAGGGTGTTTTCACTAATAGAGATATGTTATTTGTGATAACACGCACCAGTAGCCAGATAGCCAACGCTGCAGTGCGTTGCTGCTCTGAGACCCTCCTTGCACGCTGTAGATGAGGAATTGCTGCACTCTGCTCAGACTAAGGCCAGATTTGCATGGAAGTGCTGACTCAGAGCTCTAGCTCTTTGCCGCTCTGATGTGCAGAGTGAAGAGGCTCGTATGGCAGCTGTTTGATGCCTACGTTATGTCGTCGTTCTCTGTCTTCCTCTCAATGCATCATAGTCCTTGACTGGTCAGTCTCTTAATCGGTCTGACACTTCTGTGTGCCAGCTTTGGCAGAGGAAAGTAACAGACACTCCGTTTTTTTGCCATTTGAGATCTAATTAAAACCATTGGTGGCAGGTCACAGTCTATCATGTTGTAAAGAAAAGCAAAATGCTACAGTATGTCTGCTGCTGTGTATGTGTACAAAGTGGATGGATTTAATATTGAATACAATTCTGTTTCGTTTAAAGTGATAGAATTAAATTAAAGTGTTCATCCAAAAATTCATTTACTCATCTTCAACATTGAAAAACTTTGGAACCCATTCTTTCAATGTATGGACAAAAAAAGAGACATATTTCAATACATGTTTTTGTTTCACAGAAGAAAGAAAGTCGTGCAGGTTTTATTTCATTTAATTTTCTTTTTGTGTGTACTGTTCCTTTAAATGCAGGGTAATTTGTGTAAAATGGATGGATTTAATATGGAACCCAATTTGGTTTCTTTAAAAAGGATCTTTTACCCAAAAATGACAATTTTGTAATTTACTCACCTTCAAAATTGCAAATCAATATTGAACACCATTAACTTTAATTGCATGGACAAAAACAAACAAACAAAATAAAAAAACACTGAGATGTTTAACAAAATATATTTTGTGTTCCACAAAAGAAAGTCGTACATGGTTTTTCTTTTTTTGTAACCAGTCCTTTTGAATGTGGGGTAATTTGTATAAAATTGATGGATTTAAAATGGAACCCAGTTCTGTTACTTTAAACTTCACCCACAAATGAACATTTTGTTGTTATTACTCACATTGCATCATTGCAAAATAACTTTAGACTTTCATTGTATGGAATTATACATATGATACATATATATCTCGCCGGCCATGCAACACGATGAAACAGCTTCGAGTGACACAAAATGAGGAAATCCTGTGGTTGTAGTGATTTTTGTCTGTTGGTTATCTTGGCTGACCCCATAAACATGGCATCCTTAGCTGTTTTGCGTGCCGCTGTACTTGTTAGCCTCGCACATCATGTGCACGTCAGGCCACGTTTCAGTCTAATCTACCTCATGAGATTTCCAAATGACAAAAATACCCTCACACTTCAGTAACTATCACGCATGACATAAACTTGATGAAGATATCACGAGCTTTCCAAATTGTAAATGGCAAGTATTTTAGATAATTACTCCTGCTTGCTAAAAATGCTGCACCCCTGAGATGAATAGTTAGGCTGAATTGCTATAATAGCTGCTTAGCTGTAAAACAGTGTGCACAGTTTAGTTAGGGTTGTAAGATGGAAAATACAGACAATTAAACATACATTTTAATAGATTGAAATCAGCCTCAGACAGGTGATAAGCATCACGGATGGCTATCTGATACAGCATTATGTACATTGGTCCTGTTACCAACCTTTCTGTCTCCACTGTCAAAGTGAATTAGTCAGTTGCCTATGTGGACAGCCTTTTTATTATCATTATGACCCCTGCATGCATTTTCTTTGATAATAATTATCGTTCAGTTGTATCGTTCAGTACTTTTAACAGTCCAAAACTGTGTTGTGACTGAAAAATATTGTTAAGAAAATATTCAGTCTAATTACAAAGTAATATATTTACCCAATATGTTGTTTTTTGTGTGAGAAAAATGGTAATTGTGATTTAAATTGCATTTGGAATACTGTTTTTGTTTGCACAATTTGGCCAAACATTACTCTAGTCTTCAGTATTGCATGATCCTTCAGAAATCTTTCTAATATTCTTTATGCCTCGTTCACACCAAGGACGATAACTATAAAGATAACTATAAAGATAACGATATTCGCATCCACACCAACGGATGATATCGCCTCATACTCTAAGCGGACACTTGTCTGCCGCTTTAAATTCTCAAGCTCGTTATAGCAGGATGGATTCTGATTGGGTATCAGTTTTGTATCATTCATCAGCTGGAAAAAAAATAGTTCTGAAAGCGATTCCAACGATATCGTTGCTCTGTGCCTTTACCATTATAGCTGTGGTGTGGACTCTGCTATTCTTTAAAGGGGTCATCGGATGCCCATTTTCCACAAGTTGATATGATTCTTTAGGGTCTTAATTAAAAGTCTATAACATACTTTGGTTAAAATTTCTCAATGGTAGTGTAAAAAACACCTTTTTTACCCTGTCAAAATCAGCTCTTTTTTCAGCAAGCCGTTTTTTAGTCCATTTTGCTTTAAATGCTAAAGAGCTCTGCTGACCACGCTCCTCTCTTCCGTGGGGTGACGAGCAGTACTGTTTACTTTAGCCACGACACTGGCTAACTAGCACGTTATTAGGAAAGGCGATTTGCATAAAAGATTCATAAAAAACCCTTATACTCACTTCTTCTGTAGATGAAGCTGGATCACGAATGATTCGCACGAACAAAGACGCATTTATGTAGATCGGGGATCGGCGCATTCACTTCAAACCGAAATTAACGTTAATCCTCTGCGTCTTCAGCGGCTCAGATGTCGGGAGTAAATGACGATTGCTATATTCGTTATTGCATCCAACAACAAAGCACCTCAATCGCTTAATCTGAGACATCTTGTCTTCCCCTGCTCCAGAGTCGACACAGTGGTGGACTGATGACAGCTCACTCAGGGCGGGTCTAAGGAAAGACGGCCTTTTCAATCAACTATCGTGGGAGTGGCCTGCGCAGAACTACGTCATTCTGACAGGAACCTCAGAACAGCCTGATTTGAGAAAAAACACTGGGTGGATTATTATAGGATGGATGTCTACACGCACTTCCAACACACATTTATGTTTAAACAACTTGACAAGTGAATTTTGCATCTGATGACCCCTTTAATATTGAGAACTATATATTTATCGTTATCTTTATAGTTATCGTCCTTGGTGTGAACGGGCCTTTATTCAAATAGAAAAGGTATTTTGGAATTTTAATATTTCACAGTATTATTGTTTTTACTGTATTTGTTTTTTTCATCAAAATTAATGCCGTTTTGGTGAGCATAAGAAACATCTTTCAATAAAAACAACAATTTGTAATTATTCCAAACTTTCACTGATAATGTATGACTACAATAATAATAATAATATACAATAAACATAACAAAAGTAATGTTATAAATAAACTATATTTTGGAACTTAGATCGTCTTGCTGTTAGCTTAGCAACATGCTACTTCATCAAACGCTGTTATAATCTATTGTAAATCATAATTTTTGAGGTTACATTGCCATTTGGATGCTGCCTTACAAGGTAGCTCACTAGTTTTGAAACAAGCTTGTGGTTCTCCATCATCCTAGGTTTATCACAAGGCCCTCAAGCTTGGCAAATGGCAGAGAGATAAAGCCCAGTCTTTTAACAGAATCTATTGGTGTTTTTTTTACTGCTTTGCCTCTTACCAAATGCCCCATGTTACATTCCAGGCCCAAGCCAAAGGGGCTTTTGTGGGTGTGTTTGGCACTCAGGCAGTAGACTGGATTAAAGGCAATGTTAATGGCTGTCACATGTCAAATATATCAAGGTCAGAGATGAGTCCTCTCATTATGAGTGCTGTCAGCATGTATCTGGCCTGCTGTGGGGGTTTAGGAGGAAGGGAATGGGTGCGAGGAGATGCTTCATGGATGCGGGGGGTTGTTCTTTTTTTTTTTTTTAAAGATGGGGTTTTCACATACATGACTCCATAAATAATTCATGTTGTTGTAGGAAGCAGGCACCAGTTTGAATTTGATTCCAGTTATGCTTCTGGTTTTGTTGTTAAATAATTCTGTTCCGTAATACATAAAGAATCCAAACAAAGTGCGTTCTCGGAGGGCTTTGCGGTCGAGGCGGTATTTGCGTGTCGGCTGTTCAGTAGAGCCGAAAGAACTTGGTTGGCCTCCCCCCACCTGTCTGTCATCAGTCAACGTGTTTTGCAACATCTTTCTTTGAGAGCTGATTTACTTTTTGAACTCTTGTGTGCATTTGATTGAGTCTTGTTAGAACTTGTTACGATAAACGCATATTTTCAGGATACTTACAGTTTCAAGTCCTAGCGCTGACACCTTTCCTCTGTAGGTTATAATTAGTAGTTGTTTCCAGCCTAAGGGATTGGCTATGGCCCAGAAAGTGTCTGCACTGGAGGACTGCAGAGATGTGTATATTTAGCCTTTTTTGTCCCTTTCATTTATTCTTGCTGCTGAAAATGGGGGTTTTGTGGCAGTTTTAGACCATGACTGCTTTCTGTCATTGTACAAAGTGTTCACATCACGTGATTTGGACTTGAGTCAGAGTACGTTTTACTCTATTTAAGTGAACTTAAAACAATCTTCACTTAATCCCATTATAATAAATTTCATATTTACCTGTGCCCTTCATCAAGTAGGAAATATACATAAATTTAATAAAGTTATCAACACTAAATTCTAAATTAAGTTGTGTGAGAAAGTTTCACAAAACTACAAACTAAAAAATGCGGCCATGTGTAAAGGCCCAAGTATACTCATGGCAAAGTTCATTTTTTATTCTTCAGTTGTTTGTTTCAACCCTAATTTCAAATGTCACAAATCTTTTGGTGAAATGACTGACTTTTCTCTGTTGACTATGCTAGACTTCTTCAATAATTTCATTTGCCTAAAACCTGCCCCTTTCTTACATTTAACTGCAAACTCGCATTCAGAGTGTGCATGGGAGAAAAAAAACAACACTGTGAAAGTATCATATAATTGGTCCAAGTCTACAAGGCTATCTTTTGAATGTATAAAAAATCTTTGTGTGAGAAACAAACAAACAAAAAAATTCCTTGTACATTCTTTTGAAAATTTCCTTTTGGTAGTCATACTGGTTTAGAACAAAATTAATATGAGTAAATGAGTACAAATTGAATTTTTAAGTGAACTATCCCTTTAAGCTCATGTGAAAAATACAGTGAGAAGCATTTGTGTATGGATCACATTACAAATTGCCGGTTACTAATAGGGTTTGATGTTTGCTTTAAATGGGAAAGTACGTTTGACAGACAGTGTCTAGCCCAAATGAAAATTTTACAGTGGCATGTTCCAGAGAAGTTGATTAGCGATTGAAATAATAATGATTACGATGACAGTGATGATAATTTGAACGTATTACATGGGTGGTGAAGTTTCCACAGTTCCGACTGCCTCAGGGGATTTCAGTCAGTAATGTTAGGAAACGTCCAGCAAGATTTCATTCACTCCTCTGTTCTGAGAGAATGCAGTAGGATAGAGTTACCTCTACCATGACATATTTTGCCACAGGGAGGTGACTCGGTGGTATTATGTTGACTGAACAACTAATGCTGGTATTTTTACATCCCTGCCAATTGAGCGTAAGAGTAGGCAGTCTGTAGAAAGCTTTCACAGCTCTTGTCAATGTCATGTTGTTGGACGACTGTGTAATTTTCTCTGGGGGATATGACCACTCTGCTTTCCTGTGAAGTTGTCTGTATTAGGTTCTAAGAAATGGCAAAACTACTTTTAATTATACCTTGAGCCTCACGTGAAACAATATCATACACTACCCTTATTTCTTTGACACATCCAATATCTTTGTAGCTCTATTGATGTACAATTCTTTGGTTAAAGTAGTAGTTCACCCATGAATGAAAATTCTGTCATCATTTACTCACCCTCATGACTTTCTTTCTCCTGTAGAGTGCAGATATTTATAGCTAAATAACGGTGATATGATTTTAAAAAACATTTCCAATAATTCAATAGACAATACCAGTGTTTCCTATACATTGATTTATTTGTGGCGGTTGACTTCGTTGAATAAACATGAGCACTGTATGTTTCGATAATCAATACACGGCGCGGGTGTTTTATATGAATGTATCTCTTAGGGCTGTAACGTCCCAGTCGATTAGTCGATTAATTGGTCGATACGGTCTGGTTCGACCAAAATTCTGATTGGTCGATTTTTTGCCGCGCTCATTTCATCAGGTGGAAAGCACTAATTGCTAATGGGGGTGTTTTCAGAGCACCCCTGTTTCACAGGTAACAGTCTGTTTTCAGAACACCCCCATTGTTTTCACTTTTTTTGGATTAGCCCAACCCACTGGAGAAGAGAGACAGATAAGTAGGCTTTAGAAGGTTTGATGCTAAATATTATTTATTTAATAATAAGCTAGTGGACTCAGCGGTTTGGAACACATATCAATATACATCAGTCCTATTCTAACATGTCAACAACAAAAAAATCGACAGTGTGGCAGCATTTTGTTTTAATAATAACTTAATAACGGGAAAGAGGTTGAATGCAAAGTTTGCAAGCAACAGTTTGCCTTCCACAGCTCGACGACAAACATGACGTATCATCTGAAAGCGGTAAGCTAACTTGTCTGCGTTAGGTTGCCCTGTCTGTTTTTGAGTAGGCTACATGAACATATCAGAATTGGCATATTTCAATATTTTAGTGTAATAATCGTTTTATAACTGCAGGCGCACACATCCGTAATGACGGTAGAATCCCCCAGACAAACCCATTTTTTTATTTGGAATGCGCAATTGCGCTGTGCCCACTGTTTGTGTTAGTTTTGAGCCTAAGATGCTTTATTGTTCAGTTATGCACTTTATTTGGTTTCTGCTCTTGTTTGTTTAATAAATATTCTTTTTTTATTAAAGTGGACGCGCCTTTTGTGTTTATTAAGAGTAAAAGCTTTAAGTCTATTCGTGTCTCAGCCGCGAAGCTGAGCTCTTATGTTCATCCTCGCTCTGTGCGAGCTGCGCAGAGCGGCTGAAATGATAGTGTCTGACAGTTATACTTATAACATATGACAAAAATAATTTTCTAAATTATGTTGCACATTCCTCAAAAGTTCTTGTGATATCACTAGTTGACAACATAGTACTGTTTTCAGAAATCACAGGCTATGATATTGTGCAGGTACACGTGATGCACCGCTGTCAGAGACGACAGACTCGTGTGTCAGACTCATTTCAGTGCAAAATAATTAGGTCAAAAACGATTTAATATACTGCAAATAGCCTATTAGTTTTTTATGTTTATTTATAATTAATTTAGGCAGACAACAAGGCTACCAAGTACTGAGCACAGTGCGTATCTAATTAATGTAACGTACGTTTTTTTTTTCTTCTCCACAACGTCATTTTTAGTCGATTTTTAGTCGAAAGTTTCAGGACTTCAGTCGACCAAGATTTTCTTTGGTTGATTACAGCCCTAGTATCTCTGAAGGGAACCGACTGTCTTCAGAAAAGTTTCGATGGCATTTTCATTTTATCTGATAAAGTCGTGTTCATGAGTACAGCTTTGTGTACAGCTGTTACTGGGGAAACTGGGCTGTTTCTGATGCTCCAAAAGCCCCCTCTGCTGGCAGGGAATGAATTTGCATTTTCAATAAGCCCATCTCCAGCAACATGTTTTTGTTGTTGCTCACTCTTTTTTTTTCTGCAGCAACTCTAAACACTTTTCGTATGCTTTGTGATGGCTGAAGCACTTTTGTTTCAATCTATTAGAATAATCAGCCTATGTTATTGTTTAAAGTTAAAGATATTAAAGGTGAGTATGAGAGTCTTATGTTTATTAGACTTATTGTTTGTATGAAGGCTAAATACAAATAAAAGGTGAACATTAATTTAATTGTACCATTTTTATTTCTAAAATATTGTATAGAAGGGGGTTTCATAGACTTGGCAAATTCATTTGTCAGAAGTTTGTAGGGGCAGACATCTGTTACGGGTGTACTTTTTTTAAATTTATATTGTTCATATCGATATCAGAATTATATATCTTTTAAAAATCAGGAAGTTTAATGCCTACAAAAACGACTCAAATGGGACTACAACGAGATACTTCCTGGGTTTTATACGTAACAAACCCATAAATTTACATCAACCCTCCCTCCGGAACATGCAAAAAAGGGAGCAAGGCCATGTTCTGCGGCTTTGTCGAAGAGGAAGAGTTATAGTGGAGAGCTGTAGCCATGCCGTCGAAAGTGTTATTTTCACCCAGCTGTCAGGTCTTCTGTGTTCGGGCTTCCTACGGACGCTGTAGTTCATCAACAGTGGTTAAAATTTATGTTTGATTATGTTCCTGACAATTACAATTGTAACTTAGCTCTCTGTGCTGCGCATTTTACGGAAGACAGCTTCCAGAATCTACACGAGTTCAATGCCGGATTCAACCAGAAACTATTACTAATACATGGAGCAGTTCCAACTTTAAAACCAGAGGCAGCAGTTGTTGGGCCACAACCTGTAAGTAAGATTTAATCATTTTAAATGTATTTGCATGTATAATTTCAGACGTAATGTTTTAGTTTTATCAAGGATGTAAACAAATACCAACGCTGGCTTTAGTAGCCAGTTAGTTATGCTATTTCGTGTGTCTATGACAAACGCGTACAAACATTTTGGACCCGAATTTGTAATTATGTACTAATTTTGTAAATGTATTTCCCATGTATACTTTATGAAGTAATTTTTCATGTAATTACTCAGTCATGTATTCAGTTATATTAAATATTTAATCAGGAGAAAACCGTATCTCAAAAGCTAACAAACAGCAGTAGCATTTTCAAGTAACAGCGTATCGAAATTCTTTGAGAGAATAATAATTTTTAAAAAAAGTACCATTCAGAAACGTTTTGTAAGAGCCATGTTTGCGGCGGTTCTGCTTGACTCTCTTCATTACCGCTTTCTGGGTCTGATTCTGGCTCAAACGGATACGGCAATATTGACACCATTATTTACATTTGACCGGAGCACATGCAACTGTCACCCGTAAAGGTAATGGGCGTGAAGTTTCCGGACAATGTGCAGTACGCAGTTTAGCCAATCACAACACACCGGCCCAACTAACCAATCTGAGCCCATTGCCTGTTTCTGAGGGAGTGGTTTCATAGAATCAGGAAGTCAACCGGTCGTTCAAATGACAGAGGAGAAAGCGGCTTACAATAAAGGTGAAATTTATGAAAAATAAGGCATTTTTTAACAAACGAAACACGAAGACATGTTATATTGCACCCCATAAACACAATCAAGCAAAGAAAAAGGCAGTAAACCACCCCTTTAATTTTGGCCTGAACTAACCTGCTCTTTATTTTCTCACTTGAGACTTTAGCAGTGATGTTAATGACAAAATCAGCAGGTTAGCACATCTGTTTCTTTCGTTTTCTTTTTCTTTTTTTTGAATGCAGGACACCCTCTCTGGTGTCTGTCTGTCCTATCACTCCCCATTGGGCCTGATGGTGTTCTTTTAAAGGTGAATGGTTACTTCCTGTATTTTAATCGCATCTTATCTAACCTTGATGCAGTAGCATGACTCAGTCTATGTATTTCTGTAGATGGAAAAAGTAGGGGATTGCTGTGCTGGATCATTTTACAAAATGGGTGATGCATCTGCTGGAGCACAAAGAGCTGCAATAACCAGGAACTCAGTAAAGTGTCAAACACGTGTTTAACATCACATTTCATCTCTGTTTTTTGTGTGCAGAGTTTCTGTTTATTGTCGTGCCAGCCACATGTTTCTGCTCTTATGTGCTCTTTCCTTGTGTATTGTGTCTGTGAGAGGCGGCACCAGCTTCCTCAAATGTCATTTGTCACATAACCTTCCTGCATTCAGTGAATTTTTTAAATAGCTGCCTGTGCTACATGTGCCGTGGGTTTTGCACTGTTGCTCCATTAATGCACTTACAGCATGGGGGGCATGTCTGATGGGTGATTCTTCTCTTACCCCGTCTGTTTGCATTTTTCTCTTGATGAACATTAGCACAGGAGCCATGAAATATCCAAAATCTTTTGGCTTTCTTTGTTCTTCCTCTGGCTTCATTGTATTTTGGGAATATCCTGTTTGTGCGTTGCAGTGGTTTAGACAAATGTAGTTTTTGTCTTGTCTGACACAAGCCATGCCATCATGCTTCGAGAGCAATAGGGGATGCTTTAGGGGTGGTATATATTGCTGGGAATTTAAGCGTCGTGGGTGCTCACTCTAGCATAAAACACAATTTATCGCCCCATTGCATTTTAATGCAGTATGAAAGTGATTCTCAGGCATGTTTATGTACGTTTGGTACTTATTAATGATTTAATGCTTTCCCCTGTCCTCACGGAGGGTTTCATATATCACCCCCGCTAACTACATGTTACTATGAGCCATGACTTTGCCATAGGGATTGAAAGCACCCATGATTTTTAAAAATTCATTTCATATCCTGCCAGCTTGTTTAATAACAGGGGCTGCCATCACATCAATGAAGTGAACCCCTGGTCAGGACTAGAGATCGACCGATATATCGATTTACCGATATTTAAGCATTTTTCCATAATCGGATATCGGTTTTGTAATATCGGATTCACCGATAAACGCACCGAGAATTGCACGCAGGATCGCAATTGCAGCGCATCTGAGGGGAGACGAGACAACAACAACAACAACGGCGTGCAGGTACTTGATTTGCTGTAGTTAGTAAACTATTTAATATTACAGTCATTAATGCACAAATTAGATGTATTACATAAATGCCTGATATGTAGTTTATGCAACTTGGCTCTAAGAAATATGATAAATAAGATACTCTGTCAAACCCTGTCCCTATAAAGATATAACTTTGCCTGAAATAACACAGCCATGAATTAGAGCATGTTGGAAATAAAAGCGTTGAATTGAATTCTCTCTCTGTGGTCTATTAGTCTCGTGAAGTCGGAGTCACGTAGATAATCCGTCAAGTTCTCTCCAAATAAAGACATAACTTTGCATGAATTAAATAATACAGCCATGAATGATTGCATGTTGGAAATAAAAGCATTGAATTTAATTCTCTCTCTGTTGTCTATATGCTCATCATTAGTCTCGTGAAGCCGCTTTCATATTGCAGTTCACTCAGCGGGTTGATGCTCAAGAAATGCTCAGCTCGGCGACTGCATGTAACTTTTCACAAGATTCACTTTTTTGAAGCACCCTAAATTGTATTAACACTTACTATATAACCATTATTTAATTTATAAACATCTAAATTAATACAACTCTATGGAAATTCTCTGCAATCGATCGCAGTTTGAGTAGCCTATAGTTCTGTGTAAATGCATAGATAAACCGCGCTGTCAGCAGCATAATTTAGAGCATGCCAGTTGAGAAATGCAATAAAATACAATATATTCCAATATTCCAGAGAATATGATTCCGTGAATTAACATTATCCAGTGAATTATTCTTCACTCTTTAGCCTATTAAACAGCTTATAAACCTACTAAAACTGTAGTTAAAAATGTTGATATGACTCCTGTCCTTTATTTATTTTCTCCATTTGAAAACATTAGACATTCTACGTTTATTTTGCTTACTGCTAATATTAGTGTTGCTGCTAAAGCTTTTTATAAATAAAATGTTTTTTATTGTTGTAATACGAAGATTAAATTTAACATGACAGGGCTCTAGACTGCGACCAAAATGGTAATTTTTTGCGAGTTAAAATTTGACGTGGTCACATTTGTACGAGTGCCTGGTCTGCTCTGCTCTAAAGCGTCTGCTTCATACAGCGCGCACTGCAGAGCCGCGGCACATTATAGCAGGAGTCAGATTTCACTGATCACATGAAGAGAGGTGCTTTCAGCGCGAGCGCTTCGTGGGTAGAGCCTGGTTTATACTCGGCGAGTCAGCACGAGCGCGAAGGTGCGCGTCACGGATGGAGCGTAACGGAGGATTTTGTTTTCAAACTAAAGTAAAAGACCGCTTCTTAAACCAGAGAAGATGAACATGCTGGTGTTCTTGTAGAAAAAACATGCAAGTCCTGTCAGCTACAGCCAGTTTAGTTTTACTTTTCTTTTTGTTTTCGTTTTGAGAAGCTTGTTATCTTTGCTGTTTACCTCACGTTACGCTATGGAGGCTTTCCTTAATTAAAAAAAATATTAATATTTATTTGCTGCCTCAGAGTTTGCTAAACATTCTGTAATATACTCGGTATATAGTACAGCATGTGATGTGTCCTGTGCCATGCCTCGGCGTTTTTGTTGATAAATGTTATGTAAGCTAGTTTGTCATTTTAATGTACTGTTTTATTGTTGTTGTGCTTTTTAATTAAGAATAACAATGAATCCATCTTTTGTTTTAGTCTTAAAAAGTGAAAGGTGTATAGATATAAGCAAAACAGACAATTATCTTTTCTTGTAAAATGTGACGCCAAGATCGCAAATTTGAAAGTGAAAGCGCACGAAAAAAGGAATTCCTGTTCACAAAATTTAAATCACAAATAATACAGATGAAAAAGAACGAGTTAAATGTTGAACACTTTCGTTACCATATAACTATAAACTATGATACAAGTTCATTAGCATGCATTGATTAATCAAATGTTGTAGCAAAAACAAAAAAACAAAAAACAAATTGCAACCAAATTATGTGCTCGTGCGACCAACTGAGAAAGTTAGTGCAAAAGTGAGATCAGTGGGAAGAATGAGTCTAGAGCCCTGCATGAAAGACTGCTAATTCTCAAAACATTTTTTAAGATAACTGAAAGGAGGAAAAACCAAAGTGAAGTATGGACTTACTTCACACAGTAATTTATTTACATTATCACAGTAAATAAATATTGGTTCTGCATATCGGTTATCGGGCACATAAACATGCAAATAATTGGTATCGGTATCGGTTATAAAAAATCTATATCGGTCGATCACTAGTCAGGAGGACCCCTTAATTTTGTAAATTTATTCAGTCTGTAGGGACTCGTCTTATTTATGGCCGTTATTAGCAGTAGCAGTTGTGAGGCACTGGGACTTTCATATTAAGCCAGATATTAAGAAAACAATGCAAATAATTTTATTTTGAAAATTCAGTTTTCTTCTTTTTCATTTCTATACATTTCACGATAATGTAGTCATTGTGAAATCTTTTGGTCATGATGATGTGTAGTGAAAATCTGATATTATTGCATATTAACTTTTTATATCATAATCTAAATGTGTGTGTGTGTGTGTGTGTGTGTCTATATATATATATATATATATATATATATATATATATATATATATATATATATATATATATGTATATATGTGTGTGTATATATATACATATGTGTATATGTGTGGTTTAAATTAAGTAAACAATAAATGTTTTATTTAATTATTATATAATTTTTTAGAAATTGTTACACAATTTAATTGTAAATAATTTTTTTTTATGTTTGGCATTTCACCATTTTTATGCATAGAGACTTTGTGAAAGACAATAGGAAGTGAAGATACAATAAAATTGTTAATATTGGTAGTTTTCATTGGTAACATTGTTATTAGATTTGATCGTTTTTTATTGGTGGGCGATTTTAACATTCATGTCTGCTGTAAGTCAAACCCTCTGGCAAGGGAATTTATTAATATAATTGATGCTTTTAATCTGATACAGTGGGTTAAAGATCCCACTCATATCCACAGTCATACTCTGGATCTTGTTCTTTTTTACGGGGTCGATATTTCTGATATTATATTTTCTGATTATATGCTCTCTGATCATAAGCCTATTTTATTTTCCATGTCTCTTCCTAGTCTTCCTCATGTCTCTACTAAAACGTCATCTATGTATGTCCAGGGTTTACTCTCTTCAGTTCAGTGAAAGTTTTAGTCAGTGTTTTATTAAATCCTGTTCTCATCTACTCCTGGACTCTCCGTTAGCGGACCTGGATGCGGATGAACATCTGAGTTTGTTAAATAGCATCTGGCTTGATGTATTGAATGAGACTGTTCCTCTAAAGCCTCTTAAGCACAAAGATAAATCTGAACTGTGGCATACCGCTGAGACTCGGCTGCTAAGGCAAGCTTGTAGAAAGGCTGAGCGTAAATGGAAGAAGGACAATCTATACATTTCACTACAGTTGTTCAAAGACAGTTTATTGGCTTATCAGAGAGCTGCCAAATCGGCTAAAGGAACCTATTTTTCAACTTTAATATTACATAATAAGTCTAGACCTAAAGTCTTGTTTTCCTTTATCAATTCTGTTGTTAATCCCCCAGTCATTACTATGTCTGTTGCCTCTGTTGCTCTCTCTGAAAGCTTCTCGAGGTTTTTTAAGGATAAAGTAGTTAAACTAGGATTGGTAACTCATACTCCCCCTATTGACCTGCCTCTCCCCCCACAGTTGTCTGTATCCTGGGATGTCTCCCCTGTATGTATATATATATATATATATATATATTATTTTTATAATTTATTGTCAAAGGTATAAAATAAATTTATAAAATCTATATAGACACATTAAAAAATAGTAATAAAAATGAAAACAACAAAATTACTAAAACTTTAAGAACAATAGAATTAAAAATAAAATCTTACTCATAAAAAAAAATAAAATAAATAACAGTGGTTTGTACACCCTCTATAATACCAACTGTTCTTTGAAAGGATCATAAACAGCCATACAGTGAATAATGTGGTGGAGAAGTTTACATTTACAGCACTGCAGATTACCTCACTCTCATTTGTCATGGCGACCGTTGCTATGTTTGGCATGCCATGTTGTTTTATTAGGTTTTCAGGTAAGTGATACTGTATAACTATTGTTCTGCTGCCAAAATTAAACAAGAGAACCATCAAAGCTAATATTGTTAACCCACTGATCCTTGGATACATAGGGCGGCGCTGGCTTCATGATAATGCACAGGTATCGCATGGATTTCTCCGTGGATGGGCCCCTCGCTCCGTCTACGTTTATTTGTTTTTACTCTCTAAAGAGCCTTGCAGGTCCCATTATGATGTGGTTACTGGCGATTCATTCTTGTGGAGTGTTTTATTCAGTGGTTGTTTTGCAGTCCATGGTGTCTGTGGAACAGAGGAGTCTTTTAGGACTCTGGTGGTTGTTGGTTATGAGCGTTATGCCTAATTGTATGCAGTCAATGGTGAGTATGATGTAACGCATGACTCCCACTGCAGTGGCACACTTATTTTAACATGTGGCCACCGCTTACTCGTGTCAAAACTGTTGAAAGTTTCTTAGAGGTCAAGTGTGGCTGATTCTATCCAGAGATGTCTGAGGTTATTTTTACTCTGTCTCAGTGGTAAGGCTGGGCGGTATGAATTTGATACATCCAGTTAGAATTTAGCATCTAAATTATCGTTTTTTTTTGTCTCCATAATGTGAGGCTGATTTTGAACTGATGCCAGACTTACCATTAGCTTCAGGTTTGTTTCTATCAAGTTAAAAAAAAAAAAGGAATCCAAAGAAAGATGCCTTTACAAGTATGATAATGCGTAGTATATATTTTTTTTATTGTCATCATCATCATCACATTTATTTATTTATTTATTGTTTTTTTGCTGGAAATGTAGATTTTTTTTCTTATGAAATAATATATTCACACAGTTGTGGTCTTGAACTGACACACACACACACACACACACGTTAAATATTTCCAGCAAAAATATAAGTATAAACATATAATATATAATAGTATAAGTAATAATATAAATATACTGTATTATTTATTTATGTTTAATTTAGGTTGAAATTTAGAATTTTTTCTTCTTATTAAATAATATATACACACACAGTTGTGATATATACCATCATCATAAAAAATTACTCCTAGCATGATATAATGCTTTGGTCATACTACCTATCCCTTGTTCAATAGTGTTTACATATTGCTGGTATTATTAGCGTGTTTTGAGCTGTCAGCAGTGTGTGTGATAGAGTAGCTGGTCTGTGATATGTGACTGTGACGACTGTTTTGATTAGCAGTGGGTCAGTGCTAAAGTGTAATTACAGTAGTAATGTGGAGCAGTTCTGATGAGACGTAATGACCTGGCTGAGTAATGAAGGCCTGCTGGGACCAAAATGCCTCGGAGCCACCAATTGTACCTTGCTGATCTACCCACTTATTTCCTCTGAAACTTACCCCTTAAATAGAATCAGAATATTGTGTGGGAAATATTTTATTTATTCTTAGTTTATTATTAGATAGTAAAAATAAGGAGGTTTTATAGAAGTAATTATAGAAGTAATTTAGACACAAATCACACGTCATTGCATTATATATAAAAAATCAAACTGACTTTGTTAATGAATGTTAGCTGAAACATATTTTAGTTGGTAAAACATTTATAAAAAATAGTTTTTAAAATATACAACAGTTCTGTAGTCTGACACCTATGTGACTTTTTTTTGAATTTCTCTCCTCTCCACAATCCATTATTGCTATAGCAACAGAGCCACCCCACCCTGTGTGCTTGATGCTGATTGGATGAGAGTTTATGGACTAAACTGTGAGTCTGCAGCAGTGGCAATGTGCTCCCATGGAAAGATTTTGCAACAGAACACCTCAGTAATGTGTACGAGAGCCATTTGTAAAAAGATGTTTTAAGAAGGTCATGCTCACCTCGTTCTGAGATGCTAAGTGTAAAGCTGTGGCAGGTGTGGGTGGTGTGTTTGTACTCTTGTTGAGGATAAACACGGCAGACTTTTATCCTTATCGCACTGCGGTTGAGATCATCTCCTCCTCTGTTCCCATGTTTCCCACCCTGGGAATAACACGCACAACATTGCTGTAGTAGAAGAATTCATTATTTTACATAATATTTACAACAAATTGTTTAAAAGTATTTAATTTGACAAAAAATTAAGAATAACTCTGAAAACAGTAGTTTTTCATAAATAAATGAATTGTTAATAACTGTTCAAAATGTTGGGGTCAGTAAAATTTTTGAAACCAGTCTCTTCAACAAGGAGGCATTTATTTAAAAAAAAGTTATTCTGTGAAATATTATTGCAATTTAAAATAACTTTTTCTATTTTTATAAAGTTTTAAATAAAATGTATTTCTGTGGTGGCAAAGCTAAATTTTCAACAGCCATTACTCAAGTCTTCAATGTCACATGATTATTCAGAAGTCATGCTAAAATGCTGATTTGGTGCTCAAGAAACGTTTTGTTTTTAATTTTTGAAGTTCAACACTTTGATGTCAGGATACTTTAATGGAAAGAAAGTTCAAAACTCTTGTTTTAAAATGTATTTGATTTATTTTGATCAAAATGCATCTTTGCTGAATAGAAGTGTTTTTATTTATTCATTTCTTGTTTTTGCTTTTTTATCTTTCTGACCTCAAACCTTTGAATGGTAGCATATATTTCTATATGTTTTTAAAATTTCTGTATTTGTATTATTATTTTTAAAATATATATTTTTTTAGCTAAATTATACTGATTTTGTCCCCTTTCTTTTTTTTCTGCAGCCAAACCTTTCACATCCAAGGTGAAACAGATGCGCTTGCACAAGGAAGATTTCGAGATCCTGAAGGTGATTGGACGGGGAGCGTTTGGAGAGGTATTTATTGTTCTCACTCCATTTGGAACATTCTATTGTTTTTTTAGCTCCCATAACAGCCCCTTTGTATTATTTAATGAGTTAACATACTGCTTTACCATAAGAACAGGTATGTTGCAGAGTAAGGACATTCTTCATGTCTTCTTTGGTACTTTTGAGAGCCCGAGGCAGTTCTTTTGTAATGACAGATGTGTGATGTAGTCACTGGGGAATGTGTGGTGCACAGGTAGGCCAGGAAACCAGCACTATTAGGTTACTTAGTGAGGCCTGGCTGTTCAGAATGGCCCATGAAGTGGGAACATTGGATAGCAGCCATGCTTTAAAACCCCAACAAATGGTTTATGGAATTTTTATTCAGGTTTTATTTCACAGCGACTGAGAAAACAGCTCTGTGGCACTTGTACTTTTCCAAATTGAGTTGAAGTTATAGTTCACCCAAAAATAAAAATTCTGTCATTATTTACTCACCCTTTTTGTAACCAGTGCAACTCCCTTTCTTCCGTGGAATAAAAAAAGTTAATATTTGAGGAATATCTTGGCAGCTCTGACTTGAAATATTGCACACAATTTGTACAGACTATTTTTATGATCATTTTATGTTTAGTTTTTTTTGTAGCTTGAAAGCTTTATTCCACATTCAGAAGTTTCTCATTTTATTTTCAATGGAAAAAAAGAAATTCATATAGGTTTGGGAACAACAGAATAGTGAGTATATGAAGACCAAATCAAATCCTTTAACATATAGATCTGCTTTAAACAAATTCCTCTGAAATCAAGTACCTTAAAATTTCCAAGTGGTGAAATACATTACCAGCTGTGTCTGCAAAAAGACAGTTTAAACTTTTTTTAACGGCGGATAGGTTTGAGTTATAAAAATGGCAACACATTTATTAGATTGGGTGGATGGAAATACATCAGAATCAGAATCAGAATCAGAATGAGCTTTATTGGCCAAGTATGTTTACACATACAAGGAATTTGTTGTAGTGACAGAAGCTCCACAGTGCAACAGAAGGACAGTAACAGGACAGGACACAGGTAATGAAACAAAATAACAGGAAATAGCCAATGACCAATGTACAAAGCAGCAAAAAAAAAAAAAAAAATACACAATATATAATATATAATATAGGCGACTATGTATGTACAGGTCAAGTATGTGCAAATTAGAAATGAGAAAATAAAATAA
The DNA here is from genome assembly GCF_936440315.1 of Barbus barbus. Classification (NCBI taxonomy): domain Eukaryota; kingdom Metazoa; phylum Chordata; class Actinopteri; order Cypriniformes; family Cyprinidae; genus Barbus; species Barbus barbus. The sequence goes on from NC_136742.1 coordinate 22,890,185, forward strand.
GTGAGTGTGGTGAATGGATAATGTATTAGTTGTGTGTTCTACGTTTATTTATTGAGTGTTCATGAGATGTATTGACTGAGGGAAGAAACTGTTCCTGTGTCTGGTCGTTCTGGTTCTCAGAGCTCTGTAGCGTCGACCAGATGGTAAAAGTTCAAAGAGGTTGTGTGCTGGATGTGAGGGGTCCAGAGTGATTTTACCAGCCTTTTTGCTCACTCTGGATAAGTACAGTTCTTGGAGAGTGGGGAGGGTTGTACCAATGATTCGCTCAGCAGTCCGGACTACCCTCCGTAGTCTTCTGAGGTCAGATTTGGTAGCTGAGCTGAACCAGACAGTTATTGAGGTGCAGAGGATGGATTCAATGATGGCAGAGTAGAACTGTTTCAGTAAGTCCTGTGGCAGGTTGAACTTCCTCAGCTGGCGAAGAAAGTACAACCTCTGCTGGGCCTTCCTGACAATGGAGTCAATGTGAATATCCCACTTCAGGTCCTGAGAGATGGTGGTGCCCAGGAATCTGAATGACTCCACTGCAGTCACGGTGCTGTTCATGATGGTGAGTGGGGGGAGAGCAGGGGGGTTTCTCCTGAAGTCCACGATCATCTCCACTGTTTTGAGCGTGTTAAGCTCCAGGTTGTTGAGACTGCACCAGACAGCCAGCTCCTTAACCTCCTGTCTGTAAGCAGACTCGTCACCGTCCTGGATGAGGCCGATCAGTGTGGTGTCGTCTGCGAACTTCAGGAGCTTGACAGAGGGGTCTTTAGATGTGCAGTCGTTGGTGTAGAGGGAGAAGAGCAGTGGGGAGAGTACGCAGCCCTGAGGAGCTCCAGTGCTGATGGTTCGAGTGCTGGATGTGAATTTGCCAAGCTTTGCTAACTGCTGTCTGTCTGTCAGGGAGCTGTTGATCCACTGGCAGACGGAGGTGGGGACGGAGAGCTGAGTTAGTTTATTTTGAAGGGTTTCCGGGATAATGGTGTTAAAAGCAGAGCTGAAGTCCACAAACAGGATCCTCACATAAGTCCCTGGTCTGTCCAGATGCTGCAGGATGAAGTGCAGTCCCATGTTGACTGCATCATCCACAGACCTGTTTGCTCTGTAGGCAAACTGCAGGGGGTCCAGTAAGGGTCCAGTGATGTCCTTCAGATGAGCCAGAACCAGTCTTTCGAATGATTTCATGGCTACAGACGTTAGTGCCACAGGTCTGTAGTCATTAAGTCCAGTAATTTTGTGTTTCTTTGGGACGGGGATGATGGTGAAGCGTTTGAAGCATGAGGGGACTTCACACAGCTCCAGTGATCTATTGAAGATCTGTGTGAAGATGGGGGCCAGCTGCTCAGCACAGATTTTTAGGCAGGCTGGTGACACACCATCTGGACCAGGTGCTTTCCTTCTTTTGTTCTTCCTGAAGACCTGGCACACATCGTCTTCGCTGATTTGAATTGTAGGTGTGGGGGAGAGAGGGGTTGCTGGAGGTGTGAATGGTTGTGTGGAGGGGTGTTCTGGGCGGGTGTGGGGTGATCGTTCAAAACGACAAAACGACAGAAGAACTCGTTTAAGTCGTCTGCCAGGTGTTGATTCTCCAGAGTGCTGGGGGGTGGTGTTTTGTAGCTGGTGATGTCCTTTAATCCTAGCCACACTGAAGCCGGATCGCTGGAAGAGAATTTGTTCCTGAGCTTGTCAGAATAATTCCTCTTTGCCACTCTGATCTCCTTTTCCAGTGTGTATTTGGCCTGTTTGTACAAGACTTTATCCCCCTTTCTGTGAGCATCTTCTTTGGCCTGACGGAGCTGTCTGAGTTTGGCAGTGAACCATGGTTTGTCATTGTTGTAGAATAGATGAGTCCTGGTAGGAATGCACATGTCCTCACAGAAACTGATATAAGATGTTACAGTCTCTGTGAGCTACATCAAAGATGCTTGAGATTAAAGTAGATTTTAAGGGGCAATATGTGTCAGTCCTTCGGTTTTCTCCAGTCTGGTGAGCTATGATTCATCTGCAACCTCCTCAATGGGAGCGTTTTCGTCTGACACACCACTCGACAGGGTTTCCGGCCTAGAGTCTGCTCACTTCAGTTCAGCTGGAATCAACAGCTCATGGAAAGCTAGCAGAAAGTCTTTTCTGCTTGATGTGAGGCTGTTTCTAAAATAACACCAGAAAGGAAGCCATGCAGCTGTGAGAAAACGTGCGAAGGAACAGATTGAGGATCGGTCACACACTTTCATCTCCTGATGGATCAGTATAAGCTTAGGCAAGCAGAAGAAGGGCAGATGACATCATTTCCTATGGAGACTTCTGAGCCAGTAGCTGCTACTGAATTTCAAATTTGAGAAAAACTGTCAATATGTTCTATGGTCATTCTTTTCAACAATTTTCAACACATTTAAATGCTGCTAACTGGAATGGGATTTTTTTTAATTAAAATGTTTATATACTATAAATGTTTGTAGGTTATTAACTAAGTACTAAGCATACTATAAACATACATAATGTTAGTTTCTGAAGATGTCATCACATACTTGATGGCAGAAAGCGAAGAGCAAAGAACTTTGAAGGAGACTCTTCTATCATCCAAGTCAGAGCCAAGAACAGTGTGCTCTTTCCCGATCAAGTCACTGAACATTGCCAGAACATTGTTACGTTCTCTGATCATCGTTTAATAGAGTGAAGACATCACACGCCTAACTGGACTTAATGTTTAATATTTCCTCTTCAAGGCAGATGCTAGATAAGATCATAAGAAGGTTACTTTCCTAGCATTGTGATCTCTTGGCAGACACAGACATCTGTTTTTATTTGTATTCAAACTTTACTGTTTGTAGTCTCACAGAGATTGAATTTGCAGCATACTGTTACAAATAATTGCCCTTTTAGACAGGAATAGACTGTCTGACTAACATGTATAATGTAAAAAAAAAATGTTTTGAATAAGTGCAACTTTCTATTTGTGACCCTGGACCACAAAAGCAGTCTTAAGTCTCTGGGGTATATTTGTAGCAATAGCCAAAAATACATTGCATGGGTCAAAATATGCATTTTTCTTTTATGCCAAAAATCAGTAGGATATTAAGTAAAGATCATGTTCCATGAAGATATTTAGTACATTTCTTATCGTAAATATATCAAAACTTCATTTTTGATCAGTAATAAGCATTGCTAAGAACTTCATTTGGACAACTTTAAAGGTGATTTTCTCAATATTTAGATTTTTTTGCACCCTCAGATTCCAGGTTTTCAAATAGTTGTATCTCAGCCAAATAGTGTCCTATCCTAACATGGAAAGCTTATTTATTCAGCTTTCAGATGATGTATAAATCTCAATTTCGAAAAATTGACACTTGAGACTTTTGTGGTCCAGGGTCACATTCATCAAACAATCCTGAAAAAAATCTAACACAGCTTCCACTAAGATATTGTGATACTGAAAACTGGAGCAATGTCTGTTGAAAATTCAACTTTGCATCAGGAATAAATTACATTTTAAAATGTATTAATATAGAAATGTTATTTAAAATTGTGGTAATATTTCACAAAGGTACTTTTTCCTTTATTATTGATCAAATAAATGCAGCCTTGGTGAGTGTAAGAAACTTCTTTCATTTAAAAATCTTACCAACCACAAACATTTGAATGGTAGTGTAAAGAGACCAACCACAGATGTTGTATGTTTATTTACAGACACCAAGTTATTGAGGGGTACCACATGAATACATTTCTTTGAAGTTTAAAAAATCAGTTCTTCAATAGGATTTAAAATGCTTTGTAGACACAAAAATCATTTTACTTGTTTCTGTAGACCCTAAGAGACCAGTAGAGATGAACAAATCGGCAACTATATAATTCTGCTCATAATCTGCTGTACTTTTCTTCACTGAATGCTAATGGAAGCACTTTTAACAAGCAAGCTGAGTTACAGTTTTGTGTGAATGCCAATAAAAACACTGTTTTCAGGCCATATTATGTTTAAGATCACTTCTCGACTTATGTTCTTGTCTTTTTACAGGTTGCAGTAGTAAAGGTGAAAAATGCAGACAAAGTATTTGCCATGAAGATTCTCAACAAATGGGAAATGCTCAAAAGGGCTGAGGTGAGCTGATGGTTTTACACATCTCTTCCTTTCATTCAGCAGATTTGGTCCAAACCGAACTGCTTTAGCTGCAAATAGCAGTAATGGTTTTCTCAAGACTGATTTTTATATAATGTGCAAATCTTGATCCAGTTAGCATCAGGCTTTACCATTCAGCTGATGCAGCCGTTTCTCCTATATCCCTGGCGTGTCATTCTTTTGCTTCCTAGGAGAGTGTCTTCGCCCATTACATGAGAAACCACTTAAAGACAAAAAATCTTTGCTCTATATGATTCAGAAACCATTCCTCACTGTGGAAACAGACCCCTTGGTTGGAGTCATTCTAAATATGTGGGGCACATATTTGATAACTGACTCCAAAAAAGTGGTTTTCTCTTACATTTGACCCTTTTTTTCTCAGACGGCATGTTTTCGGGAGGAACGGGATGTGCTGGTGAACGGGGACAGTCAGTGGATCACGACGTTACACTATGCTTTCCAGGACGAGAACAACTTGGTGCGTGAGAACTCTCAAGCTAACATTGGGTCTGATTCACATTCACTTGATAAGGTCCAGAGGGGAGATAATGTAATGATCATTAATCACTGCTTACAAATTTCAAGGGACACGGTTTTATAGCAGACTATATATTTATCTGTGCCGAGTTGTATATAGCGTGACTGGAGAAGAGGGGCTCTAATATGAATTATCATTTTGAGTTCAACTTCATGAGTGGGAGTGTGAGGGAATGAAACTGGAGGAAAAGAACGATACAGAGGTTTTAGATGAAAGAATGTCATGGATAATTTAGATGGGATGGGTTAATCCAAGGGTAAAGGGAATTTAAAATATGTAAAATGCCTTTGATAGATCTCTTTGTTTCCAATTATTTTAGTTTCTTCTGTTCTTATTCACTTCCTGTTTTTCTCTCCTCCCAGTACCTGGTGATGGACTACTATGTAGGGGGAGATCTGTTGACTCTGCTCAGTAAATTTGAAGATCGTTTGCCTGAAGACATGGCCAAGTTCTATCTGGCTGAAATGGTCTTGGCTATTGACTCTGTCCATCAGCTACATTATGTTCACAGGTGGGTCTTGACTCTTTAAACTAAGGTTGTTAATCAGTTAAAAATTTGATTAAATTCATTAAATTAATGGCATATGTCAGTATTTGCTGAACCCCTGAATGATGATCATTTAAAGATAACATTGTGGCAGATGAAAGCATTGAATAGACATTAAAAAGTGGCTTTAGAAGTCAATATATTGCTTTTTTGTTTCCGCATCAATAAATGTATAATCCTATCACTGACCTACTGTTCACAGCAATCCATTTTGTAGTCTTACTTGCTTGTAAAACTCTTTTATTTATTGAAAATACATGTTTTTTGATGACATTTGAAAGCAGATGCCTTGTTAACCAGCCAAAATTGTGACTTCTTGATTGAAACCAGATGTTTGGGTGAGGTGTATTAAATGGCTCATCCTTATTTTGCCATGACGCTGTTTTCTAGTTAGTTACAAGTAGTTTTAGACATTCTCATTTTAAGGAGAATTTGATTGGACAAAAATCTGTGTAGTTCAACATGAGTCATCAGTGCTTTTTCCGTGTTTGTTTTCATGGAAGAAAAAACTTGTATAAGTCAGTTTTGTCAATCTTTCATAGTACACTACTATACAAAAGTTTGAGGGCAGCAAGATTTTGCAAAGATGCATTAAATTGATCAAAAATGATCATGTGACATTGAATACTGGTATAATAGCTGCTGAAAATTCAGTTTTGCCATCACAGGAATACATTTTAATTTTAAAATATATTAAAATCTTAATATTTTGCAATATTACTGTTTTCCAATTACAAATCTTACACCAAACTTTTGAATAATGAAATCAGAGCAAGCGCAATGAATCGGAAAAAGGCTATGTTTAGTCTTAGAGCAGGCTGTATCGGAACCCATCTTCGGTTATCACACAGGAAGTGTCAACATTTGCATACGAACAGGCACCAGTTGCATAGAGCCCACTGTGTGATGAATGTGTTTGTTCTTTGACTTTGGGTGTGTTTCAACAGTTCCACCAAACACACACTTTCTCTTATGTACTCATGTTGTCTTCCTCGCAAAGTTATATGCAGCTCTTTTAGTCGCTGCTTTTGGGGCACCCAGAGGGACAGGCAGGGGAAAGTTAAAGGCAGTAATCATGGGGTTAGAGGTGTGGTCAGCTCTCCTCTCGTGAGAGTTTGGCACGCCTGGTTTGTGGAGGGTGGGGACAGAGTGGATTGGTCTCCAGGGATAGGGTTGGCGTGGGTGTGTTTTTCTATGAGCAAGCCGTGTTAAAGGGTGTGCATTTGGGAATAAGCGCATCTGTATGTTTGAGGGTGGATGTACTGTGTGAAAGTAGTTGAGACACCACAGTTTGCACGAATGCACAGTGATGGATACATAATTAGTACTGTACCATCTTAAAATTTGATTTAAAGGGATATTTCACTTAAATTTAATATTCTCCCTTACAAACTTGTATGACTTTCTTTCTTCTATGGACATAAAGGGAGATGTTTGGCAGAATGTTCACACTGCCCTTTTCCTTTTAAACGTGCTTTCAAGCTAAAGAAAAAAAAAAGACAAAAAATGCCCTATAAAACAGCCAATACTAAATTAATTTTATAAAATCAAATTGCGATTTTAAAATGTGATTTAAAAAGAGGAGCTCCCGGTTTTATGTTTGTAGGACTGCACAATTTGGTCAAATTATATATTATTTGGGTATAATTGAATGTATTTTGATAGTTTCTTATTTTTATTCTGATCCCCTTTCTTTATATATAGTCACATGTTATAATGTTATTTTAACTGTATTTTTGAAATATTGATTTTTTTTATACTTGTACAAATAAAGTGAGAACAAATAATAATAATTATTATTATTATTTAAGATAATCAAATATTAAACAAAACAATAAATATTACTATTTTAAAACAGTGATATGAAAAGTGTGTAATGATTTATACATTATATTATATTATGTTATATTATTGTATTATATCATATTATATTATAAACATTATTATTTAATTTGACTTTAAAACATGCAGTACATTTATTTAATTAAATCACAGCTTTTGCAATTTAATAATCACACTGAACCATATTGCGATATCACTATTATTATAAATTTAATTTTATTACTTTTATTATAAATTGTATGACAGTGACTTTATCATTCAGCATTGACATCAAACCTTACATGATGCATCTTCCATGGAAATTTTTTTAGAACGACTTGGCAGGGAATAAAGGTAAATTTTTTGGGGTTAACTATGCCTTTTAATGGATTTAATAAATCTGAAATGACTTTTGTCACTTCATTAATTCACATTTACATTTTAAATGCAGCTTGCACACTTTTCAGTCGGCTCCTGCCCCGAAAGCTCCTTCCAGGAAAAGCTCGTAGCTCTTGCTTTCACCCAGTCCTCATTAGACTAAGTGGGCAAGCTGTTGTGTTAAAGTGGAGGATTTTTAGAGATTGTGCTCGTAAGTGGTGTTAAGTGCCCGGTTCCTCTCAGCCAGATATTTGCATAGGGTGCACTCTGATCCTTCCACTAAAAAAGGACAGGCCCATGTCACAGCCGAAGAGCCAACCGGACGCACTAGCATCTAGTTTTTGTCATTATACTAGTCATTATACTCCGTTATTGATCAGGGCCATATGTGTGTCCTGCTATTGATTAAAGCCATGTGTGTGATGCCTCAGCTGATTTCGAAGGAATCTGGAATTTCGCTCGCCACCAAGACATGCCTCGTTGCACCTCAAAAGTCAAGAGGGAATCTCTTGTTACCTGTAAAGATCCTTTATCAAAGAGAAAGATGCACAGTCGTTGCCTGAGGATAAAGCCACATTCATCTGAACCGGCACAGGTGATTGGATGACCTCATAAAGAGCTTTGTTTGGCGACATCGACGGCGTTCTTAGTGCTTGTAGAACAGCTTTTTTTCTCAACAACAGGGCCTTGACCTACAAGTTGAAGTTTCCACATACTCCACTCTTCCAGGTTTTTTTAGAAATAATGGATTGAGCTCAGTGCTCGAGTAATAAAGGATGGAATGAATTGCTGAAATGTATCCAACGTCCCCATACAATGAGTCCCACCCCCTTCTCTTTCTTCCTGTCTGTAGCTGACCAGCTCTCCCTGTGGTAGGCATGAGGCCGGGCCAGATGGTGCTCACAGATGGTTATTGTGGTCTTAAAGTGGGATTTCCTCCCTCTGCTCGCAGTCCGCTGCTCCTTAAGACAGCAGCTCGGGACAGAGTCACCCAATTATCACCTACACTACAACCCCTGCTGACCAGACCGGACCTCTTAATGCACCATTACAAAGTGAATAGCATTTAGCATAGCAGGAGGCATGCGGCCAGGTTAACCAAATCTAATATAGATATAAGGCAAGCCAAGATTAACAGTATAAATATAAACTTAGCAACGAGTTACACACACAAAGATGGAGTAATAATGAAAGACTAATGATTAGCTATGGAGTCATCGCCAATATGAATATTTCCACATTATCTGTGGTAAACCTTGTTAACTCATAGTGTTAATCTATGGACTCCGTAGAGCATATTTGTTTGGCTCAGAGTTTGTTTACTTCTGTAATTGGTTTAGCATGTCCTCCTCTGCTTTCTGATGTTTGCTCTGGCACTGGACTGTGACGTGAGAATGGCCCAATCAAGCCAAAACCCTCTTGGAAAGAAAAAACTGTTTAAGACCTCAGTGACAGATTCAGCTAAATGAGGGGCCTGGAAGGTCTGCAGAATTGGTCATGGATTATGGCTGTTGAGAGATTTGTTGTGCATTGGGTTCGATTTTGCTATTGAAAAAATTAAAGTATTTATAAATATTTTGTTTCAATTAAAACATAAACTCAACCTAATTGTTTGTGTCCCCGGAGCTGTACATAAATCCTGTAATGATTTTCCTTCAGAAAAATTAATACATGAATTGCGAGTTATTGCGTCTCATTGCACTAACTTTTTATTAAAAGTCAAACAATGCTTTCATCTGCCACAATAATGAAATAATGTTTCTGAATTATCAAATTCATTTGGGTGCTTTATCTATTTATACTGGTACACTACGTTGCAAAAGTTAATAAGTGCTGTTCTTTTTAACATTATATCTTAAGATTTTTGAGCATCAAATTTAGCATATTAGAATAATTTCTGAAGAACTATGTGACACTGAAGACTGGAGTAATGACTACTAAAAATTCATCTGCCATCACAGGAATAAATTGCACATTTTTTAAATTAACAAATTAAAAATATAATTAAAAATATAAATTATTTTAAAATATATTAAAATACATCAAACTTATATAAGATTGTTATAATATTTTACAATATTACTGTTTGTAATTAATTTTTATGAAATAAATGCAGCCTTAATGAGCATAAGAGATTTTGAATGGTGGTGTATAGTTAAATATAGGAAAAAATATATTTTATATTTACTTATTTCATTGTTGATATACAGTATATGTATTAAAAATATTCAAATGAATTAAAATCATATGTATACAATACGTTTTAAATAAAATCTTGTTGCATTTATAAATTGTTTAGGCTTGTTTTCAGTGATTTAAAAAAATTCTGGGTAATTTCTTAATGGTTAAATTACTTATGAAACATGACACCCAAACAGGAGTGCGGTATATTATAAACATTGTAATGTTGACTACAATATGGCTTCATTATTTGGTGTGGATGAGGTCAAGCCATTATGAAAAGAGTTCCACCACCCACTGAGTTCCTCACACAATCTGAGACAGACCTCTCTGTGTTGAAGCCCTCATACATGGTTCAATTTGGCCCTCTATTCAGCTGCTCGACAACAGGGGGAGGCTACCTGCCTCTCACCTCACACATGCACACATATATATCTTCATATCTTGCATTAATAATCAACACCTGGGAAAAAAATCTCTGCTTTCCAATACTCTCCTCACTAAATGTACTAAAACTCTGCCAAAGCTGGAAGATCAAAGCACACACACACACACACACACTGTATGAGATTGTAATGTCTGTAATGTCGTTGGCTGTAAAGTGCAACAAAAACGTCAGTAGTGCTGAGTTTTAGGGTTTATGAGCTGTTATGATTAATAATGTGCTGACGCTGGTATATCCCCCGGCTGTTTGAGTGAGATAGCGTGCGCGTGTCCTTCAAAGTTTTGCTTATCTCTTTTACGACAGCCATCACTGAACTTGTGCCAGCCACAGGACAGATGTGTGATTTATTGATATAGATAAACTTAAGCGTCTTAAACAGATATTGCATGAAACATCTCGGACATTTTAGAAATCTGTCACAAATTGTGCTGTTATTTGAGTAAGTGTAATACGGCAAGAGTGTTAGCTGTTTGGTTCATGACCTTTGACACTCATTAGGACACCACAGACCCTTTGTTAGTCCACCTGCACACCACTGTACCAGTGTGGTCTAATATATACACCTTTTATTTAGTTATATATACACATAACATAAATAATAATAATAAAAATTAACAAATAATACAGTAAGTATATATATTTATATCATTTAATTTAATATATATACACACGCACCATGGCAATGAAAGATTATCATGTTTATTTAGCATGACACTGTAATACTTTGACTTTTTTTTGTTATGGTTCATTTTGGTTTAGAAAATGAATGTTTATGATTGTGTTTTATGAATATAAATAAGAGATATTAATATATATATATATATACATATAATCAGGGATATTAAGCCAGACAATATCCTGATGGACATGAATGGTCACATCCGACTGGCTGACTTTGGCTCCTGCCTCAAGCTCATGGAAGATGGGACAGTGAGTTTGATCTTCAATCCTGAATTGTCAAGCACATGATTTCTTGCTCAGTAAGTCTTGTGTTATAACTTCCTGTTTTCTTGTACCTGTTTTCTCTCAGGTCCAGTCCTCTGTGGCAGTTGGGACCCCGGACTACATCTCTCCAGAGATCTTGCAAGCTATGGAGGACGGGAAGGGGAAGTACGGGCCGGAGTGTGACTGGTGGTCTCTGGGTGTGTGCATGTATGAGATGCTGTATGGAGAGACGCCCTTTTATGCTGAATCCCTGGTGGAGACCTATGGAAAGATCATGAATCATAAGGTTAGTTTGTATTGTAGACCAAAATGTGATTCTGTGCAATAATTAGAAATTACACATTTCCTCTTAAATTGTAGAGGTCCTCTTCTGAAATCTATTTGCATTAGAGTAGCTTAATTTCTAGGTAACCCATTCCTTTTTTAGTTCACCAGGATAATTTGTTTGTGTCTCTTCCTTGGTATAAAACAAAAAGTCATGAGTGGATTGTAGAAGTTTTGAATTAAAAATTATTTTTGCCTTTTCTTCACTATTTTATTCTGGATTAGTCATCTCAACCTAACAATGAGGTAAAAATTCACCTATTCATCAAGGTTCATTTAGTTTTGTGTGGGACTTAACTAATGGAGCACATGTAACTAGCGCAGATAGGCAGAGATATTTGAGAGTCTCAATGAGTAGCACTGAGCATTAAGTATATTTTAACTCATTCATTCTTAGGAGCGCTTCCAGTTCCCACTTCAGATGACAGATGTGTCCGAGGAGGCTAAAGATCTCATACGGCGGCTGATCTGCAGCAGAGAACATCGGTTAGGCCAACATGGGATCGCTGACTTCAAACAGCACCCCTTTTTCACAGGCATTGACTGGGACAACATCCGCACATGTGAAGCCCCCTACATCCCCGAAGTCAGCAGCCCCACTGACACTTCCAACTTTGACGTGGATGATGATTGCCTCAAAAACTGTGTATGTGTCTAATTTCTTTCTAATTTTATCCTGGAGCTGATGCATTTATTCCACACAAGTGCCTTAATGTGTGATTGATAGATTTTTGCAGAGACACGTTTCCTCTTAAATATCCCAGGTGAAAAACAAGTGCACTTCCATAATGCACTTAAAGTGCTCTGTTTTCGCGCACTAATTTTGCACTTAATATACTAAAAATGGTTGTTTAGTACTTCTTAAGATAAACTTAAAATCATCTAAGTGTACTCAACTGTGCTATTTTGAGACACCGTGGATATGAACTAAAATACACTTTTAACATACTATCTCTGTATTAAAAAAAATATTTAGTTACCACTTGTAATACACTTGAGTGGTCTAGTGTATGAAAGATGGTTCAAGTGTACTACAAGTGGTAACTAAATATTTTTTTATTTAGTTACCACTTGTAGTGCACTGGGATGCCACTATAAAGAACTGGATTATTTTGATGCATTGAGGCATTGTTTTTCTCAAATATTTTAGGAGACGTTGCCCCCACCTTCACACACAGCATTTTCTGGACACCACCTCCCATTCGTAGGCTTCACCTACACAAGCAAATGGTGAGTCAGATATTTATTCATCCTGCCTTTTTAAAATGTGTAAATATATATATGACACTTACATTGTTACAAAAGATTTCTATTTCAAATAAATGCAGAATGCAGAAAATGCATTCATCAAAGAATCCTTAAAAATGAATGACAGTTTCTAGAAAAATACTGAGCAGCACAACCAAGATAATAATAAATGTTTCTTGACCAAATCAGTATATTAGAATGATTTTTGAAGGATTATTTGATTCATCGCAGGAATACATTATAATTTAAAATATATTAAAATAGAGAACAATTATTTTAAATTGTAATTATATTTCACAATATTACTGTTCTTTAACTGTATTTTTAATCAAATATGTCTAGCTTTGGTGAGCATAAGAAACATTTTAAAAATATAAAAAAATCTTACCAACCCCAAACTTTTGAATGGTAGTGTTGGTTGTAGTGCACTTTAACAATTTGATTTATTCTGCGCAATTAAAAATTTTAACTGCAGTTTCTTGTGTGATGTGGGTCTATAGCACACTATCTGATCGAGGGTGTCTGCGGGAGTCCATTGGACCTCCACAGGTAGATGCTGATCTTCAGCGAAGCCTGGAGGAGAGCCTGGCCTCAGAGGCCTATGAGAGGAGGATCCGACGTCTAGAGCAGGAGAAGACCGAACTTACGCGTAAACTACAGGGTTAGGGCACTACCACATCCACATCGTATTTTATCTTTCTGTCTCTCTGAAACATATTTTTTCCCTTAGAGTCCACGCAAACAGTGCAGGCACTGCAGTACCCTGATTCGGACGCCCCAGTGAATGGCAATAAAGAGGTAGAGATCCGGAGTTTAAAGAGCGAGATCGACATCCTGAAGAAACAGATAGCAGGTGAGAGCTCGATATTGGGTTAGAACACACTCAGTCAAAGGCACAGTCCTGGTCTTGGGTCTTTATTGTACTCTATTGATTACCCATTGAGTGTCTAGACATCTCTAGACAAAGACTCTATAATATTTTGTCATGTTAGACTCTGATCAACTGGAACATCAGTTGGAGCAGGCCAGCACAGTTCGAAGAGACCTGGAAGGCTCGTCTAAGGTCATCAGGAGCTTAGAGAAACAGCTGAAGAGTGTCACGGAAGAGAAAGATGATCTGCACAAGGTACCTATTCTGTTGTATTTTAAAAATAGGCATTAGATCATACTGTTAGCTTGCTTTCTACACCAGTCTAGGGTGCTGAAGCTTGTCAACTAGGTCAAGATGTTTGGAGTATGGTTAACTAGCTCAACCACGCCCCCACCAGGTGAGCCAAGCTGGTTTACCAACTCTAATCATGTTGGCATTTAATTAAAAAATGACGATTCTTGTTGATCTGCTAAAAAATGGACAAACCTCCTCTAAAACAATCAGAAGACAGCTTGGCTAGACTGGAAGACCAGTTAACCACTTAAAGATGTTTTTTTTATTTTTTTTTAGTGTTATTGCCATATAAGACCAACTAGATCCCCTGTTTGTGACTGCTGGCATAGTATAATGGTAACAGTGACATGAGCTGACTAATCTTTAACCATGCTGTTTAACAGGTTACTCTTTAGCTCAATGACTAGTAAATAGTTGATCATAGACAGTAAAGGCTGGGATACACTACATGACTTTTAAAATGTGAACAACTTTGTAAATTGTTACAGAGAAATATTGGGCATCATGCATTAAACGACTGAGGATCACACACCAGACTTTTAAGTCATACTGAACATAACAAATTAATGCAGAAACGTGTCACATTGGTAGCAAGACACGTGACAAATGAAAACAAAATATCAAACAAATCTGATATCTTCCGACTGGATGGAATCATAGACTGTGATTTTCTATGAAATCTGTAAACTCAGACTGCCCAAAATCTGCAGATTGATTCTGACTTTCGGTAGCTAGCATTAACTTGTCCAGTCTGCAGATCAAGGGAAATATCTGGGAATAGTAGTGTAGTGCATTCCAGCCTTAAGTCATGTTAACTTTGACTTTGTAATGAATGTGGGAAGGAGCTGCTGGGGTTGGCAGAGAAGGTGAAGGCTCAAGGGAAGGAGCTAAAGGAGGCTCACAGTCAAAAGAAGATGGCAATAGTGGAGTTCTCTGAGCTGAACGAGCAGCTGAGCGATCTGCGCTCACAAAAGCAGCGGTTAAGTCGACAGTTCAGAGACAAAGAGGAGGAGATGGAAGGAATTTCGCAGAAACTAGAGGCTCTACGACTAGAGATTCGCAAAACTGAGAGAATGCGCAAAGAGGTATGCTTACTGTAACTTACTAGTGTTTGATCTCTTTATAAAAGCCAAGTCAACATGTTTGTAATTTTGATGCAGTGCCCCAGCAAGCATCAGTGGTATCGTATTTGTGGATTTGTTGGCTGCGTATTTGATGTTTGTGGTGTTTTCCTCTCAGTTGGAGGCTCAGGCCGAGGAGCAAGCAGCAGAAGCTCAGAAAGAGAGGAAGCTACGAGAGAGAACCGAACAGTACAGCAGACAGTTGGAGGAGGAACTGGATGGGATGAAGGTGACCATGCATGAGTACATTAATATACATTAATTTCCTGATAATTGGCCATTTAGAAATTGTATGTGTATGTATACATTATATATATATACTAAAGTCACAAATGTGATTTAATCAAAAGTAGTGAGAGATTAACATGAATGATAGACATCAGGAATGTTAGACTGCTGTCACTTTAAGAGCTGCATAAATCTGATATACTGTTAGACATGTGTTTTCTTTCCCAGCTGTTTGCTTTCACTTAAGACCTAAAATACTGTGTTTATGAGGATACTTGCAAAAACGGGCAGACAAGTGTGTGTATTTAACCAACCAATAAAGCGGCAAAAATAACTCAGTTCAATAGTTCCGTACTCTCTGAGCACCATCTTTATGTGCGTGCGCGCGCCTGCTGATTGCGTTTCAATCGCTTAAAATCAAATTATTATTCAATAAAATAAAAATTAAACTGCAATGTTTAAAAAACACATGCAAACGATGAGTTTTCATGACCATGTAGCACAGCAATGTCACATGAGCATGTAACCGTGATAGAGACGATAGTCCAAAATCTCTACTTATATATATATATATATATATAAGTTGAAGTCGTTTTCACCACATCTAGATGCCTAAATGCATTGAGTTGCTGCTATGTGATTGGCTGACAATTGAACAGGTGTACCTAATAAAGTGGCCGGTGTGTATATATATATATATATACATGCATACAGTATACAATAAGTCGTCGCCCGCCCCGGCTCTTAATGCATGGTTTTTCCTTCTGGAGCATCAGTGAGCGTTTGAACTTTCTGTAATAGTTGCATATGAGTCCCTCAGTTGTCCTCAGTGTGGAAAGATGAATCTCAAAATCATACAGTCATTGTTGGAAAGGGTTCAAATACACACAAATGCTGGAAAACCAAAGAATTTGTGGGACCCGAAGGATTTTTCTGAAGAACAGCAGGCAGTTTAACTGTTCAGGACAAACAAGGGACTCATGAACAACTATCACTAAAAAAAAAAAACAGCTTTGGATCGTTCAGGTAACAACACAGTATTAAGAATCAAGTGTATGTAAACTTTTCAACGGGGTAATTTTTATAAATTCAACTATTATTTTCTCTTGTAGACTATATGTAAACATATTTTATGTGAAATATATATATATATACAGCAGTTGAAACAAGCTGGGCCGCCTCACGCAGCGGCAAGCTCAGACCAACAGCAGGAGCTGATGCGCATACGGGCAGAGCTGGAGAAGAAGAACGTGCAATACGAGGAGGAGTTGTGTCGCAGAGAGACACTCCACAGCAGCGAGCTGAAGGGCCTGAAGAAAGAGTTACATGATGCTGAGGGTCAACACCTCACACTCCAGAAAGAGATTCTCATGCTCAAAGACAAACTGGAAAAAACCCGCAGAGAAAGGTACATGTGTAACTATATGTGACCAGGTGCAGTTTCTTTACATTGTCAGTGAAAGCAACATGTAATCTTACAGCTTTTCTTGTCTGCCGCCCACTTAGACAGAAAGAGCCAATAAGATGCACTACAGAATGTTTTTATATGACATTTAGAGGCATAAATCTGAAATTGAATTTATTGAATATAAGAACCAAGGTCTGTGAACGTTCCATGGTCATAATGAGACCACCAGCTTGTTAGGCCACCAGTGTGATACATTGAATTTCCATAGTAGCAGAATGTATTGTAAACTTCATCATGTTCATTGTTGTGTTTGTAACAGCCAAACTGAGCGAGAGGAGTTTGAGACGGAGAACAAGCAGAAGTACGAGAGGGAGAGAGCCCATCTGACAGACGAAAACAAGAAGCTTGCGAGTGAAGTGGAGAAAGTGAGATCTCTATCGCTCTCATGATATTCATTTGCTTGTGTCTCGTTCATCACAAAAAGTGTACATCAAACCCCTGAAATTCCCTCTTCTCCTCTGGCACTCTTTCCCCAAATCTGCTAACATTCCTAGAGAGAGATTGTAACCACACACACTTACACAAAACTGCTTCTTGGCTCAGCCACTGTTTACTTTGGACTGCAGGTTAAAATCAGAATCAGCCGGTCGAATAATTTAGCAAGTTTGGACATATCAGATATTAAAGGGCTCCTTATTTTTGGTGGCATGGATATTAAACATTATTCATTTTGTAAAAATACCTGGAAACCCATAACACAAAGGTAGTTTAAAAACAATAGCACAGCCGGCCAGAGCTGTCATGTCAAATGCCAGATTGGGTGAAGTTTAAAAACATAAGCAAGAATGATTATTTGGAAGGAATTGAACCAGGATGTGAAATGCCTGAATAAATTCACATTCCTATCAAAGAGCACTGCAGAGATTTTGCATGGACTCGCCGTAACATATTATGTTTGCTTCCTGTCTTTCGTACAATGTTCACTTTGCTACTGAACAAAGAACCAATGAAAGTTACTAAAGTTGATCTGGGATAAATGACAAACTGCGCTATTATTTTTCTAATTGATTAATGATAAAATGAGAGAAAAACTGCCATAGATTTATACTTAATGACAATTTTCATTTTTGGGTGAATTATCCCTTTATTTACTCACGCTCAAGCTATTCCAAACTTGTATGAGTTTCTTCCTTCTGTTGAACTCAAGAGAAGAATGTTAGTAACCAAACAGTTGACAGTAGCCATTGACAGTATTCCATACTACTGACATACAAAGTCAGTGCTTGCTTGGTTACCAAATAAATATGTGTGTGGATAGATTTTACAATTTTTTTATTATATATATATATATATATATATATATATATATATATATATATATATATATATATATATATATATATATATATATATATATATATATATATATATATATATATATATAGTGCCCTCCAAAAGTATTGGAACAGTAAAGACAAAATTGCTCTGTTGGCTGTGGAGTCAAGGCATTTACAAATATGATTAAAAGATGAATATGAGACAAAACTACAGAATGTCACATTTTATTATTGGGTGATTCAACACATAGATGTTTTACCAGCTAAGAAGTTCAGCACTTTTAGAGTTTCATCCCTCTATCTGATGTGAGAAGTATTGGAGCAGTTGCCTCACAGGTCTTTCTAAGTGATCAGCTGTGTCCTGTTGCATTAATTCTTCAGATATTAAAAGCAGGGAATGTGTCATATCGGTTATATCCATTGCTTCTGCATTCTGAATCTTGCATTCGATGATGACACACACGAACCAGGATGAAGATGAGGGAGCTGACTTTGAGAGAAAAGTAAGCAATTCGGATGCTAAAAGAAAAGAGGAAGTCAGTTAGAGCTCTAGCAAAAACAAAGGGCATGGAGAAATAAAGAGTTTGGAAACCATGAGCGACACCAGCAACCAACAACGACCTGATCGGCTGAGACAACAACAGTAGCTGATTACAGAAAAATCATAAAAGCTGTGACAATGAACCCTAAAAGACGTGTCTGTAAAATCACCAACAACTTCCAGAAAGCTGGGGTGATGCTCTGACAATCTACTGTCCTCAGGAGACTTTGACACAGAATTACAGATGCTACACAGCAAGATGCAAACCTCTGACCAGCACCAAAAATAGAAAGGCAAGAATAGAGTTTGCAAAAAAACACAAAGGTGAGCCAGAAGAGTTTTGGTACTGTGTTTATGGACCGATGAGACAAAGATGAACCTTTATCTAAGTGATGGGAAAGGAAAAATGTGGAGAAAAAAGGGAACTGCAATGATCCCATGCATACAGCCTCATCTGTAAAGCATGGTGGAGGTGGTGTCATGGCATGAGCATGCATGGCTGCCTCTGGAACAGGCCCTCTCAACTTTACTGATGACTTAATGTATGATGACAGTAGCAGAATGAATTTGGAAGGGTACAAAACCATCTTGCCTACCAATATTCAAGAAACTGCCACCAGATTCATTGGGAAGTGCTTCATATTGCATTAGGACAATGACCAAAAACACCCTGCCAGTTCAGTCAAGGAATTTATAAGGGCAAAGACATGGAAAGTCTTAGTTTACCCAAGTCAATCTTCAGTTTTAAATCCGATTGAACATGAATTTCATCAGCTGAAGAGGAGAGTAAAGGCAGAAACTCCCCAAAACAAGCAACAATTGGAATTGGCTGCATTAAAGGCTGGGAAAAGCATTTCAAAGGACGAGACCAAGAGTCTGGTGATGTCTATGGGTCACAGACTCACTGCCGTGATTGTGTGCAAGGGATCTGCAACTAAATAATAGCTTTTAATCTTTTATATCTGCCTTATGTTCAACTGTCCCAATACTTATGCTCACATCAATGAGTGGGATGAACTCTAAAAGTGCTGTTCTTTTTATTTGGTAAAACATATATGTGCTAAAACGGCTAATAATAAAATGTGACATTCTGTAGTTTTGTCTCATATTAATCTTTTAATCATATTTGCAAATGTCTTGACTCCACAGCCAACAGAGCAATTTTGTCTTTACTGTTCCAATACTTATGGAGTGCACTATATATATATATATATATATATATATATATATATATATATATATATATATATATATATATATATATATATATATATGTGTATATATGTGTATATATAGCTTTATTTTTTATTATTTTTTGTTATTTCTAGTCATTTTAGTGCTTGTCAAGGTTAGCTGTCATGAAGTTTTTTTTAAAGTTGAATTTTATTATATAATACAATTATGCAGTAATATGATAAACATATATAATATTTAATAATTATAATAAATATCTAAATTGTTTATTTTATTTGAGCTTTTTCAGTTTCTGTTTTTGTTGTTTTAGTTTTAGTTAATCATAACAACACTGGTAGAAACATGCTAACAACCACCTTAACAACTGTAATGTCATACCCACCCAATGACTATCCGTCTGCATCCTCACATCTTTACTTTTCTGTTCTTAACTCTTTGTGGTCTCTTTTTCTCTTTTCAGCTGAGCTCTATGTATGAGCAGCTCAGCAGTAGTCACAGGCAGCTGGAGGAGGAGATGAGAGAGTTGGCTGATAAGAAGGAGAGCGTTGCCCATTGGGAGGCCCAGATAACTGAGATCATCCAGTGGTGAGTGGAGCCCCCTACCTGCAGCCACGTGACATCACACTTGCCGAGAAAGACACATGATAATGATGACCATTACCCATGTCTGCATGGCTTTGTGGATCAAGATCATGCAGATCATTTGACCATTCATCACTTGAATACAGTTGCATATACACATTTTCTGGTTTATATCAAGGTAAAGCTGAACTAAACTAATCTATACAGGGTGAGCGATGAGAAAGATGCTCGTGGTTACCTCCAAGCTCTAGCCACAAAAATGACAGAGGAGCTTGAAGGGCTCAGAAACACCAGCTTGGGAGCCAAGGGAACGGTGAGACATGCACACAGCAGGTAAAGATGAAACCCATATTCTCATTTTCCTGCTTGTCTGATGTGGTGGGCCTCTCTCTCGCTTTGCTAGGACATGCCGTGGAAGATGAGGCGCTTTGCTAAGCTGGACATGTCTGCGCGTCTGGAGCTGCAGTCTGCGCTGGATGCCGAGATCAGAGCCAAACAGTCCATCCAGGACGAGCTCAACAAAGTCAAAGCATCCAACATTGCCACAGAATGGTGAGACCACACATATCAGCATAGTTCTAATCAACTCTACTGAAACTAGAGATCTGGTTTGCTGATTTAATTTAAAGTCTAATAACTTTTTTCAGCTCAGTGAACATTTGTTTCACTCTTTTTTGTGAATAGTTTTGAAATGAACTTGTGTTTTGATTTGGTCAGTGGAGCTTTAGCTAAATTTAGCTTATTTTGTTCACTCTCTTTTCGAATGAGGTGAATTTAAATAGAGTGACATAGTTTTTTGTCTGTTATTTTTATCTTACAGCAAATTGCAAGATTCCGAAAGTAGAAACCAGGAGCTGCTTGCAGAAATTGAGAGGCTGAGGAAGGAGACAGAGGAGCTGAGACTGAGGAGAGGTGGCGATCTGTGTTATTTTATTGTTATTTATATATTTTGTTTCATTTATTAATATTTTGAATATTTGTTTTTTATTTTTTATTCATTTTTAGTAATTTTACATTTTTAATTTTATATATATTTTTATTCCAATATAGCTTTAATTAATTTTTATTTCCATTTAATTTGAGTAATATTAGTACTTAAACTGATTTCAGTTAATTGCCAAGGCAACATTTAATTAACAAAAACAATAACAACACTGGGGACAATCAAATATCCAACGTACTCCGCATTGCTTTTCATGATGTGACATAAAAAGAGCATTTCTGGCTATGTTACAGTCTAATTTGATGAGGTTTTAAAAATGTGTTTTGATAAGATTCTGTAATTTTTAGGAGTGAAGCATCAGGATTCCCAGAATTCTTTCTTGGCATTCCTCAATGCGCCCACTTCTGCTCTGGATCAGTTTGATGTAAGTTGTAAGGTGTTGTTCATGAGAATATCTGCATAGAGGTTCACTCTGGTTTCCAAAGAAATCTTTCTCATCATTCTTATTTACATTTTTTTTTTACATGCTTTCTGTATTCTTCTGACACATCCTGATCTGTTTTATTATTTTTCCTCCTGTCATAATGTGTATGGTTATTGTTTTGTTTTTATCATTCTGTTGTCCATCAGGACTCATTTTCTTCCTCTTCGTCTTCTTTAGTTGAATTTTGGGAAGATGTAAGTTCTTTTTCAGCCATGTTATAGTGGAATGTCTTTTTGCATCATTCATTTTACACATTTAAAAGCAGACAAGTAAAGGCCCTACTCCAGTTATGAAACTCTCACAGGAATAATACCAGAATACCAAAGGAAACCCATCTTGCAATTGATTATAATACAGTTTGGCGTTAGCATGTTAATAGCACAATATTCAAATAAGTATAAAAGTACATAGCACAGACAAATAAAGGGTAACAAAGGACATTTTTCACTACACTAATCCTTTTTATTCTTACTTTTCTGTATTGAATTCAGTATTGAATTGATTTTATGTTCTACCAACGATACAGTTCATGGTTATGTTGTACTTATCTGATCCTACATCCACTCCAGTGTCTTGTGGTAGTGACTCCTTGGAGTTCTTTGATGTGAAGTGATTCCTTTGTGCATGTAAACTATGCCCAGAAATCCAGCCACAGATTAGACATGTTCTTGCATGCCCTCATTCCCTTCCCTCCGTTCTCCAACCTGCCGTCCCAGGCCATGATCGTATCCAGCTGACACTTGTACATGAAGTTTGACTCTCATCTTTTTTCTCTCTACAAATAAAGCGATCACCCTCTTTTGGTCCTGGAAGCAAAACCAGACGTGTAAGATCCGTTTTTGTCCTGTGTCACAGCAAAATCCCCCCTCTGTCATAATTTTTCCTGAGGTTGTGACGGCCGGTTTTGCAATCTGCATGGGTGGCAGCTCTGATTGTGGTGATATCTGTATTGCATGAGACCTTCAATGCTTAAATGCATCTGAAATGTGTTTGGGAACCTTTCTTTCATCTATTGAAACATATGAACCATATATGTGATTGAAGTGTTATTTATTAATATACTTCAGAGAATCTGGGTTAGTTAATTAAACTTGGTGGTTTATTTTCCATACCATGTGCTTTTATGGTACATTTTAAAAGCCCATTTAAATGGAAACATATAGAATTCATTTACTTGGCTTAATATTTGGATCACATTTTAACTTTTGCACATGTATAAAGATTAAACACA
The DNA here is from genome assembly GCF_936440315.1 of Barbus barbus. Lineage (NCBI taxonomy): Eukaryota > Metazoa > Chordata > Actinopteri > Cypriniformes > Cyprinidae > Barbus > Barbus barbus. The sequence continues at coordinate 22,912,942 of NC_136742.1, forward strand.
AAAATAACTTGTTTAAAAGTTGATGTGAATAATCAGTTTCACATCATTTACTGACTGTTATGTCAATCCAAACCTAGTCTTGTTTTTCTCCATAGTGAATAAGTTTTCACTGTCGTCTTTTTCTTTCAAAGATGGTCAAAATCCAAAAAAATGAAAGTTTCAAAGATCTTAAGGTGCAATAGTTTTCTATTTCAAACAAATGTTGTTCTTTGGAACTTTCTGTTCATCAATGATCATGGTTTCCACAAAAATATTAAGCAGCAACAGTTTTTCAACAATATGTTTATTGAGCAGAGAATCAGCATATTAGAATGATTTATAGAATAATGGCTGCTGAATATTACATTTTGCCATCACAGGAATAAATTACATTTTAAAATATATTAAAATATAATATTTTCCAATATTACTGTTTTTGCTGTATTTATATCAGCTAAATGGAGCTTTGTTGAGCATAACAGGTTTAATTTTAAAACATAAAAAAAATGTAATCAACCCTAAATTTTTGAACAGTAATGTACACTGTAAAAAAAAAAAAAAAAAAAAAACCGTTGAGCCAACTTAAAATTAAGGCAACCAGATTTTTGAGTTCTCTCAACTTGTTTCTGTTGAAGATTCTCAACTTTTTGTTGTATAAACTTAAAACAATAAGTTGAGAAAACTTAAAAATCAGCTGAAGCTGGTTGCCTTAAAATTTTAAGTTGGCTCAACTTTTTTTTTTTTTTTTTTTTTTTTTTTTTACAGTGTAGCTATTTGTTGAAAAATTATACAGAAATCATGCAGGTTTGGAAATGCATGACAGTTAGCAAATGATGAATGAATTTTCACGTTTCTGTAAACTCATCCTTTACAGATCACTTTAATGTAAGACCCTCATAAATTGTGGATATGCTTCCCTTGATTGTTTTCCATGTGGTTCCATGGGTTTGTGTTTTTTTCCATGCTGTTTCTGCCTTTCGTCTTGCATGTGTAGTTGGTGTGTGGTCTCTGTGTAGCGGGTGTATTGTGCCTTCACTCATTGGCTTGGTGCCTGGGTGCACATGCTTTGTTCTGCTTAGAGGGTGTAATTCCAGTAAAAATATTATTGTCATGATTAGCTTTATGATCTTGATGTACCGCTGCGAGCATGTTTCGCTCTGCATGGTGGCATATTCTTCACATTCAATCACAGTCTGTGCTGCATGACACATTTTATAAAGATAATTACCATCTTTTTGTATCTTAGCTTGACTCTGCAGATTTCACTCCCTCCAACACTCCGTCACGAGATGAAGACTCAAGATCTCGGCGTATATCACGCTCACGCTCCCCATCCACCGCCAGTGACATGGAGCCTATTGAGGTATCATTTGGACTCTTAAAGGAATAGTCCACCTAAAAATGAAAATACTGCTACTATTTAATTGCCCTCATGTTATTCCAAACTCATATGCTGTTGTTTTTTTCTGTGAAGCACAAAAGCAGATGTACTGGCCACTCTTTTCCATATAATTAACGTGATCCAGCCTGGATCCAGCATTTAAGATGAATGTTTTTGTGTTTCACAGAAGAAAGAAAAACAGGTTTGAAATGATGACAGAATTTTCATTTTGAGTCTTTAACTCTTACCATCACTTTTATAATAAAATGTACTCATGTGTTGGTGTCCATCTCCTAGTTGATTGACCACATGTCACGTAGTCTTCAGACTCCAACAGGCAGATCAGGCTACGGGAGCTTGGGACACTCATCACCTAAGGTAACGGTTTACATTATAACAGTAGAAATGTGTCAGTCTCTATAGATTACTCTACTTTTCAAATATTTGGGGTAGGTAAGATTTTTAAATGTATTTGAAAGAAGTCTTATGCTCACCAAGTCTGCATTTATTTAGTAAAAAACAGTAACAATAAAATTGTGAAATATTTATTACAGTTAGAAATAACTGTTTTCTATTTGAATGTTTAAAAATATAAATTATTTCTGCGATGGCAAGGCTGAATTTTCAGCAGCCGTTGCTCCAGTCTTCAGTGTCACATGATCCTTCTGAAATCATTCTAATTGGGTGCTCAAGAAACATTTCTTATTATTTTATTTTTAGGATTCATTTATAAACAACATTTATTTTAAGGATTTTTTGAAACCATATGAATGTCTATGTATGCATAATAAAATTATGAATTTGCTTAATTGCTGAATAAAATTAATATATTTTTTTACTGATCTCAAACATTTAAACTGTAGTGTATTGCTGTAATGATTGTACCATTCTGTACATTTCTATATTTGTGCTGCAGAACTGCTTTTAGTATTAATTTAAGTAGATTATCTAGAAATAGGCTTTGCTATGTGGTTGTTTAATTTTATAAACTATTTTTTTTTTTTAAATGAATTTCCAGCAAAAATAAATATTGTGCTATAATATTTTAAGAATTTTTCCCAATACTCCTATTGGCTAACATTGTCTTAAGGCTGTAATGTTTCTATTGGAACATCTGTGGAAATGGTTGTGGTTAATTATATTGCTGATGCTCTCTTCTCCACAGCCCAAGGCACACCAGTTTAGTGTGAAGACCTTCACCGTTCCTACCAAATGTGCCCAGTGTACCTCTCTGTTGGTGGGACTTATCCGTCAGGGCTGCACCTGTGAAGGTGAGACAACAGAAGACAAAGGAGTCTCGGTGTTTAAAGTATTAGAGACAACAGTAAATATATGGTTTTAGTTTTCGAGATGATAAAACCCAGATGACCTTATTTCTTCTGAGGAACACAGAAGGAGAACCAGCATAAATCGGTAATATTTGCCCTATTGTGTTCTACAGAAGAAATAAAGTCATACAGGTTTGGAAACAAAAATAAGGGTGAACCTCAGGTTTATTGAATGTTCTCCAATGCAAGGATGCCTTATTGGCAGAATGCTCAGTAATGCTCACTGCCCGTGTTCTCCTTACAGTCTGCAACTTCTCCTGTCACGTCACCTGCGCTGATAAAGCACCCTCTTTGTGCCCCGTCGCACCAGACCTAACCAAGGGCAAATTGGGAATTGACACTCAGAGGGGCATTGGGACTGCATATGAGGGCCATCTTAGGGTAAGAGTTGCCAAATATGTTCTGCTCTTCATATTTTGTTCACTGTTGACCACTCCGTTTTATTTATGGGGTTCAGAAACTACCTTTTCCACTGTTGTCTGTTTATCTGGATGTACACTATTGGCCACAAACTTTTAGTTTTTTTTTTGTTTGCTGACTTGTAATGGAGCTTTGATGGTCTTTTCCAGATACCAAAGCCCACAGGGGTTAAAAAGGGTTGGCAAAGGGTCTGGGCAGTGGTATGTGACTTCAAACTTTTCCTGTATGAGCTTGGAGAAGGAAAAGGTGCCCAGCCTGGTGTTCTAGTTAACCAGGTCATTGACATGAGGTGAGGGAGATCTTCATTCAAATGTGATGCTCAAATATTTAAGTCAAATATTTCATATATTGTACTTGTACACGCTTTTATCCTGAGCAGGGATGAAGAGTTTTCCGCCAGCTCTGTTCTGGAGTCTGATGTCATCCATGCTAACAAGAAGGATATCCCTTGTATTTTTAGGGTAAGAGCATACAGGCAATTTGTAATTTCTCACTGTAGAATCTCTTTTTCTGACATTGGCGTTTTTCTAAATAAATTTTTTTTTTTAGCATAATTTTGAAATTGTAAGTGGTTTTTAAGCGACCCAAATTTTTGAAGGGTGGTGTATACCTTGAAAAATATCATTTGGATTTTTTGTTGAACTTGTTTTGGAATTTGTTCAAATATTGTACAGGGGGAGACTGAAATGAATAACAATATTGTAAAAAAGTGCTTATGGAAATATTTATTTAGATTATTATTGTAGTATAATTACAATATATATTGTTGTTATTGCCATAGAAATGCAAAATGCATGGGAGTATTGCGTTTCTCTCGGTTTGTGCCCCTTGTGCTCCTGACCCTACTTTTTTTCTCTGTTTTGTCGGCCTGTCTCTTGGGGTTTTCGGATTTTGAGGTTGTGTTGGGTGCAGATACGAATTCTGTGGTGTCGCGTTTCCTGGATGGATCTGGACCGGAGGAGTCACACGCTCAAGCTTTTTGTTCTGACAGACTTCGGCAATGTGTAACCTCATCCTCGTTGGTGGATGGTTGGCGTTTATTAAATCCTTCTGCTAAGTCTTTCACTTTCTTTTCTGCTACTCATAAATCCTATTTGCGAATTGACTATATTTTCATTTCTACTTATTTGTCTTCGGCTGTTTGTGATGCCGATATCTGTTCCTTATCTTTGTCGGATCATGATGGGAATTTGTGCAGATTATCTTTGATCCCTCGGCCGTCTTGTTCCACTGGATGGCGATTTGACCCTAAATTGTTACAGGATGAAAACTTTTGCAGTCAATTCAGAAATAAATTGGCTGAGTTTGTTGAAATTGGCCAGGGTTCAGTGGATGATCCTCGAGACTTTGGAATGCAGTTAAAGGATTTATAAGGAGTAACTCAATTTCATATGCCTCTTTCCTTCGGAAGGGCCGACACGGAGGGATGGTTGAACTGGAATCACAACGCCGATTATCTCCAGTCAGACTCCAGAGCTGTTTCTTGGACAATGCACTCAGCAAGATCATGGCGGTTAGGTCCGAACTCAAAGACATTGATATCGCCTTTCACTCTTTTTACTCTAACCTCTATACTACTTCTGCTGATGGTGACCCTGACTCTTTTGCATCTTTTCTGTCTTTTCTGTTTCTCCCATGGATGTGCGGAGTTCTCATCATCATATTTCTTTGTTTGCTGATGATGTCTTGTTGTTTTTGGAGGGGCCGTCGCATTCTATTCCTCGTGTTGAATTTGCTTGACCATTTTAGATCTCTCTCTGGGTTTGAAGTTGGTTGGAGTGGGTCATGTTTGCTTCCCCTCGATTCTGGAGTTGATTCCATGTCCCTTTCTGTGTCTGTTCCATTGGTTCGGGACTTTGGGTGCTTGGGGATGGATGTTTTTCTTCCCTGCAGGAGATCGTCTCAAAAAGCTGTGGCGGTGTTCTGGCCAAAGTATCCTCAGATTTGGGGGATTGGTCTCGTCTTCCTACTTCGTTTTGGGCCCCTATATCGGTGATTGGGGTGGGTGTTCTCCCACATGTTAGTTTCTTTTCTTCCATGGTTCCTCTCGCTCCACCGGTTGGCTGCTGAGGTAGGCTGGATGCGTGTGTTTCGCAGTGTATATGGGATGGGAAACGTCCATTAGACCGACTATCTTACAACGATGTACATTACATGGAGATATTTCTTTCCCTAATTTTAGACTGTATGCTCATGCCTTTTCCCTCCACCCTTTGGCAGTCAGGTTTGATCCTGACACTTCTGTGTCTTGGAGAGCAATTGAGGAATCTGTCGTTTATCCATATAAATTGAAGCATCTTGTTTTTTCGGGAGTTCCGCTTAGGCAGTGTAAATCTCGGTTTGGTCCCATTGTAACCCACCTCCTCTCCACATGGAGGGATGTTGAAGGACGTTCACAACTAATTACAAAATGGAATAGGCATTCGCCTATTTTCCACAATAATAACCTTTTGTCAGGCTGTACTCTATTTCATTGTCCACAATGGACTCATAATAAACATCTATGATATAATATCTATGATAATAGTGGTTTGAAATCCTTCCAGAATCTTAAAGCTCAATATAATCTGCCAGGCACCTCCTTTTTTATGTGTTTGCGCATTGGATCGGCCCTACGGGCGTATGGGGTGCCTTGGAGCGCTCGGCTGCCTGTTCACCCTTTGCGCAGACTAGTCATTCCTTCTGAGGGGTCTCCCTCCTCTGCTTCAGTCATCTATCTCTTTCTTCTTGAGCATTCATGCAAACCTTTATCTATTACAGCTGTTTGGGCTGGGGATCTTAATGAGGATGTGCATGTTTTGTTTTCCGATCAGTTATGGGGTATGTTTAAATTGTCTTCTAGGGGCCCTCGTCGCCGTGTGGTTCATTGGAGGTTGCTGCATGGGGTTTACTTGACTCCAATGAAACGTTTTTATATGGATCTGTTGTCTTCTCCTAGGTGTGATCTCTGTTCCGAAGGAGTTTTAGGCACGTTTTTGCATTTTTCTTTGGGAGTGCCCCTCTCTCTCACCTTTTTGGACTCATCTCTCACTGGTCCTATCATATTTGTTGGGTACTGAGATATGTTTGACTCCACGCCATTTTTTCATGAATGACTTTTGGGACTTCACCTTGTCCGTCCAACAAAGATCTTTACTGTTAGCTGCTCTCACAGCAGCAAGGGAGGTGCTGGTCAGCCGTTGGAGTCCTCCTCACACAATGGACGGACGAACCTGGACTGTGTATTTGTTGGACGTTGTCTCGTTGGAAGTCTCTACTTCTCGTATAGATGGATCTAACGTGAAAATCTTTGTAAAAATTATTTTATTGTTATTTGTTTATCTATTAATATTAATTAATGTGTTTATTATTTATTTTGTTTTGTTCGTTTTTTGAGTCTGCCGGGGGTTGGGGTGGGTTTTAAATTTGTACAGCTGTTTGCTTTTTTTGTACTACTGTTCCACAAAATAAAACTTAATAAACTGTTGTTTACAAAAAGAAATGCAAAATGCAGTAACTACACATTTTGTCTAAATTTAGTTATAACCAAAAGCAGATCTCTAAAACTCTGATCTGTTCTGTTACAAACAACCATTTTTGGCCATTTGTCTTAGTTCCAGTGTTGATGTAATAATTGCATTGTGCCTTTGTAGAATAGGAATAGCAATTTATTCTTTGTCCTAAATTCTTCACTTTCCTCTTTCATCCAGCATTTTTTTTCTCACAATGGTTTCTTGAAAATATCACAGATCAAATAATAGCGATCAGGTGATTATGTAATAATCATGACTGAACTAACTATAGCCTTAGGCAGTCATTAGTCATTTCATTTCAAGACAGTTTTGTATTGCTTTTCATACATTGTTTTCCGTTCATTCCACAGGTAACAGCATCTCAGCTGTCCGCCTCCTCCAGTCAGAAAACATGCATCCTGATCCTAGCCGACAATGAGCAAGAGAGGACGAAGTGGGTGTGTGCTCTGAATGAACTGCACCGCATCCTGAGGAAAAACAAGCTGAAGGAGCGCTTCGTGTACGTGCCTAAAGAAGCGTATGACAGCACCCTTCCTCTCATCAAAACCACCCAGACTGCTGCTATTATAGGTACAGAGACACACAAAACTCGTCTTGTCATATCAACACTATGCCAAAGAGCAAATACTGGTACTCTTACCAAGTGTTTAATCCAAATTTTTGGACTGTCACAATTTCTGTTTAGACCATGAACGGGTTGCTTTGGGGAATGAGGAAGGCTTGTTTGTAATCCACGTCACCAAAGACGGTAAAACTTCCTTCATTAATCCTCCTATTTCTTCATTGCCCAATAAACTGAAGGTTTGTGGCTTAGTGGTCAAAAATCTAGACTGGTCACTTAAAGTTTGTTGGTTTAAACCTCGGAAAGTCTGATGTATGAGCTACCAGGTCGCTTCAGGGTAGTTGAGGTAAAATTTCTGTAATTCACTAATGTTAAAAACATTGACATGCTTTCCATCATTTTGACAGAAAAAATGAGTCTATTGCATTGGAATGCCAGACGTTTACTTAATTTTAGGGAGAATGAAAACAATGACAGATAAAAATAGAGCATGATGGAAAATGTAGAACCCAGTCTGTCAGAGTGACAGATAATGGTTATTTTTAGGATAGCCTCTAAGTGTGAATTGCCTTTCTTTGCATAAAAGCAGATAAATCATTGTTTTTTTTTTCAAATTTTCCTGTTTATCAGAGCAGACATCTGATCACAAATATATTAAAGGTTGTAATTTAACGGTTCTTTTTTTGACTCGTTTAAACAGTGCACTACCATTGCTGAACCGCATGTCCAGTAAAATAACTGAAATAACTAATGCAAGACCAACATTCATTGAACATTTTTGTTTTTTTCTGCTAGAAATTGTTCGCGTGGGTGACATTAAGAAAGTGCATCACGTAGAACTGATGCCCACAGAGCACCTAATGGCCGTCATCTCAGGCAGGAACCGACAAGTGTGTCTGGTCCCCATGGCGGGGTTCGATGGGAGGGAGATTGACAAGAATAAGGTGGCAGATACTAAAAACTGCCAGGCACTGGTGTCTGGTGTGGTGCGCAACAGCACCTGCTTCTGCCTTGCCATTAAACGGCAGATCTCCTGCTACGAAATTAACAAGAGCAAGTCTCGCTACTGTCATCTGGTGGACATACATGTACAGTATTCAAAACCCTTCTCATTTTTTGCAAATCAAGTATATGTAGCCGAATTGTAAATAGTGTTCATACTCATTAGATCACAAAGACCATCTTTGCTAGCGTACACAGCAACATCAACAGCCCTTTCTATATCTCAGGCTCCAGGAATTGTCCAGTGGATGACGTTCTTCAGCCAGCATTTATGTGTAGGCTACCAAGCGGGCTTCATGCGCTACAGTTTGCATGGAGATGCCCATCCGGTCAGCTTACTTCACCCAGATGACACCACGTTGGCGTTTATTAAGGCAGACAACTTGGATGCCCTTTGTGCAGTGGAAATCTCCAATAAAGAACTGCTGCTCTGCTTCAGCAAAATTGCAGTGTATGTGGACACACATGGCAGACGCTCGCGCCAGCAGGAGCTGATGTGGCCCGCGATGCCCACCGCCTGCTGTGAGTAGAGAGAATCAAGACAATGGTCAGCTGTGAAAAGGTTTTGGTAGATTGACCTTGTGGATGATTTACATCTCGCAGGCTACAACGCCCCCTACCTGTCAGTCTACAGTGAAAATGCAGTGGATGTGTTTGATGTGAACACTATGGAGTGGATTCAGACCATTCCTCTCAAAAAGGTTAGCTTATGTAGCCTAATTATAATAAAGGACTCTTGCACACCCATCACAACTGTTTTCAACATTTAATAATAGTAAGAACTGTTTCTTGAGCACCAAATTAACATATTAGAATGACTGAAAACTGTTTACTAAAACTAACAAAAAAAAGAGTCATATAAATAAATACATTTTGACTGGCTCTGTGCAGGTCCGGCCGTTGAACATGGATGGCTCTTTGAATCTCCTGGGCCTAGAGACGGTCAGACTCATCTACTTCAGAAACAAGACTGCAGGTAACGGCACTGTCTCTAATTCAGTCAAATGCAAGAATTATAGCTCATGTTTTGTGTAGTTGTTTGAACCTTTTTGTTTTAGTAGTGCTGTTTGATGTAATGAATAATTTGAATAATATGTCTGATAATGCATAATGTGTGTGTGTGTGTGTGTGTGTGTTTAGAGGGGGACGAACTGGTGGTGCCTGAGGTGTGTGATAACAGCAGGAAGCAGATGGTACGTAGCATGAGCAACAAGAGACGATTCTTATTCCGTATTCCTGAGGAGGATAGACTGCAGCATAGGAGGTGAGTGTCTCACACACACACACACACACACACACACACACATATTTGTGTATTACGATGCTAAAAATACAAGCAGAGCTGATCAGCATTTTCAAAGGATGTACTTTTGATAAAACGGTTACAAAGTCCATGATACATTTGTAGTATGCCTTTTTTTTTAGGTCTGGGTTCAGTATCTTTTCTTTTTTTAATTTTGAAATATCATTATATTCATTATAGGGCTATTATATTAACCAACTTTTGTGTGTGTGATTGCAGAGACATGTTGAAAGATCCAGAGAAAAGGAACAAGTTGATCTCAAATCCTATGAATTTTAACCATGTGGCTCATATGGGTCCTGGAGATGGAATGCAGATCCTCAGAGATTTACCAATGGTGAGATGCTCATCTTTAAAGGAATATTCTAGGTTCAGTATATTAAGCTCAATCGACAGCATTTGTGACACAATGTAGATTGTTACAAACATTTATTTTAGTTGTTTTAATAGCATAGCCACAAGACAAACAAAATGTGTTAACATGATTTTACTGTGCAAAAAATTGCTCACTAACCTGTACTATACAGAAAAGGTGTTAAAAAAAAGTGTCTTTAGAAAATTCTAAGCTTCAACATTTCTGCTTTAAATTCCTTCACTTATATTGTAAGTGCCCCACTGTAACTGTAATTTTTGAAAATGAGAAAATGAGCGAGTGTTTTTTTTTTGGTATTATGTTGACTGAGCTTAACTTCTGTTGAACTCCGAATATCCATTTCATGCTTTTGCAACCTCATTTTTCTGGTTATTTAACAAGTCCCTCCACTTTTGGTCTGTGCACTATCTGCACATCGTTCAATAGTTTGGGATCAGTAATTAAAAAACCCAACTTTTATTAGGTAAAGACTGATTTATTACATCAAAAGTGGCAGTAAAGTTATTAAGTTTTTAGTTTCAAAATAATGCTGTTCTTTTGAACTTTGTTCATTAAACCAATCTGAAAAAAATTCAGTTTCCACAAAAATATTAAGCAGCTCAGCTTCTTGTTTTCAACAAGAAATATTTCTTGAGCTGCAAATCAGCATATTAGAATGATTTCTGAAGCATCATGTGACACTGAAGACTGGAGTAATGGCTGCTGTAAATTCATCTTAGCCATCACGGGAATAAATTACATTTGAAAATATTTTACAGTAGAAAACCGTTTAATTGTAATAATAATATTTCACAGTATTTCTGTTCAGCTTTATTTTTGATTAAATAAATGCAGCCTTGGCAAGCATAAGTAACTTCTTTCAAAAACATTCAAAAATCTTACTGACCCTAAACTTCTGAACGGAAGCATATCTCATCAAACAACTCTCCAGTCTCTACATTCATTGGTGTGTCAAAGGTTATTAATGCATGCTGTATTGATATACATGTTGATGCCATCTTAAAGACCTCAATATCGAATCCCATAGTTTGTTTTCATTGAGTCATGTTTGTCCCACTCATTGCATGTCTGTGTGTCCCTGCTCTCTCTCTCTGTGTGTGTGTGTGTGTGTGTGTGTGGTGTTTCTCTGTGTAACCTGTGGAATGTGTGTGCTCAGGACAATCGAGCCGGGTTCAGCGGTTCCGTCAGCATCCCCTCAATCACCAAAAACCGAGCCGAACCTGGGCGATCCATGAGCGCAAGCAGTGGCCTAGGAATGCGTAAGTACACATGTTTGCTCTTACATTTATCATATTCCGTGTGATTCATTCCTAACTAATTTCTCTTTTCTCTCTATCAGGGTCCTCCTCTCAGAACGGCAGTGCTCTGAGGAGAGAGCTATCGGGCAGCAGCTACAGCTCTAAACGCCAGACCATGACGTCACCCTCCGAGAGCTCGCTGTCGTCAGGAGGGGGGATGGACGTGGGCGAAGCGCCACTCTCTCAGTTTGATAGAGAGGTGAGTCTTCATGTTGGAGGAATCGGGACAGTGGTATCTTCATTACCTCATCACATCAAAGCCAAATTTGCACTATGCAGGGACGTCACGGCACATGACCAGCAAGCTATGGTATCCATGATGATTAAATTTGAGGCTTATGCTGTCTTGTGCTATCTGAATTATTGTACAAGATTCCTAGTTGGAAATTGAATATGAATGACCTCTCAAAGTGTATTCTTATCGATGTTACTAAAAAAAACAATTTATTCACCCTCATGTCGTTATAAAACCTGTATGATATTTCTGCACACCTCCTGACTTAGAAAAAGCAGCTTGCCCCATCCCTTCCCATTAGGCCTGTAAAGGTGGAACACTTACAATGTAATAATTTTCCCCAAAGCACTTAAAAGCAAGTGAGCCCTAGTGCTTTGTTCCCTCCACCTGCTTACGCCACTTTATGCCTGCCGCCCCATTCCACTACATCCAACAGAATCCTTAGCAATCCACCCTTAATAGCCCCCTTATGTCACCCGTCATCTCCCCATACTGCTGCGCTTTGAACCTCCCGGCCGCCCCATTCTCCTTCAGCAAGTTTGGAAGCCATTCTGGCACTCAGTCTGCCCTTTCCTTCTCAGTGGCAGGCGGTATCGCCCTCGGAGAAGACCCCTGATCTGAAAAGGGCTTTAAGGACCCTGCTTAGTAAAATGAAGGTAAACGTCACACGTTTGCAGTGAAACACACACGCACGCACACACACACGCCTGCTGTCATCCGCACACTCAGGTAGCCCTGCAGAGTGCTTCTCAATTATCCACTGCCCATTTTTGAAGCTCACAAACTTATGCTTCACTGCCCATGAGCGATTGTGGTGAAGCAGAGAGCTTCGGTTGGGAATGGCAAGCTTCCATTCGCATGTTTCACCTTCATGCCGCTCCTGCTGGCCACCCCCTGTGTCCACTAGAGAAAACAAGGGTCTGAGAGCTGGACTAGAAAAATACTCTGTGCAAGTACAAAAATGCTTGGTTTGTACTCAAGGGGGCGCTAGAGTTACTGTAAAATGAATGTGTCAAATGTGTAGTTTTTTCAGGTGAATACTGATAAACATATCAACTTGTAAAAGAAGACTACACTGATGTGCTGTAGCGCCCCTTGTGGCAAAGTTTAGAATGCAACACATATATGCGTTTTGTTACGAGCTTGTTTAGCTTGAAGCGTTTGCGTTCATATACTTGCAAAGAGTGCGATTCAAGCCTTAGAGTGTGGAAATCAGCTTTGCTTTGAAGCGTTGATAGCTGCGAACCACTGGCTACGAGTATGTTTTTGAAGATGAGCTCTTGTCTTTATGTGTTGTAGGTTCATTTAACTCATTTTATTTACTTTGTAGTGCTTTGTTCTCAAAAATGCAGCTGGATTAAAGGACCATTTTTTTGGTTTGTAGACATGGCAGAGCCCCATCAGGGTGACAAGTGCAATATTATATAATGTAAACATTCAAAAAAATGCTAGATTTTAGTAGTTTAGCATTCATACATTTTTGCAGTTTCTATATTTTTTGTGAGTTAAATGGATCGCTCACCCAAAACTGAATATTCTGTCGTCATTTCTCACCCTCGTGTCATTCCAAACTTTCCAAGGACTATTTCTTTTGCAGAGCACAAAAAAGGTTTTGAAGAGTGTTTGTTAATACAATACATTTTGACTGAACAAAAAAATATTTTTTATTTCCCAAAATACCTTCTTTTGTGTTCCACAGAAGAAAGTTTTGGAATGACATGAAGGTGAGTAAATGATGAAAGAATTGAAATATTTGGGTGAACTATCCTGATTAATATTCCCTTGAGATCGGCATGTCAAATATTCTGAACCAAGTATGCCATGTTTACAAGCCAACTTATGTTACAAAGCTGCAAAAATTGAGATCCCAGTTAATTGGGTTTTAGTTGCACCCTTTTTTGTTCAGTATTTAGACTCATTGCATGCGTACACTACTATTGAAAAGTTTGGGGTCAGTAAATTAATTTTTTTTTAAAGACTTTTACATTGGAACAAACAATCCCGTTTCTCTGAACTTTCTACACATCAAAGAATCCTGAAAAAAGTTACAATTTCTTCTACAATTTTTTCAAAAACGTTTTCAAAATTGATAAGAATAAAAAATGTTTACTGAGCACCAAATCAGCCTAATAAGAATGATTTCTGAAGGATCGTGTGAGTAATTCTGCTGAAAATTCAGGAATAAATTATATTTAAAGTACATTCAAACAGACAACAATTAAATTGCAATCATATTTGATAATATTACAGTTTTAGCTGTATCAAAGAAGTGCAGCCTTGGTGAGCAGAAGAGACTTTCAAAAACAATACAGATCTTACTGACCCCAAACTTGCAAATGATAATGTAATTAAAGGCTTCATATGTCCATCGTCACTGTCTATTTGAAGGAAAACGCTAGGGCTAGATGATTATAGTAGCTGCTTTCTAAGATTCCTAAATTCTGTACGTAGCATCTCTGTTCTTACAATATTTCTTGGGTTTTGTTTTTCAGGACTCTGATTCGCCCCGGCACTCCACTGCCTCCAACAGCTCCAACTTCAGCAGCCCGCCGAGCCCCGCCTCCCCGCACAAGACAAAGTCCCTCTCACTGGAGAGCACAGACCGCACAGCGTGGGACACATGATGGGCTCAACAATGAACCAATCACAACAAACTCTGAGTCTGCCCCTCCCATAGAGTCGCACCCAGCCGCTACAGGCCCCTTCCACTTAATTTGCATAAAGGATCACCACTGGGGAACATACAAAGGAGAACCCACACCAACACGAGAGTTTGTATGTTTGAGCGACCAGGACACGCAGAAGCTGATTGGAGGAAAAAGTGGAAGTTAAGTCTGGATGTTAAAGTGACTGGTGTTTGTACATAGACCGGGTTAGGGGTGAACTTTTATTTATTTCTCATTCAGCCATTTCAAGGTGGAACATACTGTCACGTCCCTCACTCTGTTCCTCAGCTGTGGACCGTATGGGAATGATGATTCCATTATAGAATCCCACTAAAAAACGCAATGATGTATATTTTTTATTTGCTTTTAAAAGTGATGTGTGCAGCGATTTCGTTTGTTACTTCAGCTAAATGGATGAGAGGCCGCAGATATCAGGGGACCTCATCTATCGCTTCCTGTCCTAGATTTGTAGGAAATTATAGAGGCTTTCTGAGACGACGACGTCTTGGAATCTGTTACTGTCATTATCGCCAGTCTCCACGTAATCCGAACCTTCCGTGAGCCAACATGACCTGTAATGTACATAGGTTAAAAGTATAGTATAATATATAATAAGGAAATATTGAAGAGATAAACGATATGTGGAAAAAAATATCTCATTGCTTTTATTTTTTAAAAATTATTTTAATATACTCGACCATTTAAAAAGCTTTAGTTGCATCATTTCTTCCAGACTTTTATTTTTGGTTTATGAGACGATGCTGCCTTGTGTATTTTAATTTTTGTCATCTTTTTTTGTTTTTAAAAAACAGGAATGTTAAGATTTTTGTGAGACACAGGCCAAGCTGTTTTACTACTAGTGTGTTTTAACTATAAAATCTGGTTTCAGTTTTGCTTTATCGGATGACAGTACGTCGTGCATTGACCGAAACTATACAAATATCAGCAAAGTTGCACACAAATATCATATTTCTGCAATCTAGAAACTATTAAATCCAAATTGTGGAACTGGTCCAACATGTAATCTGAGATTTGCAGACAGACAAAAGGATGGTTTCATCTAATGTTACACTATGGGAAATACTCAAGCACTTTGCTTAACCCACATAGTTTGGCTCTTTCTACCTTGGAAAAATGTATTTTCAGAAAACTTTGTCATGGATAATTCAGTAATTTTATCCTGTTAAGTGTTAAAACATTCACCACTGCTATTAAATGTAAGGTTAAACTTTACCATTAAAATCTATTACAAGAATCTGCTCCCACAACGCCAGGATGCATTTGTCATTATGTAGTTGTCAGATTGCGTTTCTTGTGGTTCCAAGGGCGTTTATTCCATCCGAGGAAAAATCAATGTTTAAAACTTCTCAGAAGTCACACGTTTAATAAGCGACACAGGCTTCACTTTGTTCCTTATTCAGTTTCAGTTGATTGAATCGTGAGTTGCACAGTCCCGCCTCACGCAGGCTTCACGACTTGATTTCTGCACCAGATTCTGTTCCTTCTTATAAAGTGGGAAACTCCGTTAGTTTGATTAATTTTTAAAAGGTTCTCCGTTTTGTAGTATCACTTCATCTGTAGTAAGCAACAGCAATGGAAATAAGACATTTGGGTGGAAACCTCCAGTAAAATTAAAATGTCTTTGCATTTCAGCAACTTCTTAGAAATCACATTTATATGTGCTCATGCTCATCTCAGTTCATTCTTTTTTTCAGGATAATGCTTTGTAATCATTTGTACAGTTTTGCATGTCAGAATTGCTAATTCCATGTTTCATGGTTGTATTTTTTCTCTCACTCACTTGACAAAGGTGGATATCACTTCAAGCAATGAGGAATCGTTTTGCACAGATGTAAGGTCAATCAAAGACTGGATAAACTGGCCACTATGCATATATAGAGACGTTACTATATTAACCTGACGCTGATGTAATTCAATAAACGGAGGGAAATGACACACACTGATATGAACGTTTTGAGTGTGATGTTTTATTTTGTACATAAAGCACTCTCTGAGCATGTTGTAAAAAAAAAAAGCTTTTCACAGTTTTCGGTAAATGTCACGACTAATTCTTATTAGTGCTAAAACTCAACAGAGAAGAGCTTGGTTGTAAAGGATATGCCAGTTTTCAATTGAAAAATGCCTACAAGATCTATTCTAAAATGACTGACAATTTTATTTTTATGTTGTCTTTTTAATTCAGCTCTTCATGCTTTTAAAAGGGATATTTCACATTTTTATTTATTTTTTTCATTTTCTCACCCTCAACTTACGATTTTCAATGTAATACAATAGAGTCGTTTGTTTTTATGGTGCTTTTTGACATTTTTGTAACTTTACAGCCCTTGGCCACTATCATTGTATGGAAACGAGAAGCTTGTATATTCTGCTAAACATCTCCTTTTGTCTTCCACAGGGAAAAAAGTACAACATACAAGTTTGAAATGTAACAATGGTGAGCAAATGATGACAAAATTTAAATTTTTGGGTGAATTGTCTATTTAAATTTAACCCAAATGTAAGGAGATGTCTGTATTCATCACTATTTCTGTTCTACAAAACGGTCAAAAGTGCAACAACCAATGGAAAGAAACATTCAAAACCACATCTGTAGTGGACTCATCAAGCTTAAATCATGGGAGTATATAAAACAGCAAGTGCCTTGATACATCACAGAATTATGGCATATCATAAGCCCTCACGTTTGACCCTGTTATTGTAGGAACCCTTTAATAAGGATTTCCACACAGAGAAAAGATAACAGTACATACATAGACTACCATTCAAAAGCTTGGGGGTCGGTAAGATTTGAAAATAAGTTTATTATTCACAGCAAGGCTGCATTTATTTGATCTGGAGCATTAATTTTGAAATAGAAATTTTCCCCAAACTTTTAAATGGTAGAGTACATCAAAAGATTTCAAGTGTTTGGTATAGTCCATAGCTGAACTTTACAACCTTTGATCGAAAGTCTAAAAGTAGATATATTCAAGAAGTTCATTTTGTTCATGTAGCTCAACTAGTACAAAATGATAACATCTGCAAGGTCATGGGTTCACATGGCACACTGTGTAGTTTGAACACTTGTATTTGTGCCATCCATCATGAGGAGTTTGTGCCAAGAGTCCATTTCTCTTTACTCATTTGGTCTATTTCCTGCCATGTGAAAGTTCATGCCTTGGTGGCATCCTCCTCTATGACGCGGTGAATGCCATTGCCAGGGCTGCTTTGGATGGCCTGTGCTGTGTTGGTGAGGTCTCGCACGCTGCTGTGCTGTGATTGGCTCTCCAGGTGCTGCAGGCTGCCGTGGCGTGAATGGCTGTCGAGACGGTTGACGCTGCAGTGCTGGAGCGGTTCCTTAAGGCGCAGGGTGCTCCCGTGAGGAAGACGTTCCTCGACGCCGCGATAACTGCAAGCTGTGTACCTGATGGGAAACATAATGAAAGCGATTCAGTGATATTCAGATCTTTGATCAGGGAGGCAGATGTGGGTTTCGCCCTACTGTGCACAATTGGGGGGTGCTGTTATTTTGGGACATTTCCAAAGTTGGTTTGAAAATTACAAGTACATGTTATAGATCCTTTTTTGAACGATTCATCAATTATTCATTTATTTCTTTTAAAAACAGATTTTTCAACCCTGTAATGTTTAATCAAAATGTCACTTGATCTGGTGATGTATGTCGGTCGGACTTCTCCAATTATTAAACTGCCGCTGCACTATCGACATCGATATTTGTGTGCAACACCGACGTCTCAAACTCCCAACCAAAATTACTCAATTACCAACAAAAAAAACTGATTTGTAGAAACAGGTCCTCACCCGACAGTTTTTTCTTCATTACATCCGTTTCACTGCAACATTAATTTTGGAAATCTAGGCTAGTAATTGAAAGTTTGTAGGTTCAAAGCCCACAATGCATGACCATTGTGCACATTATTTGTGTAGGATTTCTTATAACAACTTTATTATTCTGCATTATCTGTTTATTAAACAGTCTAACATGCGTTTTGCAGATCTCCAAAAATCAGTACAAAATATACACAAAAAAAGGGATATTTTGAGTGCAACGGCCACATCTTAAAATCCAATCAACAAACGATGGATACAACCACATCCCCAACCTAATTTTTTTAAGTCTTCTTCCATAACCTGTTTAATTCGGATGTATGTAGCAATAAGGAAGAAAATAAATTTAGCTGGTTCCGTTTCATTACAAGTTTAATATTGGATATTCAGACTAGTAATTGAAATGTTGTCGGTTCAAAGCCCACAATGACAACTGTGCACATTATATGTATAGGTTTTCTTAAAACGCGTTTCATTCACAAATGATGCATCACCTGTTTTTGCATGGCATTTTGCAGATCCCCAAAAATCAGTGCACAACTTTTTTTAGTGCAATGATCACATCTTAAAATTCAATCAACAACCAATGGACAGAACCAAATCCCCAATTAATAATTTTTTTAAAAATCTTTTTCTATAATGTTTCATTTGGATGTATACAGAAGAAAATATATTTTGCTGCTTCCAATTCATTGCAATTTTAATATTGGATATCTAGGCTAGTAATTGAAAGGTTGTAGGTTCAAATTCCATAATCCGTGACCATTGTGCACATGGTCAGTATAGGTTTATAGGTTTGTATAGGTTTTCTTAAAACAGCTTTTATTAACAAATTATTGCGCATCACCCATTTTTTGCATGACAGTTTATCACACAGTCTAACTAACTAGCATTTGCAATAAAAAATGCAATGGCCACATCTCAAAATCCAATCAACAACTGATGGATAGAACCAAGTCCCTGCCCTCATATTTCTTTTCTGATTATCCATTTAATTCAAGTGTATGTTGCAATGCAAAAAAAACAAAAAACTTCATTGTAATTCCATTTCATGATAACTCTATATCTAGGCTAATATTTGGAAGGTTTTAGGTTCAAAGCCCATAATGCATGACAGTTGCGCACTTTATTAATTTACAAAGTTCTACACATTTCCTGTTTCTTGCATGTCTTATTAAATACACTTACTAACTTGCAATTCGAAGATCCCCAAAAATCTGTGCCAAATATGCAAAAAACTTTCCTCTGAATTCCTGCTTGTGAGATTGAATTATAACTGGGATACCTCACCTGCCATCTCTGGAGCGATGTAGACTGCCGTGGAAGCTGCTTGATTTGCTGCGCATGCTGCCTGCGCGGCTGGTGCTGGCGCTGGGGGGCTCGTCCAGCATGGCGAGGTGTGTGGAAGAGGCATGGGTGGAGGTGCCTTGTGTCGAGGTGCCTCTAGACTTCCTCACCACTGGGGTGTTGGGGTCCCTGAGGAGGAGCTGGGTGAAGTCGGGCTCCTGCAGCACCTGCCTGCTCTCATGCACCGCGCTGCTGAGGGTGGAAGAGACGGGGGAAAACGAGGTAAAGTGGGGAGGGAGTGACAGAGGAGCGAAGGAAGAGAGAGGGGGAAGGCAGAGGGCATAAAGGAGTCGAAATGAACAAAAGAGGAGGGGGTGGGACAAGGGGAGGGAGAGGAGGTTAATGCCCTGATATAAGGGACGGGTGTGTGGAGAGGAAGCCTTTACACTAACCTCTATTTTTAAATTTAGATTACTTTTGCCATCATTTAAAGCTCACTCAAAATTAATCTGTAAAAACATGTAATATTTATCAAATCTCAAAATGAATATACATTTTTCATACTGAAATGTATAATGCTGTGATGCCTAAATTTACTTGTATTATTATGTGAGTTAATAATTCATTAAATTAATTAAATAACTAAACTACCGTTCAAAAGTTTAGGGTCAGTAAGATTTTTAAATGGTTTTATAAGAAATTTCTCATGCTCACCAAAACTGCATTTATTGCTTAAAAAATACAGTAAAAACAGTAAAATTGTGAAATAATATTACAATTTAAAAGAAATGTTTTCTATTTCAATGTATTTTAAAATATAACTTATTCCTGTGATGTCAAAGCTGAATTTTCAGCAGTCATTACTCCAGTTTTTAGTGTCACATGATCCTTTAAAAATCCTTCTAATATGTTAATTTAGTGCTCAAGAAACATTTATTATCAAGGTAAAAAATCAATTTTTGTGAAAACCATGATATGCTTTGTTGAGGATTCATAGGATGAATAGAAAGTTCAAAAGAACAAAATTTAAGATAAAAATCGGTCACTGTCACATTTGATCAACATAAAACACCCTTGCGGAAATAAAATAATTAATTTCTAATGAAAAAATCACATTGGCCCCAAACCTGTGAACGGAAGTGTGTTTAGGTAGTGTATAAATAAATAAAATCAACAATACTTATAATGACTTTCAAGGTGTTTCTTGAAAATCAAAGTCATGTTTTTTGGTCACACATCATTGCACTGTAGGCCTGAACAATAATGGTATAAATTCTCCAAGCATTACACGAAACTCACTCTTTCCTGCGATGCCCGTTGAAGAAACTGGCCCACTCGAAGCAGGTCTTTTTACTGCCGACCCAAAACACTGACGGGATTCCCACCACCAGCATCATCAGGTACTTGATGAGGAACAATGCGATATCTGGCCTGCTCGTCTGGTCCACCTGTGAAGACAACAGCAGTAGATTGGTTTTCACACATTTGCTTAGTATGCAACATGAAAACAGGTGAAACCTGATTTGTAATCAGAACATGCAGGAACATCCTTCCCTTGCAGATCTCGGCATTTGCTCATAACCTCATGCAGTGTGTGCGTGAGCGTATTTGTGTATGTCAGTTTAGCCCTGGGTTATGTGCGTGCGATTGTGTGGCTGGGAAGTGCTTTATCTCAGCTCACTGCACAATTGCCAACGGCATAAACATAGCTGCAGTCAACACAAATGTCTGTCCTCTTCTTTATCTAATACACACTCTCTCTCTCAGTGCTTTAGATGGAGCATTTCTTCTGCTCTGAATGCTGTCAGCCTATTTTAGTATTATTTTGATATATAATGCAATATAATATAAATAGATTGATACATTTTTTAGCGTGTCCAAATCTGTATGACATCATCAGTTGCTGCAGTGTGACTAGAGATCTGCTATTTATAGCAATGCACTTCATATCTCTTCATGAAGTACTGTTACAGAATTAACATGACACATGACTGTCCTTTTTGCAGAAGATGCGGCAGTAAACAAGGCCTCATTAAAACCAATCCCACAATCCCAAGCTGCCTCAGGCATGTACACACACACACACACACACACACACACACACACGGATAAACATCATTACTGGGATTTTTACTGAGCTGAAGCTGAAACTTTCCATGGCAGTCTATAGTTTTTAGTTATGCTTCAGTTTGTTTGCATCATGTTTGACACGAGTTATATTCACAGAGCAGCAGCTGCTGTATGTTTAACAGAGATATGCAGCTGGAAATCATGAATCCTGTGTCTGAAAGATGCACAAAATCTGCAAATCAGGGGCTTTTTTTCACCCCGTTTAATGTCAAATGCATAAGTATAAATAAGGAAAACATCACGTACCAAAAAACTAACTGTATGTGTCAAAATGCCCAAGAAAATATCTCACTGCTCTTGACTAAATTACTTATGTAACAATCACTGTTGTAACTTTAACAAGAAGAAATATATATTTAATTTACACAGTGAAGAATATGCAGTGTTTTATACATTTAATTATACAATGTATGTAGCATTTTTTATTTATTTGTTCTACTGTAGTTTTTTTGTCCTATTGCTTGTAATTAGTTATTTATTCATATTTAATTGCTGACTCTTTACTTGTCTTCAGTGAGGTTTTTTTTTTTTTTTTCCTAATTTAGGCTAGTATTAGTTTTTTGTGATATTTATACCAGTGACAATAGTTATGAAATGTTTATGGTATCAAACATTTTGATATCATAAAGACCTTATTTAAAGTAAAAAGAACTATATTGTGATATATATATATATATATCGTTACCGTGAAATAAAATATTGTGATCTCATATCGTGATATTAAGATTTTAGTCATTTTGCCCACCCTTATCTTACAGTGACCACTTAGTCACAACAATACATTTTTAAACACTAAATCACCTTTTGTAATATAGAGTGAGGACAGAGTTGGCAGGAGACTGTGGAGGCAGTCAAAGTAGTATAAATTCACTTCAGAACAAACATCATGAATGGTTCTGACTTGGTGTAGATAATCTTTTTTCCTAGTAACACTGTACAAAGTTCACATTAAAAATATGTCATTATATATGCTAAAACAATTGCTTATTTTAAGGACAATATGAACATGCACTACTGTTCAAAAGTTTTGGGTCAGTATCATTTTTGTGACACCGAAGACTGGAGTAATGGCTGCTGAAAATTTGGCTTTGCCAACACAGGAATAAATTACATTTAAAAACATATACAATTAGAAAACAGTTATCTCTATTTACGGTTATCTATATTTATCTATATTATCAAATAAATGCAGTCTTGGCGAACAACATAAGATACTTAATTCCAAAACAACTCCAAACATTTAAATGGTAAGTATTTCACACCATATCTTCTTACCTTAAATGGGCAGGGGATGTGATACTCTCTACAGCGCTCCTGTACCCAAGTGGTCTCCCAAACTGATCTGTGACTCTGTTCATACAGATAGCATCCAATGACGGTCAACAGAGGCACCAGATACAGGACAGAGAACACGCCGATCCGGATCATGAACTTCACCAGTTTGTCCTGGTTCTCCTTCTCTAGGGGAATCTCCATCCGGACCCTATTCAAAGCAGCAATACCTGCTAACAGCAGCACCACACCTACGACCACATCCAATGCGAGAGGCACCAAGAGGAACCAGCGCAAAGCCATGAGGTCATAGAGCCCTACGAAACAAACGCCACTCATGCTGTCGCCCTCGATTTTGTTCATAGCCATGAGGGTGATAGTAAGGGCTCCCGGGACGCCCCAAGCCACAGCGTGGAACAGCAAAGCCTTCTTCTCTATAGCTTCACTTCCCCATTTTGGAACGGCCGCCAGGAACCAGGTGATGGTGAGGATGACCCACCAAACGCTTCCTGCCATGGTGAAGAAATAGAGCGTCATGAAGAGCAGTGTGCAGGCCTTGTTGTGGGAGCCCTGGGTGACGGTAGAGGCACGGAAACGACCCGGGCTCGCCGCATTGCATGACACGCGATCTTCCAGCAGGAAACCCAGAAAGAAGACCAGGGACACCATCATGTAGCAGACCGCGTAGAAGATGATGGGCCGTTCAGGATAGCGAAAGCGGCCAACATCGATGAGGAAGGTCAGGAAGGTGAAAAGCGTCGCCGACAGGCAGACTATGGAGACAACGCCGATGAAATAGCGGGCAAAGATGAGCTCGTCTTTGCGGAAGTACATGTTTGGACAGGGGGGCGAACAGTCGCGCACACCCATGAACGAGTAACCCAAGTCAGGCTCGATCTTCAGCTCTCGTGGACACCAGAAGCCGTAGTCCCGCTGAACCGACGAGGGAGATTCCTCCGTCCCGTCACTGCTCGGGAGCAGGTCCATCGCTCGGGGGTAAGACTCATCACAATCTGGAAACCTAGGAGACAGAGTATCATTTCAGAATATGATATCATATAATAAAGAACAGCAGAACTTAATGAAAGTGATCATGTACCTGCTACACTCCATCTCATCTGGCCAACTGACCCCAAACATGTCCATCAGCTTGTAGCAATCGCTCTTGGCACGCTGGCACAGGCGCCGACATGGCAGGGTCACGCGGCCGTACTCGGTGCAAACAGGTGCATAAAGAGCACACAGGAATGGGCGAATTTCAGTAGAGCACTCCAAGTTCACCATGGGATGAAAGGGCTGTCAGACAAGAAAAAACAGTGTTAATAATAAAATATAAATTAATTATTTAATATTTTTTATGTTTAAATAAATAAATACAAAACTGTAGATGTATTTTAACAACAGTTGTTTTTTTTCTTTGTCCACATACTGTAAATGTGCAATTAGTAAATTAGCACTTTAAGCTTAGGATGAAAGGGCTGTATGGACAGACAAAAAATATAAGAGTCTCGTTAATAATAATAATACATTTTAAATACACAATTTAATTTTCAAAATTTTATTTACATTTCAAATTATTTTTCACATGTAAATAAATAAATAATCTTTCTTCCTAACAGTATAGCTATGTTTATTAATTTACTTTGTTTACATACACATTTATTAATTTCAGATTTTATGTTTTGCTGCCTTCATTTGTCTCTTCTGTCCACTCCAGATTGAAAAACCCATAAATGTGATGTTACTTTCAGATTAACAGGTGCAACATGATATGTGACGTTCCCTGAAAATTGCTGGTTTAAGATAAGTTCTTTTTATTTGTGTTTAATAACTTGTTTGAACTGCAAATATGATTTCAACATGGCGGCCAGCAAGTGGAAACTATACAGTGCAACATGAGTCATCAATATTTTTCTATTTTCTCTACAGAAAAAGACTGAAAACGTTAAGAGTAAATGCTTTTAATTTTTTTAGGAGTATAGTACATTAGGCACATAGATGGCCTCAAAGCACAAAACTCTAATTTTGATCTCATGGGTATAATTATTAATCCTATTGTTTTCTATCCCGTATGACCCTGTTCCAGCGTGTTAAATAGGGCGACCAGATGTCCCAGTAAAATCCCAAATAAAAGCCATGTCCTGATAGTAATACCGTTTGTCCTGATAATTAGCTGTAGTTTTAAAGCTAAACATAAACCATCAAGAAAAACATGCTGCTATTTTTTTGCCTACCACCTGACAAAGAAATTCAAATCTAGTAACGTATAAAAACTAATCACTTATGACTTTTGGAAATCTGACAAACCATTTCCAGTCATCTTGAGAACATCAGAAGGAGCATCTTTAGTGCTCAATGAAGCAAGAACAAAACCCACCAGGCCACATCTCTGACTCTTCCCTATTTTTTATCAGTCACTAGGTCACCCTCATGTAAAATGAGAATTAAAATTGGATCTGTAATGCAGCCTCTCTGAGGAGGCCTTTGTTTGGGGCGGGAGACGTGCTGTTTGTTGCTGAGGCCCACTTACACCATGAGGCATTCTGGGAGTTAGTACCAGCTTTGGGGCTTGACATAAATATGCAAATCCCATAGGGGAAAAAGAAAAAGACTCCACCCAGGACCAGACAGACAGACAATACCGCCTCCACCCCTACAGAGTAAGGGCCTTTGTGATGGTCGGGTGGGGGTTCTGACACCGCTTGTGTTGAAAAAAAAAAAAAAAGGACCAAAACTTACAATCATTCAGAGCCAGGATGTGTGTGCTATGTATTTTATTTTTTAGCATTTTTTTGCAATTACTAATGGTGAAAAGAAAAAATGTCTATATATCTATACAAAAAGAAGTAAATAAATAAATAAATACCTCCTAGGGATTGGCTATTAGAAATACTATATTAATTATATAATTAAAGTAGGAAGAAATATAAATTTGTGGTGGTTTAAAAATGCAAAATGACTATATAAACAAATAATACTATTGCTCCTAGTGGTTGGCAATTAAAATGCTATAATAATTTACATAATTATAATATTTAAAAAACCTCCTATTGCTTGGTTGTTAAAAATGCTAATAATTCATGCAATTATTATAAACAAATATAATAGCATTGCTCCTCGGGTTAAGCGATTAAAAATGCTATAATAACGTAGATAATTCTAATATAAAGACATATAACTCCTAGTGTTTGGTTGTTATAAATGCTGATAATTACTATAACACTGCTCCTTGACTTAAAATGCTATAGTAAATGACATAATAAAAAATTGAATTCCTAGTGTTTAGTTGTTAAAAATGACTTATATAAATATATATTTATATATAATATACAAATACAAATATGTCTGGCTATTAAAATTGCATGTTAAAAATTACATGCAATGATTACTTTCATTATGTTCCTAAAAAAACAATTCTTTACTTAATATGTAGAAAATTACCTAAGCGTTTAGGATAAATCCAATGCGATGATCTAATGCGCAAACAACAGTGTTGCCATTATTTACTTTTTCTAATAAAACCATCCAGCCTTAAAGTGACTGCAACAGTCCAACACATTTATTATATATACTGGATGTATAATGCATATCCATCATGAGAGAGCATTCAGCCAGTGCCAGCATACTAGGCTACCACCCAAAATGTCTGTAAAAAGGGATTAGGATGGATATTATGCTTGCCCATTTTGACACAAAGCATCTAAATCCAGCAATCGTTTCCAAGTACCTAATCCATATTTAACGCAGCATATACCATTGAGATGTGCCGCTAACATGACACACCAAAGAGCACCGGCTTTAACCATCAGACCATAAAAGCATGTGGAAAAAATGCTTGTTTTCATCACATAGCTTCTAATGCTGGTCAAATGAACTTTATCATTATAATATTTTGTGGACAATAAGTAAAGCTATAGACAATGACATAAAAGCTGAATGTGACTGACTTTTATTGTTGCAACTTCAGTTGTTGATGTATTATTCCTGGCATCTGCGGCTGTAGTCGGTACAGAAGGTCTTACACCATTCTGAACTCAATTGAGTGGACACACTCTGGCTTTTAGGCAAGATAAAAATAAAACTAGTGCCATTATTTACTGATCTGGTGAAAAACATTATCTCATCATGGCTGTCAGCCCACATTACATGCAATGGTATGATCTGATGAACTCAAATGCATCTCGTCCACTGCTGTCCTAAGGGCAAACATACACTTCCTACTAATCAATTTCCATTCCAGTGCCTTTGTGTTTTTAAGGGCATTGCAGAAAGTTATTTAGGGATATTCAAAACATACAGAGGTATAGAATGTGCTAAAGGCAGAAGAGGCACAGTGACTTTTGCTTCTTGTTTGGGCAGAGAGCATGTGCTTCAAAGCATTATATATGAGTAAATGCTTCATACAGCTGGCATGCTATACAATATCTATGTGGAAGCACTTCAAACAATCTGAAACTAAAATCCCCAGGAGCAAAATATATGGAAGTTAACATGGTCAAGTCTTTTGTAATATGGCTGGACCTGTGTGTTGTAAATATAGTTGAAAACACAGATTAGCAAGTTCACTTTCAATGTTTGGAGCTGCTGCGTGTCAGTTTGCCACTGATGAAGGACTCATTTATGCTCTCAATTAAATTCAGATTTATTTAATTTATACCGTCAATTCAATTCAAATAGCTTTCTTTATTTCTGAAAGGGACTTTTTAAGCCCTAAATTCTTTTAGTGCTCCAAGACACTTCTTTAGCAACTAAGGATGCAGCAATCTTAATTATTTTGAATTATAATATTTAAAAAAATCCTATTGATGGTTGTTAAAAAATTATAATAATTTATCATTTATGTTTATCATAAACAAATATGTTTACATAATATATGTGTGTCTACTGTGTATATTTATTATGTATATATAAATATACACACATACAGTATATATTTTGAAAATATTTCCATGTATATATTTATATAAATATATTTAATATACAAATATAATTTTTTTCTGAAATATATACATGCATGTGTGTGTATTTATACATACATAATAAATATACATAGTACACACACATATATTATGTAAACAAAACCCTTTATTTTGGATGCGATTAATCGCAAGTAATTGTTTGATAGCACTAAAAAATAAATTCAATAAATAGAACCAAATAATTAAATAAATGAAACAAGCTAACAATAAAATCAACTATTTTAAATCCTAAATGTGAATTAAGGCACTGCAATAACACTATTAAAAACAATATATATATATAAAAAAAAGAAAAGCATTCAGTGGTGACTGCAAAGGTAATCTAAATGTAAAAATAGGTGTAAATGAGCACATACAGTTAAGAAAAAAAGAAAAAAAACAGCAATACCAACCGATATAGTGTGTATTTCACTGATTTATTCTTAGATCTCTCAGAGTTGCAAAAGGAAAAGGGAAAAACAACAAGGCAAACAGAAGAACTTCTAAGTCACCTAACCTGACCTTTTAAATGTGTCCATTCACAAGTAAATACGTTTAGTTCCTCCCTCTACCCATAAATCCAGAGTACATATGCCTTTCTCAGTGAACCCCACTTGCCCACTGATAACAAAGTTTAGGTCACGTCCTCAAAGCATTCTGACCAATTATTATTTTTAATTGTACATAAATTCTCATATGCCCTTCTGGTTAGTTTCCCCTTTTCCACCAGTCACTATTTAACTTAAGGCAGTGTTCGCTTAACAGAATTCAACTGCACTGCCATGGCAACCAGCGATGCATAAACGGGCCGGTTTGAGGGAGAGAGGTCAGAGTGCGAGTGACGACCACCTCCTGAGAGAGAAAGCCTGCTCTTTTGTTGCACTACAATTGGGATCCGTTTCCCCGGCAACCGCAGTACCTTGTGTGGGGGGAGGGATGAAAAGAGATGAGGGAGTGGAGAAGAGAAACAGACAGAAGAGAAAGGGACAAAGAAGAAGAAGATATGGATATATAATGGTCAACCCTGCCATTCCAAAAAAACACTGTCCTAAAGGTTAATGCATTAATAAATGTGCATAAATGCTCCATGCTAACATATATATTTTCAGTTATAGTATAAACAGTCCTGTTTAACCCTTTTGTATATGCGAAATAATATCTATGAATTTTTTCACCCTTTTTTTTTTTTTTTTTTTGGTCAGATCACTTACAAAAGTCCTCTCATAAATATCTAGCACCTCTCATAAATATCTAAAAATAATGATTCCCAAACAATGCATAGCTAATATAATTTGAGTTGCCAGATTGCATTACAACTGCAGGGTGGCCTTAATGATCACCACGCCATGGTAAAAATAACATGAGGACAAGGTCATGTATCTTCGCATGTTTGACAAATGGGGGAGGAAGTTGAAATTAACTAGATGTCAAGTTGCATCAATCATAGCACCTGAAATGCTTAATATTGTTAGATTTACCCAGCAATCTCTTTGCATGCTCAGTTCAAATAAATCCCTGAACCTTCCCATTACTGCATGCAACCACAACAATCCCAGAAACCATCCCTGTAGGCAACTGTCCCACTTCACAAATGAGGTTACCCAGAGTTCAGAGCAAGATGCTGCCACTGTCCGACAGTGATTTTGAATCTGAAAGCAAGGCCGTTTAATGTGTCCCTCATGATGCCAGAAAGAAAGAAATGGTTTAGAACTGATGGCACGAAAGATTTAGTCTGGTTTTCTTGAGTAGACTAATTGCTGCTTAAACTGTGACCTTCTAGTCATTGATGTCAGTTGTTTATAAAAATAGTAAAAGCTATTCATCAATAAAATCACATTTACATTTTTTCTGTTAATTTATCCTCAAATGCAGAAATCATGCCAAAACGTTCTGACATATTAAGTAAATTTAAATAAAATCCTTTCATTCTTGCAATCCAAATTAATTGAATAATTAACAATTATTATTAAATAATTATAAAAGAAAAAATAATAATACATAAAACAAACAAACAATTAGATATATTTAAAATAATTATAAGATAAAAATATAAAACAAACAAATAAATTATATATATATATTATAAAATAAATATTAAAATATTTTTTTTGTACATACAATGCTTGAAAAATATATTTGCAGAATGTTACATGTGAATTGTGATTATCATTCAAATGCATTTGAATGTATTTCTACACTGATCTTGTAATGCTTTGTGCAGTAGTGGGTTTAAAAAGTATCATCACTTTGTGTGTGTGTTTATGCTGGTTACAGTGCAAAAGGTTATGTAACTCTACATATCCACACAAATGTACAAGAGGATGAGCAGATGGGCTGCCTCAGCTCAGCTCAACTCCATCCATTCTTTCTTCTTTTTATCTCTTTAATTTCCTGTCCCTTCCCTCTATTATACTAGGGCAGGACTGGAGTGAATAAGTTAAAACCTTGTGACTGAGGACAGCCGGTTTCAGATAACATTTACAGTGCTGTGTGTGTTCAACAGATACGCTGGCCGCTGTAACAAGCTAATGCAGCTGTTTTCATTTGGGCTCATATGAATACTGCAGCCCGGGAAAAGAGGATTAACCATCGGCTCGAATCAATCCAGGCGTTACAGCTGCAGATACAAAGATTACAGAACAATCAAAATAAACAACACATCTGAGCACCATTAACTGCTCATGACATCAACCACTGTGGTATACACTGGCAAGCCGCTGTAAAGCAACCTTGTTAAATAGTTATAAGATGCTTATTTCGTCATGGCCACACACAAAAGAGGACCAAAACATTGGTTAAAACGGCAGGATACTTCAGAAATAAAAATATAGAAAACATCCCTGTAGGACAGATTAAAGACTAATTTCCCTTTAAACATTTCTGTAATGTGATCTGAATTATCTGCAGGGCACAAGAAAGAACTGGGTCAAATCGAAAATGTCAAATCTTTGATGTTGTTAGTACATATGTTTTAAACTAATGCATTTAAACATTTATGGTTTGCATTTATTGCTTCTTGCAGGGGAAATACAGAAAAACTGCATATTAATGTGATCCATGGTAAAGGGTTTGCCCTGGTTATTTTTTGATAACTCAAAAAATGTTTTATTATTTCTCTGCTATTTAGGAAAGAATTATACGGACAGGTCTGATTTCATATGTATCTAAGAAATGTATCCTAATAAACTGGAAAAAAGAAAAAAACTCCAACATTTGAATTATTTAAACCATAAATGACACACTTCACATGGAATATTCAACAAAGCCTCAAAAATAAAACTCAAGTTTTTAGTCCTGGACATTTTTTTTTTGATCTGTCATGAACCCCTTTGACAAGTCTATATAAATTATTATCCACCGTTATTACACTGATCATCTATGTGCTATTATTTTACTAAAATTTAAATTAAATGCTATCATATAATCCAGAACTTATAATGTGTATGTTTAAAAAGTATTTACATATTTTGCCTTTGGAGACCTGTATAATTAATAAATTATTTTATATACTTTTACTACTATTGTTGTGGTTGTTGTTGTTTGTTTGTTTTTCTTCTTTGGTTTAAAGTGTTTTTTTCTTGATGTTTAATTACTGTTTAATTGTAGTTAAAATTGATAAATAATTAAAAAAGATATATATATACACACACAAACACATACATACATATAATAGATGTGGGGTGTATATATCTATATATATATATATACACACATCTATTTGACTGCTGTTGAGGTCATGCAGTTATTAGAGCATGATGATTAAACTAGTCCTAGGTTAATGTAATGCAATTTGATCACATCATTTATTGTAATGTGGTTTACCTCCATGGCGAGAGCAGCAGTCTGCTGATCATAGTGATTCAGAAGGTTGGGCATGAAGGTGGTATTGTAGGCGAGGCCCTGGCACATCCTTAATGTGATAGCCTCACAGGTAAACATGTTATGGCTCCCGGTAGCTTCCATATTGATGGCCATACATACAGTCAGCATGGAGTACAGAACCCAAAGGAGATCCATGGCGTGTCCGTCTGTGCTGTGACTTGCAAAGAAAGGGTTGTATCAAGAAAATCTGAGCTCCGCCATTCCCTCATTAATTATCTGTAGCTTGACACCAGACTTCTCCATTTTGCTGTGGCAGATCCAGGTCTTTTCAATGCATGTCCACTATGCAGTGTAGGTACAACTGTGGTTGCCATGCATTTATAAGATGTTCATCTGTGGGAGAAAAAGCATCAAATGTCACATTTGAAATGAACAGGCTAACATGAATTATTCATGAATGGGGTGACAGTTTATTCAAACATGAAAAATCTTCCTGGAGATCTCTTAAGGCGTGAGAAATGTTTTCAAAGTGAACAATGTAGGATCAAAAGCACTGCCATATTATACTGGTCGTAAATAAAAGATGCTTTATAAGTGTATTACCCAGGGGGAAGTTCAATGTAACTATGTCCTCAGTGCAAAAGAAAACGGAACATTATAATCTCAGAAACGCAATATTAACTGGTCCAGAATCAAATTATGTTCCATGCTTTTGTCTAAATGCAACCATAAATAACAATTAAAAAAATAAATATTGATAGCTTAATAACTGGAATTCAATAACTTTAAAACAGTCAACCCATTATTGATGTGGTTTTAGTTTTAAGATATATTTTGTAGTGCCTGTGCCCAGTCACAGGCTGCGATTATTACAAAATTGTCAACATAAAACATAAAAAGTGATGTTCACAGCAAGAGACGCGGTTTACACAAAAATTTAAAATTGCAAAATTATTTTAATTGTGTTCTTGATCTGATTTATATGCCTGACACACCTCAGTATTTATACATTTTACTATCACAAACGCCCTGCGCTAAAATGTGATTTTTATTTTATCCTATTTATTAATTTGAACAAATATAATAAAAAACATGTTAAATGTAAAAACGGTCGCGTTTTTATCAAAATAAAGGCGAATAACAGATAACCTTTTCCTTTACGACCATATGAGCCCCTGTCTATCGAGGCGTGCAGCAGCTTCGCTGTAAAGAAACTACCTTCAAAATAGGTGTCTGCTGTACTTTTAGGAGTATTGTTCTTAGTGTTTCTATATTAAATTAATTATGGAAATGATAAAAAGTCGTTCTTACCACTCCAGCAGGGATATTTCGCGTGTTCGCTTCTCTAACAATACGAGCCCCGTGTGTCTTTCTGCAGGTTTGAGGATTTGTACGGGCGCGCGCATTTGACGATGACGCGCCGACGAATATTGCTCTCACTCAATATAAATGCATAATAGAATTTACGTCACTGGATTGAGCGTGAAAAAACACATTCAGTGTGCAAACATATTATCGCCTTCGGTTTATCCACGGATATCATCGCTGGGAGCGAGGAGCGTCTCGGCTCTATAATGAAATGAAGTTGGCGCTGTTGATTTGTGGTTGCCTAGAATGAGGGGCGGTGTGTTTAGTGGTGGGAAGTCCGACTGATTTTAGCGGTTCGGTTCTTTTGGGCGTTTTATTTCGAAGAATCGGTTCGAAACGAGTCATTGATTCTTTTACATGAAGTGGTCACGGCGAGGTTTTTTTTTTGTTTAATGCTTTTTCGATTACTAAGGATATTTATGGTTCGTCCGTGCCCCAAACCAGTTTGTTGCCGCCACAACAATCAACTTGTAAATATCACGTTGATAAAACTTTAAAACAAACAAATTGAAGTAAAACTATGAAATACAAAATAATGTTTTTTGTTTTTTTTTAATAATATTTCTGTTATTCGGTTAATAAATGAATTTACTTTCGTCCCATCAGTCAAATCCTAGGCGAGCATCGGTGAACCATTTAATTTCCAACCAATTCATTTAAGTTAAAAGATCCGATTCAAAAGAATGAATCATTTGCGAATCGAACATACTCAGTGTTTGGAAAGAGGCGGGACAGAGTGATTGCTATGGAGACTGATAAACTATACTGAGCAGGAAGAGCAAAACCATCAATATCGGATCAGTAAACATTTAATGGTTTCGTTATGATAGCTACGCATGGTAGGTTTTATTTTTTTTCTCATTTGTACTGTATTGCACTGTACAGCTTGGCCAGTTTGTTGTTGCTAGTATGAAAATCACAGCACATTTGTTTGCCTTAACATGGGTATGTATTTTTGATAAGTGCTCTTAATATCGTGGTGCCTAATATGATTGAGGTTTATCTAGGAGCTGAATCTCAAACGTCTGAATTTGCAGACCAAACTGAGTACCTGGACACCTCTAAATCATCAGCTCTCCAATGCTCATATACAGGAACCATAAATATAGTATATGATCTTCTGCTTTGTTTAACATGAGAAGCTACTGTAACATTGATATTAGTGATATTACAGTGTAGAATGTTTCATGTCAAATGTGAACACTTTTGTGAAGAAATTTGCTTGGAAAGTGGGTAAGAAATGCACTTACTTTCCAAAAATGCTATGGTAACACTTCACAGTTTCTTGTTTTTATTATTTGTTCTGTTGATTATATGCTCAAGCCCGCCTCTTTCTCTTTGCCCCAGTTTGAGAAGTGGACAGATAGCCAGCGGAAACAGGTGCTACAAGACTGTTTCTCCAGATGCTCTGCTAGCCAGCTGAAACATCTCAGACAGACTCTGAGCAGCTGGGTACCAGAGGAGTCCCTCGACTTCACAAGGGTCCTTCCCAGGGTCATATCACTCTATATATTTTCATTCCTTGACCCCCGGAGCCTCTGTAGATGTGCTCAGGTATGTGCCATTGTTGAATTTACCAAATAAATTAACAAACATTATTGGAATTGTATAGTATGAATATTTTGATGCCATGAATAAAAACACTTTCCTACATGCACACTTAAATGTATTCTATACATACTGTGTGCAAATACACTAACACTGAGAACATTATACATGTCTTTACTGTCGCTTTTCATCAGTTTAGTGCATCTGTGCTGAATAAAAGTATTAAGTAATAATGTAAAAATCTTACTGACCCTAAACTTTTGAACAGTATTATCATGACATTAGTGTTTTCTGTAATATATTAATTTGCAGGTGAGCTGGCATTGGAAAAACCTGGTTGAGCTTGACCAACTGTGGATGCCTAAATGTCTGAAACTAGGCTGGTGCATAACCTTTACTCCAACACCATTTGAACAAGGTCTATGGAAGAGGCATTACATAGAGACAGTTCAGGAGCTGCACATTAGCAGGCCCAAGGTAAGATGTTGCTAAAAGGCTGTTTTAGAGTCTCATCTATCGGAATAAAGGTCATTTTTTGTGGCGCACATTTTCCACTTTCTCCAGGTGCCTGTGAAGGAAGAGTTTGTTATACCTGAGGTGAAAGTAATTGGCAGTGAGATAGAGGGGTCACTTCCTGTGACCGGTCACAGGGAGCTGAAATCTGTCCTCTCGAGTCTCCATGAGAAGAGTAAAGATGGGAATGGCTTGTGAAATCAGCCAAAGGTCTTCTGCCATGGAGAGACTCAGGCAGGCATCCCACTGACACAATACACTTTAATTACTTGGATAACCTTGACCCAGTTGAGCATGCAAGAATAGCGTAAGTGAACAACTTATTTGGTTTTGCACATACATTACAGAAATTAAACTTTTATTTAGCAAAGATGCATCAAATTAATCAAAAGTGACGGTAAAGGCTTTATTGTTACAAAAATATTACATTTCAAATGAATGCTGTTCTTTTAAACTTTCCATTCATCAAAGAATCTGGAAAAAATATCACAATCGCCACAAAAATATCTGACTCTGACAACTGGAGTAATGGCTACTTTAAAATTCAGCTTTACATCACAGGAGTAAATTACATTTAAATATATATTAAAATAGAAAATAGTTATTTTAAAATGTAATGATATTGCGTAATATTATATACTGTTTTGACATAAATGCATCCTTAGCATTAGAGACATAACATAACTTTCAAAACCATAAAAAATAAACATATATACCTTATGTGACCCAATGATATACTACATTATTTTAGTGCATTTTATTATGTATATGTGCATGTTGAAAGTGTTAGTAGCACAACTACAGCAGAAAATGCTAAGCTGTCTTTATCTCTACAGACTGATAAAGGGAAAAAGTGCTACAATAAGACAGGAAAACACTATGAAAGCACCATCTCGCTCAACATACAAGCTACGCAAGGCCAAATCTTTGGTAAGCTAATATAATTGTCATGTGACTGCTGTTGATTCTCATACAAATCAGCAGCAGCAGCATGCAAAGAATTCTCCAGAGACGACATAACCAAGAGGCATCATGCATACTGATCAGACTAAATGTGAGATATCATGGAAATGTGCTGCACAGAGGAAAAAGAGGGCACTGTGTTGCTGGGGGAAGAAAACAGACATTAAAATGAACATGTATCCTTTTTTTTTAGAAATATAAGAGAAATCAAGCTTTTTTGTTTGTTTTTTGTAAATTTTCCCAGATGTTTTTATCCTTGGATCTCAGTGCAGCTGGAAAGCAAAACCAAAACAGGCCACAATGGGCAGCACAGAACTTGGAAGCACGTCCGGCTAACAAGGACTCCATAAAGAGACTTTCCCAGACCTCCCGATGGAATGCAGGGATACGTCCTGGTCCTGTAAGGCCTCCAGTGCCCAGACTGAGTAAGGAGGGGCTCCGTGCATCACAGAGATCCCATAGAAGCACACCAAGTAAGAGCATATGTATTTTCAACATCAATCTTAAATAGGACATTGTGCTTTTATATTAACTAACCTGACCAAGAATGTAAAATACTCTCTGTGAATATGTGCCAGAAAATATTTAATCATTATTATTAATTATTAATAACATGATACAGTGTAACACAAAGTGGTGTAATAAACATTATTCTGTTCCAGCTGTGTCTCTTTTCGAAGGTCAGCCGTGAAGGAGAACATATAAAGAATCAAATGAAGCTTGGCACAGAAGGCCATCTACTGGATAATGTTGTGATAACTACATGGACGACGTGAAGTGTTTCATACAAAGTTAATTTATTATCATGTCTTTAATTAAAAATAATGTCATAACGTTATGTTGACAGACAAAGCACAATACATCCATTGTTTGTATATGATTCTTTTTTTCTTCCTCGAGTCCCTCAAATGTGTAATTGTCCACTAGATGTCCCTGTCAGCTCAGAATGTGTGAGTGAGCAAATGGTTGAAATGTATTTTTATTGTTTATCATCTTGCTTTCTCTGTATTCTGAATTTTAAACTGATTGCTGTCCTTACCAAGGAAAATAAAAACAGAACAAATATGTTAAACAATTATAGGATATTTAACTCATATTAAAATATATGAAACGGAGAAAACTGTACTCATATGGCTGCAATTTAATTTAATATATATATTTTTAAATGGCCTAATGGTCATTTGCATAGAAACGTTCTTTTCAATTTATCAGCCTACTCTTTTAATTAGATAAAGCCTTACACAGGAATTTCTGCATACACAATTACACTCTCGTTCATTAACTGACCGGAAAAATGACCATCATTTATTTACTTATATTTCTATTATTGTATCAAAAAAGTTTTGTCTGAATAATCATTCTCTGTTGTGGCAAACAGAAAGTCTTTTGTTAAAAGTATAAAAATCCTGCATGTGCATTGAACGGACTTTTAT
Source organism: Barbus barbus (assembly GCF_936440315.1). Taxonomy (NCBI): domain Eukaryota; kingdom Metazoa; phylum Chordata; class Actinopteri; order Cypriniformes; family Cyprinidae; genus Barbus; species Barbus barbus. Next base: position 22,950,144 of record NC_136742.1, read on the forward strand.
TTTGAAGATTTGCCTCTGAGTTGGCCATTTTGAATCGGAGCGCCTGTAGCTGTGTTCACGCGGCTGGCTCCATAGTAATACCCAGTACTCTCAGACTGACTGCAGCTGAAGGAAAGTGAAGGTGGGGCTGCCCGGGGGTACAGTCCGTAGAGTTGACAGAAGTGAAATCCCTGGAAAAACTGTATTTGCGGAAATTATTGGTAAGCATAACACGACTATATAACGGTGTCTAGCTTACTTAAAATAGTGGGAAAAGCTTTCATTCGTTCACAAGCTTGTAATAGTTAGCGCTCGAGCAAAAAGAGTGCGTTCCAGCTCTCTGTCAAACGTCTCGATCTTCCCAGAGCCGCAGGAAGTGTAACTCCAGTTCACTGTAGAAAAAGTGAATCTTATCCTTGTTTCAGCAAACCTGAATTAGTAAAACAAAGTTATGTTGTTTCTATTTTACAGAAACAAGAATATGTATTATTTAAACCTCAGTCAGAACTGTTTTTATCGAAGAGAGATGCGTTAGTAACGTTAAGTTAGTCCTCAGTGATTTATTCGGTGTGTTTCTGCGACAACGTTATAACGTCACAGATTTGTTATGCATCTATACTAAGTTTGTGTACGTTTTCATCTGTTTGGTTTACGAGCTTGCTGGTATTTTAGAGTGAATCCCACCCTTGAGTTGTCAGTTGGTGTTTAACTGCCAACGGTTAAGTTATCTGCTTGCTGTTTATTCAGAAGCACGTTTGTATCTGATTTGACATCTCAGGCTTTTAAATATAAATTATGGTCTCAAAGTAATGCATAATTCATGTGTGTTTTGTCAAAGATGTAGACTGCTGACACAGTTTAATCCAAGTACAGTTGATTTAAATGATCAGTTACTAATAGCATTGTGCAGGAAAGCAATTAACGTTGCTTTAGGTTACTTTGAACTAAGCGAGTCTGCTAAATGGAAGATTATTTCCCCTTTAGACGGCTGCTTTGTACTGATTTTTTTTTGCATACAGGTTTTCATTTTCTTCTGTATTTGGACATTTAAATCTCCAAAATGCTAGCATTCCAGACATACACTAGTAGATGTAGGCCTATACAGTTGCATTTCTCAGGATAAAGGTTGTTTCAAAGTGCTAAGCTGGCAAAGAGAAGCTCCAGGTTGTTATTGTCAACTTCAGGCCACAACAGCTGTGCCTTTACTGACACTCAGGAGACTGGGAAACTTAAATCCCACTCATTGGATCCTGTACAGGGACACTCCAGTTAGGAGGACACCTCCATGGTTTAAAGTGTATCTTTAAATTGTTGAGATGCTTCTCTTCTAGTTTCTTTAGTGCTTCAGTTTTTGTGCTTCTCTGGACAGCCGGAGAGTTTCTTGATTTATTATTGTTTTCCCAGATCAGTTGTGAAATGCTGCCTGCTGCCAGACGGATGGCGACAGCTGCGGTGCTCTGCATGCTGGTTGAGCCTCTGGGTATGGCTTTGCACCATATCTTTTGAAATGACAAGGATCTTATTTCAGGGTAGTTTGACCAGTATCCCATCCTGACAGAGTTTTCATTGTGGTTAGAAAAGCACAGAAGCATCTGGAGATTGATAATGGCGTAGTTTTTGTGGACAAGTACTTCCTCTTACAGGAATATTACCTTGCAAGATTAACTAAATTCCTTTTAGTTTTTCTCTGATTATAGACTGCTGGCCTAAGCCTTTTTGTGCTTAGATTGATCAGTCTGCATCTGAACAGAACAATATTTCAGGCCTAATTTAGCTTGCATTTCACTGCACATGAGCTGCATTCGTTTTCAAGCCCATTCGTGCTGAGTAGCTAATTGATTGGTCTGAGTCATTTAGCTTTTTCAGGTTTTGATAGGCATCTCATGCCATGCTGAGTATTGTAGCAGAGTATGCGAAAAATCACGAAAGGGAGTGCAAATGCTTGTAGTGAATGTGCAGCATTTTGGCAGTGTGTAAATACATTGTGTGTCGTCCAAAAGGCCTCCGCTGCCTCATCCAGCTGGCAACAAGGCATGTGTAAAATCACTTGTTAATCCACAGAGGTCGTTTGTCTGTTCAATACAGTGCATGTGTAGCAGCAAAACAGGATGCACTTTTAGTTGTCCAGGGTTTTCTACGTTTAATTGGATTAGTCTACTCAAGATTTGTCAAGCTTTCAAAGCTGATTACATGATTCAGCAGTATATTGTTATCATTACAACATGAAAAAATTAGGGATGCACTGTATCGTATTGGTTATTGGAAGAGATTTTTGTAATTTAAGGTATTGGTTGATAATAGACATTTCCTATTAGCTAATTTTCTCTATATTTACATTTAGATTACATTTGCTGCTCACTGAAAAACTTAATTCAAATCTTTAAAATCACTAATAATTGAATAGCCGTTAAATGTAAACTTTTATATTGTGATCATTTATTTTAATTAATGAGATTTCCAGTTCTCCACTGCTGTTTAATTCTAAATTAGTTGCATTGCATTTCTTTAGTTTGTATTTAAAAGTTGGCTGAATGACAATGTGGTTGAGTTATAATAGATATAAACCTTTTCTCATTTTTGGATGAGGCCACCTCACTCAGTTTGGTATCATATGACTTATTGTTTTTGTACAAGTGGATCTGCAGTTCAATTACTGGATTTGTTGGCTTGAAGCAGATGGACTCTTAGACTCATAATATGCTTAGTAACTGAGCTTTAATAAACCCTCACATATTTCTGTGTGTTTGTTAGATTTAACTAATACAAAAAAAAAAAATCCAGAGGCCTGATTTGATTTGCATGGTTATTATTCAGCATGCATGATGCATTAATATTGACAAGAAGTAGACGTAAATTGCTTTCCTGGGTCTTAACTTTGATGTCTTTAAATGTTCTATATTGTGCAACACCGGTGTGATGTTTTCTGTTGTTCACTTTCGACAAACTTCCTGCTAGTTTTACACTTTTATTTCTCCCAGAGTCGTCTGTGCTGAGGTTAATCACAGGGGAAGTAGCTTATTTGAAATGCAATGATTGTAGAAACCACTGGTAATATTTTTACATAATTAAGTAGGATTTTTGTGAAAGCTTGTAGCTGTACTGTTGTGCCTGAGAACAGAAGCATGGTTTTGCTAGCTGCAGGCGATCGTGTAGGTGATAACTCTGTACTGTGAGTTGGAGTGTTACCAGACCTGACTCCTCAGCTGGCATTTGAACTTGACTGTAACCTTGGCCTTCTGAGTTGTCTGGCTCTTCTCAGTGATGCTACTTTTTCATTTAATTGAGCAGCTGCTGGAATTTAGATTTATGGTGTTTTTGTCCATGGTAACAGTCTGTGAAAGCACTATGAATGAAATGTATCAGCCCAGATAGTCTTTCTCCCTCTCCCTCTCGCTTTCTGTCTTTAATTTGGACTCACTTGTTGAAATTTTTGTAACCTGGTCCTTGCTTCACTGTTTATTTGTTGCTTTCTATTTATCTTAAATAAATTATTATTTAATAATATCTATTACTACTATTTAGTAGAATGCACGTAATACTACTACTACTTACTACTACTGTTGAAAAATAATAAAACTATATTTTTTTAAGAAATTATCACAAAATATTTTTATTTTAATAGTCAATCCCCTTTATTTGCCAAAAAGTTAAATGTTTAATTTTCATTAATTAAAATATAAATTAAATCAATGTTTTATGCCTTCATCTGATAACCAGTAAAATTTAAATACACAACACAGAATTTCTGAGGGGGGAAAAAAACATTTCATAAGGCTCCTTTTTACAAGATGTAAAATAAGTCTCTGATATCCCCAGAGTGTGTATGTGAAGTTTTAGCTCAAAATACCCCACAGATAATTTTTTATAGCTTGTTAAAATTGCCACTTTTAGGGTGTTAGACAAAACGCTCTGTATTTGAGTATGTTGCTTTAATGCAAATGAGCTGGTGCAAATGACCGTGCATCCCTAATCCACACCAGACACGACGCAACAGAATCAATCAAATATCACAGCCAATCAGAAGCGTGTGTGGGCAGGCTGTCTCTGGAAGCGCACTGCACTCGCAACGAAATGGATACGTTTATAATCGAATTCCTAAATATTAAAGCTTTTTAACGTCATTAAATGTACATACTGAGTGACTGATTACATCTCTGTTATGGAATACACTCATTGGTTCTCAGTGAGTTCACAGTTTCAACAGACATTTATGCTTTTTAATTTATTTTCAAGATCTGAGGTAAACAATCTGTTGTTGGTTTTAGTATGGTTATAAGGTCACACAAAATTATATTTAAACTCATATTAGACACGTTTAGCTCTGAATAAAGCACCTAATCACCTGAGATTTTCTACTGTCATATAGTTTGTATGTAGGGTTGGGTACCGTAACCCGGTACCAATATGGCACCTATGTAACCGGTATGTACTAGAACTGAATCAGAATGCAGATATCGGTGCCTCATTTTGGTGCCATGCCTGAGCGATCAATCAAAATATTTGTACTTTGTTTCTCCAAAACGAATGTAAAAAGCATCATCACCGGCACCGCATGTGAAAAATAATTTCCAGACTGAGAAAATGCACGTGAACTCAAGTCAGAAAGCTCTAATAATACAAGTCCAACAAATCTTTGTAGTAACGCGAGTGTGCTGTTTTCACATTCCGACTTAAAAACACAACTTGGGAAATGAGAGCATTCGAGAAGCGCGTGAATGCAGAAATTACACTTGCTCTGACGGCAGCAGGTAGCCTTCCATTAACTAGCTAAGCTAAACATGCTTGTAACAAAGTTCGTAGATTCGGGAAGAAGGAGGCGGGAACCGGCAAATATTTAAGGATTTAATAATCAAAATCCTTCCGGAGCTCCTCCGTGGGACTCGAGACCGGTGAGTGTCGCAGGTGTCGCTCATTATCATTAACTCCACCGGCCTCGCTCCGTTCCCACGGCTCTCGGCCCCGCCCCACTCACCACATACCCCCATCGCCCCTCGCAGGCCGGGGGGTACCCTCGAGACTGCGCTCTACTCCCCCCCCCCCCCCCCCTCTCCTTCCTGGGGGGGACCCGTCAGGGCGGCCGCGGCGTACCTGGGGGTACGGACAGACGAGGCGAGAGAAAAGGAGACGGAAGGATGAGGAGTGACAGAGACGAGAGAGGGGAGAGAGGAAAAAAAAAAATTCGGTCCGGTTCCCGGACACACTGCTGGTTGGTCCTCAACCAGCTGAGAGGCTCTCACTCGCGGTGCCATGCGATGGTACTGGACCTCTTTGGTGGACGGCTCGACGCTCCGCCTCCTGGCGGACGGCGATGGCTCCTCCGGTCGAGGGCAGCCGGCAGCGAGTCCCCCATTCCCTGCTCCTCCCCATCATGGCGGATGGCAGCAGGCTACGGCCACTCGGCGAATGGCGCCGACTCCTCCGCTCCCTCTCGGACGGCAGCCCCCCTCCTCGACCCAGGAGCACGGCAGCGAGTCTTCCGTCCCACCTGACGTTCCATCGCTCCAGCACCACCGTCGCCTCGGGCAGCCAGCGGCCGTCCCCGCTACTCCCTGCTGCCCGATCTCCTCAGCACCGCGATCCCCCTCAGCAGCGAGGGCTCTCTGACAGCGTGTCCCTCCTTCCTCCCGGGTTTCGGCACCAATGTAACAAAGTTCGTAGATTCGGGAAGAAGGAGGCGGGAACCGGCAAACATTTAAGGATTTAATAATCAAAATAAACAAACGTAAAAGTACAGTTTGTCAACACAAAAGCGCGTTCTGTGTGAATGGCACCCGCACTGAGGATCTATAACAGAGAACGACGCCTAGCCATATGAGCGCGTCACACGTGAACGGTTAATCACGTGCGCAGACATGCGGTTGGATCGTTCATTTCTCTTTACTATGTTATCATTGGCATATTGTCAAAGTGTCTAATTCTAACGCCTGGTAATATTTATATTCAAAACCGCGATTCCTCGATTTATAAAAAACAAAATAGTGGCAAAGTATTACATTTGAATTAATCGATAAAATCAGACAAATTGCCCAGCTCTAGTATTTGCTATTGACTGTTCAAATGGGGAGTTTTGCACATTGTGTGTGTGTGTGTGTGTGTGTGTGTGAGAGAGAGAGACAGGGTCACATCACAGTGGAGTCAGCTTTCTTAATCGCGGCTTGTGTGCAAACACATACAAGCATCATCACTGGGTCTGTCACGTGACTCCGTTTCCCTTTCGGGCTTGAACTGATGGTAAAACTAAGGACATTATTAACTGTCTTTACATTAATTTTGAAAGATGAAGCTCACGATTATGGAAAGGGGCGTTTCATTTCCGACGAGTGCTTGCGGTGTTCGGCCAATCAGAATGCACTGGCCAATCAGAGCAGACTGCGCTTGTTGGAAGGAGGGACTTTGTAGAAAACGACGCGTTTGAGAGAGGCGGGGCATAGAGGACCTACAATAATGTACAGTATTTGAAAAATGTGTTTTTTGAACATTAAAGCATGTCAACGTATTCTGTTACACCAAATACACAAACTAATGATCTTTTAAAAAAGCATCATATCATCCCTTTAATTAAATCACATCCTCAGCAATTTGATAATCATACTAAAATTGCAGTTCTTGGTTTTATTTTGATTAATCATGCAGTTCTATTTGTAAGACAATCATTACAGGCTTAAATTATGCTCGAAGGGCAGTGAAGACCCGCTCTCCCCATGTACTCTGCGACATGAATCTTTGTATTTTAGTGCCTTTGAGATGCTGAGATCATAGAACAGAAGTGCTATTCAGACCATAAGCCGGCTGTAAGAAGAATTGTATGCTTCTTGAGGCCTACACACTTTGACAAGCTACGGAGATTGTCTCTGAATACCAAACCCCCATCAGTTTACGCACTGAGGCTGTTTTGTGTTTTCCACACTCTTTATATGCCCGATAATCTAAAATGCCAAGAACGTTGGCTAGATGAAGTTTTTCCTACTTAAGTGAAGAAAAGCCATTATCTGAACAGGGCTCGCAAAATTTCTAAATCCCTGGTAGCCCTTCGGGCAGGTGCTCTTCAGATTTTGGTAGCCCGAAAATGTATTTAACTAGCCCAAATAAAATAAAGACCATACATGTCAATCAAAAACATTTTCAAAACACAAATATCAATGAATATCAAGGAAAGAGTTTTATTTTACTATTTGCAAGGTATCTGCAGAATTCTTAATTTAAGGCAATTTGAAAAATTATTTCTTATACCATTTAACGTATTTAAAAATGTCTAAGGCCTTAAAAACTCTTCAATTTAGTTGTATCAAATTTAAGGACCCGTGGGAGCAATGTTCCCTCTAATTTTCTTTCTTGCTGAGCAAAACTTTTCTCTATTGGGCAGACATTTCGGGCACCTGAGCAAAAGCATTCTTTTGAATGCTTTTTGAAAAAGAGCGCGGTCCCGCGCACGCTCCGCTTAGAGGGAACATTGCGTGGGAGCCCTGTATTTTAAGGTAGCCCGTCGGGCAGGGCAGTGATACATTTTGGTAGCCCGACTGGAAAACACAATAGCCCCGGGATGTCGGGCTAGCGATTTTGTGAGCCCTGCTGAATAATCTAAATTTCTTCAGACACTATAAATATTCATACTGTTAGGACCAGAGGTTCATCTGTGGTGTCTGAATGGGATGTGTTGTTTTGGAAGTGTTGCTCCACCCCTCATGACCCTATTGAGCATAGTGTTACGGCAGAGGAAGCAAGGTAGCCATTGTGGCAGTGTTTGTCACCCTGCCTCTTGCCACATTGCCCGCCCACCAATGCCCATGTAGGGGCAAAAATCAGCCATCCTCCTTCAAGCCTCAGTCACATTTCCTGCAGCCCGAGGGAAGTACAGTTCTCTTAACCCAATTTTAGGTTTGCTGTCCTCCATAGTCATAACAGAGAGGTCTTTAAAAATGGATGAAACTATGAGGTCTCGCCCTGTGGTGTCTCTGTTATGTTATATAGGGTGGAGCAGCCCTTGTGCCTTTTAGCCTTTTATGCTCTTTACAAGTCTCTTGGTTGAAGAAATCAAAGCCTTTTATTATGACAGGCTCTTTAGTCTGTTAATGCAGAATTTCACATCTGATGGTGTGTGTTCATTAAAGAAGTAGGTTTGAGTGCGCCTCACTGACCTTTCTGCACTAGGCTGGCACTAAATATTTTATTGTGCTTTAGACCACCCAGTGTAGTTAGCTTTAGAATCAAGTATCTACAAACACCAGTTCAGTTCAGTACAGTTATGGAGCGGATTTGTTAAAAAGCATCATTTAAAAATGTGATACAATTTGGGTTACAGTATGTGAAATTATATGCTGTTTAATTTAGGAGTTGAGGAAGTGTAGGTGTTCTGACAAATATATGAGGGTGTAGTGTAATTATCTAAAATAGACGTGGCTGGCAAAGTTAAAGACCACATCCATGACAACGAGTAACAGAAAGCCCTATAAAATCTGAAAAATAATTTCCCTCAAAATTCTTTACATTTAAATTTTTCTGGATTCTGTTTTAATTGTTTAATTAAATTGTAATAATCAAGTAGCAAGTCTAATCAATTGAATTTATAAAACTTAAACAATTTAGTAATTTCTTTGAATTTCTACATTACAGTAAGACCCTGTGAGTTTAAAACACTATCAAAATAGTGATAACCAAATGAAGGCATAAAATATTAACAATTTAGGGGCCGTTCGCATATCGTGCCTAAAAACGCGTGGAAAACGCTAGGCGCGCCGCTTACTCCTTTTTTCCAAAGCGCTCGGGCGGTTGCACTCCGATTTATTTATTTACTAAGAAAAGTAAAAAACGCTGCAGTGTTTGGGTGCACCCCATACTTCAAAAAAGCTGCTGAGGTTTCAAAGTAACGGAAAAGGTGAGGAAGCTGATTGGTTGGTTCTTGTCACACGACCTGCGGTGCGGTGCGCTTGCGGCATTCTGAAAAGTTGAGATGTTTTTATCTCGATGCGGCGCGGACGCGCCTGGAAAAAACATGTCGCACCGCAAACACGTTGCTTCCATTATGAGCGCACATACCGCGCGTCTACATTTGAAATAACGAACTTGAGCGCGCAAAAGACGCGATATGTGAACGGCCCCTTAATGCACCCTTTAAAATGTAATCAAATGAAAATGTAATGATTCCTTTTATTTTTTGCCATGCAAATGTTTTACAACATTTGTTAAAATTAAAATATGGAAGAAAAATTGTGAGATATTCCTTAATGAGTAAAGTTTTAATAACTTTTGACAAGTAGTTGTCAAGACCTGAGTTAGTTTGTGTGTATGATAAGATACCGCTCATTCACACAGAGACATGAAAAACATGCAGACTTCATATTTAAATGGTCTTTTTATGCTTTAATATTTACAGACACTAGCCTATTTCTCAATGTTAAGTGTACAGCCCTACTTTTGATTTAAATAATTATTTACTCATAAGTGTTATCTTAGAAATTATGCAAACAAGTTGCTAAAGTAATGAATTGAGATGGGGTGTATTTTTCTGATTCACAGTGTAACTGTTCCAGTACAATTGAATTGTTGATATCAAAAATTAACATTTGTTACTAGTGGAAATGCAATTGCTGATATCAAAAATAGCCATTGTTACTAGTAGAAATCTAATTCCTCATAGTAAAGTAAAAATTTAATTGTTGATATCAAGAATTCATATCCTGTGAAGGAATAAAAGTCAAAATGGCTTGCCATAAATGCGGTCAAGAGCTGCCTGGAACTATGTTCGCTGTGCGTTTCCCTGAAAATAATTGCACACCTTAGAACATTGGTCAGCCGATCAAATTCAAGCATTCAACGACCCCGTAGTATAATTATAAATAAAATTATATCGGCCACCATGCTTTCCAAGATATCGGCATTGGCTGTCAAAAAACCCATATCGGTCGACCACTATTACATATATATAGGGCCCTATGATTTCCGTGATGCGGAAAACGCGGACGGAATCACGGAATTTACACATGAAAACGGAATTCTCGGAATCGCACGGAATATGCATGTATTTTGTTGACATATTAAATAAATTTTTTTTTTACCTCTTTCTCATTTTTTCAGTTTAAAACAACAAACGTAGAAAGGTCTCTACCTAAACCGTGGCCAAATGGCATTGTTAAACATGTTGCCTAGTAACCATACGTCCTTACGTTCCCGCGCAAGGAAAAAAATGTCGAAGCCAGTGGCTCCTGATAAGATTGGTGTGGTTTGGAATTGGTAAAATGTTCTTGGAAATAAATATGATCAGAATATCAACGTGTCTAATTAACGCACTGTAAAGATGTGCTCACTTTACACAGAGTGTGCGTGATCGTGTAATCGAAAGCGAAAGTGAACTGCGAGCGCTCATTCAAATGTGATTTCACTTATTAATAGCGCGAAAATTATATACAATATTAGAATATTTGCGGGAGCGGGACACACACGTTGTGGGAGTGGGCGGTAATGGCCAGACACTCAGCGGGAGCGGCTCAAGAAAACTCTAGGCTGCACATCAACACACGCTAAGTTTTTTTCGCACTACCCCATCTCCACCCCAATTATTTGTGCCGTTTCGTTCTGTGACAGCACATATAGGACAATTTTGAATGTAATATGACTGTTTATTTGTTGTAATATTGACATATTAATTGACTGTAATATGTCTTTGTGTTGGCATTTGCGTTGTTTCAATGTTTCTGTCTCCCTGCAGCATGGTTACAATTATTCTTTAATTTAATATTCATCAACCCTACTTTGTAACTGTTACCTTCATGTTACTGTTATTTTTGGCCAGAGATTTGGCTGAATTTTGAATGTGCTTTATTAACAGTTTAAATAAAAAAGCTGAATTGTGAGTTTGTGTAACTGAATTTTTAAAGGTCAATACTGCTTAGAAGTGAAAAGAAAACAAACAAATCCGAAAGAATCCGAAAGGGCTAAAAATAAATCCAAAAAAACGGAATTTGAAAAAAAAAATAAAACGGAATTTGAGAAAAAATCAAACGGATTTCATAGGGCCCTACATGTACAACAAGAATTAGACCTAGTTAATATTTGCACTTGCTGTACTGAAGCCATTGTAATTCACTGAGTTTCCTTCAGCTTTTTTGTCCATCTCCGTTTGTTTCCCATGGTGGTGTTGAAGTTTTACACTTCGTTGACTCTTCATGCATCTTAACCTCTGGATGAACTGCGGGGAGTGGCTTTTAAGAGCTTCTTGAATGGCTGATGTGTTGCCTTTATGTCTGGGTTAAAACACTTTGCCATGGCTCTGATGTGCAGAATGGATATCTGAAATTGATACCCGAAAGACACCTTTTCCTTCTTTAATAAAGTACTGCATGATGATAATCCTGAGCAGGTTTACATTTGCTTTTTTCCATCTATCCAAAATCAAGTGAACCATATCCCCAAATATATAGAAGTAAATGAATCTTGCCTCATGATTACAAGCAGATATTTTAGACACATGGTGATGTCATCGTATAAAAGGCCTGTCATTGCCTAGAGGTGCTACAATTTGATGATGAAGACATTGTTTTTGGGAAAGATCACCATCTGTTTCACCGCAATTGCTTCTGACTGTGCTACTAAACTGAAGTGGAATGATCAAATCAAGAAATCCGTTTTTTAGCCAGCAGCCACAGTTTGTCAACAGTCATGTTATGTTCTTGCAGTGGTATGATTGCTGTGACAGTATTAAACTAATCACACTTGTATACTTGTAGTTAGACTGCTATGTGTGCCACCCAAGTGAGAATGGGAACTGGGAGTTGTTTGCTTGAATATTTCATGCTGTCGGTCATTTGGCCTAGGTCGTTTGAAAAGCCCATCTGCCTCTTGCAGTCAGACAGTTTTGTCCTGGAGGTTAGCAGCTGGTCAGAGTCTAATGCTTTTAAAAATACGGGCTCAGCTCCTCAGAGTACTTGAAATTGAGCAATTTGGCGTTTGTATCGGAGCTCTTTTGTTTAAGACAACATATGATTTGAACTGAACTGGCTCATTTTAAAGGTCTTTTGAAAATATGTGCTTTCCTTATACATCTCTAGTGTCTGTACTGCTTTTGATGAACCAGTGTTATTTTAGTATCATTTATATACTAAGGTATTTGTTCATAGTTTGAAAATTTTGAAGATTTGAAACAGTAACAACACCGGGATAAACATGATTTGCTTCTTGATATTATTGTCTGGTGTTGAGTGAGTCATCACTATTTTTGACCCATTTTTCCTGAAGATTTTATATCTGTGTAGCCTATATCTGCTGAATAAGATTATAGTACTTCATAGAAAACCTTAAAGCTAATAGCGTGGATGAAAAACCACATGTTGCAGTTTTGATTTCGTAGAGTCTTTAAACTCCTTTTCCTGTGTACATGGGGAAACTTTTGCTTTCTAAAAAGTAATGCCAAGCATGTGATGTAATATTATGATGTACTTATCCAAAAATGTGATCTAGTTTTGATCATCTTAAAACCTTTCATGCTAGGTTCAGCCAAAAATGACGCGACTTCTCTGCAGACTTCGCTTCCTCCTTGATTCTAGGTCAGGACATGGTGTTCATCATCCGTACTGCCGTTGCCTCAGAGGAAAGCTGTTACTCAAATGTGCTTCGCTATGCAATAACCCCCGAGTTGTCATGGAGATTGTTGTCATCCTGGCAGATGTATGCATGCATACATGTGTGTAGCAGCCCAGCTTTTTGGAAAGTATGTTTTATCTCCGTTTCTTACTTCAGTTTACTCAATCTTTAGATTTTTGCATGTTGCAGAGATTCTCATATTTCAATAACTGAGCGGAAATATTCAATTCAAACGCAGATAATCTGAGAGCCGGCACTCTGCCTGCTTCATCCTTTCAGTTTAATCTCAAATGATAGCTGCTATCCAGCATAGAGCAGCTTGTGTTATTGGGGTCACTGGAAAATTCCACTGCGAGTTCTGAAAAACATGATTATTCTCTGGGAATTCTCTTTTCCTGATTCCAATACCTGGACCTGCTGAGAGGGACATACCACAGATAAAATATCCTCATGCTATTTCGGCCCAGATCATCACACGCTAAAGATCCTACCAAGATACTGTGAATTTCTTGGTGCAGATCTCTGATTCGAAAGCGCTGTAGAATTTATCTAACATGCTGTTCAGAAATTCCACTGGGTCTGCAGAGCGTGTAGAAGACAGGCGTACAGTGATGTCTTTAGTGAGGGAAAGGTGCAGAGACAGAGGAGGGAAGGGAAGACCACTCATCCGGCTCACGCGTCGAGTAGCCGAATGCCCATATAAGGGCTTGTGACTCCATGGCAGAGTCCCTGTGGGGTATGTTCATGCCCTGTCCTCAGGTTTGAGGGGGGGGAGGGGAGTGTGAGCACTATGCACACTGACAGATGGGAGTCGAGCCAGAGGGAGGTAGTTCTTTATCTCCCTCTCTGTCTGTTAGAAGGTCTGGCTTTATTAACACTGTTGCGATGCGTGAGGGCAGAAGAGGGCGATGTATTAATTGGGATCGCTGATCTTAATCTTCTAGAAGGAAACGCCGTCCGGTAGTACCACTGTGTGCTGAAGGGGGAAAGCTCATTTCAAGCTTCTCTGGGGAAAAAAGGTCAACACATGTTGATATCAGCTCGTCTTTTGTCAGCGCAGCTCAATAGAGAGCTGCTTTGTGGATGACTTTATCATGAAGGCAGCTTCCTTTTTCCTTGACAAATGGATTGTTAATTTGGTAGCTTAAGGGCGTTTGTGTGACAAGTTTTTTGCTTTCGTCATGATCATTCTTTGCATGAATGCCTAGTGTTTGTTGTTTGAATGTTTTTTTCCTTTTCCATATGGTTGAAGATGTAAGCACTTGTCTATGATGTGTTAAAATACTTATTTTAATTAACCAACGAAGGCCATACTATGCAGAACATTTCTGTAGAAACATTGCTGTCATTTGCATGTGAGCCTCTTTAGAGAAAGTGTCTCTGCTGGTTCCTGCCCTCCAGAGTGTTTTTGGGTTGCCATTAGTTGCATTTAGCTGGAATGTCTCTAGATATTTAATACCCCAGTTAACATGAAACAGCTGTAAAGTGCATTTTAAATCTGATAGTGAGCTATCCACAATGAAATACACTGAATAGACTGATTACTATGTCATTGTTTATATGTGTATAATCATTATATATATATATATATATATATATATATATATATATATATATATATATATATATATATATATATATATATATATATATATATATGGGGTAAAGTAGTGGCATAAAGACAAACAAAATATTCAAAACCTATTTTTGAAAGTATATAGCTCATATTGCAATTTTTGTTGAAGTGACATGTTCCCACAACCAAAACTGATACAGTCATGCTCTTTATATTGTTGTTATTGTCTTTAAAAAAAAAAAAAAATCACAAAATTAGTTACTTAAACAGGTAGTTAAGTATAGCCAGTTGTAGTCATCATATGTATTTGTGTTAAAAAATGACTGGGATAAATAATGTGAGCTAGTTTAAAAAGGTAAACAATTAAAATATTTATTATTATTATTAATATTTGAAATAAAATGATATATCTACTTTTATAATTATACCTGTAAAGTGCACATTTAAAAAAGTTTTTTAACAGGTATGCAGAAAATAGATGTTTTTAGTTTTCTGTTATTCTGTTCACATTAAACAATATGAAATTTTAAAATAGATTATTTTTTTAAATATATTTGATACATAATATATTTGTGTTTAATGTTATCATAATAAAAAAAGACACTAACCACTTCACAATATGGAGATAATATATGCATATATTATGCCCTGTATGTGTTAAATTTTGCTGTTGAACTATAGTGTAGTTTTAAGAGCATATCTGTATTTATTCCTGCTGTGCTACGTAAAGTTGCAAAAGAAGTGGCACAGCAATACTAGATCCCAGTATAAACACCTACATAATGAGAATGATCTTTGGCGCAGCTCACTTGCAGTGTAACAAGCATTTTGAATTACTTTGAATAACTTTGAAATCCTGTGTGACCTTACACTCAAAACATGTTATATTACACTAAACATTGGATTTTGTTTTTCTGTCTAGAAAATTTAACGAGAGCTTAACCCAAAATGTTCAACATTTCCTGAGTATTTGCTTTGCTGATTTTTTTATTGCATTTCAGCCATAACACATAACCAATAAACCTTTACTTTTGAAATGAGCATCTCTATGAAATGTTTAAACCTCAGGTTTAAAGAAAGAAGTTCATATTTTATGCCATTTGATTGGTTTGATTTTTCCCATTAAACACAACTTGACAGATTTGCTGCTCTGTCTTCTATTTTTCAGAATCAAGAAGAAGTGGATGATCTAAAAGGAAGCATACGTTCTCCTCCAGAAAAGGTAACACTGAGGCATCCTGTTGATTATGGCAATATCAGATTTATAGTTATATCTCATTTCGATTAGGCTTGTTTGCAGTGTCAGCATAGGTTCAATTAACTCTGCTCCTCTTGCCACAGTATGTAGCATTTCCTTTTTGTGTAAGCAAATGAGCTTAGAAACACAGTCAGACATTATTACAATAAACACAACTACTGTAAACTCTGATTGAGAGCTGTGGTTTTCATACTCCACAAAGCAGGAAGTGTTGTGTAGGCCGGTGCCTCTCGTAACATGAGGATTTGATAAACACAAACACGGTCACTGTGGGAACCCCATTAGGAAGTGAATAAACCAGTAATTTGTGAAGTTGTAAATATTGCGGCTGTATGCTAGACCTGAACAAGAACAATCTCTGTTTAAGCCCAGCCGAGATGCAAAAGTTCATTTACTGCTCTGTTTATGAGCTGCTCAGCAGGCAGAGGCTAACAGAGGTCTTTTCAGCCATGGATAAAGTGGATTATTGTTTGGCTCGCATGGCCTCTAATTGCAGCATACATGGTTTAATTGCGAAGCACAGAAGCTTTTGATTTGATCTAATTCCAGTAGCCATGGGGGTCTTAACGGTATTGTATGTACATCCAGTGCAGGGCTGAACTTAAAGGGATAGTTCACCCAAAAATAAACATTCGGTCAGCTTGTTATTCCAAACCTATATTAATTCCTCTGTTTTGCAGAACATAAAACCTTTTGAAAAATGATATGTCCATACAATGGATATCAATGGGCTCCACCATAAAACACATGCAGCTAGTACTAATATCATTATTAAAATTAGTCTGTTTGGTCTTACTCTATTTTCTTTAAACAGGAAGTTGTTTTGTGTGACACTCCCTCACCAACTTTCCTGGTTACTCCGGTTTAAAACATCCACTCGTGCCCCTCATCACACTACACCTTTTTTCGTACTAGCTCTCTAAAGCGTGTAAGAACACTTGTGAAAGGTTTGTCAAGGAACAAGGTTTTCATTACACTGCCAAGGACCCTCCAGCATTTTTACACCATAAGGTCACCCCATTACCAATGCAGGTCAAGGCCTATGTGTGTGCATGTGTTTTGAGATGCATTTGTAATGGGTTTTTTATATGTAGTATGTGGGCAGTGTGCTGGATTTGTGCGTGTCGTGCTGTGATGATTCATTCTGTATAATGAATAGAGTTCATAGTGAAGGACACACATGCACGCTCACACAGACATGGCTTAGAAATGGGCTGAATGTTCTGTGCCCGCTTTGTTTCACAGCCACCAGAGTGACAGTTTCTCATGCTTTTGCAAGTGCAGTTGTTCCGATGGTTGGAGCACTTTATGTTTGACAGGAAGCTCGTTTGAATCGCCTGCACTCATGTGTGGTGGTTAACCACATACAGCAGAAACGGTATTGTCTTCACATCCTCTTGCACATAAGAGCATCTGGAGGATCACACTGACTTGTGGATGCAACCTTGAGGTCGCAGTTTTTATTCTGTTTGCATTTTTGTATGTTTTTATTTTTTGTTTTTTTTTGGTGACTTATTAAATGTGCTACACACTCAACCACCAATTAATTATTTATATATTCTAGCTGAGATTCATGAAAGTGCCAAAAATTGTTACCACTTCAATACATCTGCTGTTAGAAGCTATTGTTATCGTGTGCAATTGCTCCCTCTGCGGGAGCAGTGAAGAATCACATGCACTGCATGCATTTTAAAGTCACCATGAAATCAAAATTTGACAGTTTAAAAATAATAATGGGTTTAATCTATTTAAGAATGTGCAGTTATAACTTTTAATGATTATTTAGCATAGCCGGTTGGCCATAGCCATATCAGTAACTATACTCAGTAAAGTGTTTTAAAACAGCTCTTATAATCTCATTTGAAATATCATATCAGCATATCAGAGCATTTCAACTATTTTATCCTCTGGCTGAGAGTACATATGAGAAGGGCTAAGTGAAACTGACCTACGAGGAAGAAAACCAGTATCTCCTATTTGCTATTACCAGCATATTCTTTTTATCTGCTAGTTATGTGCCAATTTAGATTACTTAGATTCTCTAGAACATCAGTGTTAAACAAGTATATTAAAGTTCTAATTGCAGCTCTTATCATTTTTGCTTTGACCTGTAATGAAGTCACTGTTTATTGGTGATTTTAAGGTTTCTGAATTAGATTTTTCTTTTCTTTTTTTATTTAGTTGACAAGGACATTGTACATTAATAAAACATTCCTGTAAATGTACCAGAATTAGCCAAAGGCTATTTTTTTATCCGTAGTCCTCTAAAGTCATCCTAAAGAAAATGTTAATTAAAATACATACTAGAAAATGTAATAATTACACAATACAAATCATACAGTAGTCTATTGAAAACAATAAGATCAATTAAACAATGCAATGCAAAAAATATACAAAAAATAATAGGATAGCTAGCAGATATAAAATTCTAGTGTTGACAAATCTGAGTGAGTACTAATTAACCAATTCTTCAATTGAACCCTAAATAAAGCATATATGTCTAGATCTCTTATAGTTGTCAGAATAGTATTCCATTCTTGTGCAGCTTTGACAGAAAAAGCAGACTGACTAAAATTACTTCGTCTAAGCGGTAATACAGTCTCCTCTTAATGCGCCTCTTGTAGAGCGATAATCAGTTGATCTAATACGAACTAACTGACCAAGAGGGGGAGAAGATAAACCATAAATAATTTTATACATTTGCATACTTAATTATGTATATTTAATCATTTTATTTCATGCAATTGTTTCTTATCGTTATATCTTGATTAGGTTTCGCTGGAATGGGTAATCTTCTAAAAGTCCTTACAAGGGAAATAGAAAACTATCCACATTTTTTCCTGGACTTTGAAAGTAAGTTTTGAGAAGAGGTGGAGTCTGGGGTTGGCAAGACTCTATAACCAGCTGTTTTTTTCCCCAGCAGTGGCAGGAGGAGCTGGACTGACAGTCTCAAAGCTCTTATAAGACAGCTTTCCCTCGTTTTCCCTGAAAGTTTATGCTTCCTGATATCCAGAGCTGAAGCTTTGTCTAAAGTGTGTCCTGCGAATTAACTAGAAGAAAAGTGCTGATTTCTCAGTGATTTCTTCAAGTAAAAAGGAAACGCAAAAACAGTTCAGATTCAATTTTGAATTATTTCCATGTTTGCCATGAGAAGTTGAGGGAATTCTGTGTTTAGGAGCATGAGACTTTGCAGAATCACTCTTCAACGCTCAGTGTGACATCCTGTGATTTTATTGTCTTTGACGTTCAACACCTTTCTCTTTTCTGTCTTTCTACCTTTTCCCTCTTTCTCTTCTTGCTTTTCTGTTTCAGAAACCAAATGGGGAATCTGTTAAAAGTGCTCACTTGCACAGAGCTTGATCAGGGGCCAAACTTTTTCCTTGACTTTGAAAGTGAGCAGAGCTTTTGCCTGGCCTGGTGTCTGTCACTTTTTCCAGCTACTAACGTTTTGCAAGTACCATTGTCAGAATTGCCCTTGCAAATCTACTCGTCACAACGCAACAGCAAAACAGAGTTTCACAATGCTTTTGCATATGCAAATACTTTGTGCAAATGAGTTTGAGCGGGCAAGTAGTTAGGATATTTTATCTTTTTTATATGCCATCTTTAATTCTAAGAACTCAAATTGCAAATACAAAGATATTTAAATCTTTTCTTGAAAATCTAAAAAAACAAAAAAAAAAAACTCAATCTGATTTGTTGTTGGCAAATGTGCATGACTTGACAATCAGTATTTGTAACTAGCCACATATCCAATATGGCTAGGTATGTCTATGTAGCATGATACTTTCTCTGAAAATGATCTCCTTACTTTTTGCTGCTTCTGCTTGTTCTATTATATTTTTCCAATCTATGTTTGTCTCATTCTGAAATCTCAGCTCTTTCGATCCTTTACCTATATACTTATTCTGTAAACTTTGAAATCCTCTCACTAAACATTGGATTTAGTTTTTCTGTCTAGAAAATTTAAAGAGAGCTTTACCCAAAATGTTCAACATTTCCTGAGTATTTGCTTTGCTGATTTTTTGATTGCATTTCAGCCATAACACATAACCAATAAACCTTTACTTTTGAAATGAGCATCTGTATGAAATGTTGAAATATCGGGGAACCTCTGGTTTAAAGAAAGAAAATGATTTTTCATATGAAAATATCACCTCATTTATTTGTTTGTTTGTTGTGATTATACATTGCTCCTAAAAATATTTGAGTGCTTAAAGGAACACTCCTCTTTTTTTGGAAGTAGGCTCATTTTACAACTCCCTTAGAGTTAAACACTTGAGTTTTACCGTTTTTGAATCCATTTAGCCGATCTCCGGGTCTGGCAGTAGCACTTTTAACGTAGCTTAGCATAGATCATTGAATCGGATTAGACCATTAGCGTTCGGTCATCAAAAATGACCAAAGAGTTTCGATAATTTTCCTATTTAAAGCTTGACTCTTCTGTAGTTACATTGTGTACTAAGACCGACGGAAAATGAAAATTTGCAATTTTCTAGGCTGATATCATTGCGCCTGCTGCATCCATGGTATGGCAGCAAAGTTCCTTGATTATTACGCCGGAATGAGAGTATAGTTCCTAGCCATATCGGCCTAGAAAATCGCAACTTTTAATTTTCCTTCAGTCTCAGTACACGAAGTAACTACAGAAGAGTAGAGTACAGAATTTTTTTGCGAGTTGCTGATGGTCTAATCCGATGATTCAATGATCTATGCTAAGCTAAGCTAAAAGTGCTACTGCCAGACCCGGAGATCGGCTAAATGGATTCAAAAACGGTAAAACTCAACTGTTTAACTCTAGGGGAGTTGTAAAATTTCCAAAAAAAGTGGAGTGTTCCTTTAAGCTTCAATTTAAAGTATGAATGTCATTACATTACATTACATTAGATAACAAAATATCAAATCAAGTGGCATTTATTTTGAAGAAAAATAACATTAACTCACATTTGAAGCAAAACATTTCACCAGAAGTTCATGTGGTTTTAAACTCCAAAGCAATTGATCTGCTGATCAAAATTGACATGTTTGGTCACTTTCTGGTTGTCAAGTTTGGTGGTGGTTGGGTGTTGAACTGGAGACTAACCAAAAAAAATAATGACTTCATACATGCATTTTACTTCACTACTAAAAATTGTGTTGTCGGAAAAAAGGCTGTAATTTGGAAAATTGGAAATGAAGATCTGAGCTCTATAGCTCTGTTCTCTGGTTTGCAGTTGACACTTGGTTTGATATGATATCTAATGCTGTGAAATGCATTGCATGTAATAACTAGTGGTTGGCAGTGCGTAATGTAGTTTATTTGTGTCAGATGCACAACCGACAGACTGTGAGCGAGAGGTGTGGAACCAGGTGAATGCTGTTCTCCAGGAGTCAGAGAGCATCCTGTCCGGCCTGCAAGCCTACAAGGGGGCGGGCCAGGAAATAAGAGATGTACGTATGATTAATAGTTCCGCTTTGGCTTTGTGGGTCAATCAGTTGTATTTAATGGCATTTTGTGGAGTATATTTCTAATGCCAGATTAAATCATGTGACTTGTTTGACATTTTAGGCAATACAGAATCCTAATGACATGCTGCTTCAGGAGAGGGCGTGGAACTCTGTGTGTCCCCTTGTCATCCGCCTAAAGAAGTTCTATGCTTTTTCATTGAAACTAGGTACACTATTCATATATAATTACTAGAGGTGTAACGGTTCACCAAATTCACGGTTCGATTCGATATGATACAGTGGTGTCACGGTTCGGTAAATTTCGATACGGGGGGCGGGGTAATTGGTTACGTCGCAGTGTTAGAAATATTTCTGTTTTAAAACATGAAGGTAAGCCAATGGATATCACACAAGCACACAAACTTTGTGCAATATTTATGCCGGTGAACATCTTAATCTCAGTCAATTCACTATAAGCAGAAAGTGAAAGTAAAAATGGAATAATGGAGTAATGACGGAGCTTTCGGCATTTGATGCCGCTTATTCTCTCAGAGACAAATCTACTTCAACATATGCTGATAATGGTATAGCCGTTTTCATTTATTCCCTTAATATTTCTCTTGTGGCCCGTACATAGTGAAAAAAAAAAGTGAGAAGAAACGTATTTCGTGTTGCTTTTGAAAATCGGTGCTTGAAATAAAAGCTTTTTATTTCATTGATTTTTATTGATGACTGCAGTGTTAATATTTTAATTATAGGACTATAATTTAGCCTATTGTATAGCCTATTAGACCTGTTGAGGAGTAAATAGCCTAATCTTTTCCTCGCAGCGTGTCAGTTATGTGGTAATTATTGCAGGGCAAATTAATTGTAATTTTAATTTAATAATAAAAGTAACCTCATAATAGCCTAATAATAAGTCTAATAAAAATAAGAATGTAACAGGCCTACATTAATTGGAAATGCCAAATCCTCTTAATATTGCCAATAATTGATGTTTTTGACA
This sequence comes from Barbus barbus, assembly GCF_936440315.1. Classification (NCBI taxonomy): domain Eukaryota; kingdom Metazoa; phylum Chordata; class Actinopteri; order Cypriniformes; family Cyprinidae; genus Barbus; species Barbus barbus. The sequence continues at coordinate 22,971,963 of NC_136742.1, forward strand.
ATATCTCTGGCTATCGTTGATACAAGATCATCGTATTTCGACACACCACAGCAAGGGGAGGTTATCACTGGAAGACAGCACGTTGCCTGTTATGTTATTTGGGCTGCCTTGTTGAGCGCAGTGGCACTGAGAACATTTATATTTCACACACTTTAAGCTCTTTTATTTTCCAAACGTAATAGGGATTACACCGGCATACCGAACCGAAAGCCTCGTACCGAACGGTTCAATACGAATACGTGTATCGTTACGCCCCTAATAATTACATATGTCCACACATTTTCTCCTTAATGCGTAAAAACGTAATGTAAGCTCTGCATCTGCTTTCTTCTTCTCTTCCATGTAGAGGAAGCACTGCAGAGCCTTTTGGAGTCCCTGACGTGTCCGCCGTACACTCCCACTCAGCACCTGGAAAGGGAGCAGGCCCTCGCTAAACAGTTCGCTGAAATCCTGCATTTCACTCTCCGCTTTGATGAGCTTAAGGTGCCAGCTGCTTCACTGCTTTTGTCATGCACCTATTTTCATATTAGGGGAGTTTAAAAAATAAGAGGAAATGTATTGATTGCCACAGCAAATTCCTTTTTCAATTTATTTAACATTTATTTAGATGAGGATTCCAGCTATCCAGAATGACTTCAGCTACTACAGAAGAACAATCAGTCGAAACAGATTAAACAACATGAATGTAAGTGCAGGAACCTGAGATAAAAAGAATATTGTACACACCCTTGTGTTCATTTCTATATATTCATGTGTGTGTATGTGTGTTTTTCTCTATCAAGCTTGAAATTGAAAATGAAGTCAATAATGAAATGGCAAATAGAATGTCTCTGTTCTATGCTGAAGCCACTCCTATGCTGAAGACCCTGAGCACAGCAACGACAAACTTTGTGACAGAGGTACTGCTTGTTTCTACAGTAGTAATTTTAGCACTTTAATTCCCATCAAATATACTGTAGAAAAGTAATAGTTTGGGAACAGTTATTTATTTATTTATTTTTTGAAAGAATTTAAAGGGGTCATATGACACTGCTAAAATGAACATTATTTTGTGTATTTGGTGTAATGTAATGTGTTTATGCGTTTTAAGGTTCAAAAAACATTATTTTCCACATACGGTACATTGTTGCTTCTCTATACCCTGCCTTTCTGAAACGCGTCAATCTTTACAAAGCTCATCGTTCTGAGAAGCAAGACGTGCTCTGATTGGCCAGCTATCCAGTGCATTGTGATTGGCCGAATACCTCAAGTGTGAGACGGAAATGTTATGCCCCTTACCGTAATGTGATGCTGTGTCCCGGCGTGACGACACAAAAACAATAAAACCCATTATAAACAAGGCATTTATTGCATCCAGTGGGGATATAATTACTGATGTCGTTGCATTGCATCGCACCGTGTAAACATTACCATGCCTACATTTGTGATCAGAGAAACAACAACAGCAATCTCTACACTGCTCAAAACTCGCGTAGTCAGTAGCAGAAACGTACTTACAGGCTGTGAGTCAGAAGCGCCAGACTGTTCTTGCAAAGTTGGAATTGCCCCACTTTATAGAAACAGCCTTTGTGCAAGCCAGCACTGTAGGCTACTCTTCCAGGTTCAGGAAATGAGTAAAATGAGCTGCACAGTGCACACATTCTAGTATTTGGGTTGAACTGTTCTGGAACAGTGTTGTAAATACGACTTAACCACTGATTTCTAGTTGTGTCCTCTTTTGGAAGCCCAAACAAAATACTTTCACTTTCACAACGAAACACAGCATCTCCACAACATGGCGCCAGCGGCAGCAACAATACTACAGTGAGAATAATAGTTCCGCCGCCTTTCATTGGGCGGTGTTATGCAAATCTTCCCACACATGACGTAGACATGTGGGGGCGTGTTTAAATGAGCCATTTTAGGGAGATGTGGCAGAGTCTTAACTTTTATAAAGAATCTCTCTTTGGTTTTGAGGCTTTAGTCTTTGCAACTTCAGGGATCTTATCTATGCACAATCAGCTTGTAACACTCCAAAGAGAAGGGAAAACTTATAATCGCATCATATGACCCCTTTAATAGTTTTATTCTGCACAGATGCGCTAAATTAATACTAGGGGAATTATTTTTTTAAATTGTAGTAATATTTCACAATAATATTGCTTTACTGTGTTTTACTGTAGCATTCATTGAAGAGGTTTTTGAAAGGATAGTGTATGATAATCAATAAGCTACATGCATTGTAATTTTTGAGTGATTTATTCCTTTCATTCTTTCTCTGTAGAATAAGACATTACCTCTTGAGAACACCACAGACTGCCTGAGCACTATGGCAAGTGTATGCAAGGTCATGCTAGAGACACCGTAAGTACTCGGGCTGTACACTTCATATATGCCTTAACAGATGCCTTCAAAACAATCATGGGAAATTTATTCTGAAATGTTGTAGTTTGATTTTAAAATGCTCAAATATTTTAATGGGTAGACCGCTATTTGGGCATTCTTGTGTACAATAATAACTTGCTGATAACATCAATCTGTCCGCTGAAGGAAACCACTAGTGTGAGTCTTTGCATAATAACAGTTTCCTATGGGACATGGGCCTTCCTTATGGGGGCTAAACTAACTGAAATTGCAGAATGGTTTGAACATTCTGGAGACATTTGTACACTTAATTGTTTAACAGTCAAGTATGCTTTTTTTATTGACTAATCATTGATGACTGTGGAGTGCCTGTCTTGAAGTGTATTATTGTGGCATTATGCTCAATCTTTTTCCTCTGCTAACAGAGAATACACAAGTCGATTCAACAGTGAAGACACACTTCTGTTTTGTATGAGGGTGATGGTGGGGGTTATTATCCTCTACGATCATGTGCATCCAAACGGTGCCTTCAACAAATCCTCAAAAATCGATGTAAGGCTACATTCTCATTTTCTCAATCACCCAAAACTTTTTTGAATGAGTTTAAAATGGCTTTTTTCCCCATAATGTGATATACACTTTCTCTAGATGAAAGGATGCATTAAAGTCTTAAAAGATCAGCCCGCAGATAATGTTGAAGGTCTCCTTAATGCCCTCAAGTAAGTTTTCTTTCCTGTTCTTAAAAAAAAAAAAAAAGATGCTACAGCTTGTTTCAAAAATCATAAAATCTTTTTTTATTTTCCTCCAAAGGTTCACCACAAAACACCTGAATGATGAGTCCACTCCAAAAAATATCAGAACAATGCTACAGTAATGGTTTTAAGTGAAGCGGGTCAATATTCTGACCTTAGAAGATGTATATGTTTACATTTATTTAAGGACTTGATGTTAATACTTGGGTGTATTTACATAATCATTCCCTCCAAGTTACTGCAATGTAAAGAAAGCAGACCTTTATTCTAAACAAACTGCCTATACTGTCGACAGAAGCACAAATGAATAAAAACCAAGCAGCCTTATGAAAATTCATGAAAAAAAATTAATCATTTACAGTTTTGCTTTCAAATGAATAACTATGATCATGTTAACCAAAGGGGCTGATGCATTGGTTGTGAATTACAGTGAAATCCTATTGGCTAAAGTGTAGCCAATATTGAATGAGTAGTGTGGGATGGTTGTGCTTTTGTATTTTGTAATGATGAGAAAAGACAGTTTATAAAAATGCCATAATGTGATGTAACCATTTTTTTCTTTTTCAATTTTCTCCCAAATCTGTGGTTTGGCTGACGGTGGCAATATCAGCTTTTATTTTTGTTATTATGTGACGTGTGTTCTTTGTCTTTGTGCCTATTTGTTTCTAACACATTCGATACTCATCAATACAGCTTTAAAATCTGAAATAAAATTCACATTTTCATTATATTTTTGATTTATATTTGTGATTAATCTTCTCCCAGATAGAAAAAAAAATGGTCACTAATTTGAAGTCCTGCAGTAATATTTCAGGTAGCAACGTGTGGGTTTTTACACCTTTAATGTCCATTAACTAAAAGACATCAAAGAGTTTGTAAGATTTAAAAAAAAAAAATAATAATTAATACTTTTATTTAGCGATGATGCGCTAAATTGATTAACTGATCAGTAAAGACCTTCAAATTATTTTCAAAAGAATCCTGTTCTTTTGAACATTCTATTTATCAGAGAATGCAGAAAAATATATCAGTTTCCAAAAAAAAAAAAACAATTAAGCTGCACAATTGTTTTCAACAATGATTATAAGAAATGTTTCTTGAGCAGCAAATCAGCATATTAGAAGGATTTCTGAAGGATCGTGTGACACTGAAGACTGAATGGCTGCTGAATAATTCAGCTTTACTATCACAGGAATCAATTACATTTCAAAATACATTCAAATAGAGAACAGCTATTTGTAATATTGCGCAATATTGCAGTTTTAACTATTTTTGATCAAACAAACGCAGCCTTGGTGAGCAAAAGAGACTTCTTATAAGAAACATTTAAAAATCTTACCAATCTTGCAGCTTTCTAAATCTAACTTGACTAGAGAACCAAAACTTTGTAAGGACTCCGTTTAAAGTAGTAATTCCTGAGTACTGCAATTCACATTCATAATGTTACAACACTGGATGGCAGTGTTTCACCATGTTTCAGCATCATTTCAGCCCAAACAGGGTAAGCAAGCACAACATATTTTTTTCATATTCACTTTTATAATAGCAACCACTTTAATATTAATTACAGAAGATCATCAGAATCTTCTAGCAGAAATGTAGTTTTATTAGACTTTTCTCTAAGTCGTGACATATCCCAGTACACACGATTCAGCCTACATGATATCTGCATGATTCACGTTCTTATGAAACTCATAAATGCGGGCTCTGAATGCATGTTCATGTATTGGATGACTAGCCAGTTAAAGTGCTAATGTGTTTTTCTAACAGCTCAGAGCCACTAGAGGGTGAACTGAGAGCCATGAAAACAGGCCCTCCTCTATGCAGCGCTACAGCAAATGGGATTAGAAAATCCCATCTTTCTTAGTGGTCTCCCACTCTGGTCTTTAGATCAGGTCTGAAAACCTTCCTTCCATCTCTGTAACCATTAGAAGTAATCAGTTTTATAATAGTCTCTCAAATACAGTGCAGGCTGTGGTTAACGATCCTGTCATGAGGGTGTGTAATGTGTGTCCAGTGGTACGTATTTATTGAATATTTATTGTGAGGTGTAAAATCTTTCCCTGATTACGAGCCTCGAGATATGAATAAAATTAAAGTGAAATGATCCTTACCAAATGCAGTGGGGTGCATATTAGTGCCTCAAAGAAACGCAAGTAATTCTTATGGCCCAGGCCACAGGTTTAAAGAATTTCCTTTTCTGTTAACAACTGTTTATTGAATTTTATTCTGTGGAACAGTAGTACAAAACAAAAAGCAGCTGTACAAATTTAGAACCCACCCCAACCCATCTCACCCCCTGGTAGACTTAAAAAACTAAAATAAAAAATAATAATAAAAATATATTAATTCATATTAATAGATAAGCAAATAACAATCAAATGTTTTACAAAGATTTTAAAAAAGACATTAAAATCTGAATGCCATGAATGAACAGTTTTCACGTTAGATCCATGTATACGAGAAGTAGAGTTACTACAGTGACAAGATAATGTCCAACAAGATAACGTCCAACAAATACACAGTCCAGGTTCGTCTGTCCATTGTGTGAGGAGGACTCCAACGGCTGACCAGCACCTCCCTTGCTGCTGTGAGAGCAGCTAACAGTAAAGATCTTTGTTGGACGGACAAGGTGAAGTCCCAAAAGTTATTCATGAAAAAATGGCGTGGAGTCAAACATATCTCAGTACCCAACAAATATGATGTGAGAGCTCAAAAAGGTGAGAGAGAGGGGCACTCCCCCAAAAAAATGCAAAAACGTGCCTAAAACTCCTTGGGAACAGATTACACTTTGGAGAAGACGACAGATTCATATAAAAACGTTTCACTGGAGTCAAGTAAACCCCATGCAGCAATTTCCAATGAATCATTTGGTGATTAGGGTTTTTAGAAGACAATTTAAACATACCCCATACCTGATCGGAAAATAAAACATGCACATCCTCATTATGATCCTCAGCCCAAACAGTTGTAATAGATAAAGGTTTGTATGAATGCTCAAGAAGAAAGAGATAGATGACTGAAGCAGAGGAGGGAGACCCCTCAGAAGGAATGACTAGTCTGCGCAAAGAGTGAACAGGCAGCCGAGCGCTCCAAGGCACCCCATATACCGGCAGGGCCGATCAAATGCGCAAACACATAAAAAAGGAGGTGCCTGGCAGATTATATTGAGTTTTTTAAATGTAAGGATTTTAAACCACTATTATCATAGATATCTCCCAGAGTGTTTACTTTATTATGAGTCCATTGCAGACAATGAAACGGAGTACAGCCTGACAAAAGGTTATTATTGTGGAAAATAGGCGAATGCCTATGCCATTTTATAACGTCATTCAACATCCTTCCATGTGGAGAGGAGGTGGGTTACAATGGGGCCAAACCGAGATCTACACTGCCTAATCGGAACTCAAGAAAAAACAAGATGCATCAATTTATACGGATAAACAATAGATTCCTCAATTGCTCTCCAAGACACAGAAGCGTCAGGATCAAACCAAACTGCTAAAGGGTGGAGGGAAAAGGCTTGAGCATAAAATAAATAAAGAAAAGAAAGACCTCCATGTAATCTACATCGTTGTAAGGTAGTCAGTTTAATACGAGGATGTTTCCCATCCCATATATTCCATATATACCGTGAAACACACGCATCTAGTTTGTTCCAGTAGCCAGCCGGTGGAGCGAGAGGAATCACGGAAGAAAAGAAATTGATATGTGGGAGAACATTCATTTTAATCACCGATATACGGGACTGAAAAAAAGTAGGAAGACGAGACCAATTTTCCAAATCTGAGGATACTTTGGCTAGAATACCATTATAGTTTTTTGAGACGATTTCCTGCAGGGAAGGAAAAACATCTATCCCCAAGTATTTAAAGTTTTGAACCTTTCCTAAAGGCTTTCCTGTAGCTCAAATAGTAGAGCATGGCGCCAGCAACGCCAAGGTCATGGGTTCGATTCCCAGGGAAAGCAAGAAAAATGTCAAAACTGTAAGTTGAATGCAATGTAAGTCGCTTTGGATAAAAGCGTCTGCTAAATGCATAAATGTAAATGTGAACCAATGGAATAGATATAGAAAGGGACATGGAATCAATTTTAGAATTTAGGAGAAGTAAACATGACTTACTCCAATTAATTTAAACCCAGAGAGAAATCCAAAATGGTCAAATAAATTCAGCACATGAGGAATAGAATGTGACGGGTTCTCCAAAAACAATAAGATATTGTTTCAAAATCTGAAAAAATCTGAAAACTTCAAGAGATAGGTTGACAAAACAGAAAAAGTAGGGTCAGGAGCACAAGGGGCATAAACTGAGAGAAACATAAAAACAATAGTGGAGAATAGGAATATTGTATGTTATTCTACCATTTGTATCACAACCTTTCTCTAAAATAGTAATATTTAAAGTCCTACGCACCAATATTAGGACACCCTTGGTTTTAGTATCCGAAGATGAGTGAGATACCACTTCATAAAACTTATTATACCTTCGTATATCCTCCTCTTTCAAATGGGATTCTTGAACTAACACTATATCAATCTTTCTTCTTCGCAAAAAATCCAGAAAACCTGTATGTTTCTGAGGGCCATTTAGGCCATTAATATTACAATTCAGAATATTAAGGTCAGTCATAGGCATCAAACAGAATTACTGCATAATAAGACAAAATACAAGTTTGAAAATAAAACCAGTTGAGTCAACCATTAAAGCACCCCCCACCCTCCCCGTTACCATTAAAACAAAAAACACAGTCCCATGAACTATGGCAGATCAAACCAAGAACAAACCTTGATCTGCCAGCACCCCTTAATATGGTCCGTGGCGTCAACAAAAACCTGCTCATTACTGTAGCACCAACATTTGGCCCCAGTCACATATCGACTAGGTAGTATTTCTATTGAAAAAAAATAAATAAATAAGAGAAGAGAGATAAAGAATACAACTAAAACAAATACAATATCATAATCAGTAAGCAATACTGTATGCACAATGAACTATGAATTAAGAAGTGAACATTAAAGTGAACAGTGAAAGACACAGACACCTAACTATTTAGAGCATCTCTTCTCCGATTATACAGCAAATGTCCAGCTGGAGTTCACTGAGAGTTGGTGGATGAATGGGATCTGAGAAAATCTCTTGCTGCTTCTGGGGAGTGTAGCATTTTAGGTTCACCTCGACTGCAAATGACCTTCATCGTTACAGGATAAAGGAGAAATTTCTGGATTCCAGCATCTCTCATCTCCTTCCTAATTGGCGCAAATGCACTACTTCTTTTTGCGGTGACCGGAGAAAAATCTAGAAAGAAAGACAGCGTTGCTCCATCGGAAGTTTTCACCTGGGCATGAAGTCTGGCGGCCTGTAGAATGAGCTCCCTGTTCGTGTACCACAGCAGTTTCAGGGTTATTGATGGAAATACAATTTCCTTTGTTCCAATCAATCAGCAGGGCAGAACACAATTATTGGCATTGTGCTCTAATGTTGCTCCAAAACTATATGACTTTCTAATGTGGAGCACGAAAGAAGATATTTTGCATGTTTGAAAAATGGAAGAAAACATACATTGTATGTATTGTCCATACAAAGGAAGTCATTGGAACTAAAAACTTAAAGTGTGATTACTTCTTTAAAATATCTTTTGTGTTCTACAAAATAAATTCATACAGGTTTTGAATGACATTGTAGGTAAAAGATAACGGAATTTTCATTTTGAGGTGTAGCTACTATCCCTTTAAGTTGCTGCATAATAAACGTGTAAACCATTTCCTCTATTTGCAGACTTTAAAGCAACTGTATTTAAGTTTTTAACCTTGAAGTCAGTTTCAAAATCATTCTGATGGTACATTAGCATTAGCACGACGACAACAATATATTTATGAATGCACTCACCAAACTGTAGGGTGCTCCAAAATCTGAAAAACTACATACAAACATAAAAAAACTACATTCCACATATTTAAAAATCATGAAAATATTCAATTTCTGAAAAAATGGCAATCGTTAAATTTACCGAAATCATTGCTTATTAAATAGGGATGTTTTGGATCAAAGTGCCCAAGTTATTATAAAATCATCTGATATTTTGTGATTCTGTAATGGAATGATCTCTTAATTACATCCTAACAGATATAGCTTTCAGTGCGCTTGAAGTGAATCATTCTTAACATTTAAATGTCAGATTTTTAATGTCAAAACATGAAAAATATTACAGTAAAATATCCTTAGCTATTTCTGAAGGCTTTCCAGTTGAGCAATTAGAACAAAGATATAGAAATAAACTGATTCGCAAACCTTTCCATTGCACAAAGGGTCTTTGTGATCTTTTTACAAGTATATAATGCCCTTTATACCGCCATTCACATAAAACAAAACAGCGCTTCTCTGTGTGTGTTTGAGAGGAAATCAAATGCAGTGTTTTGCCTGTGGGGAGTTAACCGATGCGAAAGCAGCTGGGTGTGACAGCGCAGAAATTGGAAAAGAAAGGGTATTTGAGTGTTTTGAATACAATATTTAAGTATTCACAGCACATACTCAACCACTGGGGATATGGATTATGTGAACAACTTGAATAGCTGATCAAATGTTTTCTCCATGGATGGGAGAGCACACTGATAAGAGCTTTGGTCTTTGGGCATAAGCTGCAGTTTCAATCCATCTGTTCCTGCCCACAAATGAACTCCTATAATCCAGTTCAATCTAAAGTAGCTCCTATTGTGTTCTTTATGCAGTCTATCATTTGAATCCGTGCCTTTATGTGTATAGTTGAATTATATATATTTTATATATATATATATATATATATATTTCAAGCATCAGCGCTGCAGTAAGTGTATTTCAGTATGCTTGTCTTGGAGTTGTAGTCAGTGTCTCATTCTGTTTTATTTCTTCAGTAGTGGTTTGTTTATTTTTTAAGAGTTTATAGAAGAGCTTAAAGCAAAAGTGAAAGCTCTTTGTGCCGTGAAACCTCAAGATCCATCAGGTTCAGTCAAACTTGGAAGAACTTGCTCACAAACTCTCTCCTTCTCCTGAATAATAGATTCCTCTTTCTGAAATATACATGAAAGCGTTCATTGTACGCTCTATCTGAATTGTGGCTTATTACGTAAGCAGTGGCTTGATGAATGATACATACCCAATTCCATCTTGAATTATGTTGCATAACTGGCAAGATGCATACGGAGACCTTGGGGCCTCCTTCTTTTCCTTTGATTAAAACAAACAGCTTTTTTTGTTCTGCTGCCACACATTCCTGCGTTTTTTTTCATACCACAGCTGCCAACCGTCACGTAATGCTGGATAATTGGTGTTCTTGCTCCCTGCGTGGTTGGCAAAGTAAGGCCATGCTGATTTGTCTTTGTTTTCTAAAGAAGTAACAGCCATGTAATCACTCAATTAGATGGTGCATGGTGTTTGTTTGAAAATATTATTTGAGAGAAAGGAGCGTATTGCATCTGTCTAAATTACACTGAGCAGAATGACTTATTTTAATTGCATGGTGTAATATAATTGTGTATAAATTGTATCAGGTTTAATTATTTTGATTCCAGATGAAATTAGTCAAATGTGCTTAAACAGGTCATGTGAATGCTTGGCGTGTGTCTGTAGCCAATTACTGTTTAACAACTCAAAAGAGAATAACCGCGTTTGTGTGGCAAATGCATCAGGCTTGATGATATGACACTCATTACACTGCGTTCTGGAATGCTAGATTCTGATTGGTCAATTGTGGCATTCAGCAGTCTGGTATTTCCTAATAATCACTGTTTCCTATGGCAACGCAGTATATCAGGCTGCTCAGGTAATGCTGACCACACCTTATAGCTGCATCCTAAATGATGCACTTATACACTATGTACTTATGCACTATGTACTCAATCATGTAGTGTTTGAATTATATAAGGTTATTCTGTCATTCATAATCGGAGTCTGATAGCCCCTCCCCTATCGCTACGAAATTAAAGCTGTGACAGTTGAGTGCATGAAGTGTCCAACATTTTCTGGTTTTTCTTGGTTATTTAAATGCATCATCCGTGTATTTAAAGTGCACTCTTTCCTTTTTGGAAACTCGCACTAGTCATACTACAAAACGTCAAAGAATAATACATAAGTATGCGATTTGGGACACACCTTATGATTTTTAGGGGGCATTTACGCGACACCGTTTACTAAAACAGAAAATAAAAATGGAAAACTTTATACGTTTTAGCCATTCATTTACACAACAACTGCGTTTTGGGGGGCTGAAAACGCAAAATTTGAAAATGGGTTTCAAAGTGCAAGTCTTGAAAATAATACTATTATTATCTCAGTGTAAACTACAAAAACGTGAATTTGTGAAAACGGCGATGTCTTGCGCATACGTATTATATGTTCGTATTATTATACGTATTGTATGTGCACAGGCACGTAGTGCTTCTTTACAAAGTGACATTACTGGCCTGGCGTGTATAATACAGTGTTTTTAGTCTTTTTTATGGATCTGTGCGAACAGGGATCGTTTTGACAATGTTGTCATCTTCATACGAAACTTTTCAAAAACGCTAAGGAAAAACATTTTAGTTTGACATTTTTGTCATGTGAATGTACCTTGAGCCATCAGTTTATCTTTTACTTCAAAATGTATCTTTTAATTCAATGTGTTACTTGATTCTTTGTAATTAATAGTAATATTCACTAGCAATTTCTAAGTGAAATTTTTTTCTACGCCTTTTGTCCTCTTATATCTGAGAGTACTTTTACACGACACAGTACTAAAAACAGAAACGTTTATCCTTTGCGTTTTTGAAAAGTTTTGCGTACAGACGAAAATTTTGTCAAAATATTCACACGGATCTGCAAAAAAAGACTAAAACTGCTGTGTTATGCATGCCTGGCCAGTAGTTGGCGATGGCATACATACTACACTACGCGCTTGCATGCATTTCTTAGACTGAATTTCACAAATTGACTTTTTTGTGGCTAAATAGCTGTGAATAAAAAAGTCTATTTTAAGTTAAAAATGGTGTCATGTAAACACCCCCTAAACTGGCTTTATTTTTACTTTTCTTGTATCACACAGCATTTGGTTTTTCATACAAACGCAGGTAGTGCCATTTTGCAACAAAGTTGTTGTTTGCAGTGAAAATGACCTCACAGCAGGTCTTCAGTTTTAATATACGATAATATTACAACAGTATTTGTGTTGTTGCTATAGGCTGTTTGTTTTGTACATTTTATTAGACTGTCTTTTTCTTAGCAGGATTAAGCTTTAAGAATTAGATTTTTTTAAATGTTATTATAAAATAATTTCAACTCAATTTCATGTCCATGCATATATGCAGTGTGATAGAAGAGGTAATGTACAGTCATCTGGTCAATATCGCTAATTAACACATAATCCACTTAAACCTTTCTCATTTGGAAAGGTGTGAAAAGCACTGCAAGAGAGCGTTCATATTCCACATGCATAGCTATATGTATTAATCATGAATGAGTAATCAAGACATTCACATTTACATTTCAGCTCTGTCAGTGAACTGTGCGAAAGGACGGATTATAACAGTAGGCACCTGCGAAAATGTGTGGGAGCATTTTATTCACGTATAACGTCAACCGCCTCCATGATCGCCATCTGATTCAAGGTCAGTTTCTAGCTGTAATTGTCAGTCACTTCTAAGACACAAACCAGATTCGTTTTTTTCTCTCGCAATGGCTTTGGTCCCATCATGTCTATCTCCTGAGGGGAATGACGCATCATTTTTCAAATGCATAGGGAATTTGTCATATTTGTCACGTTGAATTGATTCATTTTGCAAGCATAATAGCTGTATTATGCTCATTATAGCATAACAGGGCATGATAAATTATTTGTTGTTATCCACATCTTTGCAGTACAATCAGACAGAATGGATTTATCAGTAAACTGCGGTCACTGCTGGGTGTGTAAGTCCCTGCAGCGTGATCCTGGTTAGGCCTGCACCGTGCAACTGACTGCAGTGGGAAGGGATGGGTCTCCCAGCCGTATCCCGGAGTTCTCTGTGATTGGTATGCAGCACCAGATGCTCGTGTTCTGCAGTGTGAGTTTCTGAATGCTGGTGTGTGTCAGGGAGACGCACCGCAATAGGGCAGAAGGAAAAGTGTGTGTGTATGTGTGTAGCGGGTGAGGGGAATACCATGAAAAATGCGCGCACACACACATACAAAAAGCTCTGTGCTAGGAATCCCTTTCTGGAATTATCCAAGTCATCTGTCTGTCTTACCATGAGAGTACACTTTGAAAATCATTTTGCTCAGAGAGAGGCATTGAAAGGCCAATGTACAGTATATTTGCATGAGGGCTGGTCTTGTTTGTTTCCCGCAGTATGTGCCAAAATCCTTATCTATATAATAACACAAATACATTGTCATATTGCTGTCTTTTCAAATAATCGTCAGTCAAACATTAAGATACCTTGATATGAATTTACATTACATTTTTACCTCCAAAATTTTGAAAAGGTTGCAACAAATAAAGGTAATATAGAATAAAATACGTTAGTGACTAAATTTGTCAGGTTGATTAATATATTTAGGAAAATTATGCTAAATCATAATTATAACATAAAAATTAATACTAATACTAAGTCAAAAATATGACATTGACAAAAAAAAATAATTGTCAAAATTGACATAAGTCATAATCATAATTATGACATTAAAAAGTCAGTTATGACGAAGTGTCAAAAATTATGATGTCATAATTCTGAGATAAAAATATCAAAAATTGGTGATAACGAAAAAGTTTAATTTTTGTCATCATTTTTACTTTGTCATAATTATGGCTTTTTATCTCATAGTTTTGACTTTTTTAAATGACTTTCTATGCTTTTCATGACATAATTCAGATTTACCAAAAGCATGTTTTTTCTTATGTGGTGGAAATGGTCTTCCAGCAGCTTCCATTGTGCACCGCTTACATACTCTGCTCTGAAATGTTGTGAACACAGATAAAAATAAAGAAAAAAGGAGTGATATAAACCAGTAAAAGAGTCATTACTGTTGGTCTACACATTAGCATTCTTAGAATGATGCTTGGCCAATCTAATTTAAGGAATTTTTAACAATGGCTCATTTATAACAGTCTGATACTTTTGAGAATTGGAAAACGCTATTCTTGTTAAAAAACGAACCATTGTTTCAGTCATTTTACAAATTAGCATGAATTAAGTTTCTTATTGTTTTCTAAGAGCTAGTATTTGTCTGAAAAATCCCTCCTTCGTGCCTGCACAATGCACACTGAATGACTGCAGTAGCCTCACACTGCTGACTTCAGTGGATTTTCTCTGAGTGCGGGTTGAACCCAATTAATCTTGAGGCAATAAATCCTCACCACTGCAATTTCCCCAGAAGACCTGCAGGGCTTCCCCCTCTTTCTACTTTTTTTTTTCTCTGTTGGTTATGTTCACTCTGTTGAGTGTTCTGTTCATTCTGTGTGTCTTTCTACTTTGTCCTACCCCCATTTACTCTCTTCTGTTGATACCTATTCCTCCTCCCCTTTTATATCTTTACATCTCCTCTCTTGCAGCATCCTGCTATCTTTTCTTCAGTTGCTCTCCCCTCCCTTCCTCCCTCCCCCCTCTCACTATCTTTAGCTTCTCCCTTGCAGCTCCCCTTTTTACTCTCCTGACAGTAGCTCTCTCCCTCCCCACTCCTCTTTCCCTCCCTCTATTCTGTCTCTTCTCATTTTACTTGCCTGTGTAGCTCCTGCACCTGTGGACATAAGGAACCCATGAACATCAACCTCAGCAGAACAATAAAAACCATATATATATATATATATATATATATATATATATATATATATAAATGTGTGTATAAATATGTGTGTGAATATATATATATATATATATAATATATAATAGTATCTGTATAAAATAAAGTAATGGGTTATATTTTATTCAGTCAGAGGCACTTTCTGCTTGTCAATCATTTTGTACATTCTCAGTCCATATATGGGAAGCCTGTTGAGAGCATGGTACGTGAACTTGGAGCAGTGTACATGAGTTTGGAGTGTGTGAACTCCAAAAGATTTTCATCGCTGGCGGAAGATGATGAGCTTGAAAACAGAGAGGCAGAGTGACAAGCCTTTGTGGCTTGCTTGCTTTGCTTTTGATTGACAAGTAAATATATTGCTTGGTCACCATGGTTACGCCAATGCGAATGGGTTGTAGAAAGAAAATGCATGTCTGAAAGCTGGAAAACATTACACACGACTTTTGCACAGGTTTGGCCCCCGATTTACAGTTTGGAGGAGTCCACACTAGCTGCCGAAAGTCAGAGCCAGTCAGCAGATTTTAGGCAGTCTGATTTGACAAATTTCACAGAAAATCAAGTAGTATATATTACCTTCAGACTGATTTCATCCAGTTGCATGATATCAAACATTTTAGATATTTAGAAGATATTAGAAAATGTTTTAATTTGTCATGCGAGGCAAATTATTTTTTGCATTAGTTTGTTGTGTTCAGAATGACCTGAAAGTCTGGTAGTGTGATCCTTAGACGATGATCCTTAGTCGATTAGTGTACGATGGCAAAGTTTTCTCTGTAACAATATCATTAAAATAGCATATAAATGCAATATAAATGCCACAGCCATATCACCCTGCAGCCAAAGACCGGTTGCTCACTGAAGCTAAGCAGGGTTGAGCCTGGTCAGTACCTGGATGGGAGACCTCCGGTGAAATCTAGGTTGCTGTTGGAAGAGGTGCTAGTGAGGCCAGCAGGTGGTGCTCACCCTGTGGTCTGTGTGGGTCCTAACGCCCTGGTATAGTGACGGGGACACTATACTGTCAAAAAGCACCGTCTTTCGGATGAGACGTTAAACCGAGGTCCTGACTCTCTGTGGTCATTAAAAATCCCATGGCACTTCTCGTAAAGAGTAGGGGTGTAACCCCGGTGTCCTGGCCAAATTCCCTCTACTGGCCCTTGCATATCATGGCCTCCTAATAATCCCCATACACTTGATTGGCTCAATGACTCTCTCTCCTCTCCACCTGTAGCTGGTGTGTGGTGAGCGCACTGGCGCCATTGTAGTGTGGCTGCCGTCGCATCATCCAAGTGGATGCTGCACACTGGTGGTGGTTGAGGAGAGACCCCCCCCCACACATGATTGTAAAGCGCTTTGGGTGTACAGCAATACACAATAAAGCGCTATATAAATGCATCATTCATTCATTCATTCATATAAAAAACATATAAATAAAATATATAAATAACATAAATAAACAAAGTCTGTAATTGCATGATGGCTAATAAAAATCTGTTTTTAAAAATCTTAAGTCCTGTTGTGTATTCCAGTCCTATCTGTTATAATGTCCTTCATGCCTCATAAACCAATTTAAATACACAGTCTTGAAAATTTTCTTCATATTTAAGGAAAGTGAGAAAATGTGGGTGGTCACTGTTGTGCTCTATTGATTGTTTACACTATGCAATTATTACTTGAGTGGGTTGGTGATTGTATGATATGCAGAACTGAATTTTCATAATAATTTTCTAGTATTCAAAGTTTTTATTCACTTTTATTATTTAGAAAGACAAGCCAGATAAATTGACATAAGGATATCCAATATATGCCTCTGCGCTTACACACCAACAATGGATAATTGATATATGTTGAGGCAGAGATGAGTAATGTTTGATGCATTATTACAGAATTAATTAACATCAACTTTGGTTATAGTATGATCATCATGCAATGCCATTATAATATTAACCTCTTATTAATTAAATGAGCTCAACAGTACCTTGCATAACCCTCTGCAAACATTTTATTTTTTGTCTGTTTACAAATTAAACATTAATATCAAACCTGTGGGCACGACACAACAAGCAAGCTGTTAGGTGAATTGTGCAACAGTGGGAATTCAGGCTCCCATGTGCACTTGGCAATAAAAAGTTTAGTACTATGCCTGAAGTCTCTTTATATTGTTGACAATAATACAGGAATAGCCTCTACTGGCTTCTGGGTGTTTACACAATCCACTTTTTTAGGCTGACTGGAGCAATGTCTGCTGGTATCTATAGAAATCTTCTTGACATTGACCTCTGGTGTCCAAGCAAGGAAATCACTGTGATTCATTTTGGAGATAATTGGGGTTTAGTTCATTTTTGCATTGTGATTTTATTTTTCCATTACCAAAGTGGTATAGTGATGATATCAATACTTTAATACAGTAGCACTGAATGATGATTATGTTCATGTACCGTGGCATTTACAGGTGCATCTAAAAAAATTAGAATATCGTGAAAAAGTAAATTTTTTCTTGTAACTTATTTCAAAAAGTGAAACTTTCATATAATTTAGATTCATTACATGTAAAGTAAAACATTTAAAAAGTTTTTTTGTTTTAATTTTGATGATTAGAGCTTACAGCTCATGAAAGTCAAAAATCGGTATCTCAAAATATTAGAATATTTACATTTGAGTTTCAATTAATGACCATCTCTACAGTATTAGTTCCGGGTATCTCTTGTTCTTTGAAACCACAATAATGGGGAAGACTGCTGACTTGGCAATGATCCAGAAGACGAACATTGACGCCCTCCACAAAGAGGGTAAGTCACAGAGGGTCATTACTGAAAGGTGTGGCTGTTTACAGAGTGCTGTATCAAAGCATATTAAATGCAAAGTTGACTGGAAGGAAGAATTTGGGTAGAAAAAGGTGCACAAGCAACAGGAATGACCATAAGCTTGAGAATACTGTCAAGCAAAGCTGATTCAAACACTTGTGAGAGCTTCACAAGGAGTGGACTGAAGCTGAAGTCAGTGCATCAAGAGTCACCACGCTCAGGAAAAGGGCTACCAAGCCACTTCAGAACCAGAGACAAAGTCAGACGCGTCTTACCTGGGCTGTGGAGAAAAAGAACTGGACTGTTGCTCAGTGGTCCAAAGTCCTCTTTTCAGATGAAAGTAAATTCTGCATTTCATTTGGAAATCAAGGTCCCAGAGTCTGGAGGAAGAGTGGAGAGGCACAGAATCCATGTTGCTTGAAGTCCAGTGTGAAGTTTCCACAGTCAGTGATGATTTGGGCTGCCATGTCATCTGCTGGTGTTGGTCCACTGTGTTTTCTGAAGTTCACAGTCAACGCAGCCATCTACCAGGAAATTTTAGAGCACTTCATGCTTCCTTCTGCTGACAAGCTTTATGGAGATGCTGATTTAATTTTCCAGAAGGACTTGGCACCTGCCCACACTGCCAAAGGTACCAAAAGCTGGTTCAATGACCATGGTGTTACTGTGCTTGATTGGCCAGCAAACTCGCCTGACCTGAAACCCATAGAGAATCTATGGGGTATTGTCAAGAGGAAGATGAGACACCAGACCCAACAATGCAGATGACCTGAAGGCCGCTATCAAAGCAACCTTGGCTTCCATTACACCTGAGCTGTGCCACAGGCTGATTGCCTCCATGCCACGCCGCATTGATGCAGTAATTCATGCAAAAGGAGGCCCAACCAAGTATTGAGTGCATAGAAATGAACATACTTTTCAGAAGCCTGACATTCCTGTTTAAAATATCCTTGTTTTTATCTTGTGTAATATTCAGATTTTCTGAGTCACTGAATTTTGGGTTTTCATTATCTGTAAGCCATAATCATCAAAATTTTAAGAAATAAAGGCTTGAAATATTTCACTCCATGTGTAATGAATCTATATAATATATGGGTTTCACTTTCTGAAATGAGTGACAAAAAATATTGACCTTTTTCACGATATTCAAATTTGTGAGATGTACCTGTACATTGTACTCCAATTTTCTTTAAAAAAAAAAAAAAAATACTGTGGTACTTTTCTGTACTGTTTGATATGTTACATCCACATGAATCTGTATGTTTGTGAAAATGTCATTTTCACTTCAAAAAGCTCAGTCACTATCTATTAAATATTTTCCAAAAGTTGATTATTAAAACATTATTAAAGTGAAAAGCATGCATAACAATGCCGGCAAAACCAGATATATGTGGGTACAATATGCGTCACATGACTAAACATGCGTCATTGTTTTCGAAAAGCTCCGTTTTCACAGTCCACACTACAATGCATAAATATTTTGTTACTTGGAAGAGTGTCTTCGACCTTGGACCAAATGGCAAAACATAGAGAAAAATATATTTTTTTCCATTTTAATGTGAATGTAGCCTTAGTTTTATGTGTGTGTGTTTGTAGGTGTATGTTTATTTATTTATTGCTCAGGGAGTTTTAATGGTCATAAAACCGAACAGCGTGTGGCATGAACTTCTACACCTTTCAACATCATGAATATGTATTAAAAGCTCTTGAGTGTGGTTTTGAGCTATGGAGGATCTAATTCCTTTGCAAACAGATGGCATGGGCGCTGTCCTCGTACGGTTGTGTGTGTACGAGCAGGCATTCGTTGGTGTTGTGTTTTGTTGTTCTCAGCATGGCCCTGGCTTGGTTCGCTGATACCTGATGGGAGAGTGGGGACCGCCAGGTTGTCAGGGTTTTAATGAACTGAGCAGCAGAACGTACAAGGGCAGGCCCAACCCAGAGCATTTTTGCTGCTTTCTCAGCAACACTGATAATAGATGTTATCGCGCGGATCCTGTTGAGTCAGACAACGTGTTGTCTCTTCAAACCTGACATATGGAAATTAAGATTGCTGTTTGTAACAGACCCATGAGGGCTCATACTGCTGATTAATCACAAAATTAAATGGCAGAATATCAAATTGAATCAAATGAGCTGTTTATGATTCTTTGATGTGAAGTTCCAGTCAAGTCTCAAGTCATTTTTTGAGTTAATGTAATAGTTTTTTGAAAACTGTTGGGGTCTAAACAACTTTGGACCCCATTGGCTTTCATTATATGAACAAAGTACTGTAAGACATTTTCCAATATCTTTTTTTTTGTGTGTTTCACAGAAGAAAGCAATTATTGAATAGGACATGATATAGATAGGAGTTTTTGTCATCCAGTTTTTGTCTTTTATGACTAATTATATGAAGTTTTTATAGAAGTAAATCAGACCATTATATTAAGAAATTATGGTTCTCTGGAATTACTGCGCCTTTTGATTTAGTACTACTGGCATGCAACCATATGCCAATCCAGATTCCTGACTAAGATTGTGTGCAAACACCTTGGCTTGCCATTTTGGTTTGATTTGGTATGGTCTAAAAGGCTGTGCGCATAAAGAATGTCACATAAATATAATCTGAGTAGTCCATGTGTTTCTCTTGCCAGAGAATTCTGCATTAATTCTGTTTGAAGTATTAGGCTGTCTCATTAATGGACAACCACGAACCAGGCCCAGCGGAGCTTGCCCACAGAGTATTTGAAAGAGCTTAATTCGGACTAATGTACCATAGTCACGGACAAGCATCAATTCCACAGCTCAGTCCTCCAGCCACTGTTGATCATATTTTGTCCTTTATTTGTTAGTTTTGTCAGCTAAACTTCATTTAAATTGGGTTGAGCTGTTGAGCTGTCCACAAAATGCTCACAGATTGAAAGTCAGAAACCCTTGTGAAAGTTACGTGTTAATTGCAATTAAATAAAAAAACTAATTGTAGTTTAAATCTGCATTAAATGCAGTTATAGCTGAACTTTGGAGTGCTTTTTTGATCCACTATAGATTTAAGTTTACATTTGCATTTAGTCATTTAGCAGATGCTTTTATCCAAAGCCACTTATGAGGACAGTAGAAGCGATCAAACCAACAAAAGAGCAATAATATGTTAATAAGTTCATCTTTTTATATAATTTAATGGTAAACTAAAACATACTATGTCATTTTGATTTATTACACATTATAATATTTATTACATTTAAAAATATATTAAAAATGAATTAACTATTTTATTAGTGCTTTAATGTTACTCAACACATATGGTTGACAACAACCACTGGGCTGACAATAACTGTTTATAAAGATTAACAGAAATAATGTTTTGAAATCAGACTAGAATCAATCACTACGATTAGATTATTTTTTCCATGTAACACAGTGCAATCAATTGTGTTCTGTAACAGCATTATTACAGAAGGAAAGTAATTGAATTAAAAGTAAATAAGGTCCAAGTTCCCAGACAAAGTGAACACTAATCACAAGAAGGGTGACTTCAAATGGAAAACTATTTATGCTTTAATCTTTTGTGATATGGTTATTTTTGCAGAACACGACCTAGCATGCTTTGATTTGACAGTAAATACAATATTCTACTGTAATTTCACAGAATATAATATTCTACCCAACTTTTAAAAAAAGTTATGAAATTATTGTTAAATATCTTGGATATTTTTACAGTTAAACTGTAAGGCATCTGCTTTAAACCATTAGTCAAACACAGGCACGTGCTGCCCAATCTAACTATTAGTAAAATTAATTCATAATAGTTTAGCCGTAAATTAAATTATCCACATGATGACCTTTCACCTGACGGTCTAATCCGGGATGATCCCTCACGTTCAGACACCTTTAGGATGCCTTCAATAACGTCTGCGGCTGCCGGTAAGTGGAGTTCTCAGCGGAGCGGTGTGCTTGTAAACTTATTGAATTATTATTATTTTACGAGAACGGCGTGAAGAGTTCATGCACAACTGTTGTTTATATTGC
Organism: Barbus barbus; assembly: GCF_936440315.1. Classification (NCBI taxonomy): domain Eukaryota; kingdom Metazoa; phylum Chordata; class Actinopteri; order Cypriniformes; family Cyprinidae; genus Barbus; species Barbus barbus. Next base: position 22,993,653 of record NC_136742.1, read on the forward strand.
TGTGTGTAGCCTGTGGAAGCACGGTTAGCTGCAGCAAGGGGCAACAATATTTTTCTTCAATGTTTTCCTAATGACAATTTTATGATTGGTTTATAAAGACTACTACGAACACCCTTTTCCCATTTTTATCACAGAATAATTCAGGAAATATATTTTATAGTTTCTATACTAAATAATATGTCAATCAGTACTGCATTTTTCATATAGTTTATTTATTTATTACCTGAAGATAACTTGAAAAACACAGTTAAACCATATATTTTCGCATGAATGGAATATGCACTGCACGAGAGTGTTCAGCTCACCTGATATGTAACCACAAAACCAGTCTTAACCGTCAATTTTTTAAAAATGAGATTCATACATTGTCTGAAAGCTGAATAAATAAGCTTTCCATTGATGTATGGTTTGTTAGGATAGAACAATATTTGGCTGAGATACAACTATTTGAAAATCTGGAATCTGAGGGTGCAAAAAAGTTGTCCAAATGAAGTTCTTAGCAATGCATATTACTAATCAAAAATTAAGTTTTGATATATTTACAGTAAGAAATTTACAAAATATCTTCATGGAACATGATCTTTACTTGATGTCCTAATGATTTTTGGCATAAAAGAAAAATCAATCCTTTTGACCCATACAATGTATTTTTGTCTATTGCTACAAATATACCCCAGCGACTTAAGACTGGTTTTGTGGTCCAGGGTCACATATTCATATCTCCTCATTTTGGATACGAATAAAACGTCAGGTCATGTCTCTTTTAATTTAAATCTAGATTTAAATCTAGTAACCTCTATGTGAAAACACCTGTTTGAGCTCGAATAAATTGCGGGGAACGAATTTACATTTTATTCAAATTAATATTAAATATTAAAAATGCAGCTAACGTAGTTCTACACACAGCAATAAAAACAAAGGTGCTTGTTCTCTTTCGTTCTTGCTGTTTAATTGGGAAAAGTTTAAAGCGCGTCGAGGTGTCTTGTCTTTTTTTATGTTATCTGACTAAAAACTATTCATACTTTGAACGATTATTATTACAGTATTTATTTAAAAAACATAGAGTGCCTTAAAAATAATTATCACAACACTGGTAAAACAGGCTTATACTGATGTTCTCGTTTTCCGAATTATACTTATCAATCCTGTTTTTATAATCATTATCATTCAAAAAAGGAATAAATTCAGAACAGGATTTGAATAGAATTCTATTTTAAATAAGACAGGAATATTTTTTTCTACAACAACAACAGTAGTGTTTACAACAGCAAAACCACCATACCCTGTAAACTCAACAACAACAACAACAACAATAATAATAATAATATCATTCCAGAGCAATTAAGAGGTGCAAAAAATGTCTTTAACATTTAAACTGAAAATGGTCTTTTCTGTTCTGTGTTTCTTTTTCAAACCTGCGTCATGGCATTTGCTGCTGTATCAATACAGACGCATCCATTTCGATACACATATCAGCAAGGAGTACAGCCCTATTAAAAGCCGTGTTCCATGTGCCCCTTTTATACTTTGAGCACCTGCCCCTCCAAAGGTCTCTGCACGGCCCTGGTCAAACAGGACAGTGAAATTATACCAGATAGATTGTGGTCAATATTTTTAAAGCCGTTTCTCTTTGTGCTGTAATTATCCTCATCGCCCTGCAGTGGGTTCATCGTGCTTATCTTTCTCTTTGGGATTTCTAATCGTCTCCCTGAGCAACTCTCTGAGCAGAGTGGAGGCTCCAACTTACAAATCCTCTCAGTCAGGAGCAGGACCTTGAGGTCTCAGTGAACGGATTACCGTTGTACTGATGTTGTGTTTCCGTGCATTATTGAACAAGGGCAAGGTCAGGTGTAAAGTTTTTCTTCTATTGTAGTTTTCCCATCTGTGAGGAAAACACTTGAGCTTTAAAACCACATGTACTGTGTGTGTTTGCTTTGTGTAATAGCAGTCGAAGGTCATAATTATACTGTATCCTTTCCGAGACAGATAGCGTCTGTGTTCGGATCTTGCCTTGTGCGCTGATGGAGTTTTGTGGTTGATGGTACAGTATTAGTTTCAAAAAGTATGTTTTCATTTCTCAAAGTGTATTTAGAGATTTTAGTAGAAAAAGAAGAACTTGAATAAATCATGATGAATAAATACACAGGAGAAGCAAAATACCAATTAATACTACTGGTTTGATTGAATATTCATCTCCAAAAGAAAGTAGTCTTTTTTTTCTTTCTTTTTTTTTACATGTATTATTGGAAAGCTTGATTTTATGTAATGAGGTCTTCTCACATATCTTACCGAGCAAGAAAAGCTTTGAGAAGATTGATTAGAACAATAAACTTGATTTAAAAAGCACATTTTATGCATTGCGAGCAGCCCAAATGCTAATTGAAATGAAAATGAGTTTAGTTTTAATTTGAATAAAGCAGCAGTTATGAACATCATAGCAATTATCAGTAATAACAAAACAATAAGAAAGATCCCTTAATAAGTGATATTAAAAGCCAAATGAACTCCAAACACAATGGATGAATAGAATACTTCTAATACAGTGAAATTTTCCATAAAACATAAAAGCTTCCTCGTACTTTCTTTTTTGAACATTTTGTAGTCTTTCATTTTAAGATCTAAAGGTGCATCTAGGAAGGCAATTACTGTGACACGCTGACATGTCCTAAGGCACTAAACTAAAAAAAGGATTTTAAAATCAATCCTAAATGAGAAAGCTTGCTGTATTGATGCCAGAACTAGGGTTTTATGCTCTTATACTCTGGATAGTAGAATAAATGCTGCATTTCCTCACTGTAATCAAGAAAATGGCACGACCTCACATTGTAAATCTTGCAGTGTGAGCTATTTAAGCCCTGACATTTTTGACCCCACCATTGTAGATTTTATAGCTACATTATTTATAGTTGAAGTTTGCAGGTTTATTTAATAATTTCTCTCTTTTTTTCCAAGGGAACTACATATTTTTACATTTAACTTCATATATGTAAATTCATATATTTTGCAATGCTATTAGACTGTCTCTGCTGCCCATAAAAGATGCTTCTAGAACTATATAAATCCATTAAAAAATCCTTTCTCCATTACTTTGTCCTCAAAAAATCATATTTGTGCAAAGGCTCCATCAGTTAGGTTCTAAGATGTTATAGACACACAGGTTACATAGTTAAAAGAAGAAAAAACATCTGGTTTAGAAGTCTAAACATGGTATTGGAATCATATCAACATGATGGACATAATAGAAATCAGGAATATGGCTCCGGGAAATAGAGCATTCTCTATAAATAGCAAAGTATCCTGAGATGACCCTCAAATTATTGTTTGCTGGTTGTTTTGTGTCTGCAGACTAAGGCCAAATCTTGTTTTGCCATGAGCGTCCTGCCCAAATAATTCAGAGAATGTCAGAGAGCAATAAGGGAGAAGAGGGGGAGACGCTGACCCTGGCTGCTGTCATGGGCACAGTCTGTTTCTTTGACCCTGACAAACGCTGGATGATTGGCCTCTGGCCTCCACAGAGCAAGGGCTTAGCCATCTGGGCCGTTTTATCCAACATTCAGGGTTGGAGTGAGTCTGCACTGTTAATGGAAATGGGTTAATGAGTCGCAGAGGAGTCCGCCATTACTTAAAATACCAGAAAATAGATTTTTTCTTTCATTTGCTTTTGCTTTGTTGCTGTTTTAAGTAGAAACGCACTGCGGTACTTTATGGACTCCGAATATATGTCCCTGTATTTGATCTAAATGTAATTCTGTTCAGTCAACCATTTTTCCATTTTCATTATCTTTATTCCATTACTCTTCTAAAAAAAAGAATGATTTCAAAATTTATGGAGCATGTACTCAGTTAGAGGGGTTCTCCATCTGTGTGAAAAACCCACCTCAGGACCTTCCGAAGCCCATAACTCAAGCACCCAAACAAGACCCACAGATCAATGAGAGTCCAGCCCGTCAACCAATCAGCTTTCACCCTGCCAGCAATCAATAGCTCATCATGATCCCAAAATATCTCCAAGTGCAGGATCTGGAAAAACTGCCCTGCCACTGCAGCCGTGTGTATTTCAGTCATTCAGCGGCCCCATAGAATCTTATTTAATGAGCCGTATAGTCAGTGCTTTTAGTGGCTACCAGTGAACAGCCTGAAAATAATATAATCCCTATGGGTTTCCCGCAAACGCAATGTATAGTGAAGTAAACTGATATGATCAAATTATTGTTTGTTGGAGAATCTGGGCATGGTGCAGTGCTGTCCTGTGCGTATTGACTTTTGATATTGAAATTGAAAGCTACATAGAAACAGGAGTACTCTTGTGTGTTTTATTGCAATGCCCTATATTGTTGTTTAAAAAAAAAATGTGTTTACTTGAAACAAAACAGCAGAATATTGCTCTGTTGCTATTGAGTTTATAAATGCATTGCTTTTGAAAATGCATTAACACTTTATAATAAGGGTGACTTTTTTCAGTATGCATTAGGTAAACTAACAACAGTTTTTCTTTTTACAGCCTTTAGTATTTAAAAGAAATAAAATACTATTCGTCATGTAGGTCATGTAACTTGTTAAAAATATATTAGTGTGTCAAAAGATGAATACATTTTGTAAAAGAGCATGCTTTATTATTATTATTATATATTATTCTTTGGTAGTTCATGGTATCTAATGCATTAACTAATGTTAATGAATTTAATCCTGTTGTAAATTATTACTGAAAATACTTTGAAAATGCCATTGGGTTTATTTTATGTTTATTTTTCAACTATTTTGTAGACTTTCTCTGTCATGGTGGCGCTTATCAAACCCTGTCAGGGATTTGGACGATGAAATTAAACTTACAAATAACTTTAGTGAAGCCAAGAGCTTAATGTACCCAACCAGTAGAGCAATAGATTAGACTGAGCTGTTTCCTGAGCCAAAAAATAAGTTGTAATTACCATTTTCTTAGACTCGTTGCATAAACCATAGAAAGAATGGATGAATTGTGCTCTCTGATAGGGCTGTTTATTTCAAAAACGTTATTACTGAACACAATTTGGATGGTACAGCTTCTGATCTTGCTGATGAAGTTGTGGGTGGTCAGTATGACACAAAAGTGGCCAGCTTTTTAGTGATTTTTATTTTTATTTTTTTGTAACAATCGCTGTCATTTAAAAAGCTGAACGAAAGCTACACACCTCGTAATCAAGGCATACTTTTCCAATATATCATTTTTATAGGCAATTTAGGGTGTGCTTTTGCATACAGCTTTGCTTGCCGACGGGTCTTTCTATCTGTCTGTCTGTTCATTTATACATGTATTTATTCCTTTTTATACAAGTTGTATAATGGCTCACTGTTAGCAAAAATTGTACCTCTATCTTGTCACTGGGGCAGTGCTCTCTGAGATGTACCTTTGTATTTTCTTTACCCAAGGTGCGTATTAGAACCATAAAGTGTTGCATTACAATATTTGCACATTTTCCTCTGTAAGTGTTGACTTGAAAAGAGTTTGATGACATGCGAACCAATAAAACATTATTTTTTCACAGAACACCTGCCCTCTCAGACCACAGATATACTGCATCAACACGTGAGGTCACACGAGGAGAACGAGAGCAGAGAGGTTCACGTTAACCTCCTCTGCCCTGAAGTGCTCAACGTGTTTTTGTTTTTTTTAAATGGCACCTTTAAAAGTTCAGTGCTTCATGAATTGCCAGAGCAGAAATGACAGAAATAAGAGACTAACAGACTAGCAGTCTAATGAAATCAAAGAGTATGAGCACAAATATCACTGTAATAATTTTCAAAAATATGCTAACCTTGAACTCTATCGTTTATCGCTCATCAGCACCAGTGATAATCTATTAAGGGGGTTTGTAATACATCTAATATAATATAATTCACCTGTAAATACAACTATCCTGAGCAGTATTGAATTTAGACATAATACCATAAAATATCATCTTTAGTGACTTCCTTTTGCAAGAAATTTGTTAATTAAGCCTCAGGCCATACAATATGTAGATGAGTTTGTTTCTTCATCCAAACAGATTTGGAGAAATTTAGCATTAAATCATCACAATGAGAGATTTTGGATTTTGATGTGAGAGGAAAACAGGGGATGGACATTTGGAGGAAGCATTACTGTGGATTATGCTTTTGTATTTCAGCCAGAAGCACCATTTTAAAGTTAAAATGCCTTAAAGATTTATTTATTTTTATTACGAAAATGCATCTTTTCACTTCACAAGATGTTATTTGATGGACTGGAGTCTTGTGGATTACTTGTGGATTATTGTGATGCTTTTATCAGCTGTTTGGACTCACCCATTCACTGAGGATCCATTGGTGAGCATGTGATGTAATGCTAAATTTCTCCAAATCTGTTAAGATAAAGAAACAAACTCATCTACATCTTTGGATGGCCTAGGGATGAGTACAATCTTCATTTTTGGGTGAACTATTCCTTTAATTAACATTCAATCTCACACGACATAGCTGCTTCATTTTAGTGGGCTTTCACATACTGAAGATTATTCGCAGATGTGTGACTGCTCAAGATTTTAAGAGAACGTACGCCCTTTCATTTGCACATCCTCAGCAGTGAAAGCTGTTAGACAAAGAGGAAGAAAAAGACAAATCGCAGCTAGCCAAATGTAAAATGAGAATTATTGTAGGACCTGCAATGGTGCTCAGAGGGTATTGTCATCCCATAATAATGACCAGGACCACGGCCATACAGCTGTGGAATTGAATAGAGTGCGCTTTGCATAGATATTAATAGAGCTCTTCCCCAATACCATTTGGCTGTGACTCAGAAATAGCATGTGGCCGATATTGCCAAGTGAATTGAACCCAGTCAACTTTCACACAATAGCTGTACTATTAAAATGCCATGATGCATTCCAGATCGTCTTTATGTGAACGATGGAAACTGTTCTGTAGTTATCACATGGAAAAAAAAGTATCTTTTATGTTGTTTTTTAATACAGAGACACAAATGGGTATAGTCTTTTAGAGAATATTTTTTTATTTTTTTGTTTCTCCATTGGCATTTTTAAGCATTATGTTTAAATATTTTTTAAATTTTTTATGTATTTGGTTTAATTTAAATAATCATTTATAAATTAGTTTTAGTCAACGATTTTTTAGCTGTAAATTTTATGTTCTGTGATGTACTTAAAGACCCAAGGATGGATTGGAACATTTCTACCTGAAGTGCATTTGTATGGCTATTTGTGTTGCGATTCTGATAGAGATAAATGTTGAGGAGTACTTTATTCCACTTGAGCCAGAATCAAGTTGCAGCACTTTATTCCAAAGAGAAGGTCATATTTCTGTTGTTCCAAGTGATTGATTTGTGCAGGTTAAGTCCCTTTCAACAGAGTAACAGAGTGCATTGCTTCATTAAAGTGCAAAAAGTACTCTATAAAGCTCAGATCAACTTGACTAAGGTGGTGTTGTTGGTGCTGTGTTTTTAGATCTGGCAAAGGCATTTGACACCTTTAATCATAACTGTTTAATTTCCGAGCTTCAGAATTTTAATTTATCTGCTACTGCCTTGACCTGGATGAAATCATATCTGACTAAGAGGAAACAATGTACAAGAGTGGTTGATAAGTGTTCTTCCTTTGCTAGCTGTCCTATAGGGGTCCCTCAAGGGTCTATTTTAGGACACATTTTATTTAGTATTTACATTAAGGATCTCCCTCAAGTATGTCCAGGTGTTAACGTTCTAATGTATGCAGATGATACTGTAATTTTTGTTCATGCAAAAAGAACTAAAGAATTTGTTGCAAGCAAACTGACATCTGCAATGGTGGAAGTCTCGGATTGGTTAAATAAGTCTTGTTTGTCTCCTAAAGTAAGCAAGACAGTTTGCATGTATTTCACTGCACGAAAACACAACTCTGTGAATCCAGACATCGTATTTAATGGTGAAGCAATCAAATGTGTGACACATGTCAAATATCTAGGAATAATAATTGACCAACACCTGTCTTTTAAAAAACAAGTAAGAAAGGTTATAAATAATGTTAAATTTAATTTAAACAATTTTAAGAACATCAGGCACCAACTGTCTCAATCAGCTGCACTACTTTTTGTACATACTTTGATTCTCCCTCACTTGTCATATTGTATAACAACCTGGTCACAGGCAGGTGCGACCACACTTAAGCCAGTGTACTCTCTTCATAAACAAATTCTGAACGTGCTAGACAAAAAACCAAGGGACTATCATTATTATTCCATATTGAAAAAGTTTACATTTTGATAATTTTGTATTTTACAGTGATGTATGCCTGATGTACAAAATTATCCGTAATCTTGCTCCCCCTCTTCTCAGGGGATGCCTGGCCCATAACGGAAGTGCCGGCAGGACAAGAGCATCTGCTAGTGGAGATTTAGTACCGCAGTATAGAAAAACCGCCTTTGGTCAAACAGCGTTTTTGGTTAGAGTAGTGAGGTTATGGAATTCCTTACCTACAAACATCCGAAGCATTGACAGCTTCACAGTTTTTAAAACTAATCTTAAGCACTGGCTACTATCAGCACAAATCTGTAACCACTGACTGTGTTGTAAGTTCTGTGTTTTTTACATATTGTTTTTATTAATCTTATATTGGTGTGAACGCCATTTGACAGCCTCTCCTGGTATTTGAATTGACCATACGTAACTGCAAGTGTTTTGTTGCCATGGCTACAGTGGAGCATATAAGGGATTGCCCCTGGTTTGTCCTTGTGGCAAACGTCATGTTTAGTGCAAGGCTGTTGGTTGTGGGCTGACTGCAATTGCGATTGCTTGATAAATGCCACAGAATGGGCAATGATTGGACAGATTTTAATGCCATCAGAACGGCCATCTGCTGTTAGCATTTATAGGGCAAGAGAATGCGAATTATTCATATTTTTTTCAGTGGAGAATGGAAACCATGAATGTTTTGTAATGTAGTTTACATCTGAAAATGTCACTAAAAGAGTGCTTATACACTTTTCAGCTTCTTTAAGAGTGGGCAGATGTATGTGATGTTCTTTAAAGGGCTCTGCTGAATGCGTGAAATAGGCTACTCTTGATTTCTCCGACTCTGACTGTAGGGAAAGAATCTGCATGTTTAATAATGAAACAAGGGTTTTGACAGACCATAAGAGATGGAGCAGATTGCCTTTATGCTGCTTGTGAATCAGCCACTCTTAGAGTTTAAATGATAGCACAAGTTATCTTTTTATGGAGATTTTTATTGCACTTGTCATCTCATATCTGTTGTGTTATGAATTTCTTATGAATTCTGGACTGATTAATAATCTTTTTTTAACTGTCTTTTGAAATAAGTTGAATTGAAGAGCTCTTATTTTGATTTGGAGGTCCACAAAACAATTTGCAACGAGATTGCACACTGGCTCAATGCTGACAGGGTACATTTGGTCCTACACTGTAAAAATGAAAAGAGACTTTCGGCACCGTTTGAGGTTGATACACTCTGGAGAAAATTTAGGCATCTTGTCGAAAAGGTCAGTTCTCTGAGGAGCTTACAAAATGGAGCCCATAAGTTACTGCAAAAGCTCTAATAGCTGTCAGCATTTCCTCCAGTATAGCCTCAAAAGAAAGTCTTATTACTGTATAAATATAATATACACTGCCATTACTATTTTTTATGACCTTTTGCCACCATTCTGCGTTAAAAACACTATTTGTGATTATTTAGCACTAGATCCAGCTGAACTACAGGAACTAGAAATGAATTCCTTACATAATTTAACGAATCTCTTAATTATATACACTACTGCTCATAAGTAAGGGATCTGTAAGATTTGATAATGTTTTTTAAGTCTCTTCTGCTCACAAAGGCTGAATTTAATTGTTTAAAAATATAGTTAAAACTTTTGTATTATTATAATTTAAAAGAACTGTTTTCTGTTTGAATATATTTTACAGTTTTATTTATTCCTGTGATGGTAAAGTGGAATTTTCAGCAGCCATTACTTCAGTATTGTATTTGTATTTTTGTTGCGAATAAATGATCTACTTTTGAACTTTAAAATGATTTTAAAATAGGATTCAGGTCAGGACTTTGACTAGGCCACTCCAAAGTCTTCATTTTGTTTTTCTTCAGACATTCAGAGGTGGATTTGCTGGTGTGTTTTGGATCATTGTCCTGCTGCAGAACCCAAGTTCGCTTCAGCTTGAGGTCACGAACAGATGGCCGGACATTGTCCTTCAGGATTTTTTGGTAGACAGCTGAATTCATGGTTCCATTTATCACAGCAAGTCTTCCAGGTCCTGAAGCAGCAAAACAGCCCCAGACCATCACACAACCACCACCATATTTTACTGTCGGTATGATGTTCTTTTTCTGAAATGCTGTGTTACATTTACGCCAGATGTAATGGGACACACACCTTCCAAAAAGTTCAACTTTTGTCTCGTTAGTCCACAGAGTATTTTCCCAAAAGTCTTGGGGATCATCAAGATGTTTTCTGGCAAAACTGAGACGAGCCTTTATGTTCTTTTTGCTCAGCAGCGGTTTTCGTCTCGGAACTCTGCCATGCAGGCCATTTTTGCCCAGTCTCTTTCTTATGGTGGAGTCATGAACACTGACCTTAACTGAGGCAAGTGAGACCGTTCTTTAGATGTTGTTGTGGGGTCTTTTGTGACCTCTTGGATGAGTCGTCACTGCACTCTTGGGGTAATTTTGGTCGGCCGGCCACTCCTGGGAAGGTTCATCACTGCTTCATGTTTTCACCATTTGTGGATAATGGCTCTCACTGTGGTTCGCTGGAGTCCCAAACCCAGTAGAATCAATGACATTAGAAATGGCTTTATAACCTTTTTCACACAGGGCCATGTGGGTTTAGATTTTGTTTTCCCTTCATAAAAAAAAACCCCTTCATTTAAAAACTGCATGTTGTGTTTACTTGTGTTATCTTTGATTAATATTTAAATTTGTTTGATGATCTGAAACATTAAAGTGTAACAAACATGCAAAAAAATAAAAATCAGGAAGAGGGCCAACACTTTTTCACACCACTATATATATATATATATATATATATATATATATATATATATATATATATATATATATATTGTAACGTAATAAAAAATGCAATATTAATATGTAATTTAAAGAAATAGTTTAATTTAGCTCAAAGGTAATCATTTATGATTTTATAGGGATTTGAACAGAATCACTGTTACGGCGATTCACTGAACGAGCCTTATAACAAACTCTGCACTGGATATTAAAATCCAAAATATAGTGAAAACACTATTTAATAGCACAGTAACAAGATCAGCAGATTAAGACATTAACTTGTGAGCACAAAACACAAGATACTTCTCTTTTCAATATAAATAAGATTTTATTTATATAAACCTAAGACATAAACTAATCTAACACATGAACACAAGCATTCACACATTCACACGTTGCAGAAAGAGAGAAAGTGAGGAAAGGATGAGTTTAAGAGAATGAAAATGTGAAATCCCAAGTTTACAGCAATATGTTAAATTGCATAGACCTGAACAACCATCAATCACTTATTTAACCCTCCCTTTGAGTTTCTCAATGAGGCTAAAATTTATGTTAACTGCACCGATTCAGTTACAATCTGGAGGTACTTGCTTGCTTTGCTAAGGGATTCCCTTTTGCCGTTGTTGTCATTGCAGACAGGGGGGTTCCCCGAAGTGTCTGATTGGTTGAGAGTTCAGTAGTCTGAAGTGACATCTTGGGAAGCCAATGGAGTTGTGGCTGGTAGAATTTTTGAGGCGGTCACAGACTCCAGTTGAACTCGGAGATGAGGCGTGGCGGCAAAACTTAACTGAGTACACAAAACTCACAACGGAAAAGAAAATAAATTAAAGTAAAAGAATAAAAGGATGTAACGAAACTAGGTGGGTTTTTCTTCTCATTGTGGTGGTAGCTGGCACGTAGGCCAGAGCACGCTCAAAGAGCAGCGTCAAAACGCGGTGGCAAAAGAGAAGAGGAGAGGATCAAGAGAGAGTTTAATGGTGTCCTGAGTTTTTAAACTCGGCTTCTGGACACATCCCTTCTGGTGTCTTGACCTATTATCTTAGCTAGGGGTGTTCCTTCCATCATAAATCAACATGTTATCAGTCACATGGTCCGAATTTTACACACTCTTGCAAAGTATACTTTTGGATGTGATTTCTATAACCAGAATTTGATACATTTGACAAAGAATTGATTGGAAGAAACATTTCAAGCATGAATTTTCAAACTCATACATACCAAACACGCATCTGAATCCTTCAGTTATTCAATAGTGATTAAAAAGACATACATAATATTTGATTAAAACATGATAGACTAATATGTGGGTTACAAACATAATATGGGGTTCTGCATAGAAATGTCCTTTTAGGATGATTTTATGTGCATATGAAAAAGAAAGTCTTTGTTTAGTTCTATGGAGAACGAAGGCATGCTCTTTAAACAAAGGAATTTCTGTTTGGTCTGTCTTCTATGTGGGGGAGAAGTCAGTCTAAGGAAGCTTGTGACTTCCAGCGTGGAACCCATGTGATAGCCATCTCTTTGACCATCAGTCTTGATTACTTGCCCCAAATTTGATGGTCTCCTTCCTGAATTGGAATTATCAATTAGTGTTCTTTTGTCTCGAGGTTGTAAGCTGTTCTGTGAAAGAGGCTTGCTGGTTAGTTTGCTTGCTTCAGACTAGTTGGAGATAGGAATCTGATTTACGGCGTCCTGTTTCCTTGGGCCTCTCTGAAATTCCAGCTCCTCATGTTTCAATGTTCTGATCGCATCTTAAATTTGTCTGATTCAGTCTCTTTCTGATTCAGAAACGTTTTAACATTTTAAACTAAAGAAGTGTGGAAAAGCACTTGTGTGCTTTTCTAAAACTCAAACAGTAGAGTATGGTGGTTGCCAATATCAGAAGAGTGATTCCCAGTCAAATTAACATATGCATTATCTATAAAAAAAAAGAAAAAAAAGTGTGCCTTCAACACAATGCATGGGTTAAAAACATCCATAAATATAAATGTAAATACCCTTTACATCGCATGCGAAACTGACATAACAAAATATATTAAAAGTATTTTTGGGTCTGTGCAACTGCTTTTAAAAAAGAAATATGCAGGTCAAATTGGCTTGCAAACAATATAATCGTAATATAAATTCCATAAACACATTCCACAACACATTAGAGTATTGTGCAATGCAGGCATATTCATGACAATAATGAGAAAAAGACACCAAAAAAACTATAATAATAATAATAATATTAATTAATTAATAAATAAAAGGTTAACCAGTATTGATGCAGGACAATTCATATTTTTGTTTATTTTTTATTTATTTTAAATTTCATTTAAATAAATAAATTTCATGTATTTAATATATTTATTTGTTTTTAATTAATATTTTTGTTTATATTAAATTCATAAGAATTTATAAATAAATTAATGTTTAAAATGTTAAAAATAAAAATCGCAACAACAAGCTTGTCTTCATAATTAGAGTTTTAGTCTTTGAAATTCAGTGCTCTTGGCAGCCAACAACACACCATACAGAACTTGCCATTTTGCATTTTTTGCAATTCAAGTCAGCATGAAACATGTTGAGAGAACAGTTTACTAAACCAGTTCGAGCACTTTGTGCTTTCACTCTTGTTTCTGATTTAATCTGAGCAGAATTGTTTTGTTGGAGTTCAACTCAGACAAGCTATTTGCTGAAACTGTGAGGTTTATATTTGTCTCCTGCTAGAGGAGAGGCTGGGCCTCGGGGCCCACAGTTAACCAATAATATCATGTATCATTGAAGAAGAGATCAAAAGATGAACAGATAACAGCGTTCTCACTGTTTAGATTTTTTTCCCAGCTCCTTGGAATTCTAAGACACTCTTGCATCTTCCTTGAGTTGATCTGTTTAATTACCACAATAAAAGGTAAAGCAAGAACCCCTTCTCTGGTCGTGACAGAGTCCTGGTCTCTCTGTCAGTCATGTTTGTTGCGAGGGGAGTGATGATGCTAATTATGAGTGTGATGCATCCACAGGATTTTGCAGCCATGGTGCTTAGTTGGCAGTGTGGACAGGTGGCATCTCATGCATATTCATGGACCAGCCCTCGTTTGCTGACAGTGGAGAGAAGTAAGCAAATGCTTTCAGAGAATGTGATGCATGGTCTGTTACCATAGCAATAGGTCTTCAGTCATCCCACACTAGATAATTTGATACAATTTTTCTATGTGTGTGCTTGTGCTATTTAGTCTAATACCACACTCAGTCATCCTTGACTATCTCAGCTCAGCAGTTTCATCATGTTTATCAAATACACCCCTAAATCTCTAAGGCTCAAACCCCAGAAAACCTGTTTTAGTAGATCCCTAGATCTCTGATTTATGAAAGGAGGACACGATTGAGTCATTTGACTAGAATGTAATTAAAACTGAAACTGTATGTATCATAAAAAGATGAATAGTTTAGCTTGAAGCAAAAATAATATGAGTTTTTAAGAGATTTTTAAAATTGATGAGCTGCCCACCATGATGAACCTGAGTTTTTATCTTCATCCCCAGATGGTTGCTGGCATACAAAAAGAAAGAGCAGAAAGCATTGACTATGCAGCGTGCATCAACGATTTGACCCCAACCCACTGAGGTCACAAAACAAGCCGATGCTTTCCTGCTCTGGCTTTTTCCTGATGCCAGAAATATTCAGTTTGCGTCGACTGCTTTAGAGAGAAACATCGCAGAACTCTGGGTATAACAAACATATGCTACATGTGTCTGCATGTTCATATGAATGATGAGTCTTACATTTGAGGCTGTGCTACCTTATTAAGGTGGAGGGGTAAAGATAGAGAGCATTTGTCGATCATTGCTACTTTTAAAATCTAGTTTTAAGGCCAATTAAATTTAACCCTTAAAGGGATAGTTCACCTAAAGATGAAAATTCTGTCATTAATTACTTACCCTCATGTCGTTTCAAACACGTTTCAAACACGTTCATCTTCGGAAAACAAATGAAGATATTTTTGATGAAGTCTGAGAGCTTTCTGACCCTGCATAAACAGCACTGCAACTACCATGTTCATGGCCCAGAAATGTAGTAAGATGTAGATTGTGGAATACTTTAAAAACAACGTTCCTCAATGTCAAATTGCAAAGGCTTTGCAAATCTCATCACCTACAGTGCATAACATCATCAAAAGATTCAGAGAAACTGGAGAAATGCAGATGATGTGCGTAAGGGACAAGGCCGAAGACCTTTGTTGAATGCGTGTAGTCTTTGGGCCCTCAGACGACACTGCATCACTCATTGGCATGATTCTGTCATTGATATTACTAAATGGGCCCAGGAATATTTCCAGGAACCACCGTCGGTAAAACACAATCCGCCGTGCCATCTGCAGATGTTAACTAAAGCTCTATCTTGCAAAAAGGAAGCCATAAGTGAACATGGTCCAGAAGCGCCTTCGTGTCCTATAGGCCAAGGCTCATTTAAAATGGACTGTTTCAAAGTGGAAAAGTATTCTATAGTCAGACGAGTCCAAATTTGACATTCTTGATGGAAATCATGGACGACGTGTCCTCCGGGCTAAAGAGGAAGTAGACCTTCCAGCGTGTCATCAGCGTGCAGTTCAAAAGCCAGCATCTCTGATGGTATGGGGGTGCATAAGTGCATACGGTATGGGCAGCTTGCATGTTTTGGAAGGCGCTATGAATGCTGAAAGGTATATAAAGGTTTAAGAGCAATATATGCTCCCCTCCAGATGACGTATATTTCAGCAGGACAATGCAAAACCACATACTGCAGCTATTACAACAGCATGGCTTCGTAGTAGAAGAGTCTGGGTGCTGAATTGGCCTGTCTGCCAGTCCAGATCTTTCACCTATAGAGAACATTTGGGGCATCATAAAACGAAAAATATGTCAAAGATGACCACGAACTCTTCAGCAGCTGGAAACCTATATCAGGCAAGAATAGGACCAAATTCCAACACTAAAACTCCAGAAACTCATAACCTTGATGCCCAGACGTCTTCACACTGTTTTGTAAAGAAAAGGAGATGCAACACCATGACAAACATGCCCCCGTCCCAACTATTTTGAGACCTGTAGCAGGCATCAAATTTGAAACGAGCTCATTTTGTACATAAAATTGTAAAATGTCTTAGTTTAAACATTTGTTCTGTTATCTATGTTCTATTGTGAATAAAATATATTGGCTCATGTGTTTTGAAATTCTTTTAGTTTTCATTTTATTCCAATTTAAAAACCGTCCCAACATATCCAGAATTCAGATTGTATAAAAATAGTTTTACTGACAATGAACTGTATTTTGCATTATTATTTATTATATTTATATTATATTATAAGGTTTTTACCTATTGTATTCTTGCATATTAGTAACAAACAGTGCAGGCATTAAGATGATTTGTCAAGATTTTGCTCATGATATATTCATTTTGTTGGCTTAATGCCAGGAATATTGCACATTGTGTCGCCACATGGAGATTTGGCAAAAATCTAATTACATGATTAAATTAGATGCAGGCATCCTTAATAAATGTAAAAAGTAAAATATGTTTATTCATCTAACAGGTTTTTAACATTAATCTAAAATTACTCTGATAATATTCTCCAGATAATCATCAACCATAACTCCTTCAAAAGCAGCCAGAAACCTTGGAGTTGTGATTGACGATAAGCTGAATTTCTCAGACCACATTGCTAAAACTGCCGGTCCTGCAGATTTGCATTATACAATATTAAGAAGATCAGGCCCTTTCTCTTGGAACATGCAACACAACTCCTTGTTCAGGCTCTTGTTCTGTCCAGACTTGACTATTGCAATGCTCTCTTAGCAGGTCTTCCATCCAATTCCATCAAACCTCTACAATTAATCCAAAATGACGCTGCAAGATTTATCTTTAATGAGCCGAAAAGAAAGCATGTCACACCTCTATTCATTCTATTCTCAATTCCTTGTATGTGTAAACATACTTGGCCAATAAAGCTCATTCTGATTCTGAATGTGTGTGTGTGTCTGTATGTGAGCCCTGCGGTCGACTGGCCATTCATTCAAGACACATAAGCTCCAGCCAGCCTGACACTGCAGAAGATAAGCAGTATGGAAAATGGATGGATGGATGAATGGTATTTTTTATAATATTATGCATACTACCCCCCCCCCCCCCCCCCCCACACACACACGGTATAAAGTAAAATACATAACCTATATAGCTGCCAATATATTTCAGGAAGAGAGTCCTTTGCATGGGAATTGTCATATTAGGGTCCATAGCGTTAAAAATATACATGTTTGGCAAGTGCCTTAATTTTGGACCCTAAATATTACCATTATGCATTAACATAATGCACTTAAACACAACTTTCTGCAGGGGATTGGCTTTTCAAGAAATATACTGTAAGAGCATCAGATATTTGTCAACTATTAGTTAATTAAAAATTAGTAACCCATAGTATATCCCATCAGGCCAGTTACAGCTCATAGTCTTCATATATCTGTGTAATCATTCAAAAACATTGCTTTTATCGTGTGGTGGCAGTGCTTGTAGATGTGAACTGCTAAAATAGAGGTTGCAATTTTGGTCCATGGGATAGTTTCATCAGGAATATGACAATTATTATACATTCTTAACTGATTCTCTGGATTTGTTTTGCTGCATTGCAGTGCTCATTTCCTCCATGCCCATGACATGGAAGGGAGGGGAAATAATCCCTCACACTTTAAGACTCTCTTTTAGTTCAGGAAAAAGCCGCAGCCTTCCAGACCTGAAGCGCTCGCTGTGATGCTCTCTTGTGATAAAACTTGCATAACTCTGTCATATCTACTGTGTGAACTGTGATCAAGTTCTCTTTTTGAATCTCTCTGTCATACACTTGTGCCCCAAGCAGATCTGCCTCAGAAACAAGGCTTTACACACGGCTTTTATTTGTTGATTTTAGTTCTGCTTTTAATACAGTTAAGCCCCACCTTTTAATTCAGAAATTGAAGACATTGTGAATCCATTTTTAATAAGGTAGTATTTTTCACTTTTGGCTAATCGGACACAACAGGTTAGAGTTTATAACACTTTATCAGAGCTGAAAGGTATTAGCACAGGTGTTCCACAGGGATGTGTTAGTTCTCCTTTCCCTTTTACATTGTATACCAATGAGTGTTCAAGTTTTGACTCTACTAACTTTATAGTGAAATTTTCTGATGACACAGCGATACTTAGTCTTCTGTACAAGAATACTGATTTGTCAGTTTATTTCTCAGAGGTATCAAGGTTTGTAGAGTGGTGTGATTTAAACCATCTTATTTTAAACACAAAAAAGACAAAGGAGATGATCTTTGACCCAAGATCAATAGGTGATCACACACCAGTATTTATACATGAAACATCAATTAAGCAAGTATGTTCCTACTACAAGTACCATGGTATCCATATGGATGATAAACTCAGTTGGGGGATTCATGTGGATGCAATTTGTTCTCGTGTGCAGCAAAGATTGTATTTCTGTGTAGACTTAGGATTTTTGGAGTGGAGCAGAAAATCATGTATTTCTTTTATCAGGAAGGTATAGAGAGTATAATTAGATATGGCATTACGGTATGGTTTGGTAACCTCACAATTCAGGTAAAGTCTAAACTTGCACACTTGTTAAAAATAGCAGTGAAGACCATTGGGAGAAAGCAGTATTTGTCCCTTGAGTCACTTTATGAACAGTCTGTTCTTAGGGAAGCACATAAAATTTTAGCTGACCCATTGCATGTACTGCATACAGAGTATGAATTGTTGCCTTCTGGAAGGCGGTACAGATTTCCAATGTGTAGGTAAAATCGTTTTTAAAAAGTCTTTTATACCCATGTCAGTTAAAATGTTAAATAATGAATGATTGTCGTTTCAGGGTGAGTGTAGGAATTATGTGTATATTGTGTGTATGGATCCAATGGTCTTGTCAATGTAAACACTTTGAGTCCCTTTGGGGACAATAAAGTGTATTTCATTTAATTTCATTTCATTGGCCAATTATTTTCAACCAGATTTTCAACCAGCTTTGTATTGATACAGTGTCAGTAGTATAAGTAAATGAACAAAGTATATTATTTTTCTATATGGGCCAAGTTATCACAGTTTATTTGTTGCAAAAGTCCGTTGCTTGATTTAAAACACGCCATCCGACAGACTTTTGAAAGCAACAGGGCTTTTGTGAAAACTACAGATCACACGTCCACCACACTCATGGATAGTCGAATTGAGCCCAATTAATTATGGTTGTATTATGGCCATTTTTCTCTGTTTTCTCATGATTTAAAAAATTGCAATTCAACCACATAGACATCTCATTTTGATAAAATCCCATCTTGCCAGTGGTGAATTATCCCTTTTAGCTCTCAGAGATGCATAATATTGTGAGTTAAGGTAATTAATTTTGTATAACAACGTATTGTCAGGAACCATGCACTGAGTTTAGCAAACAAGTGTACAAAATTGCATAAATGTCAGTTTTTTTTTTGTTTTGTTTTTTTCTTTCTTTTTCTTGAATTTTGCCAATGTTGCATTAAATGCAATTGTATTTGTTGTTTCAATTCACACAAAAGAGCCTATTCAATAAATCAAACATTCCAAACTAATTTTTGAAAAAGAATTCAAAACAGAATATGCAGAATGTGTTATATGGCCAGTAGCTTGTTAAAAAGATGGAAAACAATACAATGAATTGTTAATATCAATAATTGGGTCTCTGAGGCTTAAACATAAATTTATACACTTATTGAAGGTGATTGTTCATGCATTCTTAGCTAATTAGGCATTCTTAGGTTAAAACCAGCTACTTGAAAACAGTAACAAATCACTTTATTGTATATTTCTACAGGCCATTTCATTTCAGATCCATCTTGTGCTGTTGACAGGAGAGTAAATCCTGAAGTTAGTGTTACACAGTGAAACAGGATTTGTGGGGAATTTAAATTACTTACAGATCAATATACATTCTCAGCAGTCCCACCTGCCTTCAGGAATAAATACAAACGGTACACATCATGCCCTCAGAGACTCACCTATAACATGTAAGTACCCAGCTGGAGAAGATTAACATTAATAATACACAATAAAATAGAAATTGCTTATTTTTTCCTTTGTTTTTGCACAAATTATGGAACTTGTGTAAGCTTCAATGTTGCCGGACTAAGTAAATACTGTTTTTGAAAGATATTAATTTCCAGATTTTTCAGAACTTTCTTTTCTGTAAAAGACCTGGAGATTTTTCTCTAAATTTAGTTCTTCGATGTTTATATGTTGTTAGCTTTTTATATTATTTTGCTCACACTCTTTATGTAAAGTATTCATAATCAGAAATTCTCATAAAGGAACATGCTCCTGTCTCAAAGCCAAATATCACCTCATTTTTATTGACCCTCTGATGTATTCTCATGCCTGACAACAAGGCAGTATTTAATTTAATCTGTCTCTGTGCCTCTACCATTGTTAAATTTATTAGATACAGCTAAAACTGCAACAGAGCCAGATTCATTAAAATTATCTATTACAATGTCTGTTTTTTTTCAGAGAAATCCCTCCAGGTGGTTCAGCAGCTTAGAACTGCTTATGAATCATTACTGCATCAATGTTTGATTGAATGAATGGTGTGTTTGAGAGGTGCTCTCCCAAGATAAACTGCATCTGATAATGCCAGATGACACATCTGGGGTTTATGTGCACAGCCGACCTCATTCATAGTCAAATCAAACTTGAAATTAAAAATAAAATACAATTAGAATGCATAAGCTTAATATATAAAGGGATGTTTTTCTGTATTGCTATAGTGTTGGTGTTCAGGTTTGTTGAAGCTTAATGTCTCAGTCCTGAGTCTCGGCCATAATTGGCAGCTTTTTATGAGAAATGACATGGACACATCTGTCTTATAGACACTCGAATTAACTATCCATTTCCTCTCTAAGAGAAAAGCCTGTACACATTCCCACAGAGAGACTTGGCTATTGAATGAAGGCATTCATCGCTCTCGCCGATTATATCTACATTTCAATATTCCACCAAACCGCAAAAACAAGAAGACAGACAAGTTACAAAGTAGCTATTATAGAAGTATTTTACACTGTGTTTGTATTTGAAAGCAATCTTAATTCAGCATTTGGAAGCTTCTGGTAAAATCTGTGCAATATTTGGCCTTTATGGTAATCTGCAATTATCTGACTCCCACATATTGTGCATTAGCAGAGCCTGTAGGTTGCACTAACAGAAGGTTTCATTAATACAAATTATGTTGTGTTATGATCCTCTTTTTTTGCATTTAAGAGTTACTTTGTTCTAAACCACTCTCTTCCTCAGAGATTACTTTGCTCTGATTGAATTAATCATAATGTGAGATGTAGTTGAAAGAGCCCAGAGAGGTTTGAGTTGTATTGGCCTCCATACAGCAGTGTTATTTTACTAATATTTATGTATTATGATAATTTTTCAATTTCGTTGGTCATTTTAATTTCAAGTTTTAGTCATTTCATTTTGTGCTTTTGTAATTTATATTCATTTTTGTTTGTTATTTGTACGTATTTATTTATTTTGGTTTTGGTTTTATTTCAGCTAGTAATTATAGCATTTTAACTTTATTTTAGTTGAGTGCCAAGGCAACATTTCAAAACTTTTAAGTTTGTCATCAAATATTTACATTTTATTTTATTTCAACTTTATTTTAGTTAAAATAAAAATCTTAAATAGTTTTAGTTGTAATGATAATGCTGCCATACAGTAGATTATCTAACAGTGCAACAAGCTGTGATCTACCAGACTTCAGTCAACATTTTCTGCCTCATTAAAGATTCAGTAAATTTAGTTTTTTTTACCATATGATTTCTTCCATAATTTTTTTTCGTAAAGTCTCCAAATAGAAACCTACCAACTTCATTGATCTTCAGTGTTGAATTCTAACCACATTAAGTAATTACTGGGCCTCATTATGTCTGCAAATGAGTGACACAGAGAAGCATCTGCGTGGAGAACAGCTCATAATTTTCTAAGAACTTCAAAAGGATGGGGATACCTTCTGGCTCGGCGGGAAACTTTGATGTCTCCACGTCCCATCAGTGATGCATCATGTTACAGAGGCAGTTTATTGATTTTAGATAAACCAAATGAGGCCATTAATGAAATCAGGGATGCGTACTCCCTGACATCTTGCAGGGGTTGCATCACTGAATATCACCAGCACCCTGGCACTGTTGTTCTTGTAATAAAGTATGGGCTTTCTCAATGAACATGACATGAGACGCACCAGACTACGCATTTTCGGGGGACATTATGCATAAAACCTTGATCGCAAACCTAACTATGAGGTACGCAGACATACTTGTCATTTGCAGTGGTCCTATTTGTTCGAAGAGGAAGCAGCTATTAGCATTAATGAGAGGGTTTGGATTATATTTCCATAAGAACTTGTCAGAAAAGGCAATGGAGCACTCTAACCCAGATGCAAATGATCTCGATTTGTTGAATGACGTTATGCAAGCAGTTACCTTTCAGCAAATGTGAAGCTATCAAGAGAAACTTTCAATGATGTTAAACCACTGTGCAGTTGGCACAAAATGATTAGGTCTTTACTTCATTGATGTTTCACATTCTTGCTCCTAATGAATGTTCTGCCAAATGCATGTCTTAGAGGCTTCTCTCCAATGATACACGTCAGCAAATGTATTTTCTACAGTGGGCATAATCTATGACAAAGTAAAGATAAAAAAAAATCAATGTGACAGCTTTGATGCTCATCATAAGGCTAGAATGGTAATATAATTTAATAAGGATAATTTATATAGAAGCGTATTTAATTCAAGTAAAGATCATTCAGTACTGTCAGTTTCATTTGATAATAATTTCTCCACATCTCTGAGATGGGAAGTATTGGAACATGGGAAGTATCGACATGCAGGGTTTTTGAGCCAATCACCATGTGCCGTAAATGCCATGTGACTAGTTCCTCTGGACTGCAATGAAATGCAAATTTTGATTGGCTAGTAATAGAGAAACATTCATTAATGGTGAAGTTGTGGCTTTTACAAGAAGCGATGAGGCAATGTTAACCAGCCAAACTTTGACTTATTGGCAACTGATGCGGAGAAGTTGTTCTCTTCTTCAATCTAAATAAAAAAATTAATGAAACTAGGAATATAAAACTGCACCAGTTTAGTGGCTGTGAATAGATGTTCTCTCCTGGTTCAGTACCATTGATTGCTACAATAAAATCATTTCTATGAATCGCCCCCTCTGAATCATAATGTTGTGTAACGATGGGCTCCAAGCTGTGGTCTGCAGACTCTCATGTTGATTGCTGTGGCCTTGTATCATCCTCACTGTTGATACAGAAATGCAAATAGCTCTTCAAGTGCCTATAGACAGTTGACGGTTTCTGGATGACTGGTTCAGTGTTCTACATAATATCTTGGGTAAAACCAGTTTCTGTTCCTATTTAAGCCTGGAAATAAACTAATTTGAGGCATTTACATTTAAAAAGGAAACATAAAAGTATAAAAACAAGAAGTATTTAATATAAATAACTATTTGAAAAAAAAAAAACTCAAATATGTACCTATACAAAATCTTAATACATACAATTCACTACAGTTTCCAGCTGAAATGAACACTAAAGGTGCCTTCACGTGCTATCGGAATAAGACGTAATTATAAGGCCCCTCTAATGCCGTTCATTTCCAATTCTGACTAGGAAGCTCATAGTTACGATAATTCCGATAGCATGTGAAGGTAGCATTAGTCACAGTAAAACACTAAAATAAAACTTTTAAAAAAAAGTTATTAATCTATTAGGAAGATTATCAATCAATAAAAACTTATTTTCATGTGGTACATTGCACAATACTATGAAATGACCACAAAATTATTTTATCATAGTGCATGATTTGTAAAGTAATACATTACATAATACATACCTGCTCCATGTGTATGGCTTTTCTTAAGTAGTAAATTTGCTCTGTAGCTCACCTGGTACGTTGCACTTGCAAAGCAGAGCAAATGAGTCTGGTTGGTCAAGATACACAAGTCATGATAAAAGAGACCTAAGAAGTAAGTTTAAATGACATGATGGATATGTTAACACTGTTGGTCAGATTGAGGGTAGGGGTTAGTATTGGTTGTAAGGTATTTTCAAAGTTATATTTCAAACTGGATCAAACCAGAGGACAATACTACACCTGCAGCACTCTCCAATAATTTCTCCTTTTCCCACACCCCCCGTTTGACTGGAAGAAGTGGAGGTACTGGTCTGCTCATCTCTAATAATCGGAAATTTACTCCTTTACCATCTCTGAATATCAATAGCTCCTTTGAATCACATTTGGTTACTATTACCTACCCACAAAAATACATTTTGTAGTTGTTTATCGACCTCCAGGACTATTAGGTAACTTTGCTCACTCTCACCCAGCTATCTGCTATGGTTTCATCTTCGCTTCCTCCCCCTAAACAGTTATCATCCCTTGATGCTAACAGTGCTACTGATACTTTCTGCTCCACTTTGACGTCTTGTTTAGATACTTTCTGCCCCTTATCTTCCAGGCCAGCCTGTACCACCCCTTCTGCCCCTTGGCTATCTGACGTTCTCTGCGAATATTGTTCTAAGCTCAGGGCTGTAGAAAGGTTATGGCGCAAATCACAAAATCCTACTGATCTCAATTTGTATCGATCACGCCTCTCTGACTTCTCTGCTAATGTCTCCACTGCTAAAATTACATACTATCATGACAAAATTAACAATTCGCCTAACTCTCGCATGCTCTTTAAAACATTTCCCTCCCTCCTTTGTCCTCCTCCTCCCCCTCCTTCAACTCTAACAGCTGACGACTTTGCCACATTCTTCATTAATAAAATTACAAACCTCACTGCACAATTCTCCACATCACAAACTGGCAAACATATCTTACCAACGAACATACACTCATTCACATCCTTCTCTCCACTCTCTGAGGCAGATGTCTCTAAACTCATCATTGCCAGTCATCCTACTACTTGTCCGCTCGATCCTATTCCATCTCATCTCCTTCAAGCCATTTTTCCTGCAGTTGTACCTGCACTCACTCGCATCGTTAACACATCCCTTCACACTGGAGTTTTCCCTCAAAATTTAAACAGGCTCGTATAACCCCACTTCTGAAGAAACCCACTCTTAACCCAACTCTTTTAGGGAACTATAGACCAGTTTCCCTTCTACCTTTCATAGCAAAAACACTTGAATGAGTTGTGTTCAACCAAGTCTCTGCCTTTCACACACAGAACAACCTCCTGGACAGCAACCAATCTGGCTTCAGAAGTGGACATTCGACCGAAACTGCCTTGCTCTCAGTTGTTGAAGCCCTAAAACTACAAGAGCTTACAAGAGCGGCTTCCAAGTCTTCATTACTTATCTTGCTGGATCTGTCCGCTGCTTTTGATACGGTCAACCACCAGATCCTCCTGTAAACCCTATTGAGAAAGGACATTTCAAGAACCGCACTCCAGTGGTTTGCGTCTTACCTCTCAAATAGGTCCTTCAAGGTATCGTGGAGAGGTGAGGTATCCAAATCACAACATCTAGCTATCGGGGTGCCTCAGGGCTCAGTTCTTGGACCACATCTCTTCTCTGTCTACATGGCATCACTAAGTTCTGTCATTCAGAAACATGGCTTTTCATATCACTGCTATGCTGATGACACTCAACTCTACCTCTCATTCCATTCTGATGATCCAACGATAGCTGCTCGCATCTCAGCATGTCTAACAGACATTTCTTGCTGGATGAAGGACCATCACCTTCAACTCAACCTAACAAAGACAGAACTGCTTGTGGTTTCAGCAAACCCATCACTTCATCACAATTTCACCTTCCAGTTAGGCTCATCAACCATAACTCCTTCAAGAACAGCCAGAAACCTTGGAGTTGTGATTGATGATAAGCTGAATTTCTCAGACCACGTTACTAAAACTGTCCGGTCCTGCAGATTTGCTTTATACAATATTAGGAAGATCAGGCCCTTTCTTTCAGGACATTCTTCACAACTCTTTGTTCAAGCTCTTGTTCTGTCCAGACTTGACTATTGCAATGCTCTCTTGGCAGGTCTTCCAGCCAATTCCATCAAACCTCTATAATTAATCCAAAATGCCGCTGCAAGATTTATCTTTAATGAGACGAAAAGAATGCACGTCACACCTCTATTCATCACTTTGCACTGGCTACAAATAGCTGCTCGCATAAAATTCAAGGCATTACAAAACTACCTCTGGCTATGCACCCCTTTACCTAAATTCAGTTATTCAGACCTATGTGCCCTCTAGAAGCTTGCATTCTGCAAGTGAACAACGCATTATTGTGCCATCCCAAAGAGGCACAAAATCACTTTCCCAGACTTTTTCATTAACTGTTCCAATCTGGTGGAATGACCTGCCCAACTCAATCCGAGCAGCTGAATCCTTAGCCATCTTCATGAAACGGCTAAAACAGGGCTGTCCAAACTCGGTCCTGGAGGGCCGGTGTCCTGCAGAGTTTAGCTCCAACTTGCCTCAACACACCTGCATTGAAGCTTCTACAGTAGTTTGCCTATAAGAGCTTGATTAGCTGCTTCAGGTGTGTTTAATTAGGGTTGGAGCTAAACTCTGCAGGACACCGGCCCTTCAGGACCGAGTTTGGAAACCCCTAAGCTAAAAATATATCTCTTCCTTCTTTATTTGACCCTCTAACTCTAGCGCTCTCTATTCTAATTCTATGTTATCTATCTGTCTTCTTTTTATTTATAAATAAAAAACACACACACTTTGATCCTCTATCAATTGTTTATTTATTCTCTAACTGCTATCTTTTCTTGAAAAACTAACACTAGCTTTCTTTTTTCTATATTCTATCTACTTGTTTTCTTAAAAAAAAAAAAAAACAACAACAAAAAAAACCTTGCTGCATGTACTGGCTAACCGAGACTTGTCATAACACTTGCATGTTTTTGCTCTTTTGTTGGTTTTGATTACTTCTATTGTCCTCATTTGTAAGTCGCTGTGGATGAAAGCATCTGCTAAATGATTAAATATAAATATATAAATATAAACAGCCAACATAAAAGTTTGCAGATTCATGTTCTTCTGTTTGTACTGAAATTGAAGTTTTAAGTCCCAATCAATAGAAATTTAATTTAAAAAGTGTTGCCAAATGTGCAAGAAGCAACATGATATCATATCAGACATGTGGCCACTGGTACATTTTCCAATGAGACTTGTTGGACAATTAAATTAGTAATGTGTAAAATTGAGAAAAAAAGAAGATAAATGTTATATACAGTATGATTTACAAGAAGCATTTTACCAAAGTGGTAAACTAATTATACTGATAGTCCCTTTGGAGCAACCTGTGAAAAATAGGGTCTCAATACCCTAAAGTTTATGGGTTGCCCTTTAACCTTTGACTTTTGCCATTAGGCTAATGATACTCACAGTGGCTGTTTGTTTTGCATTCAGAACCAGACTTTACCAATACTAATGATATAAAGCAATGCTGTTGGACATCTTCAGTTTGTGTTAAATGAGAATGTTTCAGAACTGTTTGTTAGCTGTGTTCATTGTAAGCTGTAAAATGTAAATGAACTGTAAAAATCTCTCATTTTCCTTGTATTAATTCAAATGCATTTCAGTTTTAGTATTATTGCAGACCTGACCCGTAGGGTCGTTGTCCTCCGCCTCCACACCTGCTGGGTCTGGATTAGCCTGTGCTTCTCCCCTAACGTCAAAACTCTCCACAGGCCTTAGGAGAATTCCATATGATGGATCGCCTCCGCTCTGCTTGAGTCAGCGGCCACCCTTGTGCCACCATGTTTTTCCAGTGAAAACGGAGCATCATAATCATCTACATGTTGAGTTTAACTAAGGTACCCTGCTGCCCTGTTGGTTTTTATGTGGCCTGTTTTACACAGTTGAATCTCATTTTGGAGCAAAATCTGGAATGTCAAATCTCAAGCCCAAAGGTCATGCCTTCAATTCTCCTCTGACCTCCCGATTTCACTGAGTCTTTATCAGTATTCTCTCTGTGACATCTTCACATTCACTAATCTTGCAACAGCTGTCTTTGGAGACTGTTACCTACTTTGAGCGACTGAATAGCAGGCAGCTGATTTTATCAAAGCTGACATATCGTCATCTTGATCTGATTTCTCTATAATTCCCTCAACAGGATTCAATGTGTATACATCAAATTGTTGTGAGGTTGTGTCTGCTGCACAAGACTGCTGTTGTACTTGAATAGTCACATTATTCCTTTGAGGTTTGGCCAATTCCATTCAAACTCATAAATTGAAAGGGAGTCAATTCTGAATTGCTGCATGCATCTGCGATTTCCACATTGCTCTTCAATCCTTATTAACCAAAGTCTTTGTTTCTCAATCTAAGGTTTTAGCATTTCTTTTCAAAATGACTGTCAAATTTGGTAGAGCTGTGCTTTTTCTCCCAGCCTGGGTGTGTAGGATTCATTGTGCCATATAAAAAGATGTGATGTTTGAGGCTGGCTGATCAGTGAGGTCCGGATAACCCCTTGATTCATTCCCGCAGCTCTGATTATAATATAAATCCCCTCTTGATTCCTGCCGTAACAAACCTTTGCACTTGCCAGGCTCCTCACTTGCACTGTAAGCTCTCAGCAGGAATTTTTCACAAGTGGAATCGGTCATCAAAACTTTGTGATTTGCAGTGACCCAGCGGCGTTTGATGTGATTGCATGAGGATGCTTTGGCTGTCTGCATGTCATGATGTTCAAATGACAATGATTTACAGAGTGATTCTTAGGTAAACAGGAGCTGCTCTTCATTTTCTGTCATGATACTGAATTTATTAGCATGGTGTTAATACAGAAGCCTGCATTTTGCTTTAACGCCCTCTTGCATTTTATGAATTTTGGAGACAAGTACATAGGATGATGAAATAATGGCATATTCTGACAAGAGGATGCAATGCATCAAAGAAAGTAATTTCACAGTCAGCCTCTCTTCAATCCAGTGTAAAACTGCAGGAGGTATAATAGAGATGAGCATTTTGATTACACATTGAACTATAAATAAAATATTCATGACATTTTGAAGAAGATATCTCCAGTTAATGTAGGAATTCAAAACTACTTTGGTGCATAAAACATAACATTTTTATAAGAAAGATGGTTTCAAAACTATTACTTTCATGCTTTCCATCAAATAAAAACACAGCATAAAGCTAATTTTTCACTTTTCTGTTCTCATCTGTTCCATTTGACACTTTTATTCTCAGTAGGTGGGTCACGAAACATTCTAGAATCGGTTTGTTTCAAAACAAGTTTTTCACTTTGTACTTTAACAGGTTGGTGACTGTTCCTCAGGCGTATAGGTCTCCTTATTGATGCCTGCATTGGGAGAAAATCTTTAACCATGCTGCTGACTTCAACAAATGTGCAAATGACAAACAACACCCTGTAGATGTAGCTGAAAGAGTGGAAAATCTGCTAACTGCCTCGTAACTTTCAACTTCTTCACATCGTCCATCATTCTACTGTTGGGTAGGTGGAAAAGGTAAGCAAACAGCTTAAAGGGACAAACTGTCATGGGACTCTACTGTCAGACCACAAGTGCTTTAAGAACCATAAGCAACATATCATTTAGAAGAAACCAAAAATCTTATATTTGTCCCCAGATACAGTGCCTGTCCTGTAATAATGATGAAAAATAGAGCAGTGTCATCACTAAGTTCAGATGTGAAATGACTGTGGTAGGGTACATGAAATTGAAGGGGAGAATGGGGTTGGTTGGCACAATGGTGTAAAAAATGAAAGCTTAGATATAAAACAGACACGCCTCATAATACATTCTGTTAATGACTAATGTTTTGTTACATCTATTGTAACGCACAGTTATTTTCAATCTGAAGTAACATCAAATTTCTGACACTTTTTTCATGATATAATGTTTTAACACTTTTTACATTTAAGAATTAAGTTGATGCCAAAAATAGGCTATGTAAAGTTGAAGCAGTTTTTGGGGGTATTTGACACCGGTTTCGACAAAAAAAAAGGAAAACCTTTTATGTGTTTTGGTTGTTCATTTACCTGACAACATCCTGAAAACAGTTTCAAGGTGCGAGTGTTTGAAATCAAAACGGTATCATCGCTGTGTAAACTACAAAAGCGTGAATTTGTGAAACGTGCGTATGTTCAGTAGCTATATGTGAGCAGGCGCTTAGTGTTTTTTACAAAGCAACATTTCTATCTACTGGCCTGGCATGCATAATATAGTGTTTTTAGTCATTTTCACATATCTGTGTGAACAGGAAGTGTTTTGACCACCATGTTGACTGTATGCAAAGCATTTCAAAAATGCTAAGGAAAAACTTCTCTGTTTTTAGTAGGCTACATTGACACATAAACATAAAGTGTTTTTTCAGACTAGTGGAAAGAAAATATCCAAAAGACACTGTTAAGTGTTTCTTTTATAGCACTTTATCTATTTGTGTCAATAGATTTAAATTACAATACATATTTTTAAAGGCCGTTTTCTCAAAAGTTTTTTTTTTTCCTACACTGAGCCATAAATCTCCACTTCAGTAGCACTTACACACACCACACTTTACATTTTTATTCCTGTCATATCCTGAAGGTTTTTACAGAGGGATTTGTTCATATATAATTTGCTTGAGTATATACAACATTTTAATCCCCCCAAAATTGTAAAAATATTGTGTTTTCTATCCGTTCTAAGCATTTTCTGAATCTCGGAGTGACAAAAATAAGATACCCAAAATTCCCTCTGTAAAAACTTTGAACTCTAATAGGTCAAAATAAATTAAACAAGAATTTTGAAACTGACATCATCCAGTGTTTAGATTTTTGTACTAAAATGTATGCAAATTAGCGCAAATTTCATTAATGACTTATTTGCATATTTAAACCTAACATTTTAGAAAACTTGTAATATATATATATATATATATATATATATTTTTTGTTGCAATTATCAATGTAAACAATCAGCTGGATAAGTCGATAACTATTCATTTTTTTATTATTATTTTTTTTACCTGCAGTGTCTCGAAATTTTGCCGAGTCTGAGGTAACCATAGCAACAGCGGACGATTGCTGTTAGCCCGTACGAACTTTTCACCAACAAGAATAAATACTGTGATTATCTCTATTGCATTTCCATTTCAGAAATATGTAATATGCTGTATAATAATTATACAGTTATTATATACAGTTAATAATAATATATAATAATAATATACAGTTATATAATATTAAAATATAATAATAATATACAGTTATTAATAATACATTTAATACAGTTAGTAATTGTACTGTATAATAATTAATTTAGGACTGGTATATTTGACGTGTGCATATCTGCGCTAACTATTTTTATTTTATTTCCCTTTAGAAATAATTTTTCAAAAATAGACCCCTTGAAAGCAATTGTATTAGTAACACATTGGCTAATTAAAATAAATAAATAATAGGCTAATAATAAAATGGATAAATAATCAAATAATTAAATACTAGAAAAAAAATATACGGAATGCGTGGACTTTCACATCTAGCTCACTTGCTGATGTCATTTTCTATCATTGCTCTATCCGAGTTCGGTCAGAGCGAGAAGAGGCACAATTTGCGCACACTCAAAAGAGCACACACCACAGCAGAGCTCGCGGTGCACTGTGAAAACACGAGATAGGTTGGTGGTGATGAACACAGACCGACGCTGAGCTCTATTGTATATCTATAGCGTCACATCACCTCGAGCGCTGCGCGTGGACTGTCCTCGCTGCAGTAATCGCTGCGTCTCTCCCTTTCACCCCAAAGAAACCTCACCGCAGCTGTCAGCCGGTTACGTTTTACAGTCGCCCGAAGCAGGAATCGTCAGACCTCCTTTTGGCTCTCCGTATCGGTAAGTCCCTCAATGACTATGTGTTTTCGCTGGAATAAGAAACCTTTATAAAGTCGTTTATGGATTGACGTGACGATGGTTGAGCTGGTTCATCTAGCCTACCTGCACCATTGCAATGCATTGATTCATCCCAGAGGATGAAATGTGTATAATTATTATATTTGAGAATACTTTTGTATAGACAAACCCCTCACCTATTAATCCACTTTATTGTGTGAAGATTATTCAAATGGGCTGTTAGCAATATACTGTGTGGTGATTTTACCACTGCCATTATGAGTTAAAAACATCCAAAGAGGTACCAGAGGACACAGCAGTAAAGTTGAAGTAAAAAAAATGTGAGCTTGCCTTGTCAAATAAATGGACATTAGTTGACAATGGCCTCAGGTGTACACGTCTGTGACAGCTGTGTGTTTTACGTAGCTATCTACTGTGTGTCATTCTTGGGCTAGGTGAGAAATTGTATTGTAATTTTCAACCAACCCGAAAGGATTCTAAAAGAATACAGAATCTTAAGAATCAAATACAATCATTCTTTGATTATGTCTTATTTCATTATTGTGTCATAATCAGAATGTTGCTTGTATTGTATTTTGCTTCTGAACCCTAAAAAGGAGCTTTGAAATCCTGAAAATTTCCTTTAAATTCATTTTGATGTCCTACAGGGGCATTTGGACAGTTTGTTCTAAATATCTAGTTTTTGTTTTATGTTATGATGGAATCCTATAGGAATTTCCAATTTATATTACTTCCAGATTAGGATTATGAAATTCCAACAAGATTATTTAAGGATTGTTCAAAAAAAATGTACTTACAACTGTCCTAACTGCTAATACAGCTTCTTATACACTGCAGAATATATGCATAATGTACAAGGCTGACAGAGCAGAAATGACAGCGTAGTCAAATTTTAAGCATGTATTTCCTATTATCAATTACCTACAATCTTACACTCTGAAGGTCATACTGTAAAATAATTAAATAATGGAAATGTTTGTTATATAATGTGACTGTCTGATTAAGATGGATGTGCTAAATCATTTGGCTGGATAAATTCACATGTGACATAATCTGTCAGGCTCGTGTGGATGGGAACACTGTTGAGATGAGTCGAGTCTGGGTTTAAAACGCCTTTTGATCTCTGGACAGGGCTCAGTTTGCATAGTCATCATAACGCCTGCTAATCAGTTCTTAGATGACACAAATGCTTGTACAACATAACACATTGTTGTGATCATAACACAGCATTTTCTGTGGCGCAAACATAAGATGAGCTCAACATATACACACAGATCAGAATATGCTGTGTGCTCCAACGCGCCGCTGCTTCTTTGGATGAACCACTGATCGTCCATGTGTATGCCAAAGATCAGTTTAATCTATCTGCAGTACAGCAGTGTAGCGTGAAAAGGCAAAATCATTTTAAGAGATCGATTCAACCTGCACAGTATAGTCACAGGGGACAGAGTATTCTCTCTGCTCTCCTGTTGCAGCAGAAATAGCACTGATGCAGCCTAAATGGAAAATGAAGTGGACTATTGCTTTTTAGGTAGACAGGCTCTTCAGTTCCTTTTATAGCCTGCAGTGACCAATTCTATTCAACAGTATCAGTAGATCAGATGGACCTTATTGTTCAATCTTAAGGTCATTGTACACTGAGTCCGAAGTTTTAGTCCAAATTTTTGGCACGCTAAAAAATATATACAACCTCACGTTGTGTCAATCATGTTTACACACTGCCTCCGAAACTTTCGTTGGTCATGGAAAGGATGACGAATACGAAAAAAAAAAAGAAAAATTAAAATTTCGGACTCAGTGTGCAAGGACCTTCACACTACATTTTTTGTTCGTCTAGAATGATGCAACAAGTAGCACTATCTAATTTTTGCATCTTATTATTATTTATACTGGGCAAATGAAATCCTAAATGTTGGAATCAGTTTGAAATGAGTCTTAGTTTTGGACACTTTTCACAGCCCTGAGACAAAAGATTCTCATGCATACATGCTGGGGTGCTCTTAAAAAGATTTAACAGTAGTAATTGGAAATTAGTATTGCATTTGTAATTTCTGTAGTTGTTTCTCATTGCTATAGCACATGGAAATTCCTCTCTGGAGAGTTTATGGAAAGTAAGTTTAAATTTGGAGAGCTTAGATGGCCGTCTAAATTTAAAGGGATAGTTCACCCAAGAATGATTGTTCTGTCAACATTTGCTCACCCTCATTTTGTTCCAAATCCAAATCACTTTCTATCTTTGGTGGGACACAAAACGAAGATATTTTGGTATCCAAACAATTTTGGCTACCATTGACCTCCATTTTATGAATAAAAACACTGTGACAAACACTGTGTCTCAAAATATTTTCTTTTATGTTCCACAGAAAAAATAGAAAGTTATACTGATTTGGAACAACATGAGGGTGTGTAAACAAGGTCAGAAGTTTCAATTTTGAGTGAACTATCCCTCAAGAATGAACATTCTGTCATGACTTTTTCTTCAATTGAACGACAAAAGAAAACAGTTTTGATCTGAAAATATAGATGTGACCAGGGGCTGTAAAAAATCCCAAAAGATAGCTTTGTGTGCGATTGAAATTTTAGAAGAAAAATGATGTAAATGATGATTGAATTTTAATTTATGAGTAAACTATTCCATCCTCAATTGGTAGAAATATTGTAAATCAGTGAAATGAAGAGAACAAAACGTTTCCACCAATCCTGTTGACCAATTATTGGATCATTTGAACCTTCAATTTTGTGACTTGACAGAAATCATGTAAATCATTGACATTGGAGGGATCAGCTGGATGAGGATTCAATTAGGAATGATGCTGATCATCTAATTAGTTTGGTATCATAAATCACACTCACAGAATGGGAACAAGCTATACGGCAATGCATTATCGCTGATTCATAGTCAGTTTCAGGGCAGCTGAATTTGCTATGCTGAGCTTTTTTCTCATGGGTGGATCCCTCATAAAGAGGGGTATTCCCCAAGGACTTGGGCCTTCAATGCAGTCTGCAGCTCAAGACGGGTTATGCTCCTACCTTTAAAAGCGCACCGGCTCACAATCCAGGCTTGGTGGCGTAATTTTCACCAAGTTAAAATGTGTAAATGTTAGTTTAGTAGTATTTTCTGCATCCCTGTCTTTAGAGAACAGTCAAGATGCATGTCTTTTACTCAGCCATTTGATTGAAAATTAAATGCAGTTGTGTGGGAAACTAAATTAGTACTCATTATCGTCAGCATCGCTGCTCGTTTGTCAGTCTCAGACTGAAAATTAATTGTAATGAACTTTGAAGCACAATGTTCTCATAAAGTGTTTACGTGAGCCTCTATGAATGTGATGAGAGCTCATCTCTATGATTTAGTAGCGGTGAATAAATTAAAAAGCAGCAGAATTACTCAGCATTTCATCCGCAGCACTGCTGCCATGCATTCCATCTCTCTCTCTGCTTTCATTGTATCCTTTATTAATGTTACAGAAGGGTGGGCTTTTTCAATTAGCAAAAAAATGTAGGAAATGTCACGTTGAAGTTTAGGATGTGATGACCTTTTGGTAATTATGCGAATGATGCTTGGTTTAATTAACCCATTTTCCTGACAGTAACGCACACACACGGTGTGTAACAGCCATCTAGGGGAAAAAGTGCTAGGGGCCGCTCTTATAAGAATGTGGGCAGGATAAAACACTGCTCGTCCTCCAAAGGGACAGACAAATTTATAATGATAATTATAAGCTGAAATAGGGGATTTCTTTTGAGATTGCTCTCATGCCTTGTGAGGTATTATGTACTGACACAGTGTATTCTGGAATATTCTCTAGGTGCTTTTTCATTTTCCCTGTGCTAAGACAACTATGTGAATGGCTTTGTGTTAATGAAAATGATGGGATCTTTCAAGAAAAACACTGCACTAGAAGCTCCAGAATTTTGGTGTGTTTGTCCCATTGATCTAAGCCTCCTTTAAATGTATTCAGCCAGCATGAAATTATATAATCCACAATGACTCACTCAAGCCATCATATTTGTTCAACTGCAGTTCTATTATAGCCATAATATTAATTATGAAAAGAGTATTCCCGCTTGCAGTGTACCTTTAGTATATTAATATTTGTGCGCTTAGCTTAATATCCCATTTTCTCAAATTCAATTCAATTTGTGTAGTACTTTGACAATATATACTGTATACAGTATACTCCATAGAATGTTTAAGATAAAGAAGAAACCTTGAATCCAGACTTAGCTATAAAAGGATGCCTTCTTGAGCTGGCACTTATTTAAAAAAAATGTATGGTCCATTCTGTGAAACAGGTTCCTTTTCATGTTTGATTTTGAAGGTGATTATGATTATGATGTGGGAAGTGAATGTGAGTTTTGTAAGGTTTTAAATGTTCTGTCTGGGTTTATAAATGCAAAAGTGTTAATACTTATACTAAAGTTTTGGGTCAGTAAATGTTTTGTACTTTTTGAGAGAAATTTATAATGTATTCAGTAAGGATGGTTTAAACTAGGGTTGCAAAGAGGTGGAAAATTTCCAAAAATTCCCGGAAGATTCCAAAAAATCAGAAGTTTCCAAAATTTCTGGAATGTTTCCAAAATTTACTGGAAAGT
Organism: Barbus barbus; assembly: GCF_936440315.1. Classification (NCBI taxonomy): domain Eukaryota; kingdom Metazoa; phylum Chordata; class Actinopteri; order Cypriniformes; family Cyprinidae; genus Barbus; species Barbus barbus. The sequence continues at coordinate 23,030,165 of NC_136742.1, forward strand.
TGTCACCTTTTTGCAACCCTAGTTTAAACCATGGAAGCCCGTTTCTGCCACTAAAGAAAAAAAAAAAAAAAAGGTTATTGCGACTTTTTATCTCACAATTCTGACTTTTTTTCACAGAATTGTAGATATAAACTCGCAATTGCGTGTTAAGTGAGAATTGCAAGATATAAACTCACTGACTTTTATTCTCAGAATTGCGTGACATAAACTTGCAATTGCTAGTTAAAGTCCAATTTTGAGGGGGGGGGGGGGGGGGGGGGGGCTTATATGTTCTCAGGGTTGCGAGTTTATATCTGACAATTTGGACTTTATAACTCGCAATTGCAAGTTTATATCATGCAATTCTGAGAAAAAAAAGTCAAAATTGCGAGTTTGTATCATGCAATTATGAGAAAAAAAAGTCAGAATTGTGAGATAAAAAGTTTAAATGATCTTTTTTTTTTTATTATTCAGTGGCGTAAATTATTAAACTGATCAAAAGTGCCACTAAAAACATTGTTTTTCAAAATACCGTTCTTTTGAAATTTCTATTCATCAAAGAATCCTGAAAAAAGTATCACAGTTTCCATAAAAATATTAATCAGCACAACTGGTTTCAACATTGATAATAAGAAATGTTTTTGAGCACCAAATCAGCTTATAAGAATGATTTCTAAAGGATCACGCGACACAGAAGACTGGAGTAATGATGCTAAAAATTTTACCTTTCCATCACAGGGATAAATTGCATCTTAAAATAATAATACTTACTGCATTTTTGATTATAAATGCAGACTTGGTCAGCATAAGAAACTTAAAAAAACCTACCAACCCCAACCTTTTGAATGGTAGTATATGGGAGGGACACAAATGGCCTCAGTTTTGTAGAACAACCTTTATATAGTTTATACAGTTCACGCTGTTAAAATGAACTACAGCTCCAGGCAGAGTGAAATCACAGCTATTTTGATTTCTGTGCCTTGCAGACACCATGGGGAAACAGAACAGCAAGCTGACCCCTGAGGTAATGGAGGACCTGGTGAAGAACACAGAATTTAATGAACATGAACTCAAACAGTGGTACAAAGGCTTCCTGAAGGATTGCCCCAGTGGCCGACTCAACCTGGACGAGTTCCAGCAGCTGTATGTTAAGGTAGGGATACTAGTCGCTCTGTGATACACTGGCTTTTTGTTGGTCTTGCTCCAGACTGAAGAGGTCACTGAGGAATGCATCCGATGCGCCATTTGATTTACAAGTGACTGGAAGAGCCCTCTGAGTCATTCAGTTGGATAGTCTGATGTATAACTGGCACCAAACTCAATTCAGATCTCCAGGGCTACGCTAGGTGGCTATTCATACGGCTGGTTTCTTTATGGCATGTCAAACACCAACAGTTGCTGTCATAACGGGTTTTACTCTCTTTAGTAGTTTAGTCATTTAGATTTGTGAGGATATATATTACAGTTTTGACTGTCTGGCAAGGAAACATTTTGCTGCAGATAACACGTTGTCTGCTGAGTGTATCTACTACTGTACAGCCTTGCAGTTCCAATTATAACATGACACTACCTGCTGCATAATATGAATATGAATTATGTAAAGACATTATGCAAGATATTATTCTACTAACAGCCAAAGTAAATAACCACACGTTTCACTGCTTTGCTCAGAAACCACAATGTTTCAGATTGGCTTGAAATGAAAATAAATAACAGAAACCTGCTATAGGCCAAGCATTTTAGTGATCAGGGATGGTGGGTTTTACAGCAAAAGGATATCAATGAGATAGTTTTATTAACATCCAAGGGAGAGGAAATGGATGGCCTCGCATGCAGGGCACTGAGCTCCTGCGGACTGGACTGAATGATTGTTTGTGTGTGTGTGTGTGTGTGTATGCGCTGACACTTACAATGCTTGGGATAGAGATACTGGGAGGAGGTGTTTTGTGATTGGCTTTGGTCAGTGACGAATTATCCTACTTGCTTTTTTAATTTAATTAATGTGGCATGAGTTTTCTTTTTTTTTTTTTTGTAAACTGCAGAATAATTTTCGACTTGTGTAGCATTGCTTAATCTTGAAATTTAATAACATAATAGTTAACAAGACAACATTTCTCATAACTAAAACTGAAATAAAAATAATATCTACATAGACATATTTAAAAACTAATGAAAAAATGACAAAAATACAAAATTACTAAAACTTTAAAATGAACATGAAAGCATAAAATATAAAAAAATCTATTCAAAAACTACAATAGTATTTGAATGATAGTAAAATAACACTGATTTACTATGTGATATAATAATCTTTTTATTTACACTATCAGCACGAACCAATAACTGTGTTTTCAGATATTTTATTTAGAATGAATACTTTTTGCTAAATTTTTTTGTGGATAAAAAAAATGTCCATACTACTTGTCACGTTCAAAGTAGTTGCGATGCTATCTTTGTACCAGTATAGTTTTTCTATAAATGTGGAGGCAATAATCTGAGCTCTTCTATATAGAGTTATAGAGGGAATAATTTGAGCCCAGAAATGAGCATGAATTGTATGGGAAAGCTTGGGAGGCTGCTGGCATTGTCTCTCGTTCTGTTTTTGTGGAAGCCATATTGGTAGCTAAATTTAGCATCTTTTCAATGATTCATGCTTTTTCAATAATAGGTTGCCAGACTAGACTGGGGATGAGATCAGTTCTACGGATAAATTAACCGCTCTCTGTATTATCTGCAGATATTTGATACAGTTTGTACAGTAATCGTTTTTGGGGTCGATCACATAAATCCACCTATTGATAACAAGTGCATCTTAAACAACAGACATACAGAAAATATCAGGACAGTTTATGAACTGGAATAGAATTACACTGTCTTATGTATTGATTTGGGTGAGCGTACATAAAATTGTAATTAATGGAATGGAACGTGGAGTTGTAAAAATGGCTGGCTATTTAATGAGACAATATGTGGCAAAGTTCCCATTCTATTCTTAGCATTTTACTCCAAGGCAAAATACCTCAGTGCATATCTGTTCAGTGCCACACTGACTACAGTATATGGAAAATTATTAACCTTAAGGATGCAAGGCCTCTGTGATTAATCTGCCAATAGTATCCAGAAGTGAATGCTGTACATGGTGTCAGTAAAGTGATCCTTTTGTCTGCTGGTGTTTGATTGTTTGCTGCAGTTTCAGATGTTAATGCTGTGACAACAGTGATGAGGTGCTGTGTAATGGACTTTAGGTTTGTGCTGAATGAAGCACTTGAATGCTGCGTGTCCAGTTCTAATTGGCTAAAAGAGATGACATACACGGTCAGTGATGAGGTGGTTGGTAGGACACAAAAATGTGACAGTAAATCTCTCGAGTAGAAGGGGGATGGGGGTATATGCAGGAGACATTATCTTTACCAGAGGATTCCAGCGTGCTCCTCTTTGACACCAGTTTGTTACATCACTCTCACCAGACAGCTCAGACCATCATCTTGTGGCCAAACGGAGAGCTGTGGTGGATCGAACATCAGTCCTGATCTGATCTCACAGCACATGAATGTGGAATGACAGGATGACGTCTGGTTTGCGGCCCTGGTGTGGCATAGACAATGATGTGGCTAGACATCTTAAAGTCCAATTCTGGGTAAATGTGAAGATTTCTTTGATTTGATGGATGATAATGTGAAGGTTTCTTTATCACATGAATGTGTGAATCCTTTTTTTTAATTCAAGGTCTAATATTTGAAGTCACCTGTATGCTTGTGTAGTTCTGAAAGTTGACAAAACTCACTTTAGTTTATACAAATCTGATTTAAAACAATTGTAACATTTAGCAGTGATATTCCATTTGTTAACATTAGTTACTAACAATGAAAAATAATCCTAAAGGCTTTATTATTCTTAATGTCGATTTAGACATTTAATACAGTAATTTTTTTTAAAGCAAAAGTTGTATCTGTTAATATTATTTAATGGACCATGAACTAAAAATGAACAGTATTAACAAAGATTAATACATGTCACAAATGTATTGCTTGTTGTTAGTTAATGTCATTTAATACAATAATTAACATTAACTAATGGAACCTTATTGTAAAGTGTTAACAACAAATATTTGTTTTCCAGAAAATGAGTCAAATTGATTAATTGATTAATTCATAATTATTAGTGTAATTTTAATATAATAATACTTGTTACTTAAATTTAGTTGTAATAATCCATTTTTTAAATAATGAATTTTTAGTTTTATTTGTAATTCTATCAGATAAAGAAACAAAATAATCACAATTTTAAAATAACAGACAAACTCTTGTAATGTTCCACCAAACATGCTCGTATTATGAAGAAACTATATCAATAGAAGTAGAAAAAAACTGCTCATCAAGACATTTGATGGGGTTCTGTAAGTTATTTTATGTTTTTCTGTCACTGCCCTCTTTTGTCGATCAACCATACAGTCACACACACACACACACACACACACACACACGTTGGGTTTCCATGTTTTATGGGGACATCCCATAGGCGTAATGGTTTTTATACTGTACAATCTGTATGTGCTATTGCCCTACACCCACCCTACACCTAAACTTAGCCCTCACAGGAAACATGCTGCATTTTTAGATTTTCAAAAAACTTTATGCTGTATGATTTATAAGCTTGCTTCCTCATGGGGACCAAAAAATGTCCCCACAAGATTAAGATTTACTGGTATTACTATCCTTGTGGGGACATTTGGTCCCCAGGACGTGATGAATACCAGGTGCACACACACACACACACACATTCTGTTACAGCAGGCACATCATTGAAGTTGAACCAGTAGATTTTCTAAAATTAGCACACTTTCATTTTCCCATGCTGAGCATGAAAAACATGCATAGGCTGTCTGGACCTGTTTCTTTTTTGCTCTTGGTTTTGTGTGTACAAAGATTCCAGAAAAATCAAAGCAGGCTTCTAGAGTGTCTAGTGCTTAATTTGTAGCACAAAGAAGACATCACTTTAAATAGCATGTTACTTTAACCGTGTCGTGGTAATTTTTCATCCCTTCTTGTGTTTAATTAGATTTTCTGTCAAATATAGAGTAGACCTAAAAGAGGAAAGTTTGATTCTCCTTTTTTTTAAATGGTCTTCTGTCGTAGATTTTGGTGTGAGGAAGTTTGAAGAAAAAACTAACGGGGCTGATTCATAGTTTTGCGGTAAATCAGATTACATGCAGTAACAAAGTGAATCAACCAAAAGGATTTATTGTCAGATGGTGACATGTGGCAAGTGAGGCTGAACGACTGTCCATGTGTGTTTAAGTACAGTAGCAGACGGGGGGAGTCGTCCCTTGTGACGGAATGTAATAATGAATGACCTACGTACTCTGGATTTATTGAAGTATCCATTTTGTTTAATGATAGCTTTGTTGAGAAGATGGAGGACCTCGGTGTCACACAAGGTTGTCTTGGATAAGGAGACAAATTGCCTCCCTGCGATCAATAGGACGCCATCTTATTCCCCATCCACAGTTCTTGTAAGATGACCTATCAGGGATAACAAGCCTTATTATTCAGTTGCATTTTTTTTTCATATTTCTAGTATCATTATCATAAATCATTGTTAATTCAGACTAACAATTAATTAGCAGTTTTTTCACATTGACGTATTTAATAATAATTATCATCATAATAATGGCTTTTTTAAGAAGAATAGTTGTTCGTCTCACAAAGGCTGTGTATGACTCACACATTAAAACTGTTTTAATATTATTGGACAGTGTATTAATTTTGCAGAATGAACATAATATCAAAAGTGATACTCTTGAGCCAATGAGCATAACAATAGTGTATCAGTGATATGCACAGGGTCCGAGGTTTCTGCAGTTACGGTAAAATCACATTAATAAAATTAATTAGCAAATACAACTTAAAAATATCTAACTAACTACATTTATATAACTTTAAGGTGAAATGTGTATTTTTTGCTGCTAGCATCACCAAACTTATTTGCAAAAATAATTAATCGAACTGAACACACCCCCATGTTTTCCACTGGTCAGTCAAACAGATAGACCCACCCCAAACTCACACCATTAGTTGAGACAGTGTTGTTGTATTGGGTCAGTCAAAACCAACTAAAACCAACAGAACAATGTCTAATGACCACAGTATCATATGAGAGGCTTCTAGTTGTGTTGTGTCGTGTCACTCGGTTTCAGGTATACATGACAATTTATAAAAGGCATCAGTGTCCAAATGTGAGGAAGGCACCTTCACCCGCCATCCTAGTTTAATTAACTGAAAACTTGCTTGATTTTACATAACTGTTTCAGTATGTCTAAGACTGCTGTATTGGTCAGCACAACATACAAAATATTTTGATTATTATTTTACATTAATGACCTATTATGGATTTTATTTTATAGATTGGCATGTCCTGATATATGGAATAAGAATGGCTGGGGCTCTAACCCCTGTTGCCCTCCCACCCTTTGCTCACACGTATTGCATCCAATGGAGGATCTTTTCTTTACCAACAATGGAAGGCTAGCATGTGTGTTCATGTGTTGACTGCAGTCTGCCTCCTATGACTTCCTGTGACGTGCGAGAGCTGAATGGGTGGAAAATGCTCTTGTTGTTTCTCTTGATTAACTGGCGGTCACTACAGCAGCTCGGTGCTTCTCTTCCCAATGTCACCTCAAGGTCTCCTGCTGGCAGAGTGCAGTGCTTGCCTGTAATCTGTGGTTAGTTGGGATGAGAATGCATCATACATCATTCAGAGGAGGGCTTTGATTGGCCGGACATGTGAAAGGGGGCTTGTGATTCCTATTTTATCTGACATATTCACCTAGGGTTAATTGCCTCGCTCACGGGGACAACAGCTCTGACCAGCTCAAAGGTCACTCCCAGTGGGGTCAGAACATGCAACCTTTGGATTACCAGCCCTGAACACTCCACTCCAATCACTCTACAAAGGGCAATTGAATTGCAGAGTGTAAAAAGTAGTCATGAACAAATACAGTGTAACTCAAGCTCAAGAAGCATTAGCATGAAATTATTGTTTTCTTGATGGTAGTTGTGAACGTTCACTGAAGCAGAACTATTATGGGGTGTTGTTGATTCAACCCTCATTACAAATGCTGAACTTATTGAGTCCTCAGCTGTAAATTAAAAATGTGATTGCACTGAAAATAAATGCAGTTCTCAGAAATATCAAATCTGTCATTTCGAGAGAATTAAGGAAATTGCATTGCAGCGGCACTCTGTATTGGGCTTTAAATCAACCCTGACCGTTCATGAAAATAAATGAACAGTTTGTTTTTTCCCCCATTCCAAATCAGATCCGAAGTGAACAGTTAGGAATAAAAAGTGTTTACATAATGCTATTGGGGGCCATTGTAGTAATGGAAGGCTAGTGCCAGCCAAGCTCAATTATCCCTTGGGCACACTGCCCATATAATTTAATCAGTAGTGCAGGGGGAGGGTGATTATCCATGACCCCTGTGTTAGTGAAGTCAACTCAGTTTGTGGTGCTAACCCGCCTTCTCAGGATATTGTGTTAACTTAGTCCTGTTCCTATGAGACCTTATTATCTGCTTGTTGAAATGCATTGCGCTGTAGAGGCCTAAGGGCTATCTGGAGCTGTTCTGATACGCTGGATCATAGGAAGAATGTGTTAGGCTGAAAGGTTAGTTCGGACTGGCTACAGCGTGCAGTTATATAATCATACAGTGTATTAAAGGGATATTTCACCCAAAAATAAAAATTATATTATTAAGTACTCACTTTCACGTTGTTCCAAACCCGTAAGACCTTGAACCACTGATGTCACATGGACTATTTTAACAATGTCTTTACTACCTTTCTGGGCCTTGAACATGGTAGTTGCGTTGCTGTCTATGCAGGTTCAGAAAGCTCTCGGATTTCATCAAAAAATATCTTAATTTGTTTTCTGAAGATGAATGAAGGTCTTTTGATTTTGGAATTAGTAATTAATGAGATAATTTAAATTTTTGGGTGAACTATCCCTTTAATATGTATGTTGTAGCTTGCAAGCTTGCAAAACTGACTAATAATAATGGATTTTGTTGGGCTTTTTCTATATTAAGAATCAACTTTAACAAGGGTAAAAATATTTTATTGTTCCTAGAGGATGCAGATAATGTGCTGCCATCTAAAAGTGAAGCAAAACCATTGAGGCAAAAGTCAAACTAAGATTGTAATTTTTCTCTTTAAGAGTGCATTTAGTTTTTTTTATTCTTAATACAATTAAAAACATTTGTTATATACAGAGTATATAGTGTACAATATAACTAGTCTCTTATGCTCACCAAGGCTGCATTTATTTAATCAGAAATTAAGTGAAAACAATAATATTATTATAATTTTAAATAACTGTTTTGTATTTATAAATAGATTTTATAACGCAATTTATTCCTTGATGCAAAGCTGAATTTTCAGCATCAATTACTCCAGTCTTCGGTGTCATGATCTTTCATAAATCATTCTAATATGCTGATGTGGTGCTCAAGAAACATTGATTATTATCAATGTTGAAATCAAGTGTGTTGCTTAATTTTTTTGTGGATACGATATGATACATGAGTCTTTGATGTATAGAAAGTTCAAAAGAATAGCATTTATTTGAAAAGTCTCTACTTTCACTTTTGATCAAATTAATGTAGAAAATTACAAATATTAATTAAAAAAAAATGTAAAACGTGTTTTGAGGGCCCTTTATTGTGCTCCATTTCATTAGACTCTGCCGAACTGCCAGCCTAATTTATTCTGGGCTCCCTTAAGAACAAATAATTGACTAGTTATTTAGGCAACCCAATGAGTAGTTGGTTTTGAAAATATGTAAGTTTGTAAAGTGTATCTGTTATGTTGCAGTCACTGTAGATTTGCTGGCTATTGAAAATGTAATTCTCATAGTTGCACTGCTTGCACACATCAAGCACACTAATCACATCAAGTATTACAGTGCAACTACAACCAACAGAGGAAATCCAGATAAACCACTGGGTTAATCTGTATCATGACTCACATGCAATGACATTGCAATTGCCATGCCAATGCCTGAAACAAACCTCCCCAGGCAATTCAAACATGGCTTTAAGAACCAAACCTAAAACTGACTGCAAAGAGAAAAAAAATCATAGGAGATATGCAAACAGTTTATTTGATCATTTGCATGAAATGTCTCTAGATAAATATGTAAGGATGTGGATTATGTCCCAGAAATGGCTAATTAGACATTTATTGCCATAACATGTCATTACTACTCAATCATTCCCAGGATAATTAGACAGTTATTAGCAACTCAAAAGGTACTGTTGATCTGAGGAGCTTGAATTTGCTTTGCAGTGTAAAAGCAGGCCGAACCCAGAACAGCATGCCACCATCAGTTTACATAATCCATATCTGAGTTTAGCGATGCTCGTTATCATGCTAATTTAAATTTAGTGCAGATGGCACACTGCCTTTTGCAGAATAAAAGAGTTTTTTTAACTTCACTCATTTCTCAGTAGGAGGATGACATCATGTCTTAGTGGCATTCACCTTCTGAACGCTTTCCTTGGCCTGTCGTGAAGTAATTTGTGTATGTTGGGGGGGGGAAGGAAAGGTTGCATAAATTATAGGACATTGTTTATTCATGATTCATGGGCTTGAAGAGAAGCACTTTGCTGTAAAAGAAGAAAGAGGCTTTTAAAATTTTGGATGAGAATCAGTCATGTGCAATTAATTTTCTTGGTGCATTTCTTGGGTTGTGAAGCCTATTATATTCTGTGACAAAGTGGGTCATTTTTCATCTTTAAAGGAGAAGTCATTTTTTTATGTTAAGAAGGTATGTTTTTGTTTTAGCTTTAATATTTTCAGTGATAATACTTGAAAAAGGATACATTTAGAGACAAACTTATTTTAGTGTGCTGACAGCATGTGCTGTTATCAGTGATTGTTTTGTGTACTAGTTTAGAGACAACAGTAAATAAGCCATTCTTAAGTTGACTTCATACTAAAGAAAACATTGTGATGCTTTCAAAACACTGAAGCCTGACATGTGAACTTCTCAGTCAACCAGTGGAATGAATTTGGGGTTTTTATTGAAACCAAGGCAATTGAGCCAAGACAGAGGAGGTGGTGGATGTGTTTTTTAAAGTGATTATTTTTGCAGCACCTTTGCAGAAATACAGATAAAATAATATAAAATATAAATATAAGATGAAAACGAGAAATGTTATTTTGGAAACTAACTGAAATAAAATAAGTTTATGTTGAAGTACTAAAATTACTAAAATTATAAGGGCCGTGCACAGAAATTTTGAGGGGCAGTGGCCCAAACCAAAAAAAGGGGCACTAAGGGGGTGGGTGCTTGTTAATACAAATTATCCAGTTGTAACAAACATACAATTAAAAGAGAATACTCTGCAATAATTTCAGACTTTATTGTAGATGTTTTGATAGAGTGGGCTCTCCCTCACTCTCTGAGCCTGCTTCTGCCTCATCTTCAATGGAAGTATAGCCTAAGTATTAGACATTAAATTTAATATTATACAGCATAAATCTATATAAATCTATCTTATATTCGGTAACACTTTATTTTAAGGTGTCCTTGCTACACGTTACATGTACTTACTTAGTATTATAATAACAATTAATTATGCATAATTACATGCAAGTAATCCTAATCCTAAACCCTATACAGTAAGTACATGTAATTAATATTACTCAGTACTTGTATAATTACACTGTATCAACAAGGACACCTTAAATAAAGTGTAACCTTATATTCTAATAAACAACTCATTTAGAACATTTATATTACCTTTTTAACTATTTAAAGGCCTACTATTAATATGGTTTCTATAAAATATTATAAATATGATGTGTTATAAATTACTAGTATCAGCTAAAACGGGTGCGCAAACTCGGTCCTGGAGGGCCGATGTCCTGCAGAGTTTAGCTCCAACTTGCCTCAACACACCTAGTTTCGCGTAGCCAGACCTTCAGACTGACGGCTGAAGGTCTGGGAACTTTGGCTGCTTTGAATGGCCAAGACCCACCCAAGAGGCCATATGACTGATAGGTAATGTAACCAATCACGTTTCTTTTTGTTCTGTGTCATGTTTAGGGGCGTGGATATCTCGCCATAATAACAGATCAACCACTACTAGTGCATCTACCTGTTAACATAGTGCATTACCTGTAATGCATCGTAGTGCATTACCTATTAGCGGAGCGGTAACAGAACGCTTTGAGCTGGGGTAGTGGAGTGGAGGGTTGGTGAGAGGAGCTCCTCAGGCGATGAGGGCAGAGGGGCAGTGGCTCTAGTCACCGGGCCACCCCCCTGTGCACGGCCCTGAAAACTAATAAAAAATGCCAAAAGCACAACAAAATGACTATGACTGAAAAAAAAAAAATATATATAAAAAAGCAAATTCAAAATATTAATAATTTCTATTAGCCTAATAGTACATAACCATTGCTAAAATGAGGCTTTAACAAACACTACAATTTAATGGTTGTCTTTTTTTTCTTTTTTTTTTTTTAAGAGTGAATGAACCCTTTTAGTGTTTGTCGCATTGAAAGGGTTAATGTCTGGATAGTTAGCAAAGCACCGTTACCCCCTACTGGTGGATACCATAATTACACCACTTGGAAAAAAGCATTTCAAAATTAGCTGTGTATCCTGACCAAATAAAATGCTTTGTAACATTTTTTGGCAGTATTTCATTATAGTATGCAGTATTTGATGCTTTATCAGTGTCCAGTTCCTTTTAATAGAACTCTTAATACTGATGTATAATGACCTACTCAAAATGGGCATTAGTCAAGGGCTTGAGACTGCGCGCATTGCAGATATCTTCAAAAGGTATTCTGATTAAGAACTTAACAGCTCAAATAAACAGACATAGTTTATTGATTATGATCGTCAAAATGAGTGCCTACTTCTTATAGTAGGCGTCTGATTGTTTTGACTACTGTACAGCACATTTAGGTGTGTGTGTGTGTGTTGTTGAGATATGGCAATCTTCCAGCTCAGGCATTACCATCCACCCAGTTAGTGTTATCACCGCTGAGGTCAGACCTGCTGTAGAAGCCAGTTGATTTGAACTGCATGCTGAGCCCTCAACAGCTGTCTCTCCTTTGCACACTGTGGAGGTTTATATGTGTGATGACAGTGTTGACAGCTTGCATGGTGACTAAGATGTTGTAGGAATGTGCCTGTGGTGCATGTCTTGATGACAATCAGAGGAATCTGAATCTATATTTCTTGCTGAGCGCACTTTTACCCTGCAGTGATGTCTTTTGTTTCTATAGTTCGACTAGTAGAGCCACAGTTCATGGGTTTGAGTCACCGGTATCACACACTAATAAAGTAATTATAAGCATCATGATGGTAGACTAGTCAAATAGTGAAGTTGATTAGTGAAAGATATAAAAATTCTGGCCTATTAATACCAATAAGTCACAATTTGTTTGCAGTCTAAACTACAAAAAACTAAATTTGAATTACTACAAAGGAACAGTATATGTACAGATATAAATTTTAAGATATGGTTAAGATTATGTTAAATTATTTAAAAAGTAAAAGAAAAGAAAAAGAAACTAAATTAAAGCTGCAGTCCGTAAGTTTTGCCTCTTTGCTGCCATCTCTGTTTGAAACCTGGAATTGCAGCTGCTTGGGGAATTATCTTCCTTGTGTGGGGTTGTGCTCCAGCACGGATTAATCTAATGTTTTGAAGTGAATGTGTGGCAGTCAGTCACAGCGCCAGTGTGGATACTGTACTTCAGAATCACAGATTCTAGCCTACATCTTGGAATATATGACCCAAATAAGAATTTTCACCATATATTGTCATCTGAACAAGTAAGTAACAAGTCTGCCACGTTTGTTCTGACCAACTGAGGAAAAAAGCATTACAATAAATTGCGCTATCAGTGGTGATTAAACCTAATGATCGGTTAGCTCATATCACATCAAACCAAGCAAATTATTATTATTGTTATACTTTATTCTTAAATTATTAATGTTAACAACATCAGCATTGCGTGACAATGAGTATAGTGTGCATTGACGTGTAGATTTAAATTTCTGTACAGTCTAATCTAATTGTGATGCCATTCGAATTTCATATTAAGAAATTCTTTTAACCCAAAAAGCTACTCTTTTAACCCAAACTATGCTCCCTTCGAACTTGTTTTCTTTAAAATACAAATCTTGTGTATCCCCAAGCTATCTGTAATCAGAAAGCACATTTAAAACTGGAATTTCATTCACATGTGTTTCATAAACACATAATCCTTTCTGGATTACAATCCTCCATCAAAATGATACATTTAATTATTCTAGCTGCTGTGAGAAAAGGCTTTAAAACGATCCGCCACCTGCAGGATCCTCACATGCGATCATCATCACATGCCTAGTAGCCGGGACAACTTCTTTATGTTTACAGACGTGACAAGCTACGAGAATACTCTTTGTGCACAAAGAAAACAAAAATAACAACTTTATTCAACAATTTTACTGATGTCACATAAGCTATTTTAACAATGTCTTTACTACCTTTCTGGGCCTTGAATGTTTTAGTTGCGTGGCAGTTCTGAAGTCTTACGGGTTTGGAATGACATGAGGGTGAGTAATTAATCACAGAATGTTCATATTTGGGTGAACTAACCCTGTAATATTATAGTGTTCTTAAATTTATTAATCGAAAATCGATAAGATAATCACTCAAATTATTAACAACAATTCATTGATCGGTGATTAATCATTTTCTTTCCTGTATAGATGGTTTTCATCGTCTTCTTTAAATTTCTTCAGATTAGCCAAATAGTGGAATTTATGCCTTGAATGTGTTTAAAATCGTTTGTCAAATGAAGTCAGGTTAATTAGACAAACAGGGAATAACGTTTCATTCATTCCACTGCTGTTTGCACCATCCTGCATATTCAGGCATTAGATTCCACTGTGCACATTTAATAGGTTCTCTGATATTCTAGAATGAAAAATCCATGACTTCTGCATTGTTAAATGGCTTGCATTAAGAGCAGTGCGACAGGGATGGTGTAGACTGGCTGAGACGGGGCAGAGGCTGGCATCAGCTTGTGCTCTGATTACGCAGGCTTTTAGCGGCTGGAGTCTGTCTGCAGGGCGTTTCTGTGATCGTGCTGTTTGCCTCACACCCTACATCAGTTTAAATCAACAGCTGTGTAAGGGGTTGTCTCTCTCACCCTTGTATTCTCACGGGAAGTCTCTCCCACCTTCTGTTTTGTTCTTCTCATTTATTTATTTTTATTAATTTAGCACATCTATTTATCCAAAGTGGTTTTTTTAACTACAGGAACAGCCACCCTGGAGCAGTTTGGCGTTAAATGCCTTATAAACACAGTGGCAACTAATGAATCAGGGTTCAAACCTACAATGTTTCAGTTACCATCCCAAATCTTTAACCATTAAGATAGCCTCTCCTCTAGAGCTGTTTTGAAAGTGTGTTTTTAGATAAAAAGTTGTCATTATTTTGGTGTACTTAAATTGTGTTTACAGTATGTATCCATACATTAAAGGAATTTTACTCAAATATGAAGCTTTGATTATCAGTCACTCCCCAGTGTCAGTCTAACCCAAGAAATACGTCTTTTCTCTGTAAAACACTAGAGGAGATGTTAGGAAGAATGTCTGAGCTGCTCTGTTGTATACAGGAAAAGTGGATAGAAATATAAGCTCAAAGCGTATACTATGATTGGAGTCTAAGATTTTTTTAAATGTTTTTTAAAAAACATATCTTATGCTCACCAAGAGCATTGCACTGCATTAATTTAATCAAAACTACAGTAAAAAATTATATTATCATTTTTAATAAAAATTTCAAAATTTCTGTTTGAATATATTTTAAAATGAATTTTATTCCTGTGATGGCAAAGCTGAATTTTCAGCTGCCATTAACCCAGGCTTCGGTGTCACATAAACCTCCAGAAAACCTGATTTGTAACATTTCTTATTATTATCAATGTTGAAAACAGTTGTGCTGCTTAACATTTTTGTGGAAACCGTGATGCCTTTTTTTCCAGGATTCTTTGATTAATACATTTGATTTATTAATGATTAATTTGAAAAAATGAAATGGAAATCTTTTGCAACATTGTAAACATCTTTACTGTCACTTTTGATCTACTTAATGCAACCTTGCTGACATATTATTTTCTTTAAAAACAAATCATACTGACCCCAAACTTTGAAATATAGTGTGTTACACACAAATTGTGTGATTCTTTACATTTATGGTACTTTTTGGAATTTAGCAGGATAAATTACCATCCACTTTCCTTATGGAAAAGAGCAGATTGTACAGTCTGCGTCTCCTTTTGTGTTTCACAGAAGAAAGTATGCAATTTTTTGGAAAGCCATGAGGGTAAGTAAATTATGGGAGATTTTTATTTTTTAGCTTCCTTTCACACAAACCAATTCACTATAAAACGAGATTATAAAAAAAAACACAAATAAGCTGATATGATATTCTGCATTGTCTTGAATATTGCAAATTACTGTTCTTCTCCTTTATGCACCCATCAGAGAATAACAGATACTTGGATCTTGATCAGGTGGCATTCCCGCGTGATAGCATGTCTTCTGACACAGTACACATGTGAAGATCTATTTCTACATTCGGTGCTTGGATCCAAAAGAAAGAAAAACGTAGAATATTAATGTAATGTGAAAGTTGAGAATTTCACACAGCCATGCCCTAGATAGTTATTTAAAAAAACCCTCTCTTTTACATAACAAAACATTTCATAACCTGCCAGATTCGCACGGAAGAAACTTAGGGAGGGGGCCGCGCAGCACAGCAGCAGCTCTCCAGTACTTCATGACTTGCACTTTGTTTGTTTTCTTTTGCTCTCCTCTACTTTGGTGAAGGGCAAGGCCATATGGAGCAGAAGGACCAGCCCCATGAGAGAATCATTTTGCATGTGTGCAGGGTACATCACAGTGTGCATTACTTCCCATCTCAGCTCTCTTTTCTCAACCCAGTGCCAGTCTGGCAGGGGCTTATGACCGGACCTATGCTATCCCAGAGGGCTTCTGTTTTCTGGAGGACTTTGGCAGTGTGTGAACTCTTTGATATACGAGAGCACTCTGCATCTTCACAGGGTTGCGCTGTGTTCGATCATTTGAGATCAGAGACAGCTGCTGTCCCATCAGCCTTAGCTAGTGGGTTTGTGAGTAGGTGTCTTGCGTTCAAGTATCTGCAATGCACATAGGATATATCTAATTCTAATGTGTTAAGTTTGGGTTACACTGGGATGAAATATTCACTTGGTCAGTATTTTTATCTAGTTTTTCAGTAAATTTAAACATGCAGTAAATTTGAAACATTCCAGTATTTAAAATCCTTAAAACCAGATACATTTACTTGAGAAGCAAAAAAGTGCATGAGGTATTAAAGGGATAGTTCAAACAAGAATGAAAATTCTGTAATTTATTCATTCTCCACTTGTTCCAAACCTGTATGAGCTTCTTTCTTCTTTCTTCTGTTGAAGACAAAAGTAGCTATTTTGAAGAATGTTGGTAACTAAACTATTGACGGCCATTAACATAGTATGGGAAAAAAAAATGTTTTAAAAGTCAGTTATTTCTATCTTTTGCAGTAGTGTGTCAGTAGGAAATATCAGTTTACGTTTCCAAACATTCATTTTGCTATTAATTGTAATAATCCAGTGAGATTTTTGTTTGCACAAGGAGTCTGACAACAGCCAGTGCTCCACACAGAGATCTGATCACATGATCATCATCCAGTCTGTCTGGAATGATATGAAGAAACAGAACAAACTGAGACAGACTAAATCCAGAAGAATGTCTCCAAGATGCTTCAAGAGACCTACCTGCAAAGCTCATGAGAAACTCTGCTCAAGTGCACCGAGGGCAAAACCTGCTTTAAACGCAAAGGATGATCACACCAAATGTTGATTTAATTTAGTTAATAGAAGTTAATTGATGAAGAAAATATATTTATGACATTATTTTTGACAGCATCCTCATTTTACAGCATTTTTACACAAGTGCCTAAAACTTTTAACAGTACTGTAGCTTTGCAGGTAGGTTTCTAAAAGAGAAAGAGGTTTTTAAAGAGACATTATTTAGTATGTTTATTATTTAATTTGAAGCACTTTTTCTGCTCCCGTTATGTAGGTGATTTCAGGTTTTGCTGTCCTTGCGCCACACACTCACACACACACACACACACACACACACACACTCACACACACACACACACACACACACACATGTTGGGTTTCCATGTTTTATGGGGACATCCCATAGGTGTAATGGTTTTTATACTGTACAATCTGTATGTGCTATTGCCCTACACCAACCCTACACCTAAACTTAGCCCTCACAGGAAACATGCTGCATTTTTAGATTTTCAAAAAACTTTATGCTGTATGATTTATAAGCTTGTTTCCTCATGGGGACCAAAAAATGTCCCCACAAGATTAAGATTTACTGGTATTACTATCCTTGTGGGGACATTTGGTCCCCAGGACGTGATGAATACCAGGTGCACACACACACACACACACACACAATTTTCTCTCATTTGGTGACAACTATGAGAATCTCATTTCCCAGTCTTTGAGCGTGGTATCTGTTCCTAAGTGCTCAGAATTTATTAGCTTAGTTCAGCTCTGCCAACACACTCCAGTGATTCCATCGTTTAATATTTAGCAGCCAAATAACTCTATACACAAATATGAGGTTAGATAATGTTTAAAAACATTTACACTGGCTTCCCAAATTTCTAGTGAAAAAAACTGCATTTCTCAGCTATTGATTTTGCTCAAAAAGGGCCTTCATATGTATTTGCTTTTTGGCTTATAAAACATGATCTATTATATCTGTTGTCCATGGTGCCTATAAATCTTCACTTTACTTGAGTCTCTGCAGCTTGGCGCCAGCATAAAAACCCTTTATCCCCCCTGTTGCTCATTAGATTGGAAATCAGTGGTGTTTTGGGCACAACAGGTGACAAATAGTGCTTTGGCTGGGACTGCATTGGGAACAGGTGAATATAATTGTTGCCTTCAGTCACTGAGAGGGTAATAGTATTAGGAGTGGAATGATGCCCTCCTTCAGAGAGGACCTGTGTGCTGCTCTTGTAGCGGCACAGACTGATTACGCTGCTCACGTCCGCATTGTAGCCCTCTTCTGCAAAGAGGCAGGCACTGTACTGGGCGTTTATGGCCTTAGTTAACAGACGCATACGCTCACCACCCACCACTAAAATCTCCTTTATTCATAGTGCTATCTGTAAAGTTCATGTTTTTAGCTTGATGTAACAAAATTATAGTTGAAAAGCCTTGCAGCACTAAAATGAAGCAAGTTTATAATGCGAGAAAATGTAAAGATGATCATTTCTGACCAACAGAAATAACAATCATTATACCGTTCCTAATATGCAGTACCATTTAACTAAAAAAATAAAAAAATAAAAATGCAGATCAAATGTGTGGAGTTTGTAAGAATGGTTTTTGAAAGAAGTCTCTTATGCTCATCAAGGTTGCATTTATTTGATCAAAAATATAGAAAACAGTAATATTGTGAAATATTATTACAATCAAAAAAGGTTTAGATTTGAATATGTTTTATTTTTGAAAATGCTGTTTATTCCTGTCATGGTAAAGCTGAATTTTCAACAGCCATTACTGTTCAAAGCATTAATGCTGAAAAACGTTGTGCTGTTTTTTTGGAAACGATGATACTTCTTTTTTTTTCTTTCTTTTTTTTCCACTGAATTAAAATAACCGCATTTATTTGAACATTTTGTAACATTTTAAATATTTTAATGTCAATTTTCATCAATTTAGTACAGATTTGCTGAATAAAAGTTTTAATATCTTTTTTTTGTATCTTTCCAATCCAAACGTTGGATAGTGTATTTCTATAAAAAGTGTTTCAGACGTATCTGAAATATTCTTTGGTCAAGCTCAGGGACTTAAGAATGGAGAGTTTACGTGAGGGGTAGCTTGAAATTAATTTTAAAATTAATATTTTTTTTTAACTATCTTTTGTCAATAAGGACCAGGCTTTTTGTTATTTTAAATATGTTTTAAAAATCACTAACAAGAAATATATAGTGCCATTGATTAATTGTATTGTTTTCCTCTTTTTCAGTTTTTCCCTTATGGTGATGCGTCAAAGTTTGCTCAGCACGCTTTCAGAACCTTTGACAAGAATGGAGACGGCACCATCGACTTCAGAGAGTTCATCTGTGCCCTTTCCATCACATCACGAGGCAGCTTCGAACAGAAACTCAACTGGGCCTTTAACATGTACGACCTGGACGGAGACGGCAAAATCACACGAGTTGAGATGCTTGAGATCATTGAGGTACTCCATTCAGTCTGTTCTCCTGTTTACTTGCATAAAGAAATAAATAACTAAGAAGAATCCTTATTTCATGAATTATTTCAACTTGGCTATTACTTTTTTTTTTTCCTAATTAAAACTCCAGTAATATCCGTCTTCTAGAATAAGCTATATTACAGTATATATTCTATATCAGTGGTTCTCATTGTCCACAAAAATATTTAAAGGCCCACTGACTTTTCCAGTTTTTGTGATTTTCTGCATAAGGATAAATGATTTTTTTTAAAACTATACTTTTTGGCATAACTAGAAAATGAATATTAATTGTAAAAATGTCCATGGAGTTACATGATTTTGTTAATTTACATAACTTTTCCAGGTCTAGAAATTTCACTTTCAAAATGATTTCATGTTTTTCAAGACTCGGGGAATCCTGGTTATAAATATCTTGATTTTTAGTCATTGTTTTCATTCCTGTTTTGCCCTAATTGAAGTCATCTTGAGGCTTCCCTAGAAGTTGAGAACCGTGGGTCTGTATATGGAGTGAGTCGCCCTCTCATGGTCAGAGATAGAGTTGACTAAAAAGGGATTGGGATTTGAGTAAAGTTGCCTGTATTAGTGGCACAGCTCAGTGTGTCTTTGACTCTTGGAAGGATTTTTACTCTCTTTGTTCTGATTTTCTCATAAAGGCAATCTACAAGATGGTGGGGACTGTTATCATGATGAAGATGAACGAGGACGGTCTGACGCCCGTGCAGCGAGTCGACAAAATCTTCAGTAAGATGGATAAGAACAACGACGACCAGATCTCATTGGAAGAGTTCAAAGAAGCAGCAAAGAGTGACCCATCCATTGTATTACTGCTGCAGTGTGACCTGCAAAAATGAGCGTCTCGGAAAAGAGCCAGGGACTGCACAAATGATTAATGTTCCATTCAGTTTGCAGCTATTTCCACTGATAAAAAATTGCTTGGACTACCTTTCAATGAATCCGCTTCCTGTGTTTGAAACACTTGTGTGCATGAGAATGTTCTTTGCTAACGAATTTCACATACGCACACACAAACACCTTCACACACAAAAATACACTCTCACACACGCATACATGCATACACTGCAAATGCGTACACAAACACAGACCACGCCTTGCACAAATAGAATTATATGAATATTAATATACATATATATTGAGTTGTTGAAATTAACTGCCAAAATGTGAAGAGTGTGCAAAGTACCTTCTGAATCCACTGGAGCTTGCGCATCATTGATGTGCTGTATTAAATCGAGCTACTATTTATTGTACTGATGCTATAGCTATGTGTACCATATACTGCGTAATCAACCGAACCGATTCTTATGGTAATCATAACTGTTCTGGAATTACCAACTCGTCTGGATGGACAAAAAGATAAGCTTATGTCCATCCAACTTTTCCCTTCAAATGTGCTTGTACTGTTGGTGAATATAAATGTCATTTATTTGCATGCCATTAGGTTTGCCTTAAGAGTACTTCCCTCATTTGCATCCTGCAGAGAGAATGATAACAAGCCTTATTTAAAAGAAACATTTGAGATGTGAAATAGAATTAGATGGATAATTTGTTGGCTTTGCAAAGATTTGTGATGCATTGATGGGAAAAGGCTAGTTTACTACACCTTCTATGTCTAGCATCAGTACATCACACGAGAGGCCGAATGTAATCCATCTGAGAGCATACATTCATTCTCATGGTCGAAGTATTACGTCATAACAAATATTCCCATATTAAACCTACGAGCTGTGCAGTTTCAGAATGTCATCAAATGTGATAAATTGCATATCAGTGTGCAGATTTATGTGGGGCCTGAACATGGAATGAATTCATGAAGATAATTTTTAGGGATAAAGTGATATAAAATAATGATTTTGCCTAAAAATTTTTACCTGTTCAAACTAGTTCTTGACAACTAAAACGTCTAAGACTGTATTTATTCCTACTTTTTACATGCTGCTCTTACAGGAGAATTCCAACAGAGGGTTTTAAAGGTTAGCCCTGATGTTATTACGTTTTAAATCCAGACATTTGCACCAACTACACATTTTGAGCACCGACTCGATTTCTAAATATGTACATTTCTGTGCTCCATTTGAAAGTACATTCTGCCAGTGTCAAGAGCTTTACACAAGCATAACCTTTGTCATTGTAATTTTTACTTACGTAGGCACCACACCAAATTCATGCAATGGTAATTTTTTTTTTTTCAATTTAAAAGTTATTTTGTACATGTAGCATGTATTGTGCCCCTGATGCCATGGCTGCACTACTTCTTGTGTTGTGGTTTAAACTAATAAAAGAGTATATGGGATTTTTTCCCTCTATGTCAGAGTTTGATTTGAAAGGAGCATGTAGATTCTGAAATATATTACCTGCAATTACAATATAATTTGTTTATCAGCACATATCAGGACCGATATGAGTAATTTAACGCAGTTTTGAATGAACTTTTAAGAAGGAATATACTCGTGCTGTAATTTAAGGAAGAAGGTCAAAGCTATTATTTTAATTATTATTTTAATTTAATGAAGAAACGTAATTTTGCTAAAACTGTCAGATTTCATGTTAGAAGCGTCTAAGCATGATCCATTTGAAGTAATGAAATGGCTGCACAGCAGGAGCAAATGTTAGCTGTAATAGCACAAGACGTCCGTTAGGTGGCAGCAGAGTGTTGAATTCCTAGAACATGACCCATAGAGCGACTAATGATTGAAACATTCACACCGATTTTTGTGGTTTATTTGCCGATCAGTTGGATGCATTGTTCCGTTTTAAAATGAAAAATTGGTAAGTATTTTTTTTTTTTTTTTGTATAATAATTTTCTCTCTGCTATTTAGATTTTTTTTTTAATCTTGCCAAGATATCACAAAATATATACATGAATAAAGCCTTAATGAAAATGTACATATTTAATACAGTACATTAAAAATAACTGAAAACAAAAATAAAATGTTACATCTTGGCAAAATGTATTGAAGTCTATAACAAAATTAATTAAAAAGGCAGTACAGGTGTATAGTCTTAAGAGATTTAGAGTTATTTGAGGAAGAACATATGTAGCAATAAAAGGGGCTTTTGATGACTGAATTTACTGCGATTAATATGAGATTTGGCAAGGAGCAATAAAACATTAATAATAAAGTATCCCTATTCATTTCATGTTTTATTCACGTTGTAGAAACCAAATAACATTAAAAAAAAAAAAAAAAAAAAAATCTATCTAGAATAATTGCTTATACGGACTAAAAAATATATATTGCGTAAATAGTATGCCCCGTTTTACTAGGGGCACCAAAAAAGAGCAACTTTTTTTTATTTTGTCTTAAACTTTTTTTATTTTTTTTTATTGCATAACAGGAACAGTAACACAACATACACATATAGAGGATCACATTGTTTTCAACTATTATCACTTACATTCATGATAGCATCAAAAGAACAAAAAGAAAAGAAAAAACTACCACAGGAGATAACTTACAAAACATTTCCATAGGAAAATTATTCAATAATTCTATATATCCTTTTTTAATTTTTAGATCTTTTAAATCTTCAATGTAATGTTTTAGTTCAATTTTAAATAATGCAATGTTAGGTTTATTGTTAGACCATTTTTGTTTGTGTATGTGGTAAAAAGAAAAAAAAGAGCAACTTTCGTTTAATGAAACGAGTACCGCTTGACGTCATCTCAAAGTAACCTTCCCGGAAGGACGTCATCGCACTGCGCCATCAAACATTGTGAAGTGCGCAGCTACTTAGCTTGTGCTAGCTGCTACTTATTTTTTGTTGTTGTTGTAAAGTTTGAGTTGTTACCTTTAAAAAGATCCAGCCATGGCGATGCAAGCAGCTAAACGAGCGAATGTAAGTCTAGATTTGTTTCAAACGTTCAAATGATCGTGATGTTGGGCTCGAAATGGCTAATCGGTACATTGAAGATCGATATTTATTGTTGTTCTGGTATAAACGTGATCAATTACATCTAAGACAGACAAGTAGCTGTATGTTAAAAATATACATCTCCTGCTTTTGTATTTATATAAATTTAGGACTCGAATGAATTCTCGAATCCTCTTTCATAATCATTCGAAGCGCTCGAGAACGTGGCTTGTGTTTTAATAATCTGAATCTATAACTTTAATTTAATGTAATGAGTTCATGTAATTTTCATCTAATTTTATTTTATCTATGTCTTTTTATTAAAAAATAAATAAATAAAAAGTGAATAATAATAATATTTATCTGTACTGCGTTAAGGCTAACTGAGACTTGTAATAGCACTTGCACGTTGTCGCTCTTTTGTTGGTTTTGATTGCTTCTTATGTCCTCATTTGTAAGTCGCTTTGGATAAAAGCGTCTGCTGAATGACTAAATAAATAAATGTATGTGTATGTTTCAGATTCGTTTACCTCCAGAGGTGAACAGGATATTGTATATTCGTAACCTTCCATACAAGATCACCGCAGAGGAGATGTATGACATCTTTGGGAAGTATGGGCCAATTCGTCAAATCAGAGTGTGAGTATCAGTGTATTTCTCATATTTACATACTACGATCCATAACGGACTGAAGTACTGATTATGTGCTATTAATCACGTTTCTTATTGTAAGCTGACTGCGAGTAATTGATTGTTTTAGTGGGAACACACCAGAAACAAGAGGAACAGCCTATGTTATATATGAAGACATCTTTGATGCCAAAAATGCCTGTGATCACCTTTCTGGATTCAACGTCTGCAACAGATACTTAGTTGTATTGTACTATAATCCAAACAGGGTGAGTATAACTGTTTTTGCCTTTGATTCAGACATGGAATGTGAAATTAAAATGTTTCATTGTATGTTTAAGGAGTAGTTAACAAAATTAAGATTCTGTCATTTACTGCATTTCTGTTTCAAACACATGCAATTTGATTTCTTCTGGGGAGGACAAAAGGAGATATTACGCAGAATGTCCAAAACATTCTTTTTAATACAAGGAAAACAGTGACTATTGAGTGAGATACAAAACTCTGTTAACTCCAATTTATTAATTTTTTTTCCAAGGCTTTCCAAAAAATGGACACAAAGAAAAAGGAGGAGCAGCTGAAACTTCTCAAAGAGAAGTACGGGATAAACACAGACCCACCAAAATAGTCAATTTTTCAAAAATTATTTCTGTTCTATTATTCCGTCTTGCACCCATTGTTCTTCTCACTTTACCCCATTAAGTAATGATTGTTTTAGAAAAATAAAATAACTCTTGAACAGTGTTTATTACTTGGCCTGATGTCTTATGTTTTTTTCAATGAGTTTTCTGTTAATGAATAAAATGGCATTTGTTCATCAGCATTTGTTTTATTAAATCAGTGATTTTCTTTTTTTAATATAACTGCCTGGTGTCTTATTTGCACATTTTATTATACATGCAAACTAGTTATAATCAGATAGGTTTTATAAATTAAAATACATGATGAACAATGATTTGACTGGAAACATTTTATTTTGGATTCACATTTCATTGGTAATTAATATTATATTGCATGTAAGTTCATATATTGTATGTTACTTTTTTTTTTTTTAAAGATAGACCTTTCGCAATTTTTTTCAGTAACTGCATTTATATGATTTTGGTTGTTCAAGTGCATAGAAGTTGTTTTAGAGATTAGTAAAAAAAAACAGCCTGATTAATGCAGCCCCATATTTTTCACCTGAAATTAATTTGATTACAGCATCTCCATTTTATAGTAATGCACTACTTTAATAGTTAATAATTAAATATCTTGAATTGAACTTAGTCTTTTAATGAACTTCCGTGACGTCTGACCATAAATGAGCCAATCAGCTGAACGCGCGAGAACGAGGCGCGAAATAACATATGAGTGGCATCTTGACTGATCTCTTAATTTCTTCGTTTAATTATTGGATACAGAAGTTGGTCGTTTTCTCGATTTTTTTTGTATAACAGTAACTTAGTTGTTCTCTAAAATTACTTTAAGTATCACGGGGTGAAAATCCATTTTCGGTTCTTCGCCATTGATCCTCCTCGACGGCTGACAAGAAGCCAAGATGTCGTTGGTCCTCACTGAAATAAAAGCGGAATATACCCTGAAGTGGTGAGTGCTTGTCATAAATGTTTGTTTCATGCAGGCTTTCTCTATTAAATGTGTGCTGTGGAAAATGAAGTGGTGGCGTTTTAGGCGTTTGCAAATTGCTAAAAGAAAGCTACAACTTTGAAACCATTAACGTAACGTTAATGGTTTACTGTTGAGTTTATTAAATCCAATGGTCTTTTTGAGGAAGTAAGCTGTATCATGTATAAATCCAGTTACTTACTGCGTTTTATTCTCTCTGTGCTGGCATCATGACTGATCTGACGCTAACATTAAGTTACTTTATCTGAAGTGATTTTCGGGAATTGTCTAAGGTCTGTTCAAATTGACAGCTGACGCAAAATGCGAAGTTAAAAGTTACTGTACTAATTTAATTTGATGTGAAGTGTACTTGAATTATAAGACCGTACATAAATAGGGTAAGTATATAATGCACTCAGAGGCTGCAGCTGTTGCCTGTAAACTCCCAGATCTCACATGTGAGAAGTCGATTGAAGGACTCTCCAACACATCTTCTAATTTCTATTTAACTTACACTTGGGTAGATTTATACTGTTAACTTTTTATACTGTAGATGGTACCTTGAGGTAAACTACAGGGTTAGGCTAATGTTCATACTGTATTGTCTCATGTTAAATGCTCCATAAATAAAAATTGTACAGTATAAAGTGTATTTCCAGAGTGCATTGTCCTGTCCCTTAGTGTTATGTTTAATGCATCCTTGAAAAACCTAGAACATAGGCCTACTTTCTTTTGTACATTTAAATTGTAGCCTAAAATCTTGACATTGGTTGTATAGCACTTGGATGTTTCCTGTCTACTTCTGTACAATTTACAGGTAAAAAAAAAAAAAAAGTAACATTTGGTTGGAGAATTTGTGTACTGAGTACGTAGCTATAGGGTAATGTGAAACTGTCTGGTTTTCACTTCTGATTGGATATATATGTGGACTGAGGGTTTTTTTTTAGACATTGATTATGGACCAGTATTAATTTTCACTCCTCTCCTTTATTTCTAGATACACCTGGACACTGGAGTGAGTGAGTCACGGAAAAAAAATCACAATGTGTTCTATTCCGGGACTCCCATCTACGGGTTCAGATATACCCGTCCTCATTACTAGAGTAAACCTGAACCCGGCTTGTGTTCTGGTAGAGTTTTGGGGGAATTTTGATCAAGACCGAAAATTAGCTTATCAGCAACTGAAAAAGGAGATTCAATACCCCAGAGAGGGATTTTGTGAATCGGATGGAAACCCTGGTGACTTGTGCCTCGTACAAGTGTATGAAACATGGTACAGAGCCCGTATAGTGTCCAGAGATACTGATGACTACAGCGTGTTTTTAATCGATGAAGGCAGAACGCTGCGTGCCACTGTAAACACTTTAGCATGGGGCAAAAGTGACTTTTTCTATCTTCCCCCTGAAGTTGAATTCTGTGTTCTTGCCAATGTCCTGCCACTGTCTCCTGGAAACAAATGGTCAGCAATGGCCTTAGAGTTCATGAAGACTTTCTGTGGTCGAAGAGTCAATGCCACTGTTCAAGATGTTCTTGTGCCCCATCGAACATTCCTGCTGGACATTGCTTGCCTGTCCAGACAGATGTTTGAAATGGGCTTTGCCAAGAAGTTGTACAGTGATCGGTTCAAGGAGTTTGTTGCCAGATCTTTGCAGGCCAACACTGGAACTGGAGAACCTCAGAGAGTTTCTTCAATTAGGACCAAACCAATTGAGGTCATTGAACAAATAGAGAAGCAGCAGGCCTACATGTACCCCGAGCTGCAAACTGATACTGTTGAGACTGTTGTGGTCACAGAAGTAACAAGTCCATTCCGAATATTCTGTCAACTTAAGGTTTTCTCTCAGGAGCTGAAAAAGTTAACTGAACAGATAACTCAGCATTACGAGGGAAAAGTTGGATGTAATTTTGCAAGACCTGAGAATTTAGGCAGCCCGTGTGCATCAAGAGGAAGTGACAGCAAGTGGTATCGTTCTGTGCTGCAGCAGGTCATGTCTGCCAACAATGTGGTTGAAATTTTGCAGGTGGATTATGGGAAGAAACAGTTTGTTCAAGTTGAGAACGTCCGACCACTAGCCCCAGAATTCTTCAGGATGCCTGTCGTAACGTACGTGTGCTCCCTTCATGGAATAGCCGACACAGGTATTGGTTGGACCGCTTCACAGATTGATTACCTGAAATCGCTCCTGCTCAACCGCACAGTGATAGCCAAGTTTCAATATCAAAGCCTTTCTGAAGGTTTCCACTATGTCACGCTTTATGGAGAGGAGAACACAAACATCAACAAACTGTTTGAACTGAAACAGAAATGTTCACTGGATTCTGATATGACCCTTACAGACTTTGCTGTTCAGAAGAGCCCATCGTCTCAAAAGAGCAAGATGTTGGAGACAACCTTGGCTACACACATTGATGAAACCTACTCTGACCTTAAAGGGAACAAACCGGTCTTTTTCACAGAAAGTCTCACACTTAACACGTCACATGTGGCCGTTGTACAGCATGTTGAGAGCCCTGGAAAGTTTTGGATTCAAGCACAGCAATACGCTGATGAATTCAATCAGCTAATGAATGGCCTCGGAAATCTGTACAGTGATCCAACAAGCACTGACGGATTGATAAGAAAGCCTGTTGTTGGTCTCCTCTGTGCAGCTAAATCCCAAGATGGTGCGTTCTATAGAGCAGCTATCTATAAGGTAGTTGACAAGAAAGCAGAAGTTTACTTCCTCGACTATGGCAACACAGAACTTGTAGATTGTTTCGATCTCCGACAGTTGCCTCTGAGATTTCAGCAGCTGCCTGCTGTGGCAGTAAAGTGCTCCCTCTATGGCATTAAATCCAGACTGAAGCATTGGGATGAGAGGGCTACATTGTTCTTTTCGAAACTCATCGAAGACCGAGTACTTGATTTGCATGTTAAAGAAAAGCATCAAGACACTCACATGGTTCAGTTAGTGGATCCGAGTTTAGGTGGAGAAAATGATGTGAGCAAGTTGTTGTGCAATGCAGATTTTGCAGACAGTGAAAAGAGCTTTGTGGATAATTCTGCCACAAGATCCTGTGGTTTAAAAACCACACACACCTCTGGTGTGTTCTTGACAGGAGCTTGGCCTCAAACGCCTTCCAGTTCTTCTGCCATAACAGAAAGTGCATCATCTTTCAAGGAATACTTGTTTCCCATTGGAAGCTCACTGGAGGTAACCGTATCGTACATTGAGAGTCCAAATGACTTCTGGTGTCAAAAAGCCAGAAATGCAGCGTGTTTAGAAGTGCTAATGCAAGACATTCAGCGTTTCTATGCTCATAGTGAATTTCAGCCACCTTTGGAAGCCGCTTGTGTCGCCCGTCATCCTGAAACTGGGATATGGTACAGAGCCTTGGTCATTCAAAAGCACCAAACGCCTCATGCTGATGTCTTGTTCATTGACTACGGACAGACAAAGAAGGTTGCTGTTGAAGATCTTCGAAAGATCACTCCAGCATTCTTGAAGATGAAAGGACAAGCCTTTCGATGCAGTTTGTATAACCTGATCCACCCAGTATCTCAGTCAGCTTTAGACTGGAGCCCTGAAGCTACATTGCAGTTTCAAGAGTTTGTTGACACAGCAGCGTCCATGAATGTGCCCCTAAAATGCACCATATTTGCTGTAATGTATGACTCCCAGAAAGTTGTGTTCAATGTGGTAGACTTGGAGACCCCATTCCAAAGCGTTTGCAATCTCCTTGTCCAAAGACGTCTAGCTGATCGTGCACCCTCTAAGAAAGCTCCTCTTCCACCCTTTCGCCTGGACACCTACTATTACTCCACACATGGAGTCAAGACTGGATGTGAAGAGGAAGCAAGTATCACCTGTGTGAAAAGTGTCACTCAGTTCTTTTGCCATCTTGCCAGGAATTCAAAGGAGATTGAGAAACTTTCAAACAAGGTCAACACCCTATGCCGTCAGCTAGAGGTAACCAAATGTCCTCAGACTTTTGGAACCGTTTGCTTTGCAAAATACACGGATGGACTTTGGTACAGAGGCCAAATAAAGTCTACAAAACCATCAGTTGTGGTCAATTTTGTGGATTATGGCGACACATTGGAAGTTGACAAGTCAGACTTGCTTCCAGTTCCAATTGAAGCAGGAGAGATTATGTCCGTCCCAGTGCAGGCAATTGAATGTGGGCTCTCAGATATGCCTGAAGATGTGCCATGTGAAGTGGGAAATTGGTTTCGGAATTTTGCAGACAGTCATTGTTTCACTGCTTTGATTGTGGCAAAAGACCCAGGAGGAAAGCTTTTGGTGGAACTATATGAGGGAAAAACTCAAGTGAATGCACTGATCAGACAGAAGTTTCACAATGAAATCCATAGAAATGAACCAAGTACATTCAAAGGGTATGGTTCAAAGAACAGAAGTGCACAAATTGGGGCAACCCATATGAAGGAAAGTTCCAGTGGTCTAAAGCGAGATTTCGTGGATCAAGTTCCACAGTCCCGTGAAAGTTATGCAGCACAACAAGGTAATGTTGAATCAAAACAGCCACGGAGCAAGTGGGGATTCCATACAAATGGAAGACTAGAACCAACAAGAGATTCTGGGACATTGCATAATTCCCAGAAACCGCTTGAACCACAAAGAAAGTCTAGTGATGGAGCTGATGTGCATCACCCTTGTACATCTGACAAAACTGATGGTGTTAAGCCCAAGTCCCAGGCTCTTCTTAACGAATCGTCACTCCCAGTGAAAGTAATAAAAGCCGGTCTAGAAGCTGAGGTATTCATCTCTCATTGCAATAGCCCTTGTAGCTTCTTTGTTCAGGTTGCAACTGATGAAGATGAAATTTATTCCCTTGTGGAGAAATTGAATGCTGACCAGTTAAGGTGTGCCAACATTGATCCCAGTGATATTCATGAGGGAGACGTGGTTTGTGCAGTGTTTCCTGAAGATAACTCCTGGTACCGTGCAGCAGTAAGAAAAAACCTTGGTGACACAATTGACGTAGAATTTGTTGACTTTGGAAACACGGCTACAATTTCTGCTTCAAAAATATGTCATCTTGACCAATCATTTGCTTCATGTCCTAGGTACAGCATCCACTGCTCTGTACATAAACTGAATGTTGAGAGTGAAGACCAAGAACTTGCACCCAACTTCAAACGGGTAATTGAACAAAACATGGAAAAGGTCATGTGCACATTTGTGAAAATGTCAGGCGCCGTTTGGGAAGTGAAACTTGATGTTAATGGTGTAGTGTTGGGATCTACCTGCAGGGATGATGCTACGACAGCAGCTGAGCTTATGAGCCCAGGTGTCAAGCAGACATCTGAAATCAAGGTCTGTACCCATTATAAGAACCCTGACACATCAGCTGGTCAAATAATCACTGGATACACCTCATTCATCAAGGGTCCTCAGCTCTTCTGGTGCCAGTGTGCGGCAGCGGACAAACTTGAAGAGATTTCAGACGTGTTACAGAATGCTGGTAATGCATCAGAAGAATCTTTGACTGAGGAATCTCTGCCAGTCGGAAGTGCTTGCATTGCTCTTTTCACTGAAGATAATTTGTGGTATCGAGCTAAAGTTACATCTAGGGACCTTGACACACTTTCCATAACCTTTGTAGACTATGGAAATGAAGCAAAAGTCAATATCGGTGATGCTAAAGCACTTCCACCCGAGCTATCAGACGTGCCTCCTCAGGCATTCGACTGCCAGCTTGAAGGTTTTGATCTTTCCAAGGGTTTCTGGGCTGAAGAGGCAGAAGATGTGTTCTTTGAGCTAGTTAATGACAAGCTTTTAAATATCACTGTTGAGAAAATGGGGAACTCTGAAATGCCACACTTCATCAAGCTGGATTGTGATGGTGTTGTCATCAATGATACCATGAGAAGCTATTGGAAAAGTCCAAGTCTTGAAACTCCATCTGTTGAACTTTTTAGTGGAGCAAATGTGGTGTCCACCGATGCTTCTGTGGCTGCTGAAGGTAATATTGAATTGGTAGTTATCCATGATTCGGACACTTACCATGCTGACAATGAAACCTGCACCTCACTTCTCGAAATGCAGCACTCTGAACAAGAGCAGCTTGATTCACTGACAAGTACAAAAGTTGGAAATGAAACTCAGGATGAGCCACTCGAGATGATTACTGAAGATGTTGCCTCACCTGAGGCAGTGAGTATAGTACCCTCTGATGCACAAGAGGACCTTGAAACCATATGCGTCACGGAAGGTGCTTCAGCTTTCACAAGTCCATCAGACACAACAAACCAGCATGCTTCTGCTAAAGAGACAGACCCAACGCCTTTTCCTGTACTTTTGCCACAGCATTCTGAGGGAGCTACAGCTAGTAATTCCTCAGAGAACATGGATACCTTCTTGATGAATAACACCGATTCTCAATTATGCATTATTGAAGGACCAGAGTCACCATCATTGGAGATCATTCAATCAGGTAAGCCTGAATGTGACGTACAGCTTTCAGATTTTTTTTCCTCTATACAAGAGGTCTCCTTTTATTTTTAATTATTCATTTTTTTTTTTTTAGACTTGGGCTATTTAAGGCGAGCAACAGAGAAGCCTGCTGGGTCAGATTGTGTGATATGGTCTCAAGTAAGAAGAAATTGGTGCAGAGCACGAATTTTAAAAAGCTCTGAAGATGCTGCATTGGTGAGTATTTATTTATCTTCTCATTGACACATTTTAAGAGCTGCCTTTGTTGTTTTATGGTAAAGAAACTTTTTGTTTTGTCTAAATTCATATTCATCTTCAAACTTATGCTTTTTTTTTATTATTATAAATTTTTTGATTCTTCAGGTGTTGCTTGTGGAACATGATTCTGAGGTGGTAGTAGATCCTCTCAACATCTTTGAAATTCTGCCTGACAAGCCATTGCAGGTGTGGAATGCTGAAATCAATTTGTGTTTATAATCAGAAAGCATTTTTTACTAATCCAGTGTTTTAATTGCAGACTTCATGCACGGAAGCTGTAGTTCAAATTGGTAAGTATTATATTTTGTTATATTTTAAAGAAAAATGTCAGTGATGCAGTCCTACTTGTTGTTATTTTACCCCACCAGTGCCTTGGAATGTAACGGCTTTTTTCACAATTTTTTTTGTTTCTGATCACCTTTTCACCTGAAATAACCATTTAAGATCCTTAAACCTATAAAATGTTTTGTAGATGAAGTAACCGAGGAGAAACACACTGCATTGAAGAATAGTCCTTCAAAGGTAAATGGATGTTTAACTGTGGTACGCAGAATGTTTTCAGCAGTTGAGAATATAGCATGTAACAATCAAATCTACCTCTGATTGCATCAGGCGGAAGACACAGAATATGGAACTGTTGTCACCTCAGAGTCAGAAGAATCAAATGGTAAGTGTTTGTATACATTTACAAAATTACTGCATCACGTACTGCCAATGTAGAGGACATAATGTATACACTTTATACACATTAAAATATACTATGGTGTTATTAATTGGTGGCATAGTATAAATCATAAGTTAAAAATTGCATTTTTAATATGTTAAGGTGAAGAGAAACAAATTGACCAAATGGATCCAGGTGATGAACATGCAGACCAGGTACAGTTTGATGCTGTACCAATCAAAAGCAAATACAAATACAGTTGACCGATAGCAATCGCATAGCCCACAGTGTCTCAACATGTGCTTACTTGCAGCCTCAAGTCACAGGGTTTGTGTCCTGCTCCACTGTTGAAGACTCTGAGGGTAAGCGAGCTTAGTTGATTGACCTACTTTTTAAAAATGTATTGGGGAGGGGGGGTTCACGGCCTTAATGGAGATATTGAAAATATCTGAAGACCGTTATGAAAATGAACACATGATTAGATTTTAGATTATGATGCAACAATTCTATTAAAAAAGCATCTAAAAAAGAATAGCTGCCCGAGGTGAAGCTGACTTTATGCCAATAAACTGTAACCCGTTCTATGACACTTCCTATGATATTAATCAGATAACATAAACGTAACATTACAACTTGTATCTACACAAAAGGATGCATATGCCAGTGAACTTTTAAGTTACGCGCTATAGCGAGAGAGAGAGCTCCCGCCGTGATGCGCTTTAAACAACGCGCTGAAACACGGGC
The DNA here is from genome assembly GCF_936440315.1 of Barbus barbus. Lineage (NCBI taxonomy): Eukaryota > Metazoa > Chordata > Actinopteri > Cypriniformes > Cyprinidae > Barbus > Barbus barbus. The sequence goes on from NC_136742.1 coordinate 23,063,736, forward strand.
AAAGACAGAATTCACTACAGATTTCACATTCTATAAAGTTCTCATTATAATACTTGTCATTTATGTTTATGGCAGATTTGTGCTATATTTTCATCTAGTTATCAAGTGATTCCTAAAATTGCCTGCATGTTTTCGAAGCCGTACGAAAACAATTTTAATTGAAGTATACTGTTGAACAAATGTGACGAAAAACGTCACTGTTGCATTATAGGATCGGTATTTTTTTTTTTTAAAAGAAACCTCTAAAAGCAATATGACCATCTCAAATAACTCAGTCAATATCAGGCATTGCATTTGAGCATGAAACTAATGTGCAGCGCATTCAGCTGCATGTAAATACATGTTAACATCCCAACGCATCCTATATTAGATTAATCAGATATGTATGTAGCTAACCCAGACATCACTGTGACTTCAAAGCCAAGCTTCTCTCTCTTCTCACGTCTATACTTTGAACACACATGCTGTTGCAAGCTAAACAATCAGAGCTCAGGGTGCTGTCCAAAGTGCTGCTATAACCAATCAGAATTTTTAAATAAAAAAACTAATATTGTCCTGCTTGACCTCAATGCAAATGACGGCTGTATTTTTTTTGTTGTAGATGCGCTTGGGGAAGGTGCGCAAGTGCAAGATCTTGTTCAAGTACTGAGTGTAAGTACACGAGACTGTTGAGATGAGATTTACAACTATTTAATCTCATTAACACACTCCTTCAATTTATTTGTACTTCAGCCTGAACAGGTGGAAAGCAAGGAGCCACAAGAGAATTTAAATACTTCAGCTGGAGAGCAAAAAGGTTATACTTCATGGAGATAAAAACTCCAATAAACTTGAACTAGTTGACTGTTGTAATTTGTAAAATGTGACTGTTTAGAAGATCCTGCCAACATGAGCACTGGAGTGGATTTACTGATGGATTTCCTCGATGTGACTCCCACTGATAAGGTGTTTTGTGATTTCTCTCATTTATCTTGTTAAAGACCTACACCACCTAGTGGCTAAAAATATTCCTTTCATATCATGTTTTTGAAAACACAGGGGGGTGGCGAGACTGAGCTTGAAACCGATGACTTGCTTGAGGAGTTTAATAGTATGTTATGTTTGCATTCCATATTCAAATGAAAGTCTTTAAATATTAACAAATATAGTGTAGATGTTTAGCATCTGTTTTATTTTTTATAGATTTTACTGAAGATCTTATTGTCCTTACCAGTGATGGAACAGAGTCTGACACTGCATCTGATGGCACGGTATTATAAGCTTGCTGTTAAATTACTTTATTCATTAACCACAAATGTGAGGTGTTTATTGATATTCCTTACTTTTGAAAACTTCAGCTTCTGGGAGATCCATTTACTCCAGAAATCCATGCTGATGCTGAAGAATCTTCGTGTAAGTCATTTGAGTGCAAATAGAACTGGGAAAGTCATTAACAGTTCCACTGTTTTTATTTGAAATCTTAATTTCTGGTTGAAGTGAGAACTGATGGCAGTGTACTTCACAGGTTTACAAGAAAAGTCGGATGCATCTGATTGCACCAGTGCCGAGGATTCACATGTTACTCATCTGACCCTGAAGGTCGAGGACGCATCTGATGATGTCATTTTTGTTGGTGTTTTGCAAGAATCCCAGGCAGTATATGAGCCAGAGAGAGAAAATGAAAAACAGAAAATTGACTAATGTAAACAGTAAAAACCCCTCAGATGTATCCTAGGCAGCAAGTTACTTATGTAATGTGTTTTTTTGTTTGTTTTGGTTAATCACATTTAAATTGCCAACAGCTTGATGTATTAAGTGTTTTTGTCTAATACCATAAACCGCATAGCAACAATAAGCACTTCTGCTTGTTCATAGAGTAGAGCTGTAGTTTTTTTCTCTCCTTCCATTACCGTTTAGTGATTTGTCTTTGCAGATGAAGGCGTTTTTTTTTTTTTATTACACCGCCTTTCATTGTTTCAAAATGCAATAAGGAATACAATGTTTCTAAATTGTACTTTATCCAGGGATTTTGTTGCTTGTTCAAATGCTCTTAAATGTTTACATTTGTGGTGAAAAAGCAATTTGCTGCATTTAGTGGGAATTTGTTGAAATTCTTTAATAAATATGCAACTTGTGTGTAGCGCTTATGTTCCTTAAGTGTTATTCAGATTTTTATACGGGGGAAAAAATGTCAAGTACCAAAGTTCAGATATTCTGTTTAATAAACAAAATTCCATATACATATAAACAACTTAGCATTTTTGTGGCTTTACTGGTAACCATAGAAATACTGAAATTTCAGTAAGTTTTTCATTTTCACTGACCAGAAATTAGTGTAAAACTGATTCTATTGACTTATAAGTCAGGAAGTTACAGTTTAGGTTTTAGTTACAGATTCAGTGAAAACGGGTTACTTTCCAGCTGTTAAAATTGTTAGGGTGAAACAAGCAGGCTGTGATGAATATTTCACAGCATGGCATTTCATATTTCCAAATGGTTGTCTGCTTACTGTCCCCTTGTAAAATCAGTCACCAATTTATTGAAAACATTTCATTGATATAAAAACCCACTGGACAACAATGGCACAACAATGGACGGTGAATTGTAAAAAAAAAAAAGTTAAAGTCTATTGCACTGTTTTGCAAATATGTGGCTCTTGTAAAGATTGTGTAGTTTTATCCGGTTTAAAAAAAATACTAAATGTAATTTACATCAGCACCGTCTAGTCCATAGTGCATATTCAATCATACTCATACACAGCAGTCAAAAATGGTCTCTTATGAAATTTCAAAAACAAATTTTGCATAATGATAGATTGGCCCTTTCTCAAACATGTAACCTTCTGACTATGTTTGTTACATGTGCATTTTCAAGATTACAAAATCATTTTACTAATACACATTTCATAATACTTGATTAAAGAGATGACTGTGGTATAGTAATGTTGGTTCCTGGAATCAAGTTGTCATCTTTTCCATCAATCAAAGGATCCCACTGATTAAAGTCTCTGTCCATATCTAGAAAATAAAGAGATATATTAGATATTGCAAAAAACAAGTTTACAGTATTATGTAAATTACTGATGTCATTTTTGGGGGGAAAAAGGTCTGAAGTTTAACAAGGCTGCATTGATTTGATAAAAATATAAAATTCTAATATGCTGATTTGGTGCTCAAGAAACACATTGTCAATGTTGAAAATGTTCAATTCAATGTTGTGCTGCCTAATATTTTTGTGGAAACGGATACATTTTTTTTTTTTCAGGATTCTTTAATAAAAATTTAAAAGAACAGCATTTGCTTTGAAATGGAACTTTCTGTAACATTACTGTCTTTAATGTTTGATTAATTAGATTCATCCTCGCTGAACAAACGTATTAAAAAACAAAACAAAATTCCATAGAAAGTGATCTGGGGCACACAAACCCAAAAAGGTAAATAACTCACTTAAATGGCGTTGGAGAAAAGCCAAAGTTGCTTTGTTGGAAAGATCCAAGGCTATGTGTGGATCAATCTCTCCTTTTAGCTTCATGAGCCTTCCAATCCAGTTCCCAGTAAGAAATGTGAAATCTGGGAAGCTCTGATGGACCGTCCCTCTGCCAAAAATAGTACAGCACAATTAAATAAAGCACATTTTTCAGACCGAATTATAACTTGACTTGGGGAAAAAAAAAACTGACTTGATGGTTATCATTTTTCTAGGAAAGATAGCAGAGTCCAGCTTCTTCATACGGATGATATTACCAATCCATTGGAATTTTTCAGAGTTTATGAAAAAGATTGGCTGCTTCACTCCTGGGAAGATCTCCTCGTCCAGAGGAAACATCCAGGCATCCAATGCCACACCACACCTAGGAAGCAACATTGATGCCAGGATGATTATTTTGCTTCTTATTTTTACTTCTTGCAAACTACATGGTGCTACCAACATGCTACTGTAATTAGTTTACCAAGTGAATGTGTCTTTCTTGGATAGTTTAATTTATTCCTGAAAAATCATGCTAAAAATATAATGCTAAGGTTTTTCTTAAATAACTCTCCCTATGTGTGAGAGTGCATGACAAGATTTCAAGTAGCATGCCAGTATGTATGAAAATGCATCTAAAAAAAACAGGAAACTTGCAGAGGTTTTCACAGACACCAGTGTGAAGGATAAAGTAAAGGCCAACCGCACTGAGAACATTGTTTCTCAGACAGCTTGATAAATGTTTATTATCTACCCACAAGATCTCGCAACTCATAGTTGTCATGATATGTTTGAGACAGCCTTATCAGCTCAAAACGTACTTGAATTTGACATCCTTGCACAAACATTCGATCACCGTCGCACCTCCGAAGGAATGTCCCATAATCGCTATTCTACACAAGTCCATGGAGTTCTGAAATGCAGAGAGGGTCATTGTCATCAGCACTCCACAGAATAGGATTGACCAGTTCTCAATTTTAACTAAACTAATCGAGTTTAAACTTAATGTAATATTCACATCCATTGTTGACAAATCAAAGTCACACTGCAAGACGTTCTCCACAGCCTTTCCTGAATTGATGTCAAAGAGAATATCTAAGGCTCTGATGCATTCATCTGCTCTTTGCTTTACCTGAAACATAAAGGAAATTTGATTCATTTGCATGGAGCACAGATAGACAGTTCCCTCAATGGTGCATTAGCCAGGAAGCAAATATCAGAAAAGGTCCTGGGAGTGACTAGCATAGGAAGACTATGCTTTGGATATCAGATGAGTAACAAGTAAGGTGATTTTCTCACTTGCTTGTTTCTTAGAGGAAACTCATTCTCGCCTGGTTTCAATGGCCTGTAGTACATCCAGACCTCCTCCAGATTATCAGCCACAGGCTTGGCTGTGTCATATGACGGTTGCTTTTTTGTTCCTGGCTCAGTATGCTCTCTGAAGTAAAAAGTTGCAGAAGAAGATTCATCCCTGAAATTAAAAAGACATTTTAATGAAAGAAGAATACACCAGACAAGTGATCTTGAGATTTTTAACAAGAGTGAGGATGTATAATGTTTTACAGATGAAAAATCTAATTTCTAGTTAATGGACACTTTCCACAGACCGTGATAGCACATTTCCAAAGTTTTTTTTTATATTTTCATGTACATTTATAACACTATACTCTGTTTTCTTGCCTTGGCATTACATTACATAAAACTACTTGAAGTTAACACTGCAAGAGTGTTTTAAATACAAAGACTGAGGGAGTAACTGCAAATTTGAAATTTTTCTCTATATTTTTTTTCCTTTTTTGGGAAATAATGAAAACGCTACTGTTTCGTTTTGGGGTTTTTTGTCATTGGGACAAATGAGATAACAAAAAATATATTTGTAGTTTCCGTTCACCACTACTCAAGTTTACTCAACTATGACAACTTCTGAGAACCCCGGAAATAAGAAATAGTTCCATAGTAATTACTGCAGTTATAAAAAAATGAGTTACCTTATTACTTAGAAACTTCTAAAAAAACACAATGAATTAAGTATTTCCAATGTTCCATTTTGAATTAATTTTAACGCCAGTTGAATTGAGATCCTAGTTTTATAATCTGAAAAGCTGTATTTCACCAATCCTGCTGTCCTGTGTTATGTGTCAGTCCACCAGTAAACACTGTTAAGAATGTGATGACCCAGTTCATACTATTGTTTGCATTCTTCTCACACACTTCGACTATTACAACATACAAAACCATTCACTGGCGTGGGGGCAAGGAGAGTTACTCAGCAGTTGTAATTGTGTCAGTTTGCGGTTAGTGGCTATCTCTTATCTGAATGTACTAGTCCAGTTGCAAAGAAAAAAAGTTTTTACAGGTAATAAGTTCCAACTGAAAGCAAGCACCTGTGCTCCACGGCTGCAACAATGAAGCCCTGTGACGCCAATTCAACACATATGGCCGAATACAATGTCCTGAAAATACAACATACAAAAACACAGTGGCATTGTAAAACACTGAATCAAGGATTGATATCACGTTTACTCCTATAACTTCAAATCAACCACACCTGAAAGCTCCCAGTCCATGAGAGAAAATAATAACAGGATATTTCCCATCCGGTTTAAACGACGCATTCCAGGCTGCTGGGATTTTACAAGACCCTAATGCAAACAAACATACAGAAATGTCCATAGCATGACAACAACGGCAACCAATGTTTTAACCACATCTCAAAGTGACAGATGTTCTGAGGAAGTGGCATGGTTGGGTGACATTTTCAAAGAGCTCAGCGCTCAATAACCAAAAATGCTTACCAAAGAGGTAGTTAAAAATTCTTTCACCGAGTGCTCTATTTATCTTCACAAAGTCTGCGAGGCCATTAAAATACTCCCTGCACGGGACCCAGTCTGGCAGCTGAGGATTCTCGGATGCTTGGCACGGATAGTAGAGTCTCAAGAACGTACCCTTGAAGAAATATAAATACATTTTTTAAATCTGCTGATAACACACAGACAATTTGAGTACACACAATTCAAGTGCACACTTACATGGTCTGTGTGGCCCACCATCAGGTCTGTGCATCCCACCTGGTGGGGTCCTTTTCCTGGCGGGATACTCATAGTGTTGTTGTGCCCGCTTGAATTACCCATTGTGAAAACAGCCAACCAGTTCCACTTAGGAATAAACTTTAAACCTGAAAAACAAGATAGCCACGTTATCATATCTGAGCATGACATGACATGACTTTTTCAAACAAGTTTGCTGACGCTCTCAGCTGCCACGGTTCGTCCTTTTAGTTAACTCAGTGTTTGTTAATAGCCACATTTTGGTTATTAGTCATATGAATACAGCTTATTAGAGAAGTAGCTCATGTTAGCACATAGTGCTTGTCTGTGTAATAATAACTGCCCACACTGTTATGGTTCACATAAATACAACACAAAGGCAGGTAAAGCAATGGTCTGACACAGAAAAACATGCTAAATCTGTATGAAAATCAGTGACGAGATAAGAAATGATTGTCAATAGAGAAACCAGTGACAACGATCAACTTGTTTACAACTAGCAGACTAGCCACTGCTATGGCAAGGTGTCGAACAACTTTTTAAAAACTCATTTCTCATGACTTACCCGACGTTGACTTAGACCATTCATTTATCTTCTTGACCAGAGTCAGCTGAACGAGTCTGCCGACATAATACATCGACGGTAGCAGGACTAACTTACATAAAGTATCAGCTGAAGACCCCGCTGAGCCTCATCCTGACCGCGACTCCATATGTGTCACTCTCACAGATCCTGCTCAATTGTCGCCAAAAATGTGTTGACTTTCCTTGTGAAAGTCTTTTGGTGAAACCAATCTCCTAAATGAATGATTCGTCGAAAGAACGATTCTTATTGAAAAAACACCCCTGCTTTCGTGCCTTTAATGACGGACTGTAGCGCGAGCCAATAGCATTCGAGAGCGGGCTGTGAAGCAGCATCTCATTTGTTGGATTTCTGAACGAACACGCCCCCTTCACTGAACAAATTACTTCGGTTCAGTTATGAATCTTCATTCGATGAATTACCAAAACAAACGTGATCTAGTGAGATCCAAGGCCAGGCAGAAGAGTAATGACAGAGAGATCAATTTTTAAACAAGGAATAATAAATGTATTACATAAAACAATAAAGTAAATATGAAAATTATAGTAGGAAGTAAGTTTAAACAAAATTAAGATCTTATTCAATCGTTTGTACTAAAGCAGTACAATTTGCACTACTCCAAATGATCTAAGGGACGAAGTAGTGAATATCAGATGAAAAGCTCAAAAGTAGCTATACGCAGAATGCGAGGAGAGGGGAGAAGCAGAAGAAAGAGTAAAAGAGTAAAGAATCAGAGTAAGCACAAGTGCAGGAAACCTACATCCTCCAAAACTGCTGTTTATGGTCAAATCCATTATGTCACTCAACCATTGTGTCACATGTTGTCCTAATGACTATAGGTCAGCTTAGGCTAAGTCATTTTGACCAGTCAAATGTTGTGGTTAAAAATAGACATGGTTTTCACATCTTTAGAACAAATAGGCTACAGCAAAACAACAGTTTCTGGAAAAGATCATCTAGTAGGTACTGTTAATGACTAATTCTGAGAAACATTATTATTCAGGCAGTAGGCCTATAGTTGAAAGATGTCCAGTATCTAACAAAACACCAGTAAAAAAAAAAAAAAGATATATCTTTCATACATATAAAATGAGTATAACATATTTTTGGATGCTACAAATATTACATATGAACACAAACAAAATATAGACATAAGTAACAGTAATGAGTAAATACTTGAATATGAATATATGATGATTAAGAAGCATACTCAAGTAGTAATAAATCCTAAATTAAATGAATACATGGATATGAAAATCAAGGAAAAATATAGCAACACTGATTATTTGGATACACCAAAACGAGAAGATTTTCGCAAACAATTAAAATATTTTATGACTCTCTGAATTCAATTAGGCTACTATAAGAAGTGTATAAAAACATTTATTTTAATGAAAGAAATAATTCATAGAATTGAACATGTTTTTCATGTAGTAAGATCTGACGTCTATGCATATGTTCTTTGAAAGTTTAATAATAATAATAAAGGACTTGAATTAATATAAAGGACTTAGGCTATGAACGACTCTTTGTTTTGTATTGATTCAGTTGAGTCAATCAGGGCAAGTTAACAAATCTGAATGAATCTCGTCTTACCTGAATTTGAACAAAACTGATTCAAAAGATTTGAGTCGCTTTTGATTAATCAAAAGACATACAACTCCATTTATGAAACTACTGTATACATCATGTGTTAATTTAAATACACCCATTTTGCTTTTAACAATGTTGTCTTCACAAAGTTTTGCTGCAATTTTAGAATTGGCTTTCATCTTGATTTATATAACATGATTTCTGTTTTCTGCACTTTCTAAATAGCCCAATTTTCTTTGTTTTCATTCAGTACATCCTAATTGGAAACATTTACTAGAATATGGATTGCTTGAGCTGTTATTTAACATGTCGGGCTGCATTGGGTTGCATAAGTGCTGTGAACCGCACATCATTTACTAACAATGCATTATGGGAGGCATGTGTTCCTTGGGTTATAACAATGCTGTCAGTAGTGAGACACGTCAAAGCCATTCCTCCAATAAACATGGTCAAAGGTTAAAGTTCTCTTTATATCATTTAAGCGATGACAATTTCTTATACCCCACATATTGACAGGATGCTTTTACCGAGGCTACTCATTTTTACAGTGCTGACTGCAGCACTTCATGCTGTGAGTGAATGATTTGCTGTATTTATAATTTAGTCTTGATAATATGATACTTACACAGGCTTTGGTACCTACTGACTGATATCTTTAAATGAATTTAACCCTATTCTGAAAAAAGTACTGTTTACTATTGTCCTTTTGCATTATCAGCAGTGTTGGGGGTAACGCATTACAAGTAACGTGATTTATGTAATAATATTACTTTTTTCAAGTAACTAGTAAAGTAACGCATTACTTTTTAATTTACAAGAAAATATCTGAGTTACTTTTTCAAAAAAGTAATGCCAGTTACTTTTTTCCCATTTATTGACTGACAGTGCGCTGTCATTCTGTTACTTTTAGACTAAATGTGAATGTGCATTAATTCATCCCACTCACAAAAAAATTATTTAGTATTCATCAGAATTAATTAAAACAGTGAAATGCAAACTCAGAATATGAGGCAAAAAGAATATGCATCAGAATATGATCCAGTTCAACCATACTAAGCAGCAAAAATGACTTTAGATAAACTAACAATTGTACTTCGTTGTTTTTTTATTGCTGAAGAGTGTTGAACCTTCTCCTGCGTTCTACTGCACAGACGTGAATTTACTCTTCCTTCAGCCTGAGGTCTATTCATTACACTTTTTGGTGTGAAAGGGCTTTTACATTTGCTATGATTAGAACTTTCTTGTATTAAAAACAAGCCCTGTTCATATTTAAAAAGTAATGCAAAAGTAACGTAACGCATTACTTTCCATAAAAAGTAATTAAGTAACGTAATTAGTTACTTTTTTAGGGAGTAACGCAATATTGTAATGCATTACTTTTAAAAGTAACTTTCCCCAACACTGATTATCAGTACATGTTTTTCCTGTTTAACACAGTAAAGCTGCTTTGACACAGTCTGTATTGTATAAAGCGCTAAATAAAAGTGACTTGACTTTACTATTCCTTCCATGACTTTCAGATTCCAGTTTCAACTTGCATTCATGGTAAGATTTACGATTTTAATGAATTACGGTAAATAATACATTTTTATTAAATTTATCTAAATAGATAACACTGTTTCTTCTACAGAGGTTGAAGATGAACCCAATTTCAACCCTTTCATCAATCTTGGTAATCTAAAGCAAATTTTATGCTTTACATTACAAAACATAGGCAACAAAATTCATTTTAACAATAAGAATTACGGGAGGACATTCTTGAAATCAATTTAGGTCAGTAATAATGTATTTTTATACTAAAATTAGCAAAGCTAACAGTTTACAGTATGAGTATACTGTATGCATTAAAATCCATATTATACATTGTATTTGTCAGTTCAGTAAGATAAGATGTAAGTTTCATTTATACATTCAGATTCCCAGAGAGATTTGTTTGAAGGAGATATTGCTGGAGATGTAAGTCTTTCCTTTTAAAGCAAAAATCTATTGTTCATATCTCTACTGTATTTTGTTTTAATTTGATCGTATTTACTAAGCAATCTCATCATCACTTTTTTGTTCATTCCTTGAATAAATTCTTATCTGCCATCTACGAAGAAATGCAATATTAGATGAAAAAGCAAGATGGGAGTTTCCCATTCCATACATCCTCACAGATACTTTGGGTGAGATTATTTTCTATTTCAGCAAATGTAAAATCAACAAACTTATTTCCAAGATGGGAAAATTCATTAACTGTCACTTGTTTAGATCTTAACGCCAAAGGAGTGATCCTTCAAGCATTTGAAATGTATCGTCTTAAGTCTTGTGTAGACTTCAAGCCCTATGAAGGAGAAAGCACCTTTATTTCTTTCACAAAGCTGGATGGGTAAGCAACATTTAGCCTGTCTGATATGTCAGGAAAGTTAGAATGTCACATTTTTAATATTACATATATCTTTGTTTTGTCATGGTTGATTATTTACTCACTCCCATGCCATCCAAGATGTTCATGTCTTTCTTTCTTCAGTCTAAAAGAAATTAAAGTTTTTGAGGAAATAATTCCAGGATTTCTTCTCCATATAATGGACTTCATCAGGGACCAACGGGTTGAAGGTCCAAATTGCAGTTTTAATGCTGCTTTAAAGGGGCCGAACTCCATTGGACTTTCCACTCCACCTTCAAAACTGTCAGACATCGTTGTGTTACCTTTTTTGTAAAGGGAGTTTGATTTAATCTTTGAACATTCACTTTGAAAACATTGGGCCAGTACTTCTGCCTATGTCACATATGACCTTGCCAACATGACTACGTAATGTGTGAAGTTGTGGAAGGGCATCGCAGGGCTAGTTGGACCTTCAAACCGTTGGTCCCTGTTGAAGTCCACTATATGGAGAAAAATCCTGGATTGTTTTCCTCAAAACCCTTAATTTATTTTTGACTGAAAAAGAAAGACACAAACATCCTGGATGGCATGAGGGTGAGTAAATTATCAGGAAAATTTTATTCTGACTGAATTAACGGGACCTATTGAATCATTCACCTAGATGCTGACTCGCGGTGGAATAAACCATCTACATTTGAAGAATGGGACGAAAGTTGCTTTTGCTTCAGAGGTCCAGAGATTGGTTGGGGCACATTCATCTCACACGAGCAGCTCCGCAGGAAGGACTTCCTCAAGAACGATGACCTGATCATCACTGTTAATTTTAATGGTGAGAATCTTTTTGAAAGGAGATGCCAGAAAATCTGAATATCATGTGAAACTGTTTCACCCATCCCCATAATTAGCAATGTATACAGCTATTGCAATAAATGTATTTGTTAATTGTTAAAAGTGTGTTCTTTTACAACCAGATTTGGCACATCTTTTAAAATCAGAAGTTCCAATCAAAGATGACTTCTCAAGAGACCCTCAAACTGAAGAAAGCTATTACAGACCAAAAGTCCGGCAGCCACGAGCGATCAGCGACCCATGTCAGCCAAACCCCTGTCGTAATGGAGGAGCGTGTGTTGTACATCAGGGGAGAGCAACTTGCAGGTTAGTGCACCTAAATTTGACCATTATCTGAGCTTATTTCAAAATAAAACCACAGTTCGTTGTTTGAGAAGTGTGTCCGAATTGTGTCAAACAATTCCACTGTGGCAACAGGAGCAGCTGAAGGGAAAAGCCAGAGCTTGTTGTTTTAGAATTAAAATTGCTTGTGTTTGTGTGGTTTATATGGTGACAGTTATATGCCTTCTGCATGTGTATCTCTGGACAGGCAATTGTGTACACAGGAGACACCTGTGAGAAACAGCACATTGATGGAGGAATTTTAGGAGTTCTGATCGGTGGTGCTGCAGGAACTATAGCTCTCACTGTGGCCATTATTGCTGTGATCTACAGGCAGAACTAAACCTAGTTCATCATATTTGACATCTGAATAACATCACTCTTCGATAAGCAAAGTATTTTATTAATGAATAATCTTACAATAAACATCTTTATTAACAAATCTCATCTTTCTATTTTCCATATCCCTTTAAAAGAAACAAGGAAATATGTCTAATAAGAGAAAAAAACTAAAAAATGATTTGTCAGGCTCAAGAAGAGTGCTTAAGATGTGTTAAATAAACTTTGGTTCTTTAGATATTTTGTCAGAATTACTAAACAGTACATAGAAATTGATGTCATAGTTCCTTATGTTTTGCAAAATAGAAGCAGAGCTAAAACTAATCAGCTTACAACCAAGGTAGGTGACCACTTTTTACATTTCATGTAGAGACAACAATCAGGGTAGAAAACTACAGATAACTGCTACATATATACAGCCGCACTTATATTGTTCTTTTAAAAACAAAACATGAACATCTATTATATTTTTTTTTGTATCTGTTTCTCACTGTTTGTTCCTAATTTTATGCAGTAAATAAAAAGGGATGACCACAGCCTATACTTTGTTCCAAAGATGTTAAGTCTTTTAAAGTACAAGAAGTACTTTTAGATCTTCATCAAACAGTTGCGCTCCCGCTCCTATTTTTGTTGCTGCTGTGGGTTCAGAGGTGGATCAATGTTCTGTATTTTTTTTACATGTTCCTTCTGCAATACAAATTGAAAGCAGAAAAAATTATTAAAGAAATTCGAATTTTTTTTATTGTCTTCTGTAGTTGTATAAGTTTAATAACTGATGAACTCTTATGGAAGTGAATTGAATAAACATTGACTGACACTATGTTGAATAATGACACTATTCTCTTCTGCAGAGCTGCTTTACAGCTAAACTGAATTTGTTTAATAATTGATTAACTTTTCATCATGGACATTGTTATTGAACTGAACTGAATCAAAATGTGAACTAAACTGGGCTAAATAACAACACTGTTGTCTTTTTTACAGCTGCTTTGCAGTTGGAATGGAAGTGCTATTTTTCTGTTTATTACTATGAAGCTGCTTTGAAACAACCTGCATCGTATCAAGCACTATATAAATAAATGTGGCTTGACTTGAATTTTTCCCTGACATAAACACTTATGGTTATAAATCAATCAAGGAAATGAAGGTATATCCAAATACTTACCTTGTGTGCATTTATTTATATGGATTTTTATTTTGTGGTTGTTACTGTTCCTTGCTCTTTTCCTGATTTCTGATGGAAGGAAACCATAATTTTCTATTTTAAACATGTTTTTTTAGCTTAATTTTTTCAAATTATTTTAACATATTTTGAAATCAAGAATTTTGTGCGTTTCCCAGAACTTACCCCCAGAACTATTTTCAATATTTCATCTCGGACCTGAAAAAAGAAAAAGAAGAAACATGTCAGTGTTCCACAAAACAAAAAAAACAAACAACACCCCGCCCCCCCCCCAGTGACAATATCAGTACATACCCTTTTTTCTGCAAAACATCCTGTCAACAAGATGAAGAAGCCCTGGAAGTATAGATAATACAGATGAATCACGTATACATTATTAAATATATCTATTGTACTATTTAAAGTGTTATAATTAGCATGGTTAATACCTGCAGGGAGTTGACAATGGTGAATGCGTAATGCACTACATATGTAATAAACTGTGTAAAGTCATCCATCAGAAACACAAAAATCCCAAGAATCCAAGTCCCACCAAAAACTGGCGTGAGAAAGAGAACCACTTTGATGATGCTTTTCACAGCATCGCTGTCTCCCTTTTTATTGCTCTCAGCTCCAGATGGCTTTAAAACGGTTGCAATGACCACCACCATGGAAAATATGTTCACCAGAATGATGGTCCCGACTGGGAAGAGAAATGCGTGGATGGACCCCTGCAAGGCTGACTGATAGGTAAGCCAGCACGTTTTAGAGCTGTAGTATGGGATGTCACTTGCTTGGTCGTAGTACACGTATGTAACAGCCACAGTCACTGTAGGACAAACGTAGCCAATGGTGAATCCGAGGATCATGTACACCTTTTTTCCAGTGCGGCTGAAGACGAAAATAAGCTGGTGGACCAACATGATGCTCAGACACAGCATCCAAAAGAACATCGCAAGGAAGAAGTAATGCTTTGCCACCACCAAAACAAGGCACAAGGTTTCATTTAGGATTGATGGGAAGGAGGAAGCTAAGAAGCTGCAATCGGCCAAAAGCAGACACAGAGAGATGTTGATGAGAGCAGTGTGCCGGAAGTGGGAGAGGTTGGATTTGACTACGGCGCTCCAGACCAAACACTCAATGATGATGTAGATGATGAGAGAGCATATGGAGACTCCCAGTCCAACGTACGTGAGCTGATCTAGAAAAGGCATGCTTACTGCATGCTTAGACATGAGCATGGAGAAGGAGGTGAGATGGTTGCATTCACAGTAGGCGAGGTTTCCAGGGCCTTTAACGAACTCGCAGCCCTCATCTGACCATCTTAGCTCAGTGACGTTCCAGAACACGCAGGTCATCGTGGTCTTGCTGTCCGCTTCATTTGGAAAAGCCAGTCTGATGTTCACCGACGACTGAGTGCTGTTCTCAACTGTGCTGGATACGACTATGCTTGGAAACGATGCCTTCTCGTAGCCCAGTTTTGGCAGGCGGTTGGCCAAGCTCTGCAATCCTACTGTTTTCACCATATCTGCTGTGGCATTCAGCTCAACGTCCACGTTGAAAACGGTTTTGTTGCAAGTGCTGCCACTTCGGCAGATCTGAAGCTGAATGTTTGAGGAGTTGTAGCCCTCACTAGCATTTATTCGGATACTTTTCACGAGGCCTTCTACGGATGACAGATATTGTGTAGCCAGTGAACTGCTCTCTTCCACGTCTCCCACTTCCCAGGTTGCGTTCAACATGCTGCTAGCTGAGTCGATGAAATCCTATAATAGAACAGATTTTTTCCTGTAACTGATAACTGCAAATATGATAAGTATACGACCATTTTTGATAATGTTGGATCCTGAGTTGTATTTTCAGATGGTAACATGGTGAAATTATATTGCTGTAAAATACTGTGTGCATATAAACTTATATTAAAAAAAATATTTGAACAAAATGTGTGTGTGTGTATGTGTGTGTGTATATATATATATATATAAGCGAGTGAAGTAGTTGAAATGCTTACTGGAAGAAGGTTCTCGCCTAGTGCCATGTTTACTGATGCCTTGTTCATTGTTTCGAAAACAGAAACTGCAATCTTGACGTCACCAAAACTGTTATCACTCTCGTCAGATGTGTTATTTTTCAAGCTCTGAAAGATAAACATAGCAACTTCTTGTGTTGCTCCAAGTCCTTTTTCAAAATCCTGGAGAGAGATAAAAATTAGACATTTCCACATTGAAGGCACAGTTCAGATGCCATAGTTATATCTTCAAGTTTTTAAGTCACTCAGCATCAGTCACCTCTTCTACATTTGCATACCTTTGCTTGCAAAGCTACACTATTCAGGACTACTTTAACACACAGAGAGATTTCTTCCCCCCAGGTTTTTCCAATGCATTTGCGTTTCATTAAGCCCTGTCTCCCTTCTGCAGTGCAATCTATAATGGCTGTTTCATTATTCTTTGTTTTTGGCCATTTTCCCCCTACAGTTTCATCCTCTGCACAAAACAGGTCACTGGCTATAAAAACAAACAAACAAACAAATGAATCATCCAAACATTAGTTTTTAACAAGGGGTTTTGTACAATGGTATCCTTTTGCATTAGTAGAGCGTGATTTTCAGTACTTACGGTAAATGATTGGTACTCTTATTGTGCGATTTCGCAGCTGATTCAAAGAGTTCTCTAAAGTGCAGCTGGCCTCAAGTGAACTTGGTTTGCCTTCTGCCAGACAATCAACAGAGAATTCTGCTGTGTACTTGATTATTCCATTAATCTCTGCAAAAAAAAGGATTTTTAACATTTTTTATCGGTTTTAACTTCCAGTTATGAATAAGAGCAATGCCCAGGTAACATACTCTAAGTAACACAAGTATTTTCTTTAGTGCCAAAACATACTTTAATAATGCTTGACTTGGAACATGTTTACATTTGCAATACTTGGTAAATTGCTTGATTACAAAAACTGTCAATTATACATGTTAATATAACAATAGTATAATGTTGCGTGACTTGCAGACTCAATGGATTATTTGCTCTATAAAGATAATAAAGCATCAGCTTCACGTTCCATCGACTGAGACATTTATAATCTAATTACCTTCTTTAATGGGTGCAAATTCAACAGTTCCGAGTTTTAGCATGACTTTGTAGGTTTCAGTGCTGTTTTCGATGGAACATAAGATGCTAACTTTGGTGGGTGATGATGCAGAACAATCTGCAGTTTGTGGATTGCTTGTCACATTAATAACCTCTGGCAGAAGTGCAATTTGTATAGGTGCCATGGCCATGTGAGCTATGTTTCCAGTGACAAAAAGGCAGCTGTACATTCCTGGCATAACAAGAAAATGAGAATTGAGAACAAAAGGTCACAGTGTCATAAATGGCATCTTGCTTCACTCATATGATTGCATTCAACACACCTGACCAGAATCCATTTGTCTTTAGAAGTGTGACTGCTGAGAGTTCTGTACAAGTATCTGACAGCTGTACTTCACTCCCTGGTCCCAGAGTCAGTGTCGCTTCCTTATCTCTGGACATCTGCCACACGCACTTGCTCATAACCTCGATACTGGTACAGTTCAGCTGTTGTTTTGAATTGTAACACAGTTTTCCTGTAGGTGCCTCCATGTATACCATGCCTGCAAATGAAAATACATTACTTTATTAATAAAAAAGATGGGTAGGAATGGCTGGATAGATCGAACAAGTGACCAAAAATATCGATATGGTTGCAGTGTTTTACCTAGTGACTTAACACTGAGACTGTAAATGGTTGGATCTGTCAACAGCGTAGCAATTATGTTTTGAACTTTGGGGGTTGCAAACACAGAACTAAGAGAGACTGTGAAATTGTGTGCATACGTATTTAACCCTGTGTAACTGTGTGACAAAAGAGAAGAAACAAGTTACAAATTATTGTAGATGTTATCAAATGAGTAAACAATGAAAAAGTATTTCAAGTCTTTATTATTACTTTATTTATGTTCAGATAATCAAATAAAAATGTAAGATGAAAATGATGAGAAGAAGAATATCTTACAGGCTGCCTTGTATAGTCAATGAGTTGAAGGCATTTAGCACATTAAAAGCACTCAGTAGCTGAAAAGAAAATGTGTTAAGATGATGAGTGAGAGTTTTGTTATAACTGAATACATAACTGCTCTGTAATTTTAGTTACACATTTTTTTCAGCTCTCAATTCAATTCAATTCAAGTTTATTTGTATAGCGCTTTTTACGATAGCTCTCTCGAATAAGTTATTCTGCTTAGTTAATAGCGCCACCTAGCAGTCTGCTCATCACTTAAGACACGTCTTTCATATCACACAGCGAACTTACTCTTAGTTACTCTTACTACTTTTTTTTTAACTTACTTTTTTTTCTTTCAAATGCTGCTAGTGCCACCTTGCGTCTCAGTCATCGATTGTATTGAAAATGGCCTCCAAAAAAGTTAGCTACTACTGTTATATTTAAGCAATATGAGAAACAAAGCTTTACGAATCTTCGAAATTGATCCAATCGCTTCGCAAAGTAAATCAACATCAAACAACGCAGACTGGCGCCACCTTCTGGTCAACAGTGTAAATACAATGAAAACTCAGCTCAAACATGTGTAACGACTTCTTTTACAAACCAATTGCAAATGTTTTCACGAAAGAGTATCTTTTAAATATTATCAGTTAGAATAGAATTGAAATGTTATTGTCATTATAATAATACAATGAAATTTGTATACAAATAATGAAACACTATTAAAAATAAAATGTGTTATTCTATTTTCACGCGCTTATGTAGTACTAGTTTGTGTTGTTGAGCAGAGCTAGGCAGGGGCGCAGTAAGTGGGGGGGTTAGAAGAATGATTCCAAGGGCCCAACGAGAGAGGGGGGCCCCTAACGCAATGTCTCCATTCAAAACTGTATGACATAACCAAGCCTTTTTTGCTGAAATCACATAATGCTACAAACTCAGAGCCACTGATTCAAAATAAAATATTTGTAGAATTATAAACTAATTTAATCACAAATTAATATTTAATGCATATGTCTTTATTTATTTGGTGAGTGGCTGTGCAATAAGCGTTATAACACAGTCAGTGTGTCGGTCATTATCGCAAAATGTTTTTTTGTTGTTGTTTTTTTTGGCTATAATCACCGAATGACTGTACATGATCCCTTATAGTTAATATTATACTATGCATTTAGATAGGCTTACAGATAGGCTACTGCATTTCAGAACAAGTAATCATTTATCAAATAAGGAGATGCAAACCTACCACGCTTTGGACTGCTGGGGAGCTCCCAGTGAGTACACCAATAAGTGAAACTATAAGGTTCACAGAGGGAAACAATCATAAATGTTGTCCAGATTTGCACAGGTGATGTCTGACTTTTACTTCAATTTGATATTTTGACAACTTACCGTTCACTTTTGGCAGACACAGAGGTGTGTAGTCTGATATATTTGCCACACATTTTTCCACATTGCAGCATTTATTTACATTGTCACATACAAAATTGCTCCAAACATAGTCTGGTCCACACCAGCATGTTGAATTTTGGCCAATTATCTCACACTCTATAACAACATACATAATCAATTACTTAACATCATATTTATGCTGTTTTAAAATGAAATCTGGCATTATTTTTTTATGTTTATTAATGTCAAAACTATTTTTTTTTAATATATATGAATAGAACTGTGAATTAAAACAATTAAATCAACATTAGAAAGAATAACCTATTACTCGAATGATGGTAGGTTTAACTCACCTGCTGCTATTTCAGCGTTTGTGATAGTTACCCCTGCTGTATCCAGAACAGTCCCTATAAGTCCAGGCAGATGGACTGCAACATTTAATGTTTTATTCCCCTCAATCATGATCTCTGCCCAGTGGGTCACCTCTGTGGACCCTGAAAACATATGCATTGAAAAATTACAAATTTGCTGCATGTTTTATTTGTGTGTGATATAACTCTATATAGTGGATTTTTGGAAAGGACTCTGTCTAGTCAAATGAAAACTTACCCACATATGAAGTCTGTTAGATAACAGAAGAAAACAGTCAGTACTTTTGCTTTCTAGTTATAAACAAATGATTTTGTCTAACAAAGAGAATGGGATTCTTACAGTATGGATTAGAAAGCATACATAAAATACTGTAAATATTAACATTTAAATGAATTTGAAGCATATAGGTGATGACGAAAAATTAATTTAATGGCATGATCATCAGTCAGAGCAGTATGTAGTATAGTATGTGGCAGTCATGATTCATATTATTCAGGATAATCTTTTTTGTATATATATTGTATATTTGTATACTGTATATTTGTTATGAACTTACGTGGCTAAAAATGAACAGCGCAGCAAAAAGCAGCATTCCTGCACCAGACAGTGTCTTGATCCTAAGGAGATTGCATTGAATTTTTAAAAAGACAGTCACAAACGTAGACCTCTAAGTGAAACCTTTTCTCAAGTGAACTTGTTTGCCAAATTTCTATTGACAGAAAATTGAACTATTTTTATATTATAATACTATAAACTGGGGTACGCATCTCTCACTTATTAAACCTCGTCAAACCACAAAACTACAAAAAACTTTGCCAAAGCTAGATACTGCCTTTCAAAACACCGACTAAATAAATTCATATGGAAACATGTTTGTCATAAAGAGATCACATATTAAGAAACAAAATTATGATACATTGTTTGAAGATCAAATATAAAACTACTAAATTCATAAAAAATGATTTGTTGAATTTGAATGACACAAGGATTAAAATGGTTTGGTGAACATATTCTGTGAACACCAAAATTATATATATATATATATATATATATATATATATATATAGTAAGATAAGAATAGCCTATATATGTATTGTAAGATGAAACTTTTAAGATTTCTTTTAAATAAGAACCTTAATAATCTTATTTAACCCCTTTTCTACAAAAATATAAACCAAAGATAAAAATACTGACCTTACAATCTGCATTTTAAAAGAGAGGATCAGCAAGTTTTAGGCAATGTTATCTGTCATAACATGTTCCCTGTAAACCAGTTTCCAGAGTGAAAGGTGCTGCTGAATGAAAATTAAGGAAAGTTGACGAATGCAGTGGGTCAGGCAAAAGCTAATTTACAAAGCTCTCTCTCACATTTGCATTTTACCTTCCCCAAGTCCATAGGCCACCTGGATAAGTTAGCGCACAATAGTCATGGCTTCAGACTTTCCATTGAGATTTGGCTAACAAATTTAGCTCAGAGCTGCATGCTTTGTCCAACTAGGTTTGGTTAGATTGTCATTTGTTGATTTAGATAAATAATTTTCATGTTTAATCCTGGCTGTACTTTTAGAAATAACACTTTTAGACTTACAAATTAATGACGAATACCAGGTGGCCTGTGTACGAATTTCATTTCGAGCTTCTAAATTGTGTTAAAGATAAAGCTAGACACAATTCAAATTAACTTTCAGTTTACTGACAATAAATTCAAATTTCCCATTTCAGCCCACTGAAGTAAAATCCTACTTCCGATTTGAAAGATTATATTTGCTCTCAGATCAATGGGAAATAACATTCTCATATATTAACCTTATTATATCTTGTTTCATTTGTTGTTTTAAACCTCGAGTGATGTGGTTATGTTTCCCCGTATGGTGACCACTACCGCATCCAGCTCATCTAACTCACATACAACAATGGAAATATGTGGTAACACACAGGATCTCCACTGACCATGTTTATTCAGCATGAGGTGAAATCACTGAGCCTCATTATTTGGCTGTTGTGGAGAACATGAATATGGACAGTTGGTAATGTTATGAAAAAAAACAGAATAAAAGTGTGTAATGATTATAACGCACCACTGAGTGTATGGTTTTTATTACACACAATACAAATTTCAATCTAACTGCGGTATTATTTACGTCATACATTCTGAGTCAAAGTACAACTATACAGATTCAAAAAACAATTCTCATCAGAAAATGACTGTACTGTTTACACTACTGTATACATACATTTAGCAGAACATTTAATCACAGTAAAGGTTTTAAAAGAAGATTTATTGTTAGGGAACACACATGCAAATTAGTGTCTTGTTTTCTTCAAATGTATTTGTTTGTTAAATAAGCATCCATGGAAATATATCTGTTTTGCATGCTCATTCAAAATGACAAAACATGCCCATGAAGGTTAATAATTTCATTCAAGAAACCAAGTAAAATGTAAGATGGTATTTTGTTCTGTCATTTGTTTATTTCCTATTATTTTATCCTATTCTATTTATAATATTCAAAGGTGAGGTAGCATTCCATTCAAAGCGGCAACATGAGATGAAGCTTTATTTATTAATTTTAATATGGGCCATTTTTCTGTTTTTATTTTCAGTGTTTAACATAGCAATAGCTTGAATGTTACAGAAAAAGATTAGAAACAGTGCTCATACAGAAATAGTTGATTCTTGTTTCTAATCTAATCTCAGTACTCCGATCATGAGGGAGAGTGTTTAGAAAAGTAGTTTTTTCTGAACTTTTTCATGAAGCGCACCAGAGCAACAATATAAACAAACCCGCAGAACCACAATTTACATCCTTAGCAGTATATTCATAAATTGACGTTAAACCAGTGACTAATCCAATGATGATCATCTAAATGTGTTCTCACCAAAATGAAAGGCACACAGCAGACATATGCAAAATTCAGACATTCAAAAAATTCTAAATAAAGTCTGCCGTGGATTAGGAGTTAATGTAAAGGAAGTAATTAATAGTACCAATAGTAATAAAAAAATACCAGTAGTGCTTAATAGCAATTAATATTAACAATAATAATTAATTCAGTTAAAATAATTATATAATACTTTAAAAGACTTGCACATTTTGTCCTTCAACATAAATTATACACAGTTGTATTAATAATATAGAAATTTGTCTTTACTTCCAGGAATGTGTAATTGTCTATTATGTTAGTGAGGTTGACGTTTAGCAGTGGGAACTAGTGACATTATGACATCATGACATTATGACTCATACTGAGGGAGAAGTAAAATAAAATAAATTATTTTAAAACATTTATTTTACCATTATGGTCTATAATTCTGCAGCTATGAAAATTAATAAAACACTAGAGAGCAATTAATTTAATTATTCATTAAAAAAAAAACAACAACAACAAAAAACAAAAAACAGAAGCATTTCATTATTGGTTAAACAGTTAAATATTATTTTTTATTTGTTTATTTTTTAAACAAATCAGACAGAACAGAACAGTCTATATAATGATACCAACTGGACAGCAAATCATTGCTGTCTAGACCCATCCAATTATGCCATTGTAATAATTATAAATAGTATTCTTTATTAAATATCAAATCTGTACATTTTTTTCCCCAGTGAGGTTTACATAGTTGTAGTTTAGGAAGTACTTTTGGAAAAGCTGTTTAACATTTGTGACCCTGGACCACAAAACCAGTCATAAGGGTCAATTTGAAATTGAGATTTATACATCATCATCAGCTTTTCACTGATGTATGGTTTGTTAGGATAGCACAATATTTGGCCGAGATACAACTATTTGAAAATCTGGAATCTGAGGGTGCAAAAAAATCTAAATATTGAGAAAATCACCTTTAAAGTTGTCCAAATGAAGTTCTTAGCAATGCATATTACTCAGTGTTGGCTATTGCTACAAATATAACCATGCTACTTATGACTGGTTTTGTGGTCCAGGGTCACATTAACAAAGTAGATAGTTAATGAAGCTGATCATGCATAAATAAAAGTATCTGGGCTATGGGAGCTGTTCCAAGATGCAATTGAGAAAACGCTAGCTCGAGATAAGTTGTACTCATCTGCAAAGAGATATTTGTATGTTACTTAAACTATATTAGCACACACACAAACACACACACACACACACACGTTTGTTTTTGTGAATTGTGGGGACATGCCATAGGCGTAATGGTTTTTATACTGTACAAATGGTATGTGCTATTGCTCTACACCAACCCTACACCTAAACTTAGCCCTCACAGGAGACATGCATTTCTACTTTCCCCCTAAAAAACTCACTCTGTATGATTTATAAGCATTTTGAAAAGTGGGGACATGGGATTATATCCACATAAATCATCTTCTCCTTGTAATACCTATGTCATACCCATGTCATTATACAAATCTGTGTCCTCGTGTCACAAACACACACACACACACACACACACACACACATACATACATATATATATATATATATATATATATATATATATATATATATATACACACATATATATATATATATATATATATATATATATATGTATATATATATATATATATATATATATATATATATATATATATATATATATATATATATATAATTTATCAACTTACTTCTACTTAGGAGGAAATCCTGTCTGCTCTAAGTTGATGGTGCATTAGTACTCTGTAATTTAGAGATTTAAGATATGAAATGTAAACTGAGTACATCTATCACAAGGAAGATCTCATGGCTCAGATGCATTGTTTTGCTGTCATTTACCCTGGTACGGTTAGAGCTGGTAAGGTTTCTTAGTGACAGTCTTCCTGCCAGAGCCTCGCGGATCTGCAACCATATATGACAAAATGAGTTAAAGCACTGAAGAAGTACTGAATGACTTGAAAATTGTTTCAATAAAATGATTATGAAAATCAACTCATACCTTGCTGTCTAGAAGCGTTCCAAACACCAAAATAAAGAATCCCTGCACAAATTATAAAAATATATGATGAAAATGTTATGAGTGAATAATACTAATGCTGTTGAATTTCAACATATAGGAAGAAACTTATTTTGCATTACAATATGTTGTTTTGAG
Organism: Barbus barbus; assembly: GCF_936440315.1. Classification (NCBI taxonomy): domain Eukaryota; kingdom Metazoa; phylum Chordata; class Actinopteri; order Cypriniformes; family Cyprinidae; genus Barbus; species Barbus barbus. Next base: position 23,088,291 of record NC_136742.1, read on the forward strand.
GCTTTTTAATGGATTGTTAGAATTATGGAACATAATAATTATTGTATTATTTGCATTACAATTACAGTTTTCATTTTAATCAAGCACACAAAATATAACCTTAATATAAAGTTAAATACAAAGACAGAAAGTTCAATTCAAATCAAGCACACAAATGATAAACAAAGTCAAAATTGAAAAACAGGAAGTAGTACCTGCAGTGAATTGAGGAGTGCAAACACCACATGAATGCCTAAATCTTGTGACACCATAGTTCCAATTCCAAATCCCCACGTTAGACAAAAGATAGGAGCCAAAATGACCGCACATCTGGCAATGACCACCAGGGTATGTTTCTCATCTGGTTGAATTGCAGAACCAACTCCTCTCCTCAACATCTTGTACAGAACAACAATCAAAACCACAAGATTTATGGCTAAAATAGTGAGAACTGGAATCACAAATGCTAACAGGGCCTTTGACTCATCCCAGTTCAGCCAGCATGCGTTTCTTTTGGAAATATAATTTTGAGGTCCAGCTGTTGATGCAACAGTAATGACTACTATGAGCAAAGGTGCACCATAACTGACTATGAAGGCAATGGCCATCATTTTGGCCCTTGACATTTGAGAAAAGACCATGACTGTACGATAAAAGAGTAACAATGCTGACAGTAACATCCAGAAGAAAAGAGCCAGGTAAAAAAAGTGCATGAAGAAAACCGCCGGACTGCAGCGATCCACTGAGGTTGGCTGCTCACTATCTGCGATTGCAGCTCCAATGATAAAACAGATGTTTGCGATCAGCAAGGACACAGCAATGTTGACTATGGAGACATGTCGCATGTAGGATGTGTCATTTCTTGTCATTGACTTCCACACGATGATCTCAATAATGAGGCACAAAATCAAGCTGGCCATCGAAATAGCTAAGCCAGTGTAAGTTATATAGGCTAAGGCTATGTGATCGATAGAAAACGGTGACATTAGGATTGAAAAAGAGTGTGTGTGGTTGCATTCACATGTAATCTTGCTAGTTTCGTTCCCTTTACTTATATAGGGCTTTACTTCACATCCAGTGGAATCCCAAGTGTCAAGATTAAAGTTCCAAAAGACACACTGAGGATTTCCCAAAGACTGATTAGTAATGTCAAATGCAAAAGATATGTTGTTAATCGTTTTGTTGTCAACCTTTACTACAACCACATCTCCATTGATGTGCACATTGCTTCTGCCGTTATTACTAGTATCTCGTGTAGGTAGGATACTGTCAAGAGTTGTGAAGACTATGATGGTTATAGGAGTGGATACAGGAATCTCTGGTATCTGAATCTCAGTAGTTGAGTTTGACAGGCTTGATATTGCACTATATGAGGAGCTGGTTGTTATAAATCTATTCAACTCAATAGATGTTTCAATAATCCTAAAATCGGAATTTGTGAGACGGATACTCATATTCTCAATAGCGCTCAGAAGTACTGTGCTGGTGTTATCTGTCCTGTTGTCATTGTTCAAATTTTCCCATGTATCAATGGCAGATGTTGAAATAAGGATATCCACTGTTTTAAGGAAATTCTGGAAATGACAGAAAATAATGTTAAGCAGAAACAGTTTCACCAGAAGGGAAAACGAAGATAATGTACAAGTATTTTTAAAAGTTTTGATTAGCCACAATTTGACTGATGTCTTTTGTGCACACAGACACACACTGTAATGTACATACCTCCATCACAGGCTGATTGATGATAATGTTTTGTGAAACATCAGCAACTTTTACAAGTATTCCAACAATGGTTTGGACAGTCACAGGAGACTGTACTATTTCTTCATCATTCTTCTCTGTAGCAGTACTAAGATTAGCCACAAATACTGGTATGTCCTGCACATCCAAGACCTTAATTCCAAGTTAAATAAGAAATGTAATTGCCAGAAATATTTTAAAAGGTCAGTTGATTTTTTTTTTTTTTCATTACCTGAACTTTCTTTTCAAGGTCTTTGATAACTTGAAGTACACAGTTTGACTCTTCAGGCTCCCATTCACCTGATCTACATCTATAGTTTATGGTGCCTTCCTTGCTTTTTTCACAGGGTCCTGTCAAAGTATAACCCTCCTTTCCATCTCCAAGCGTTCCATCTTTACAGGTAAACTCTAGAGTAAATATTTGATTGAGTTTCAGTAAAATAGAAAAATATTTTTCTCTTTTAGACAGCTGAAACAGAAAACATGTGGGTACGTCAAAGTTTAACAACTGAAGATTCACCTTCGTTGACTTTGCTAACAGTAACACTTTTATTGCTGTAGGTGAAACCTTGAAGCACCGGGTTCGTGAGTCGACATGTAAAGGGTTTACTCCCACAATTTCCATTTTCGATTGTATGTTTTAATGTGATGCATCCATCCTCTGATCGTAAGTAAATACAACAATTGAAAACATATTAAAACATGGTAAACTGAACAAAGCAATTCACTGCAACTGAAAACTCCAGTCAGTAATTTTTGTCTGTCTGTTTGTACAACCTGAAGTCACTTCATCATCAGAAGTTATCTGGGTCCACTCCACACTGTTCTTTTCTTCACAGCATTTCAGTGAAACAGTCTGGGGTACACACTGGAACGTTCTTTCACTTTCACCCACTATGATATTAGGAAGTGGTTCAATAACTATATCTTGCCATTGGATGTAAGGTATTGTCCTGTCTATGATACATGTGTATCGACCTGCAAATTAAAAAAGAAAAAAGAAAAAAAGAAAAGAATATATATACACAAGTTTATTTATGCAATTATTATTTTCTAAAGAAAAATAAAAGACTGGTTTACCGAACAGTAGCATATTTAAGGAAAGTTATTAAATAAGCAAAGTCAAAAGCAATGTATATAATGTTCAGGCGGCTATAGCATCATTACTAATGGAACACAAAAGGAGAATTTTTTAAGAATGTATTGGTCATGCCACTCTTTTGCATAAAATGAGAGTGAATGAGGGACCAAAATGAAATGAGTAAATCACAAAATAATGAAATTAACTATTCAACCATTACTTGACAAAAAAATGTCTGTTGGGCTTGATACAATTAACACACATTGACAGCTACATAATTTCTATAAATCAAGTAAAAATGACAGAATCCTAATGACTTTACTATCCTCCGGGGATTGAATGCCCTGTCGATGTTTTTGCCTAGCATCAGTAACATTCCTGCTTGGCCAGAGAGGGGGAAAAAAACGAATAATAGCCTACAAACAAATATTCTTTTACTGTACAGTACATTTGAAGGCAGATACCAATAGCTTAAAGAGTAGGGTGACTGGCAAAAAGCTTAGATTTTTTATAATCCAATAAATCTGTGCACACTGGTAATTGCTTTTTTTATAAATAGAGATGAAGTAATGCTAATTCTACACAACAAGCATCAATATTAATATTATATTGCAGCCAGCTGGATACACAGACTGTTCCAGCTTTCCCAAACAGCTTTAATCTTGGCCTTACATGGACAGTCAATATGTAAGATGTTGATAGGACAAAGATATGTGTGACTCACCTTTGTCACGCTCATTGACGTTGTTCACAGTGAGAGTGCTTCTGTCATCTGAAATGACGTATTTAACCGGGTTTAGTGTAGGATCTTGGTCATTCACTGTCCATCTCATTTCACCCGCAACAGACGCTGGGCGTTCGCATTCCAGCACCATATTTTTCTCAGGATACCATTTTTCTGCAGTAGACAGGTTCTTTTGTTCTGAAAGTAAAGTCCACAAACCATATTTTACCCTTTAAATTTTTTACATGCAATATTCATGCTTATAACAAACCAGCATTTTGCAAGCAACAGATTGTAATCGAATAAAAATGAATATAAATATTTGTAAGATTAGATATTGACTACTCTTACCACTTTGAGCAAAAGGATTTGGAGCTACACTGATTCCTTTATCTTTGAGAGCGCTGATGAGCTATGTGTTTGCGTATGCAAATGCAGGGCTGTTGGGGTTGCTGGTTGTTGATTCAAACTGATAGTCTGCTATAATGCTACCAGGCCTATGAAGCAACACACACACCACAACGTCAATACACTTTTTTGTAAAAACCCAAGATAAAAACCAAAATGGACCTTTGCATTGAAAGCCTAGATTGTAGACCTTACCTAAATCGAATGACTCTTACTGAACCTTTTATGTAGACATTTTTGTAACTTTCTTCAACCTGTACAAAGAGTAACATCATCTGTACATTAGGAAGTGAACCTTACCTATGATAACTGAAATATTACTGAAGTATGTTGTTTTCAAGATTCAATTATTCAATGGCAAGAACCAGTAATATCTGAGGATACAGAAAATGATGTTTCTCTGAGCTGCTTTACTCTATATCTTTATTGATGGTTAATTATTTATCTAATGTGATTTAGAATGACAATAAGTCAAATATCATCAAGAAAAGGCTCTATTCTGGCCAACACTCGGTACAGTTTTATTAATGAGAAATGGAAGAAAGTTTAGGTAAAATAACTCAACATATTTGCCAAAAAAGTACTGAAAAGGTACAATCTGTATTACAAACCTTGTATCATTTGCACAGTATTTTTTCTTTCAAATTAAGCATAAACAATCAGTATATTTTATTTACAAAATATGAAACTACTCACTGCTGACTCAATTTTACTGGCATAGAGTATGAACTTCTCATTATCTGGGTCGCCGAGACTGGTATCAAATGTGTCTTCTATTCTCATTGACATTTGAAGAACTGTAAGAAACAAACAAATGAAGAAAACAAAGCAAACAAGAACATTTGTTAATCTGTTTCAGTCAAATGTTTTTTGTTTTTTTATTCATCTGCCATATTTATGACCATCAGTGGGGCAAAGTAGATACCAAGAATAATTCTTTGCATCTATGTATATATGTTTTTGTATTTACTGGCATTGTTTTGTTTATAAATATGTCAGCTGAACAGAAAAAAGAAAATTAATACAAGTGTTGTACCAACAACTGTTATAGAACAATTAATAATAACACAGCAATAATAATAATAAAATTAAAACATATATTTTTTAACAGTGTGTTAATAGAATGAGCAGAAACACAATCTCTCCCTATCACACACATTATTTGTATGATCCGTTAAATCTCCACAGCTTACATTAACTTCAGTCATGAACTCCAATTACTCCAATAAATTATACATTTTAACAATCATGCAGCCATCAGGAGGTCAAGGACAAAACCAATGAGAGACAAAATCACACGCCCACACACACACACACACACAAATATATAAATAAATAAATACAAATAAAATATAAATAACAAAACATATTAGTTTTTTCAACTGCTTACAAAATCTTACTTGTCACACAATTTCTGAAACCTGACACTCAAACACCAGAACCACACTATAAACCTGCAAAACCGTACACTAATTCCCAGTCTTTCACTCAGTTTTCAATTTCATAAAACACTTTTTGCAAAACACAACACACAATTCTCTATGATACACACACAAATCAAACAAGAAGAAATATTATGGCAAATGTGTTTGCAAATGTTTGCTTTTGCTTGACATGTTTTATGATATTTTAAATGCAGTGCTTCATTTTGCAAGAGATGTGAGGCATTTTGCATTTTTGGCTGAAGTTTTGAAAAAAAGAAGCAAAGTTTTGAAATTGTGTGTAAGCAGTTGAAAAAAAAACTAAGTTAATGTATCAAACTATTATTAGGACATTGTGCATGAATAGTTGGAGAACAAAACTGTGACTCATACCCGTGCTTCTTGGTCTTCTATGATGCAGGTGCACATTTATGTTGCTAAACTGAAATAAATTAACACAAAAATGCATTCATTTATTTTTGTTAGTTGTTTATGTGATCAAGGCTACATACTATAACATTGTTTTATTACTATAAACTTAAAGCCTGTTAAATATGCTATTTAAACATGCTTTTACCTATTCAATTCTTAAAAATAAAAATATTGGAACTTAAATAAAAAAAGACAGGAATTATGGGTTGTTATATGCTCCTGCAGTATAAATAAACCTTCAACTACCTTTAAATCGATATTTGTTTCTGGGGAATCAAGTGTTTCCAAAACACATGCATGGGTCAGCAGGACAATCATGATGATTCCAATGTAGTAATTTAATATTTGTTCCGTATCTAAGAAAATGAGAAATTAAAGATAGGCCTATACATATAAACATATAATATAAACAGATATCAGGAAAGTCACACATTTATTAGCAATAAATTAAAGGTCTCAGAAAAAAGAAACAAATTTATTGTTTAAATATAGGTATATAGGTAGACTATTGTAAACAAAGGCAGAAAATATTTGTCACTGTTTTGGAACTAAAACCTTTTTCAGGGCTTAAGTGGTTTGAAATGAATGAGTACAATGTCTTGCATTTTTGTGATAAAAGTAGTTATAGTGAATCAATAATCATTTAGTTTATTTTACCTTGACCAGCCATGTTTCTCACTGGTTTATGTCAATCAAAATCACTTCAACAAATTTCTTCAGAACAAAAGGCAACTATATGGCTTCTCCAAACCTTACATTTAGAAAAACAGTAAATTCTGTTACAACAATGATAAAGGAAAAAAAGCATTACAATAAATCGCGCTAACAATGGTGATTATACCTAAAGATCAGTTAGCTCATATCACATCAAACTGTGCAAAGTATTATCACTAATATCTAATCGTCATACCATTCAAATTTCATATTAAGAAATTATTTTAATCCAAAAAGCAAATTAATCTTCCTTCAAACTGGTTCTATTTAAAATACAAAAACTTGTGTAATTTCATAAACACGTAATACTTTCTGGATTACAATCTGCCATCAAAATGATAAATGTAATTATTCTAGCTGCTGTGAGAAAAGGCTATAAATGAGCCGCCACCTGCAGGATCCTCACATGCGATCATCATCACATGCCTAGTAGGGACAACTTCTTTATGTGACGTGACGTAATGACGCAGTGCCATGCTCGAATTTCCCGCGAAAACCTACCCATACCACTCAAATGAGAAAACATTATTATAAGATAAACGTTGTGAATCGGGCTAAAGTAAGGTGATAGTTTTGAATACTGGCTGGTTATGTAATTGCTCAAATATTGATTTCGGATAATTTTTAACCAAAAAAAGTTAAGGACTGCAGCTTTAACACAAAAGCATCATGCAACTAGCTAACTGTGTAAAGATAATCCCTAAAGAAGCAGCCGTCGCCGTCAGACCGTTTCGAGTGTCTGGAACGCAGCAAATAGTGTGGAGCTACTGCCTCATGTCAAACTTAAAACATTAAGTTTATAAAATGATAGCATAATTATTGCTTTTCGACGGCTGTTTTCAAAATGAACGGCAGCAGTCTGTTTTTCCCTGTTTTTACCATAATTGACACAAATGGCGACATCATGTGGCCAATATGACTGGAACTGACTGAAGTCGAAAGTGGGACATTTCAACTCGGATGTTCCCACTTTCGACCTTGTCTCGACCAGCACATAACACACACACACACACACACAATCACAATGGCAATAGTGCATAATAATTGTTAGTTTATTTTGTGCTTGATAACTTTTCTGTTTAGCTGTTATGTTGCTGTTGAATTAGCCTACAACAAATGAAACATGTTCGGACCTTCCATCCACCCATATATCCACCCATCATTTATCATTTGTCTATAATACGTTATCATTTGTCTATAATACATTTGAACACTACAACCATTAACTTTTAACAACAAATATATTCAGTACATTAGGGTCAATAAAATAAAATAGGATTATATCATAATAAATTACAATGCCACAAAGGGCAAGACGAAATAAGAATATCACACTAGTCAACTGCAACCATTTAGGTCAAATTTTTCACTTCAGCATGTCAAGAAAGGTAAAATTTTAAAATACAGAAATTGAACAGCACATTTCAAAGACTGCAAGAAGTCAGTTAGCCACTGATTCATATTTAAAAGAATAAACATTTTTACCTTCTCCTTTACCATTCTGGAAATAACCACGAAGAGATGCCTTGTTTTTCAGTGTTTGAGATTTTGTTTTCATTGTCAGGTGATCTACAAAATCTTCCTGGAATTAACATGTCTTTGTGCAGTTCACCACAATTATGTGACTGCGTGTGGTTCACCTGCTAGACAAGTTTGATTGCCTCTATTATTTCCTTGTTCTCTCGTATGACGAGAACAGAGAAGATGGCAGTATTTCAAAAGAAATAGTGTAAGGCCTTGTGTTCTTTATTATCAGGATTAAGTTACATATTATGTATATTTAAATATCCAAAATAAAAATAAGAATCACTCATTGGTAGCCTATATGGAGCAGGGCTGTTATAATTATCAGGCATGTCTCAGTCAGAGCAAAAAGCAAAACAGTACCATATCTGAACTGCTGATTAATAAATAAACACCCAAAATGAAAATTTGCTTCAAAGATATACGTGACTTTTTTGGAGCTGAGCTAAAAATCATCTTTAGTGTTCTAGAAAAATTCACCTACATCTTGGATGGCCAGAGGGTGAGTAAAATAACAGCATATTTTCAGTTTTGGGTGCTATTTGTTTATAGTTTAAGAAAATACATTCAATACAGTTTTTCTTGATTGCTAACATTTTCACACAACTATAAACATATACTATAGCAGTTTTCTGACAAAAGACTTTCTCTACCTCCCCTAGACCATCGTTCTACAAAAATACAGTGCATGTAAGAAGTTCATCAGCGATTATGAGCTTGAGGATGTACAATATGTGCGACGATACATAGAGTAATGAAAGTGCTCTCATCTCATCAAAGCACTGTGTACTGTAATTATACTGTATGCAAGTATTATAAAAACCCTGTTAGACCATGTAGGCCAGCTTTCTTCATGGTAATTCCATGCAACATGGTCAACTATAGTGCTTTATATTTCATCAGGAACAAATGTCCTTTGGTCCTCTCCCCTTCATTTTTCTTCCCCCCTCCTCTTCTGCTTTGTCTCCCACCACTAGGATTCATATTTCACAGCACATAATCACCTGTGTTCCTGTTTATATTATCCAAAGAATGGTGTGTCATCAGTTTTGCTGCTTCCTGTTTACACATGGATACATTAGTGCTATTTGTGTTCATATTGTGATGCTTAATTATTTGTGTGGGCTTCTTGATTTGCTGAAAGAGAACATAGTTGAACGTGTAAAACGAGGGCATTTTGTGTAGTTTTGCAGAAAATATTGAGCAAATTGGACCGTGTGAAAACAGGTCAAATGTAGTAAAAGTTTGGAAAATGAATGGGTTAGGGTTTTAAGAACTGAATGAATGGTTTGGGAAATTGGGCCAGATGAATCAGTTACAGTGTGTTAGCAATACAGAAAAACACTTGATAATAAGTGACTTACATTTTAGACATAATTTTCAACACCTTTTTGTTCTATTTCACCGAAGAAATTAGCTCCAAACCAATCCATATTAGAACTGTTCTGCGTTCACCGGTAACACACAGTTGTGTTCGTTACTAAGTGAATCCGCTGTATTTAAACAAATCGCTTGAATAAATGGTTCTGGGACTCACTCATTCTCTTTGCCGCCACCTACTGGCGTTTGTAGTTTCATATTGGATTTTTTTCCCCATCATATATCTTTGTTTAAAATGTTATATTTAAGACATCAATCTCATAACAGTTTGTCCAGAGGTCCAGGTTCAGATGTATGCAGATGATACAGTTATATACTAAGACAAAAGAAAAAGCTGCTATTAAACTTACTGATGCATTGAACAAAGTCTCAGATTGGCATGTCATTCTTGCCTTACTCTTAATGTGAGTAAATCTGTGGGAATGTATTTTTCGATCAAGAAAGTTGATGAGCGTTGTCCAGATATTTTAGTTAAAGGAGAGGTAATAAATATTGTTGAATATTGTTGAATGATGTTCTTAAAATACTAGAGCAAGCTTGATCTTCAGGAATATTAGGCACCAATTACCTGTGGCTGCTGCTAAACTCTTTATGCATACAATGATCCTCCATTATTTATCTTACTGTGCTACAAGTTGGTCCCATATAACTATGTTAAAACCATTATATACTTATAAACAAGCTTTGAAATTTTTTAGATAAAAAGCCAACGAGTTTCACTGCAATATTATTAAAAATTATAAATTATTGACGTTTGACAATTTTTTATTTTTTGCTGATGTGTGTTTGATGTAGCCTAGATAATCTTGCACCACCACCTCTTAAATAATGTGTGACTTTCTGTAAGGACAATATCAGGCAGATTAGGTCATCAGTTAGGGGTGACTGTTCAAATAAATTTAAGAAAACTGTTTTTGGACAAAGTGTTTATAGCAGTACACTTTTGATGTTGCTTTAATGCAGAAGGCAGTTTGTTTTATTTCTTTATTTCTTTTGAGAGCTAAATAAAAAGGCAGTACAACAGGAGAGCATCTATTGGTTTAGAGCAAGAAAATTCGAACTCAAATCAAATGCTGTGCAAAAATACGCAGCGATTAATTTGCAAGAAAACACATCCTAGTAAATTCATTCAAACTTTTAAAGTACATCAGCTCATTCGTGAGAAATTATCTATGAAAGTGATTCAAAGAGCTGTTCAGAAATTAAATTAAATGGGTGGCTTTTTTTTCGTAAAGGGACGTTCATTTTTGAAGATTACCTTGATGAACAATGTGTAATTCTGTTAAACTTTTGTTGGTCACAGAGCTTATTTTCTACAATAATCCAAAAGCCTTTAAAAAAAGTCTTACTGGGTTTTGTCAATGGAAACAGAGTGATTTAGAGCTTCACAACCAATTAACACATTGATTATTGGATAATGTTCCTGAATTCAAAGCAACATTTCTGTGCTAGTTGTTTATGAAGATCCAATCTCAAAGTTGTAAAAGTACTTATTTATCATTAAGGTTTCTGTAAGGTATGAAGAGTGTCTGTAACTGTAAACTCATCAAATGGTATCAAAGTGTTAGTTTTGATTTAAGGAAACAGTTAGGTTGCTGAATAAAAACAGGAATTCAAAGAGTTAAAGTCCTCACAAATACTTGTGTAATGTGTAATATGCGGTTGACCGAGCCCAAAAAGCATTGTTTTAACCTTAATAATAAAACTTTATTTATATAGCATGTAAACATTTATATAAACATAAAATGCTACTCCAAAGTGCTTTCCATAATCATGAATTACACAGTTAAATAAGCAACAGCATTACATCCAATAAAACAAATACATCAAGCTTAAAGATAAAAAAAGACTAAAATACATTACATTCAATAGAAAATAAACAAATGATCAGCTACAAGACATTCAGGGGAAAAATAAGAAATAATAAAACATAAATTTACAAAGTAAACTAACTGAAAGCCAAGTTTAAAAACAAGTTTTTAACTTCCTTTTAAAAATACTGAGTGTACTAACTCCTTAAAATAAATTATTGGAAAACATGATCTATTTTATCATTATTGTTAAATTCTGCAGCTATGAAAATGAATAAAAAAAGAAGCTACTATACCATGCTTTACATAAATGTAAAATAAAGAGGCATTCCATATTTGGTGAAGCTGTAACATTATTATTATTATTAAATAATCACAGAAGATTATAATAAATGCAATGCCAGCTACTTGACAACAAATCTGATGATTTAAAAAGGCAAAGAAAAACACATAAAGCTTCTCTCCACCTGTATTATTAATATAATTTTTCTGTTATAGTGCATGCAATCATGCTAATTGTAGCATTTATGTAAAATGCAGACCTAATTAAATATTAGATCTGTAAACAATAAGCCATTTTTTTTTTAACTTAAGAATACAGAAACACATCTTCCCAGAAACTGGTAACTGATGTGCAGTTTAGTTGCAGTGTAGAAAACGTGTTTGGTAAAGGCCGTTAAACATTTAATAAAATAGACTAGTTAATGAAGTAGCTGATCATGCATTCATAAAAGTATCTGAGCCACTGGAGCTGTGTGAAGATGAAGTTGAGAAAACGCTACCTCTAGATAAGTTGTAAACATCTGCAAATAGTTATCTGTATGTTACTTCAAATATATATTCACACATTTAATATTAAGACTAGTTTAATAGCTAACTAAAATAAATATAAATAAATAATTTATAATTGATCCACTTACTTCTTCTCCTTAGAAAGATACCCAGTCCGCTTGAAAATGATGGTCCTGCATTAGTACTCTGTAATTTAGAGATTTAAGATATCAGCTGTAAATTGACTACATCTATCATAAGGAAGATCACATTTATTAGACCCATTGTTTTGTTGTCATTTACCCCGGTACGGTATGAGCTGGAACGGTTACTTGGTGACAGCCTTCCTGCCAGAGCCTCACGGATCTGCAACCATACATAACAAAATATGTTAAAGCACTGAAGAAGTACTGAATGATTCAAAAAATAATTGTAATAAAATGATTCTGACAAACTCATTTGTCAAATTGTCAAGCAACAAAAATCAATTCATACCTTGCTGTCTAAAAGTGTTCCAAACACCAAAATAAAGAATCCCTGCACAAACGATACAAATATATGAGGAAAATGTAACGAGTAAATAATACTAATACTGTTGAATTTCAAATTCATGCATTAAAATTCCTGCATTCAAATCAAGCACACAAATTATAAACTTAAAGTCAAAATTGAAAAACAGGAAGCAGTACCTGCAGTGAATTGAGGAGTGCAAACACCACATGAATCCCAAAGTCATGTGACACCATGGTTCCAATTCCAAATCCCCACGTTAGACAAAAGATAGGAGTCAAAAAGGCCACACATCTGGCAATAACCACCAGGGCATGTTTCTCATCTGGTTGAGTTGCGGCACCAACTCCTCTCCCCAACATCTTGTACAGAACAACAATCAAAACCACAAGGTTTATGGCTAAAATAGTTAGAGCTGGAATCACAAATGCCAGCAGGGCCTTTGATTCATTCCAGTTCAGCCAGCATGCGTTTCTTTTGGAAATATAATTTTGAGGTCCAGCTGTTGATGCAACAGTAATGACCGCTATGAGCAAAGGTGCACCATAACCGACCATGAAGGCAATGGCCATCATTTTAGCCCTTGGCATTTGAGACAAGACCATGACTGTACGGTAAATGAGTAACAGTGCTAACAGTAACATCCAGAAGAAAAGAGCCAGGTAAAAAAAGTGCATGAAGAAAACCGCTGGACTGCAGCGACCCACTGATGTTGGCTGTTCTTGTTCTGCGACTGCAGCTCCAATGATAAAACAGATGTTTGCGATCAGCAGGGACACAGCAATATTGACTATTGAGACATGTCGCATGTAGGATGTGTCATGTCTTGTCACTGACTTCCATACGATAGTCTCAATAATTAGGCATATAATCAAGCTGGCCATCGAAATAGCTACACCAATATAAGTTATATATGCTAAGGCCATGTGATTGATAGAAAACGGTGACATTAGGATTGAAAAAGAGGTTGTGTGGTTGCATTCACATGTAATCTTGCCAGTTTCATTCCTTGAGGGCTTTACTTCACATCCAGTGGAATCCCATGTGTTGAGGCTAAAGTTCCAAAAGACACACTGAGGATTTCCCAAAGACTGATTAGTAATGTCAAATGTAAAAGATATGTTGTTAAGCGTTTCATTAATCTTAACAACAACCACATCTCCATTGATGTAGGAACCTAGATTCCCATTATTACGTGTAGGTAGGACTTTGCCAAGATTTGTGAAGACAATAATGGTTAAGGAGGTGGTTTTAAGAACCTGTGGTATCAGGATCTCCGTAGTTGAGTTTGGCAAGTTTGATTTTCCACTATATGAGTTCTTTATTACAGTTCTATTCAACTCAATGGATGTTTCAGTAATCGCAAAATTAGCATCCGAGAGACGGGCTGTAACATTCTCAATAGCGCTCAGAAGAGAAATGCTGGTGTTTTCTTTTGTCAAACTTTGCCATGATGCAGCGGCTTTATCTGAAACAAGGATGTCCACTGTTTTAAGGAAATCCTGGAAATACAATAGAAAAGCATTTTAGTAAAAATAAAATGTATTAGATAATGCACAAATTCACAACATTGCTGGGTAGATTACTTACAAATTGTAGTCTTTTACTGATTCCAAATTCAAATGACAAAAACTGTAGTTATAGTAACATAATCCATTACTATGAAGCGCCACGTAGGATTTAAATCAAACTTCGCTTATAAATACACACATAAAACATGTGCATATACACCTATAAATTACATATTATGTTAGTAATGAATGCATATATACACTTGTGAATAACTTGCGTATACATAAACTTGACGCATGCATACACCTATAGACACTCGCTTATACATATAAACTCGATCCATGCATATACACCCATAAAAACACACGCACATACATATAAACTCGCTGTATACAGACACACCTATACATACTCGCATATACATATAAACCTGATCCATGCACCTATAAACACTCGCACATACATATAAACTCGATGCGCGCATACACACCCATAAAACACTCACGCAAACATACAAAATAAAATTCACAAACGAGTCTATACAAGACAGACGCGTGCTTTAGTTGTGTATACAGTGCCCTCCAAAAGTATTGGAACAGTAAGGCCAATTCCTTTATTTTTGCTGTAGAATGTAAATATTTGGGTTTGACATCAAAAGATGAATATGAGATGAGAGATTAACATTTCAGCTTTTATTTACAGGTATACTATTTTCATCTGGATCTGATACACAACTTAGAAGATAGCACCTTTTGTTTGAACCCACCCATTTTTCATGTTACCAAAAGTATTGGAACATGTGACTGACAGGTGTGTTTTGTTGCCCTGGTGTGTCCTATTAATTGATTATTCAAACAATAAATAGCACTGAATGTCTGCGCTCAGTTTCAGATCCGTGCAGACTGCATTTATAGTTAGTTAGACGTGTAACCAACATGAAAACCAGAGAGGTGTCTATGGGTGAAAAATGAGCAATTGTGAAGCTGAGAGAAGATGAAAAATCAATCAAACCATTGCACAAACACTGGCAATAGCAACTACAACCATTTGGAATCTCCCGAGGAAGAAAGACGCCACTGGTGTACTAAGTAACACACCTCAAACGGGTAGATCAAGGAAAACATCTGCAGTTGATGACAGAAATATTGTGACAGCTGTAAAGAAAGACCCTAAAACAACTGTTAGTGACATCAGCAACAACCTCCAGAGGGCAGGAGTGAAGGTATCACAATCTACTGTTCGCAGAAGACTTCATGAACAAAAGTACAGAGGCTACACCAGAAGATGCAAACCACTCATTAGCAAGAAGAATAGGAGACTCAAAAATTCTGGGACAAGGTTTTATGGACTGATTTTATGGACCAAAGTGATGGAAAGGCTAAAGTTTGGAGAAAGAAAGGATCTGCTCATGATCCCAAACATACAAGCTCATCTGAAACACAGTGTACACAGGTGTACATTATAGTACACATTACACAAGTAACGTAATGGCTTGGGCTTTCATCGCTTCTTCTGGGACAGGCTCATTAATCTTCATTAATGATGTAACGCGTGATGGCAGCAGCTAAATTAACTCAGAAGTCTACAGAAATATTTTGTCTGACAATTTACAGAAAGATGCACCCAAACTGAACGGGAGATCCTTCATCATGCAGCAAGATAATGACCCAAAACATAGTGCCAAAACAACAAAGGAGTTCATCAGGGGCAAGAAGTGGAAGGTTTTAGACTGGCCAAGTCAATCTTCACACTTAAACCCTGTAGAGTATGCACTTTACCTGCTAAAGAAGAGACTGAAGGGAGTAACCCCCCAAAACTGAAAGAAAACCGGTGAAAACCTGGAAAAGCATCACAAAAGAAGAATGCAAAAGTTTGGTGATGTCAATGGGTCACAGACTTGATGCAGTTATTGAAAGCAAAGGATTTGCAACTAAATATTAAGTCTTTTTCACTTTAATCTGTTAATTCTATCTGTTTCAATACTTTAGGTAACATGAAAAATGGGTGGGTTCAAACAAAAGGTGCTATCTTCTAAGTTGTGTATCAGATCCAGATGAAAATACCTGTAAATAAAAGCTGAAATGTTAATCTCTCATCTCATATTCATCTTTTGATGTCAAACCCAAATATTTTCAGTCTACAGGAAAAATAAAAGGAACTGGCCTTACTGTTCCAATACTTTTGGAGGGCACTGTATATGTATATGCAACTGATTTCATATGTGGATGTGCGTGAACTTTTCACTGCAAACGGAATACATTTCAGTGAAAAAGGAAGCAGTGGCACTTCTGGCGGCATCTCCAGATGTCGGGACATTTGAAAATGCTTAATGTGGCTTAATGCATTAAAACAGTGTTTTTAAAAGACCAAACTCAATAAACACATTATTAATGAAGCATAAGATGTATAGACAAGCAGATGAGTCCAGAATAAGAACGTAACGCGTTTAATTACGCGTAAATCGTTTTCCTCCCATAAGGAATCGGGCTTAACCTGGCTTAATGCCTTAATGCCAAACTCAGTAAATACATTATTAATAAAATCAAACTATGTACAGTATCCACAAGTTTCCTACGTCCCATGAGGCATTGCGTCAAAAGTGGGCGCGACTTCCGGTTCGAAGTAAACAAGCGGGAGTTGACACTCATTCATTCATTAGTTGACCGTCATTCAAGATTTAGTGATCCAAACTTAATGATGTGGGAACACAACCTCAACGAAATTAAAAGGGGTGATATAACAGTACCTTTACCATCCGCGGTAGATGGTTGGGAGGATGACGTGAAGAAGTGGCCTCGTATCACGTATGGTAACATTTTTAGCTATTTTGTAGATTCAGCAGCCTGTGATGGTAAGGCGATGAGCAATTTGAAAAGCTCAGAGGTATATCAATATCTACACAGTGATAAAGTCGGTCGAGTGTTGTTTAAGGACGTCGGAAACGACCTTGCGTATCTAAAAGCTGACATTGAGCCGAGCCAGAGCCTGCACGTAACACATCATAAGGCTTGGGTGCTAGTTTCAGTGACAGGTGAAGTACAGACAGCGGGTTGTTCATGTATTGCAGGGCCAGGACGCTCTTGTAGTCATGCAGCAGCACTTTTGTGGAAGGTCAGTAAAGTGAGGACAATTAAGGGCACAAAATGTATTATTGTATTGTGTATTATTGTATATTTTTAATTAATTAATAAATGTACTAAACTGAAATGTTTACTGTGTGTCATTCATGTTCTGTATATGTTGCTTCACAGTAGCCTTGACTTAAAATATTTATTTTAATATTGTCGGCGTCTCTTCTCCGGTTGCTTCTCGTAACCCAGAAAGAGCGTTGGGTACGGGTTATCCACTGTTGGCTTCTTGTCCACGAAGTGAAACGAGCACACAAACAGGTGTTTTGGGGGTGTTTTTAAGTTTAAGTTCTTCCTCCATATTCTATTTGATTCGTCGTCTTTTGGGAGGGGATGGAAACTGTATAATCGTTCACAGGAACACTCAGATTTAGTTTTAGGCTTATGTTCAAAACACTCAGGTTTAAGCCAATGAATTAGTTTAGTGCGGTTATATGTACAACCACGAACAGCACAGGTTGTCCCTGAGCTCCGTAACGACATCTCTCATTAATGTTTGCGACTTTAAATAGCAGAAAAATGTACTCGAAAAATACCTAACCTCTTTGCTATCTAACACAAAATACCGTTGATTTAATATTTCCGCCACCTAACCGGAAGTTTCTCCCACGTTCTATTTTACAGTAGCGCCCCCCGGAAACAGGTGGATAGTATAATTTATTAATAATGTGTTTATTGAGTTTGGCGGTTTTGAAAAAAAAAAAAAAAATGACGATATAAAGTGGTTGCATATTGCATAAGTGGTTTGAAGCGCTTTTGACCTCCGTGAAGTTGGCACCCCGTAAAAATAAATAATCACCAAAACTATGCCATTCCTTTGTGCTGGTTTGGTGTTTGAGATATTAAACATTCTTTTTTTGACCGTGTGACGTCACTCTCCAGCCCGTGTTGCTAAGTGTTCGTGCTGCCTTGAAATTTTAGGTTTAGTCAGCTCCAAGTTTTCACTAACTTCATATTTCAAGTTGACTTAAGTTTCAAGGCAGCATTAAGTTGAAACGGTAAGACATTTTTTTAAATTTTTTTTACAGTTAGTCTAAATTGTTCTAACTCGTTTGTGCTCGATTTGTGCCGTTATAATATTAAACATCTAGGCCTATTCCCCACGAATATTCGTTAACATAAATATTAATATTAATTAGGTCATATAGCCTAAATTCCAGGCGGTCTCCGTACCAAGTTCCTCGTTTATTTGTGCTCGATTTTTTTTGGGGGGGGGGGGGCAGAAGCACTTAATATTCCATTATCTATATGTAACTGTAACTGCATGTATTTTAACAGCTAATATTATTATTTTATTAAGTTTTTCGGTCCCCTTTACAAACGATTATTTATCGCACAGCATAAGAAAGCAAAAAGGACATAACAGAATGTAGACAAAGTGCTCATAGATAAATTAGCCTTAAGCTATACTGAATGTGTGCATACCAGGAAAATTAATAATAATAAAAAAAAGTTATAGATACTGTAGCTACATATCAATGAGGTAAAACTTTTTATTAATATTTTGCAATCAAAAAAAATCACATAAGCATGTGGTATGCAATTTTAACACATTAAGTTATGATATGCAAGTGTATGCAGACATTTAGTTTTATTTAATTCAAAAGATATTTTAAACAAACATTAGCTGTCCTTCACGCATAGCCTATTCCTCAAAGGAGGCGCTTCAGGAGCCTCCGAACAAAGACCAGCAGACTCAGGAACAGCTTTTTCCCTACAGCTGTCTCCCTACTGAACTCTGCCCGATGATACCCCCTCACACACCACTACAAACTCTTCACCCCTCCCCATCACTAAATCGGTTAAAAAAACAAACAAACATCTACACACTGAGTACTATGTACTGGAATTTTGTTTTTCTATGCACTTTCAGTGTTTATTGCACTAGTGATTATATATCTTAATGTATAGCTTATTCATATCCATTTGTAATTATGTTCATAGTTTTTGCTCATAGTGTACATACATTTACTGCATAATCCATCTGTATAGTATGTTCATATCACCCATCTGTATATCATACTGATAGTATTTAAAAATTTGGAAATGATGTCCATTGTACTGCCTTATCTGTATATTTCTGTACACATGTAACATTGTAGGCATTGCTTATTGCACTTCTGGTTAGATGCTAACGGCATTTCGTTGCCCTGTACCTTACATGTGCAATAACAATAAAGTTGAATCTAATCTAATATGTATATGCGAGTGTTTATAGGTGTATATGCATGGATCAAGCTTATATGTATATGCGAGTATAGGTGTGTCTGCATACAGCGAGTTTATATGTATAAGCGAGTGTCTATAGGTGTATGCATGCATCAAGTTTATGTATACGCAAGTTATTCACAAGTGTATATGCATTCATTACTAACATAATATGTATTGGTATGGATTTCATGTTAGTGTGCACGTGTATTTCATATATATATTTTGAAGATCCAATAGTATACATGTATACGTGAGTAATTTATAGGTGTATATGCACGTGTTTTATTTATGTATTGATAAGCGAAGTTTGATTTAAATCCTACGTGGCACCTCATACATTACAGTACATTACGCATTTAGATAATATAATCAGACGGTTTTTGATTACTCTAACTCATTGATCACACTGATTTAAATATCTTACCATATTGATATAAAATACAAGGAGAAAGAAAATATATTCCACTTGCTGTTATTGACATGAAGTTCAAAATTATGTGTATATTAATAATTAATTAAATCATAAAACCAGCAATCATAAATCACTTACTAAAAAATTATACTTTATTTGTTTTTATTTTGGCAAATGCTGTGTGGCCTCTCAATTTCCTGTAATATAATCTAGTCGAATGTAATATAACTACAAATACTTAATTTGTGTAATCTAAATATGAAACAGATTACATGAACAGCACAGTTACAACCCAGCACTGACGCAGAAAGACTTTCTCTCATGTAAAACTGAAAAAATTGCGATTTTCTTTTTGCTATCAAGTAATAACTGCTTATGCTATAGGCTGTACGTATTAAATTCAGTGGCTACAACAATAAGGTTTATAGAACACACATTACATTTACACAAAACCTTAAATACACATACCTTCATCACAGGCTTATTGATGATAATGTTTTGTGAGATACTAGCAATGTTTATGAGTATCCCTACAATTGTTTGGATAGTCAGAGGAGACTGTGTTATTATCTGATTATTCTGTACTGTAGCATTACTGAGCTCAGACACAAAATCTGGTATCTGCTCCACAATCAAGAACTAAAAAGACAAATTGAAAAAAGAGAAGATGAAGAAGATCATTTTTTTTAATTTTATGGACAGCTTATTATTCTGTCAGTATTCACTAAATAGATGATCAGCTTACCTCAACTTTCCTTTTAAGGTCGCTGATAACTTGAAGAATACAGTCTCTTCTGACCTCCGTCCAGATACCTGATGTACACTGATAAGTTATACTGCCATCCCAGTGTTTTTCACAGGGTCCTGTCACAAATTGATTTTCATTTCCAACTCCAAGTGTGTCATTTTTACAGCTAAATTCTTTTGTTGGAAAATATTTGATATTTGAAAAAGAAAAAAATAGGTTATTGTTAACTGAAATTTTTATGGTGCTGCACCACAAAAATGATGAGAAGGTAAATGTTCACCTCCTTTTTCTTTCTGAATTGTGATGCTTTTCCAGCCATAACTGAAATCTTTTAGTACTGGGTCCTTGAGTCGGCAAGTAAAGGTTTTATTCTCACAATTTCCATTCATTATTTTATGTTTTAGTGTGATGCATCTATTAACTGATTGCATAAAACAAATGAATACCATCATTGAATACAATCATTGTTTTCTACTGCAACTGATAACTGCACTCAGTAACTTTGTAATAAAACACTGTACAACCTGAAGGTGTAATTTCATCATCATTCAAAGTAAATCCACTCCACTCCACATCATAATTTGCTTCACAGCATGTCAGCGAGACAAGCTTGTCCACACATTGAAATTTCATTTCATTTTTACCCACTATAATATTGGGACGTTCTTCAAGAATTACAGTTTGCCACTGTATGTAAGGCATGGTGGACCTTTCTATTATACACGAGTATCTACCTAAAAAAAAAAAAGAAAAAAAAAAAAAAACTTATTTCAACACTGAAATGACGATTATGAATTACTGTACATGGCACACAAGGTATGATATGACACATTTTTGTGATGGAGCTCTTTCTTTTTCTCTTGTCATTATGGAGTTTGACAGCCTGGATCAGGGGCGTAGCGACGGGTGTGCCGGTGCCACCCACAGTGGCAGCTGACACACCTATAAATAGATGCAGAATTATTTTTTTATAATTGTAATAAACATGCGGCGCTAGGGAGGGTCTAGCAGGTGCTCCAGCACCCCTAAGAAAGACCAAAGCACCCCCATATCAACCCCACACATAAAAAATTTAATAAATTAAAAACATTTGACTTATGCATGCATAACTCGTGCATTGCAATATAACATGACATGATTAGTAGGCACACTTTTTGAAATGTCACAGCATTTTATTTTAAAAACGGATCGGTTCCTTGTGCCAAGTAGGCCTGCCCCCGGCTAAAGATTTTTCTAGTCAACTAGTCACACGTTTATATTAAATTGATTAATATAATAATAACCATCCTTTAATATATAGGCGTAGGCTATAGCCTATTCGGCGCTCAAGCGCGCACTTAAAGATTACACCGGCAAAAGTAACGATTACAAATTTGTTGGGGGGGGGGGGGGGGGGGACATTTTAATTATTTGTTAATAAATTAGTGCTTTCTTCTCAGTCAGTGTCGGTTGAAAAGATGAAGTTGCCGAATGCCGACGCTGCACTCGCCATCTCCACATGAACGTGTCTTGAATAGAGAAATGCACCTTTTCATTCCAGCTACATAATTAGAGTATTTTTTTTTTTTATTGATTATGGAGTCAATTTAATGCCACATATATATGCAAAAGAATAAAGTTTTGCAAAATAAAATAAAGTTTCAAAAGAAAAATTAATTACTGCAAAAGAAAAATGAATTTGAGCAAAAAAAATAAAGTATTGAGAGAAAAAAATAAGTTTTGCAAACAGTTTTGCAAAAATTTAAATATAATTCATGATCCAAAAATCAATGACTGTTGAAAAAGAAGCTTATGATCTTTGACTCTATTTTATCTCTGCAACACATATTTTCCATGCTCAAACCTACTAATTAATTTGCAATGCTCCATTTATTTTGTGTTTCAGTCAAGCAATAGCTCGCGATACTGTTGTCCCTTTGCGCTTCACTTTTATGTGCGTTTCACTTTATGGCACTGTTTTGACATGGGGGGCAGAGTCAAGAAACTGGGGCGTGTTCACCGGGCCTGGGCACACCCCACCCACGGAGCCACGTCATTAGCTGGAGATGCAGATCGCAACGGGTTCGAAAGTCAGCATGGAAGAGCGGAGGCCTGCGGGTGGATTGCAGGTATCTAAAGTTGATTGTTTCCTTTTATTTAACTAACATTAAAATGTGTGTTGTTTTGTTAACTAAATGCAATTACTATTAACGCCATGTGCCAAAGTTTAAGAAGTTAGAGATAAGTTTAAGCGGTAGTTTTATGAGTTATAGGCCTACTCATGCGTACAACATAATGTAGACACAATCAGCCTGTCCTTCACTGGATAATCATTGATGGGGAACATTAAAGGGAAAATGGTATTGCGAGCTCTCGCTTGACTGAAAAGCAAAATAAATGCCATAGATTCCATAAATTAATTAGTAGGTGTGAGCATGGAAAATATGTGTTTCAGAGATAAAATAGTCAAAGTTCATAAGATTGTTTTACAACAGTCATTCATTTTTGCTATTAATTATATCTTAATTTTTGCAATTCTTTATTTCTGTTTGCAAAGGTTTTTTTTTTTTTTGCTCAATACTTAATTTTTCTTTTGCAATACTTTATTTTTCTTTTACAAAACTTTATTCTTTCGCATATATTTGTGGCATTGAATTGACTCCATAATTGATTAGTTTAATAGACATTTCAAGCTTTCTATTGATTTCTTTGTGAGGCAAGTATGTGACGCGCTCTATTTCACGGAGACTGCATGAGACGGAAGAAAGCGCATCTTATTTTCTCTATTTTACAAAACCACAACCTTTTGGTGTTATTGGGAGTGTACACAAATAAATCAGAAAATTTCTGCAGAAAAAAAAAATGCAAGGGATTGCACGAGCGCCTCCATGTCATGCAGTAAGCGTGATATAGGCTTATAATCAAGTTGATGTGTGCACACACTGACATACAGTGCATATTCATCTAAAAGAAGCAGCTGTGGCAATGCCCGAAACAGCAGCAGTGTGGAAAAATGGCAAATTCTCGCTCTTTATTTTTATTTTTCTTCTTTCTTTCTTGTTTGATTGTTTACAAAAACACTAGCTTTTTTTACTTCGTAGGCTATACATGAACAAGTACTTAGAGATAGGCTAATAAATCCTCAAAACTTATATTACATACGACGACATGTTTACAGGAGAATTGCCTTTATTTTCGTTAAATACAGTTCTTAATACAACATATCTGACCGTTTAAACAACAAGTGTAGCTATGTAAACTTTTAAACTGCTTAATTTGTGTCTAAACGCCTATGTGAAAAAACTTATTCTGGCCAGTAGAAATGCAACATGCAATTTAAAATATATTTTTTCTCTTTTCTTTTCCCCCCCGGCTACTATTAATATCTTGCAGATTTTGCAAGTTGTATGTAAACTTATGACTTAAAAAATTGCGGAGCGTGTGTCGCGAATAAAGTGAAAATTAAATAAAAAGTCAAGTCTATTGCGGCATTAAATTTAGATCTGTGCATGGTGCATTTCTTTTCAAGTGTTTTTACAGCGTTTCGCATTATAACCAATCACATGATTCTGTTGATTTTGGCAAGTCAGGGGCGTTCAGAAGAGTCAACTCATCGCTGGAACGCTGGAGTGTTGGTCATAGCGCGCTCTCAATGACTGAATTCTGCACTCTGGCGAATTCAAAAACAAGAAAGTGTTTTTTTACATTGCAGACAGCATCACTGATTATAACTGGAGCTTTTTTAGAGTGCTTACACTCACGCAAGACTGATTATTCTTTGATAATGTAAATGTTCTTTTTTTGCTTGCTATATAATTTGTTCGTTCTTTGAATAACCGTGGCGGTGTTACAATTAGAAACTTAAATGTATTTTTATTAAACCTGTGATCATCAGGTTAAATACAAATTCAGTCTTATTAAAATATATTGTAACATAAATGGTACTTGACAAAGGAATTTATGACGTGTGTGTAGTTAATGATTAGGCTAGTGGTTTGAGTGTGTACGACCAGAAACTAAAGCGCAGTTAAAGAGCTGTTATATGTGATTGTCGGTGGTTGTCCTGAGGAGCGAGAAAGCTTTGGAAAATGGCTCATAAAAAGGACGAGGACATGAATGCTTTTACAAGTCGGAATCTAAAATGACAGTAATATGGCGAGAACATTTCACATGAAATTCTGTCAGTGACTGGGGAGTTAGGGGCGCGCAAGAAAAATACAACCAAAACTATCTCTGGTCATTGTAATATGCAACTAATTTAATGTTTAGATTTTTTTAGATTGTGTGCAATCACAAAAAAATAAGTATCCTGTGGATGATCGAGGAGCACAAGAAGAATCTGGAGGGGCACGTAGCGAGTTATATCAGCCCAGTCTGTTCTGTAACGTTAGTTACGCAGAGTCTGATTTTTTGCACATTTATCTGGCAATAAATGTGGCACACTCAGTTTTTCTGATACACACCCAGAGTCCCGTTTCTGGCTACGCTACTGGCCTGGATCCATCACATTTGTATGGAAAAGATTGCCCAGTACATTCTTCAGCATTGTCATTATCATTTCAAACTTTTTTGGTTGAACCGATTATTGATAACATACCTAAATAAATTATGATGCAATAACCTGCTGTATAAAACAGGACTAGACAGTCCCTTTACTCGTGATATTATTGATAGGACAAAGATAAATTATATGTGACTCACCATTGTCTTTCTCTGTGGCGTTGTTTACAATGAGAGTACTACCATCAGGTGAAACATAGTACCTAAAAGTGTCTGTGGGATCTTGATCATTCACTGTCCATTTAATTTTACCCTGAACAGATACTGGGTATACACATCTCAGCTCCATCTTTTGAAAGGGATGCAATTTTTCCACACTGGACAGGTTCTTTTGTTCTGAAAGTAAAATTCAAGCAGCTCAATATAACTTTCTTATCATTATTATGTAGGCTGGTGTTGGCTTGTTTTTTTTTTTTTACAAGCAATACAACAAGGCAGTGGCTATTTGCAATAAGTGTAAATAGCTATAGATTCTATTTACACTGTTAAAATAGCAAGATTTTCTGCTATTTATACTACTTATTGCAAATAGTGGCAATTATCTGCACCTCAGTAATGTAGTACATTATAAAACAGTATGCAATAATAACTTATTGAGTGTCAATTTTAATTTTAATTCAGATGATTAAATGGATGCCACCTTATTGGGACAATAAAGCCCTCCCTACACCTACCCTAACCGTACCCGATACTTTTTCAACTTTTTGATTATTTCCTTAATTTTATTGAAGATAAATGCTTTTCTGATGTGATTTGAAATTTGAAAAGGAAGAATACAATTTTGGCAAAAGGCAGATTCGAACCTGGGTCGATCGCGTCAAAATGAGTACGACACACATTTTACCACCTACGCCACTAGACCTGACACTTAATGTAAATAGACACTCCGATACAAAAAACTGGCATCTTATGTAAAGCAACAGAAAGGCCCATGAGCAATAAACACCAAGCGGGGAATAAACTGTGTTTATAACCTTTTAAAATCAGATACTGATAATCCTTACCACTTTCAAAAAAAGCTTTCAGAGCTACAGGGATTCCTGCCTTCCAGAGAGTGTATGAAACCTGTGTGTTTGCTGATCCAAAATCATCACTGTTGGTGCTGCCGAGGGTGTGGTCTGTGACACTAATGTCATAATCTGCTATAATGCTACCAGGCCTATGGAGCAACACACACACACCACAAAAATAAGAACACACTGTTTTAAGAGATAAAGATAAAAAGGAATTTTTAAACCACTTATTCTACACCTTTTAGATGAAAGTTTATATTGTAGATGTTACCTGAATTTTGTGACTTTTACAGAATTTTTAATGTAGATAGACAACGCTTTATAACTGTCTTCAATCTGTAAAAAGCAGGAGCAACCAGTGGACTTAAGTATACCGTGTAATACCCATGATAAAACTGAAAGTATGAAGTTTTTCAAATGAAATTACACACTAAGAAGCATTAACATTTAGGCTGGACCTGAGCATACAGAAAAATCCTCTCGTTTTAGGCTGCTTTACTGTCATTAAACAGAATATAAAATTTAGAAAGTTAAAGTACACTTTGTACAGCATTTCTCATTAATTTCTTTGCCTTCTAGAGGTCAAGAGTTTAAACTGAACTTGAATATTTTTTTTTACTCTATATAATTGTTTTAGTCAAATTCAAGGTATTATTTATTTATTTAGTTATTTATTTTTAAGCATAAACAATATACTTATATAATACTCACTGCTGACTTAATGGTGTTTGCATAAGTTTGGTACATCTCTTCATTGGGGCTGTTGAGACTGGTATCAAAATGTTTATTTACTCTCATTGACATTTTAAGAACTTAAAAAAAGAAAGAAAGAAAAAGAGCCTTTACATGTGTGCTTTATAAACAATCCTAAATAACAATACAATATCAAATATTTGTTTTTGGGCTGTCTCATAATGTTCTACAGCCAAAGGAAAAAAGTGGTATCGGTTTTGCATTTTATGCATTTGCATTTTAGTACATACCTTTTGTTGTTGCTGGAGGTGTCGTTGTAGCTGCAGTAGTAGCTAGAGTAGCAGTTATAGAAGAAGTAGTAGCAGCAAGAGTAGTAGTAGTAGTAGCTAGAGTAGCAGTTATAGAAGAAGTAGTAGCAGTAGTTGAAGTAGTAGCAGTAGTAGTAGTAGAAGGAGTTGTAGTAGTAGCAGCAAGAGTAGTAGTAGTAGTAGCAAGAGTAGTAGTTGGTGGTGTTACTGGTGGCACTGAAGAAGTTAAAAAAAGTAGTAGTAAAAAAAAAAGAAATTATATTACGCAATAAACCATTTTATGAATATTTGTTAAATTTACTTAAAAATGTAAAACATAAATTAAAATGTAAAAATAAGGGCATTAATTAAATTTTTGTTCTCCTCCTAAACATCAGTTATGAAAGCATGATCCTACTGTATATGCTGCCCCCACTCTATTTGAAAGATGCCGGATCTTCCAATCCTGAAAACTGATCTCTGGCTAATTTGGTTCTTCAAACGAATTTGTGGATTTTATTAAAATATCTGGATTACTAAAATTGTCTAAGATTACTGCACGTTCTTGTGTTCCCCGAAAAGGGCAGATGTATCGATATTCGTACTCGAAACCTTGATCAGCAATGCAATAAGAATTACATTTTTATTTCAACGTTGTAATTAGCAATTCATTTAATTTAATCTTTGAAACAGATTTGTTACGTGACAGCTTTAACTGGCTGTGTCTATAGTATTATAGACTACACAACATGATTATATTATTTTCAAATAATTTTTTTTAATTATTACTATTTTAAGTTATTGTCCCTGGACCAGTAGGGTAACTCTTGTAATAAAGTAGCAGTGACTGGAGCAGATTTTAAGTATAAAAAGATGCAATCTAATCCTGTTTACATGAAATACAGTAAGCCTGCTCCCGAGCAGATTTAAGCTTATGGACCTGTTGCTATGACAGCAAGTCCAGGATGAGCTTCAACGAACCAAATGATCCAAAATCAAGTGAAATCAGCTACAATCAAATCCAGCTAACTGAGCTAGTGACGTATGAAGAACAGGCCCCATGCAGCTCTGGAGCATGCTTGGTGTTTTTATGTGATATAGTGCTCAACATAAGTTAATGATCAGTGTTTGATGCAAGTTTGTCTGAAAGTTGTTAATATCAAAATGGTTTAAACTACAATACATGATCATCCAGGGGATGTCAAGTCACCTTTACTTATATAGTGCTTTTAACAATGTGTGACTCAAAAATGACAACAAAATGTGACTTCACTCAAGGATTGGAATGGCAGAAAATTCATTGTGTACTATGGATTTCTGTCACACAAGACTGCTTGGTAATTCTCACCCAACAAAGTCCAAATTATTACTCATTTCATTATATGTAAAAGAAATAAAAAATAAATAAAAGGAGGGTGGAAGCAATAATGGTATTGGTATTATTGTACAGAATTCATCTCTTCACATAAATAAGCAGAAAATACACACTAATCAATTAATGTCTTAGTGTCTGTAATTTCTGTTTTCCTGAACATGCCAATCAAAAAGTCAATTTTAGTGATGTTTAGGTTTATTTTCCAAAATTAGAGTAAACAGATTTCATTGCAGGATTTACCTCTACATGTGTTATTGATGCTGATGGGGAGACTTGAGCTTGTTACAGTGAATCCATCCAGACATGAGCAACTGTAACTTCCCTTTTCATTTGTGCAGTTGGCATTTGGCCCACAGACAGATGGACTGAACAGACATTCATTTATATCTGGAAAAAATAATTAAAGTGATAAATTAAACACCATTTTATAAACACAAACAACTAAATACATGTTATTTCATGGCATTCATATCTCTATAAAATAGGAGTATATACATCAAAAAGGAATGCATATTTAATTTAATATTTAATGCACAATAGACCAGAACAAATTTAAACTTTGAGACTAAACGTCAATTTAAAAAATATTGCTTCTCAAACATGTACAAAGAAAGAATATTTGGTACATATTAGTATGAATCACAAAAGGTTTTATGTATGTCTATTTTTTTTAGAAGAATGAAAAAGAATAAAAAAAACAGCAACAATTATCAAAATATTTCATAAAGACATATTTGAAATTACACAAAATCTAAAGATGACATCTTTTTGAGCAGTTTCTAATATGTGACCCTGGACCACAAAACCAGTCATAAGGGTCAATTTTTATCTATGAAAAAAAATATTAAAGTGATATATTAGTGATCAACAGCTTTCAATAACACATAAACCTAAATACACGAAAGACTTTTGTTATCTCATGGCAGTCAAGTGTCTATAAAAAGGAATATAATGAGAATATATTTAAAGCACAGCTGCTCATTTTTGAGCAGTTTGCAATAAATAGTACCTGAAAATCATGACTGAGATCATTACGCAGAGCAAACTTACCAATGCATGGATTACTTTTGGAAACATCTTTATTTACATCTGAGACATTATATCCTTCCCAACAAATGCATGAGAAGCTTCCGTTGTAATTGTAACAGTGAGAGTTCGGTCCACACACTGATACTGAATCAAGACATTCATGAATATCTGAAATAAAATAATTGATAAACGGACAGGTTACCATTGACAGAAAATTAAGGCAGTATAAACAGTTACTGTTCAAAACCTCAGCTGTCAATCATACCTTTGCATGTGTTATTGCTGTTTATAGGGAGGTTTGGGTCTGTTACATTATATCCACTCATACATGAGCAATTGTGACTCCCAACAGTGTTGCTGCAGATTGAGTTTGGACCACAGACATCTGATATCTCAACACATTCATCCACATCTTAAAAGGAAGTTATATATAAAAAAAGAAAAGAATAGTTTAGGTCACTCATACTACATGTGTTAATAAATAATGAGAATAACGAGAAAGACAACGGAGAATTTTCAACAATTCAACAGTCCATAAGATTAAACCTGCTCGGGAGCAGGCTTACTGTATTTCATGTAAACAGGATTAGATTGCATCTTTTTATACTTAAAATCTGCTCCAGTCACTGCTACTTTATTAGTGGGTGCTTGCCAAAGGCAAGGCACTCACTATTGTTATTGCTCATTGCTCATACTTATTATTAGTGGGTGCTTGCAAAATGCAAGGCACCAACTATTGTTATTCGTCATACTTATTTTTTTCTACTTCTTCTTTATTCCGCCGAAGGTTTGGCGCGTAACTCCTCCCGCAGCTTTTGTCACAGACCCACGAATGAGGCGTCAAATCGTGCGGATTATTCGGGAATGGTGTGCTATGACTTTTATAAGCGATAGGGGTACGGTGTTCGCCCCAGGGGCGAAAAAGCGGCCAAAAATCCCATAGGCTTAACATTGCGACAAACTTTGACGAGTCATAGCTCAGAGCGAGGATTTCACAGAAACTTGTGATTTGCCACATTTGAAGAGGCTGGCAGGCTCCGTAAGAACATACCTCACAATGGGGTAAAAGTTGCACCCCTGGGGGGCAGGAGCTGCCCAAATTTTCCCATTGACTTACTATGGAGCAGGACGGCCCATGAAATGCATGCGTTTAACCTACTATGGTAAATTGCATAGGGATTTTGTATTGAACATAGCTCTGGATCACAGTGTCATAGAGACAAGGGGGCGGGCTCATTTTACTCAGATGACTAATCAATCTCTCAGGATCATTGTGAAGCTATCAAGCCACGCCCTAGAAACCATTTAGAGCACCTTAGCAACAAGTTCCATAGACATACATTGAAAGAGATTAAAGGGATATCTCCGGACTGAATTGCCATAGAAACATGAGGGTGGTCTCATTTGACTCGGGGCAGCAAACAGCAAATCATGAATCACTTCAACACTTCCTGGCCCCTCCCTAGCAACCATTGTAGAGCACCTTAGCAACCAAATCCAAAGAGGGATATCTTCCATTCTGAATGTCACAGAGGCATGGGAGTTGGTTTATATCATTCATAGTGACAAGAAGTCTTTGCATTTTCATCACTGGCAGCTACCAAGCAACTCCATAGCAACCAAACAGAGTACCCTAGCAACCAAAATCAAAAGAGGGATATCTACCATTCTGAATGTCACACAGGCATGGGAGTTGGTTAATATCATTCATACTGACAATCAGCCTTTGGAGTTTCATGATTGGCAGCTGCCAAGCCACTCCCTAGCAACCAAATAGAGTACCATAGCAACCAAAATCCAAAGAGGGATATATTCCATTCTGAATGTCACAGAGGCATGGGAGTTGGTTTATATCATTCATTCTGACAAGAAGTCTTTGCATTTTCATCACTGGCAGCTACCAAGCAACTCCATAGCAACCAAACAGAGTACCCTAGCAACCAAAATCCAAAGAGGGATATCTTCCATTCTGAATGTCACACAGGCATGGGAGTTGATTAATATCATTCATTCTGACAAGAAGCCTTTGGAGTTTCATGATTGGCAGCTGCCAAGCCACTCCCTAGCAACCAAAATCCAAAGAGAGATATCTTCCATTCTAGCACATAGAAATACTACTTACACCCTAGCAACCGAGTGGCGAGTTTTGTCACTGCAAGCACCCAATCACATTTTCTTCAGGAAATGTACATTCTAGTTACAAGAGTTACCCAGATTTCATTGAAGGATTTACCTCTACATGTGTTATTGATGCTGATGGGGAGACTTGAGCTTGTTACATTGAATCCATCCAGACATGAGCAACTGTAACTTCCCTTTTCATTTGTGCAGTTGGCATTTGGCCCACAGACAGATGGACTGAACAGACATTCATTTATATCTGTAAAAAATAATTAAAGTGATAAATTAAACACCATTTTATAAACACAAACAACTAAATACATGTTAGAGAGATGGTAGTATACGTTGTGTCAGGATTATTGATTTATTACCCTCATAAAAATTCCACCCCCCTCCCATAACTGGACACCTGTTTGTACACCCCTAGCCCCCACCGTCTCTAAGCGGCCATTTTATTGACCTTATGGTGAACTTAAGAATTTATGACTGTGTGTGTGTGTGTGTGTGGGGCCAATGTTATGTGCTTTAAACTTTAAATGATGAATTTGTGTTAAATGGGTAAAGGGATATTTTATTAAAGTGTTTTCACATACACATCAAGAAAAAAAACCATCAAACATGTACGTAAAACGTACAAAGACTGTTTATTTCCCTACAAGTGTAGACTTAAAACAGGAAAAACGTAGAAAATAAAACCAAAAAAGCATTAGATACACTATCTTAAAACTAGTTGTTTGACAAAGTTAAATAGAAGTGAGCGCGTTCGTTTAAACCTATTTTGCGGTTTTAAAAAGTTGTGAGTTTATAACAGGTACAAAGTTAGATAATATAGATTCGTTTTTATCTTACGATGGTACGTGTGTTTTTCCCTTACAAGTGGGCAGTAGTCTTGTTAAAACAGTTTTAGGAAAAACTAAAACAAATAAAAAAGCATTAGATACGCTATTTCCTATCATTAGAATTTAAAACTAGATCGTTTGACAAAGTTAAATAAATAGAAGAGTTGCGAGCACGTTCGTTTATCTATAACAAAAAAGAATCGGATGCGTTAGTTAAAACAATAAGATATTTATCAAAAAACTATGTCTTGCTTTAAAAAAATAGTTTGACTTTATAACAGCCATAAAGTTAAATAATATAGAGACGAGTTCTCTTACCGTGAAGTGAAATAAAAAATATCAGATCGTTAAAACACCAGCATAAGATACTTGTCGAAGTCTATCTTGCGGTCTACCATTAGCTGCACTGACAGAAAGTTAGAAAATGAAAAGACCAGACTATTTTACCCAGCCTCCGTGAGATAACCGCTCCCTTCCGTGTCAAAACTGAGAATGAGCTGCGGGCCGCTGTCAGGACACACCCACAGCACCGCCCTCTAATGCTGTAAGGAGAGACCGGTCTGAAGATTTCCATGTTAAAGAAATTAAAGTAATGTTTTAACATTAGAACAAAGTTATTTTATAAATATTTTACATTTCTCAATTAATGAAACCGTTCACCATTCATCATAAAGCTTTTCACTTTTGAAATTAGGTTAATCTATACAACTTTTCTTTTAAACATTCACCTCTAGGACACAGGGGAAAAATGTTGTTTTCAAAAACATTGTTTGAAAAATGTTCTTATTTTATTTAAGCGTCTTAATTCCTATAATAGACCTTTGATATCTGTCAAGCTTCTGCCGTGGTATAACCCAGACTTTTTTTCGTTTTAAAAATGAGGTTACACAAGCTTCTTCTAAACATTCACCTCTAACCCAGGAAAGTGTTGTTTTATTTTATTTTATTTTAGTTATTCATACTTAACACCTTTTATTTATTTACTCTTTGATATTGTCAATCTTAAAACTTCTAGTGTGCTGCATCGGTTAAAATACACGTGCGGGAAGAAACTGAAATGATAGCAAATGTTTTGGATTTTCAGTCGTGATTAGAGGGGTGGTAAACTTTTTTTCTACAACATCTTACGAATGTAAATGTATGTCTCACACAGAGCGACCGAATGAGAAAGTGTGCTGCGCGTCTGGTCGCACGGGCACTGAAACGGTGTTATCTGATCAACGTTGTAAAATAGCTAAAGTTTCTGGGGATTCAACTCATTTGCAATCTAATGAGTTTTGAGGGGATCTGGCGTCGTAAACTTTGTTAGAACGCGGTCCATTGATTAAAACAGACGGTGTTTCTAACATGTTCAGCGATCAAAGCATCTCTATGGCATCTATTTTACGATGTGCACCTATGCGCGTGTGTCTGTGCGTCTCTGTCGAAGGTTTAGACAAAACTTCCCAACCCGGTCAAAGGAAGTGTAGTTGAGAATTGAGTATTTATAATGTATTTATAATCTATTCGAATGGTGGGGTTTAAATTAACGTTCAGGAAGTGATGAGATAGAAAAAGAAGGCGATAACCACAAACTTAAATAAATACAGGTCCCCAAAGATGACGATTTTAATAAGACGGTCTATAGGAAAACATTCTTTAATTTACTTCATTTACCTATTATTTCTTTGTTTCACTCATATATTTTTCAACCGTCAACACAAACACACACACACACACACACACACAAACATTCAACATATCTACACGTAAACATCCACATAAACAACCATACAGTTAAATATTTAAACTTATGATGTCTCATACAAACCTTTTTTAAAGAACGTTTAGAATCACACTGGGTATCTTTACAAGGTGATGAAAAGCAGCATGATTAAACAATGATACAACTTTTGTTTTAACAAATAAGTTTAACCTAAACTTATAACAAACCTAAAATCATGATCCTTTAGACCAGAGCAAGGATTAGAAGCAGTCAAACGATCCTCTGAGTAAAGCAAGACTCTTACAGAGATTTTTCTTTAGGAATTGGACCTATATTAGACTGAAAATTACTTAAGGTTGTCTGCAACAAAAGTATAAGGTCCCACAAATGCTTCACAGGATCTTTACAACAGATTAGACTTTCTTTCTCACCTTAAAAACGGTATTATTAACCGCAGAGTTTAAATGTAGCATTTGTTCACAGTATAATGTTCTATTAAAATAAAAACAACTGGTCTATATAGGTTTATCTGACTAAGATTTGATCAAATAACTGATATAAGAAACATGCAAATATTTGATAAGTCCATCTTATCACACCACAACCTGACGTGTCTGATGGTTTATGATGATATCTTACTGATGCACATGTGTTAAGTGTCTGTAAAATAGTTTAAAAAGTCATATTTTTAGCTTTCACGTAGGATTTGTGTCCACGCTCAAGTGGTTTTGTGTAACAGAATCCTGAGACAAATGAAAACAGAATGCGTGAAAGGGTTTTCTCTTTAAGATATTTGTAATGACAGACTAAAAGCTTTATAAAACAATCGTGTGTATGCATTTCTCTCGTACATGTATACAGTAACCGATGAATACACAAAACAGTATTAATACATAACCTCATAAATTCAGCGTAATTCTATCATATCAATCAATAATAAAAGATTTAATTATATACCGTATCAGACTTTCTCTTCAAAACACAAACTTTCTTAAGACTTTTTTAAATGTGTTGAACAATCGGTTTTGGGGGAAAACAGTATAGTTTTGTGTTTCTATTTTAGGATGCTTGTAGTTAATCCCGTCTTTATCTAAAATATTTTTGTATTCAAACTGTCTCACGCACACACACACATGTTGGTTTTAATGTTTTCTGGGGACTCTCCATAGGCGTAATGGTTTTTATACTGAACAAACTGTGTGCGCTATTGCCCTACACCAACCCTACACCTAAACTTAGCCCTCACAGGAGACTTTGTCCATTTTTAGATTTTCAAAAGAACACCATTTAGTATGTTTTTTTTTTTTTTAAGCCTTTTGAATTACGGGGACATAGGCAGTGTCCTCATAAACCACCTTCATATTGTAATACCTCTGTCATACCCACGTCATTATACAAATTTGTGTCCTCATAAACCACATAAACATGCACACAGGTACACACAGCTTTCCCGGTCAGCCGCAAATTGCCAACAATATTCTTAACTTTGTTTTATCATTCAGCTGTAGCTAAAACCTATAACGGAGTTATACTATAGATGCTGAAAGAGCTCATTAACCTGTTTAACTCTAAAAATGTTAACAATGTCGCTCACGAGTAGTTTAACAAACAAGGGTACGCTCATAAAACAAGTCTGGAAGCGATTTGAAGCATTCTAACAACAAGTACAACCGCTGCAGAAAATAGCACCGCAGTAGGCTAAACTCTGGATGTGATATCGACCGACTTATCAGATGTTCAACATATTATTACAAGGTCTTGCTTATAGTTTATGATGAAGCTAGAAAAATATAAGAACACAACCAAATCCTAACGCTATTTCACGAAATAAGGCAACAACGGGTGCTCCGTTTCAACATATACACGTCAAATCTGTTTTACCCTAAGTATATCCTATTCTTCTTATATATATCTATCTATATATATATATATATAG
Organism: Barbus barbus; assembly: GCF_936440315.1. NCBI lineage: Eukaryota > Metazoa > Chordata > Actinopteri > Cypriniformes > Cyprinidae > Barbus > Barbus barbus. The sequence goes on from NC_136742.1 coordinate 23,124,334, forward strand.
ATATATATATATTTGTTTACGCTAAATAGCTACGTTTTAACAATTCTTTTTGTTTTTACAAAGATGTTATATTGAACGCGTGTAACTAATACCTCCTTCAAACGTTGCGGCCTTTCAGGTCAGCGAACCACAATACCCAGCATACACCTCAGACTACAAACGTGGCCGTCGGGGATCCATATGCCAAAATGCTCGTGCGTGACAGCGCTCTAAACCATAGGACTTCTGATTATACGGGTGCACAGATATAAAAAGACACGCATTTCCACACTTTTTGTGAAGTACACGCACCTTTCCGTGTTGTGATGATGTAAACCCTTTTTGTGGTCTCTGTTAGCGACGTGAAGTCCAATTCATTTCTGCGAAACGATTCTTTCCCACAGTTCGGTTCAGTGATTCGGTTCAAATAACCAATTCTTTGTCTCATTAAGTCGTCTCGCTGTAATCAAAATGGGTGTGAAAGGTGGGATAACATATTAACGTGATGTTTTGGTATGTGTCTTACACAACTGTGCGTTACTTAACGTTTTTATTAAGTTTTAATATAAAAGGTAATAGTCTGTTAACAATTTTGATGCTTTTATTATGAAATCGTACAAAGAACCACTAAAGTACGCACTGTTTGTTAACACGGAATACTCAAAATAATAACCTACTACGAGGTTTATTTACAGCATGCCGAATGTAATACAGTTAAACAGAAACATTACAACATTTCAAACTTGTTAAACAACAGCTTCAATACATTCCTCTTATGAAAACGATTAAAATCGAATGCTGTCAAACAGAATGTTGTCTGCAAGTTCCCGACGTGTAAATTACCAACAAGTTCTCAATATTCTCAATATGAAAATATGTTCAAAACGCATAAACATCCATCACGCATATAGTTTGTGCGTCGATTTAACACGTTCTGTACATACGATCAAAAACACGACCGACAGACAGACAAACCCTCAACGATAGCTGAGATGGATCAGGAGGGAGGACAAAATTATTATTATTCGTCACAATAACATACCGGGTCCGAGAAATTTGATACCCTTACTACAGATTTTGCGACATTCTTTATTCTAGTTGTTATTTTCCTCTTATTCAATCATAAACCTGCAAGAGTTAAATTAATTGATAACATTTGAACAAATTCTCTAAGTGAAAAAATGAAATCCTGTGTTTTACGTTCAGATTTGTCTGATCGTTTTGCGATATTGCATCATTCTGTAATTCGGGTTAACGGGGTTAAATTCTCAAAAGAAATACAACAACGATTAAATGACAGTCCTTCTACATGACACCGCTTAAGACTAAACAACACTAAAGGACATCTTTCTGGTCTGTCTACGATGTGTACGTTCACAAGACAAACCTCCACTTCAAATTATTTCCCTTGAGGCGTTTGTCCACTGAATCTTTTTCAACACAACGACATTAAACATTAAAGAGTGTTATCGGTCACTATCGCCATCTTCTGCGAGTCAAATAAAGCAACATCTCTGGCGTACCTAAGCATCTACAATGCGTGCATGCGGTAAACATCTTTGTTTCTCCACTTCTGTCATTTTTGTTAGATGTAATGCAAACAATATTTTGAGAACTATGATGTTCCACGCTTTGTAAAGGTTATAGAAAGAATTCAAACATAATTTTTACATAGGAATTATCTTTGCGCAAAGCCGATCGACTAAAAATCATTGAATTACAAAATGCAAAACTGTATACACCATTTAAGAAAAATTGCTCTAATGCCTACAGAATACAGAAATCCGCCTCTTGATCTATTGCGACTGGCATTTTACTAAGTCAGACGATCGGCATTACGGATGACGCGGCTCACATTTTGTTTGCTGGACTACATATGCCATTACGCTGTACTGTAGGTGAGACCCTCCCTCTGAGAACCATCAGCATTCGGTGTTTATAGAAATAAATGAAAATTAAGAAAAATGTATTGTGAGTGTTTGACTAAGTCGGTATTTCTTTTTTTAGGACAATTATACATCTATTTGATGTGAGACTTCATTAAGGCGTACTGTTTTACACTTACAGCTGCAACGTATCTCACCATCGTACTCAAAGTTACACATTCAGTAAAGTCTGAAGTTGTACGCGATCTTGAAAAGGCTACAGACACAAAATATTAAGGATTTTTTATGCTTCCTATGTAACTCAAGAGTCCGAGTCACTAAGAAAATTATCATATGAATACAGAAAACCCACTCATGATCATCTGGGTTTATTTTTGTAAATGTTGTTTTAAATTACTTTTTTCTTATAACAAACAACTAATACTGAAATCCTCTCTTCTAAATATATTGATACCACTCTATACTTTTTCATTGTTTTTTAGATGAAGACTATTCTCTGAATTCGGTCAATCATGTCGCGACTGCTTGCCGGAAAACATGAACAAATGCATTATAAGATAATAAAAGAATAATCCTTGTACAAGAGTTTGTTTAAACCGAGATTGTGATGTACTGCAGATCTTTTTCTGCTCTGTCTACAAAGCGACCATCAGACACAAGCATCCCCCGATCTTACCGTTTCTCCGTTACATGTACATCTATGTCATTTAGAACACAAAGTTGCACATTACAAATTGAAGATGGTGTGGAAACACTATTTTCTTTGTACGCGTCTCTAAACAGGTCTTTAATAAATAAATCACAGACGTCATGTAGTTGAATTCATTGAAAGGTGCGCATTTTTGGCCGTTTTAGACGGTCTGCTCCAGCACACAGACGCGTTTTAGGTATTCATCTGACCAAAAGGTTTGATCCTGGGGAAACACGCACAACAGCGGCTGTGTTTTGTCACGATTGTCTTCATAATTGATCCGCTTTTATTAAAACAATGCAGTGCGAAGTTACTGTATTCAACAGCACGGTCCCTTGAAATATTTTAGTATATTTTTTTCCCCCCTTCTAAATATCTTAACATGTATTTAGCTTAAATATTGTTTGTTAAGCGTTTACAAAGTTGTCATGCCTGTCGTTGAATTTTATAACATATATTTCACCAAACCTAAAGGACAGAAAATTAGGTTTAGCATAAGTCCGCGTTTCAGCTAAAACGCAAGAGAACTGAGATTTCTTCACTGAGATAATCTACAGAATGTGAAACAAACTCATTAGAGTTACATTAGAGTTTTGGATTCTAGCGCATGTCGAATATTGTTTGTTACTGTTTCACAGGTATAACACCTCATTATTTGAAGACTCATAGGCTGCTGTATAAATCACAAAGTTTTCCACTGTAGTAGGGCGACTCTGAAACCAGACCAAAAATAAATAAATTAGCTTGAGACTTAGTCGTAGCAGTATGACAATTGTTGTTTTTATCTTTCTATGATTTGTTTGTGTTGTTCCGAACCACGGTTTCATTTTACCTATTGTATCGTCATGTGTGATTGTAAAAGTTTTGTCTGTGAGTGTCTTGTTTTTTTTTTACAAACAGTACTGCTGTAATGTTAGCGAACTCTTTGCGTTCGTCAATATTTATGCAAATTTGCTTGATGAAATAAATATACCCTCTTCATTCACAATATTGTATCAGGTATAAGATACAAGATCCTTTCTTATTACATTGATAACAAACAAACAAAAAACTTACTATCTGTACCGCTTAAATAGTTACCTTTAAACGTTTTAAATAATGACATTTTTATGAAGTCAGAGAACAGAACAAGGAGTTGTGACAACCTTTTATTTCAACAATATATCGTTGAGTATACAATCATACATTGAAGTAGTGACAAATTTACAAAGAAGCGGTAGTAACGACATTATACCGGTGGTCTAGCCAGAAAAGAAAATCTCTGCAGACAAACATGTTTTGCTCAAATATAAAATCAACCAGCGATTCAACAATTTCACACGTTATAGAATCACAATTTTTTGCAGCCAACGACGTGCATAAATCTGTTATGCACGTACACAGACAGAGAACCTCGTTAATGTCCATTTCATCCTCACATTCGGACGTTACATCCAGAATTTTTCTGGTTATTAAAAAGGCAGACTCTTTGCCGGTGAGAAACATGCTACTCAAATCAGGCCATGGGTTATTTTCAGGCTTCTTACAATATCCATTTCGTTCTTGAGATTTTTTACACGCTCTGTATCCCCCGCACAATCGTGATTCGGATCGCAAGCATGCTCGATGACCGTTTGCATCAGTTTGATCATCTGTCCTCGGTAATGCGGTTTAACAGCGGGGTCTATGACGTCTTTTACAAGACACGTTTTTCCAGTACCGTAGTCGGACTCCAGTCGCACATCCGCGACATCTCCAGAACTCCGGTCACGATCCATTAGCTTTTGCACAGCGTCAGACGATTTTTCAGAATTCGATTCTTTCCAAGAGATACGTTTTGTCCCCTAACCGATATAGAACGTTGTCCCCGTTTCCTAAAATCTTGATTGACCGTTTTAATCCGCGATGGTCCTGTGGAATTTCGCTTTCAGTTTCCGGTTTATGGTTCAGATCCGCCGAGGCGTTATCAGTAGAAACATTGCGGGGGGCGTCAGGCTCAGATGAATTGGATTCTTGAAGCTGATTCTGTCGATCCATGTATATAACGTTTTGATTGTTTTTGGTAGCTCCGCCGTCTGCACTTTCAAACCTGGTAGCAACGCCGTAACTGAGTTTGTCAGGCCAGTCATCGACGGTTTTAGATTTCGGAACCGCCCTCAACCTGTTGGCTGGTGTACAGGGTGGGTGGGGTTGTCGCCAGGAATTCCTAAACATCGGTCACGGCTAAGATAAGTTTTTTGTTTGTTTGTTATCAATGTAATAAGAAAGGATCTTGTATCTTATACCTGATACAATATTGTGAATGAAGAGGGTATATTTATTTCATCAAGCAAATTTGCATAAATATTGACGAACGCAAAGAGTTCGCTAACATTACAGCAGTACTGTTTGTAAAAAAAAAACAAGACACTCACAGACAAAACTTTTACAATCACACATGACGATACAATAGGTAAAATGAAACCGTGGTTCGGAACAACACAAACAAATCATAGAAAGATAAAAACAACAATTGTCATACTGCTACGACTAAGTCTCAAGCTAATTTATTTATTTTTGGTCTGGTTTCAGAGTCGCCCTACTACAGTGGAAAACTTTGTGATTTATACAGCAGCCTATGAGTCTTCAAATAATGAGGTGTTATACCTGTGAAACAGTAACAAACAATATTCGACATGCGCTAGAATCCAAAACTCTAATGTAACTCTAATGAGTTTGTTTCACATTCTGTAGATTATCTCAGTGAAGAAATCTCAGTTCTCTTGCGTTTTAGCTGAAACGCGGACTTATGCTAAACCTAATTTTCTGTCCTTTAGGTTTGGTGAAATATATGTTATAAAATTCAACGACAGGCATGACAACTTTGTAAACGCTTAACAAACAATATTTAAGCTAAATACATGTTAAGATATTTAGAAGGGGGGAAAAAAATATACTAAAATATTTCAAGGGACCGTGCTGTTGAATACAGTAACTTCGCACTGCATTGTTTTAATAAAAGCGGATCAATTATGAAGACAATCGTGACAAAACACAGCCGCTGTTGTGCGTGTTTCCCCAGGATCAAACCTTTTGGTCAGATGAATACCTAAAACGCGTCTGTGTGCTGGAGCAGACCGTCTAAAACGGCCAAAAATGCGCACCTTTCAATGAATTCAACTACATGACGTCTGTGATTTATTTATTAAAGACCTGTTTAGAGACGCGTACAAAGAAAATAGTGTTTCCACACCATCTTCAATTTGTAATGTGCAACTTTGTGTTCTAAATGACATAGATGTACATGTAACGGAGAAACGGTAAGATCGGGGGATGCTTGTGTCTGATGGTCGCTTTGTAGACAGAGCAGAAAAAGATCTGCAGTACATCACAATCTCGGTTTAAACAAACTCTTGTACAAGGATTATTCTTTTATTATCTTATAATGCATTTGTTCATGTTTTCCGGCAAGCAGTCGCGACATGATTGACCGAATTCAGAGAATAGTCTTCATCTAAAAAACAATGAAAAAGTATAGAGTGGTATCAATATATTTAGAAGAGAGGATTTCAGTATTAGTTGTTTGTTATAAGAAAAAAGTAATTTAAAACAACATTTACAAAAATAAACCCAGATGATCATGAGTGGGTTTTCTGTATTCATATGATAATTTTCTTAGTGACTCGGACTCTTGAGTTACATAGGAAGCATAAAAAATCCTTAATATTTTGTGTCTGTAGCCTTTTCAAGATCGCGTACAACTTCAGACTTTACTGAATGTGTAACTTTGAGTACGATGGTGAGATACGTTGCAGCTGTAAGTGTAAAACAGTACGCCTTAATGAAGTCTCACATCAAATAGATGTATAATTGTCCTAAAAAAGAAATACCGACTTAGTCAAACACTCACAATACATTTTTCTTAATTTTCATTTATTTCTATAAACACCGAATGCTGATGGTTCTCAGAGGGAGGGTCTCACCTACAGTACAGCGTAATGGCATATGTAGTCCAGCAAACAAAATGTGAGCCGCGTCATCCGTAATGCCGATCGTCTGACTTAGTAAAATGCCAGTCGCAATAGATCAAGAGGCGGATTTCTGTATTCTGTAGGCATTAGAGCAATTTTTCTTAAATGGTGTATACAGTTTTGCATTTTGTAATTCAATGATTTTTAGTCGATCGGCTTTGCGCAAAGATAATTCCTATGTAAAAATTATGTTTGAATTCTTTCTATAACCTTTACAAAGCGTGGAACATCATAGTTCTCAAAATATTGTTTGCATTACATCTAACAAAAATGACAGAAGTGGAGAAACAAAGATGTTTACCGCATGCACGCATTGTAGATGCTTAGGTACGCCAGAGATGTTGCTTTATTTGACTCGCAGAAGATGGCGATAGTGACCGATAACACTCTTTAATGTTTAATGTCGTTGTGTTGAAAAAGATTCAGTGGACAAACGCCTCAAGGGAAATAATTTGAAGTGGAGGTTTGTCTTGTGAACGTACACATCGTAGACAGACCAGAAAGATGTCCTTTAGTGTTGTTTAGTCTTAAGCGGTGTCATGTAGAAGGACTGTCATTTAATCGTTGTTGTATTTCTTTTGAGAATTTAACCCCGTTAACCCGAATTACAGAATGATGCAATATCGCAAAACGATCAGACAAATCTGAACGTAAAACACAGGATTTCATTTTTTCACTTAGAGAATTTGTTCAAATGTTATCAATTAATTTAACTCTTGCAGGTTTATGATTGAATAAGAGGAAAATAACAACTAGAATAAAGAATGTCGCAAAATCTGTAGTAAGGGTATCAAATTTCTCGGACCCGGTATGTTATTGTGACGAATAATAATAATTTTGTCCTCCCTCCTGATCCATCTCAGCTATCGTTGAGGGTTTGTCTGTCTGTCGGTCGTGTTTTTGATCGTATGTACAGAACGTGTTAAATCGACGCACAAACTATATGCGTGATGGATGTTTATGCGTTTTGAACATATTTTCATATTGAGAATATTGAGAACTTGTTGGTAATTTACACGTCGGGAACTTGCAGACAACATTCTGTTTGACAGCATTCGATTTTAATCGTTTTCATAAGAGGAATGTATTGAAGCTGTTGTTTAACAAGTTTGAAATGTTGTAATGTTTCTGTTTAACTGTATTACATTCGGCATGCTGTAAATAAACCTCGTAGTAGGTTATTATTTTGAGTATTCCGTGTTAACAAACAGTGCGTACTTTAGTGGTTCTTTGTACGATTTCATAATAAAAGCATCAAAATTGTTAACAGACTATTACCTTTTATATTAAAACTTAATAAAAACGTTAAGTAACGCACAGTTGTGTAAGACACATACCAAAACATCACGTTAATATGTTATCCCACCTTTCACACCCATTTTGATTACAGCGAGACGACTTAATGAGACAAAGAATTGGTTATTTGAACCGAATCACTGAACCGAACTGTGGGAAAGAATCGTTTCGCAGAAATGAATTGGACTTCACGTCGCTAACAGAGACCACAAAAAGGGTTTACATCATCACAACACGGAAAGGTGCGTGTACTTCACAAAAAGTGTGGAAATGCGTGTCTTTTTATATCTGTGCACCCGTATAATCAGAAGTCCTATGGTTTAGAGCGCTGTCACGCACGAGCATTTTGGCATATGGATCCCCGACGGCCACGTTTGTAGTCTGAGGTGTATGCTGGGTATTGTGGTTCGCTGACCTGAAAGGCCGCAACGTTTGAAGGAGGTATTAGTTACACGCGTTCAATATAACATCTTTGTAAAAACAAAAAGAATTGTTAAAACGTAGCTATTTAGCGTAAACAAATATATATATATCTATATATATATATATATAGATAGATATATATAAGAAGAATAGGATATACTTAGGGTAAAACAGATTTGACGTGTATATGTTGAAACGGAGCACCCGTTGTTGCCTTATTTCGTGAAATAGCGTTAGGATTTGGTTGTGTTCTTATATTTTTCTAGCTTCATCATAAACTATAAGCAAGACCTTGTAATAATATGTTGAACATCTGATAAGTCGGTCGATATCACATCCAGAGTTTAGCCTACTGCGGTGCTATTTTCTGCAGCGGTTGTACTTGTTGTTAGAATGCTTCAAATCGCTTCCAGACTTGTTTTATGAGCGTACCCTTGTTTGTTAAACTACTCGTGAGCGACATTGTTAACATTTTTAGAGTTAAACAGGTTAATGAGCTCTTTCAGCATCTATAGTATAACTCCGTTATAGGTTTTAGCTACAGCTGAATGATAAAACAAAGTTAAGAATATTGTTGGCAATTTGCGGCTGACCGGGAAAGCTGTGTGTACCTGTGTGCATGTTTATGTGGTTTATGAGGACACAAATTTGTATAATGACGTGGGTATGACAGAGGTATTACAATATGAAGGTGGTTTATGAGGACACTGCCTATGTCCCCGTAATTCAAAAGGCTTAAAAAAAAAAAAAACATACTAAATGGTGTTCTTTTGAAAATCTAAAAATGGACAAAGTCTCCTGTGAGGGCTAAGTTTAGGTGTAGGGTTGGTGTAGGGCAATAGCGCACACAGTTTGTTCAGTATAAAAACCATTACGCCTATGGAGAGTCCCCAGAAAACATTAAAACCAACATGTGTGTGTGTGCGTGAGACAGTTTGAATACAAAAATATTTTAGATAAAGACGGGATTAACTACAAGCATCCTAAAATAGAAACACAAAACTATACTGTTTTCCCCCAAAACCGATTGTTCAACACATTTAAAAAAGTCTTAAGAAAGTTTGTGTTTTGAAGAGAAAGTCTGATACGGTATATAATTAAATCTTTTATTATTGATTGATATGATAGAATTACGCTGAATTTATGAGGTTATGTATTAATACTGTTTTGTGTATTCATCGGTTACTGTATACATGTACGAGAGAAATGCATACACACGATTGTTTTATAAAGCTTTTAGTCTGTCATTACAAATATCTTAAAGAGAAAACCCTTTCACGCATTCTGTTTTCATTTGTCTCAGGATTCTGTTACACAAAACCACTTGAGCGTGGACACAAATCCTACGTGAAAGCTAAAAATATGACTTTTTAAACTATTTTACAGACACTTAACACATGTGCATCAGTAAGATATCATCATAAACCATCAGACACGTCAGGTTGTGGTGTGATAAGATGGACTTATCAAATATTTGCATGTTTCTTATATCAGTTATTTGATCAAATCTTAGTCAGATAAACCTATATAGACCAGTTGTTTTTATTTTAATAGAACATTATACTGTGAACAAATGCTACATTTAAACTCTGCGGTTAATAATACCGTTTTTAAGGTGAGAAAGAAAGTCTAATCTGTTGTAAAGATCCTGTGAAGCATTTGTGGGACCTTATACTTTTGTTGCAGACAACCTTAAGTAATTTTCAGTCTAATATAGGTCCAATTCCTAAAGAAAAATCTCTGTAAGAGTCTTGCTTTACTCAGAGGATCGTTTGACTGCTTCTAATCCTTGCTCTGGTCTAAAGGATCATGATTTTAGGTTTGTTATAAGTTTAGGTTAAACTTATTTGTTAAAACAAAAGTTGTATCATTGTTTAATCATGCTGCTTTTCATCACCTTGTAAAGATACCCAGTGTGATTCTAAACGTTCTTTAAAAAAGGTTTGTATGAGACATCATAAGTTTAAATATTTAACTGTATGGTTGTTTATGTGGATGTTTACGTGTAGATATGTTGAATGTTTGTGTGTGTGTGTGTGTGTGTGTGTTTGTGTTGACGGTTGAAAAATATATGAGTGAAACAAAGAAATAATAGGTAAATGAAGTAAATTAAAGAATGTTTTCCTATAGACCGTCTTATTAAAATCGTCATCTTTGGGGACCTGTATTTATTTAAGTTTGTGGTTATCGCCTTCTTTTTCTATCTCATCACTTCCTGAACGTTAATTTAAACCCCACCATTCGAATAGATTATAAATACATTATAAATACTCAATTCTCAACTACACTTCCTTTGACCGGGTTGGGAAGTTTTGTCTAAACCTTCGACAGAGACGCACAGACACACGCGCATAGGTGCACATCGTAAAATAGATGCCATAGAGATGCTTTGATCGCTGAACATGTTAGAAACACCGTCTGTTTTAATCAATGGACCGCGTTCTAACAAAGTTTACGACGCCAGATCCCCTCAAAACTCATTAGATTGCAAATGAGTTGAATCCCCAGAAACTTTAGCTATTTTACAACGTTGATCAGATAACACCGTTTCAGTGCCCGTGCGACCAGACGCGCAGCACACTTTCTCATTCGGTCGCTCTGTGTGAGACATACATTTACATTCGTAAGATGTTGTAGAAAAAAAGTTTACCACCCCTCTAATCACGACTGAAAATCCAAAACATTTGCTATCATTTCAGTTTCTTCCCGCACGTGTATTTTAACCGATGCAGCACACTAGAAGTTTTAAGATTGACAATATCAAAGAGTAAATAAATAAAAGGTGTTAAGTATGAATAACTAAAATAAAATAAAATAAAACAACACTTTCCTGGGTTAGAGGTGAATGTTTAGAAGAAGCTTGTGTAACCTCATTTTTAAAACGAAAAAAAGTCTGGGTTATACCACGGCAGAAGCTTGACAGATATCAAAGGTCTATTATAGGAATTAAGACGCTTAAATAAAATAAGAACATTTTTCAAACAATGTTTTTGAAAACAACATTTTTCCCCTGTGTCCTAGAGGTGAATGTTTAAAAGAAAAGTTGTATAGATTAACCTAATTTCAAAAGTGAAAAGCTTTATGATGAATGGTGAACGGTTTCATTAATTGAGAAATGTAAAATATTTATAAAATAACTTTGTTCTAATGTTAAAACATTACTTTAATTTCTTTAACATGGAAATCTTCAGACCGGTCTCTCCTTACAGCATTAGAGGGCGGTGCTGTGGGTGTGTCCTGACAGCGGCCCGCAGCTCATTCTCAGTTTTGACACGGAAGGGAGCGGTTATCTCACGGAGGCTGGGTAAAATAGTCTGGTCTTTTCATTTTCTAACTTTCTGTCAGTGCAGCTAATGGTAGACCGCAAGATAGACTTCGACAAGTATCTTATGCTGGTGTTTTAACGATCTGATATTTTTTATTTCACTTCACGGTAAGAGAACTCGTCTCTATATTATTTAACTTTATGGCTGTTATAAAGTCAAACTATTTTTTTAAAGCAAGACATAGTTTTTTGATAAATATCTTATTGTTTTAACTAACGCATCCGATTCTTTTTTGTTATAGATAAACGAACGTGCTCGCAACTCTTCTATTTATTTAACTTTGTCAAACGATCTAGTTTTAAATTCTAATGATAGGAAATAGCGTATCTAATGCTTTTTTATTTGTTTTAGTTTTTCCTAAAACTGTTTTAACAAGACTACTGCCCACTTGTAAGGGAAAAACACACGTACCATCGTAAGATAAAAACGAATCTATATTATCTAACTTTGTACCTGTTATAAACTCACAACTTTTTAAAACCGCAAAATAGGTTTAAACGAACGCGCTCACTTCTATTTAACTTTGTCAAACAACTAGTTTTAAGATAGTGTATCTAATGCTTTTTTGGTTTTATTTTCTACGTTTTTCCTGTTTTAAGTCTACACTTGTAGGGAAATAAACAGTCTTTGTACGTTTTACGTACATGTTTGATGGTTTTTTTTCTTGATGTGTATGTGAAAACACTTTAATAAAATATCCCTTTACCCATTTAACACAAATTCATCATTTAAAGTTTAAAGCACATAACATTGGCCCCACACACACACACACACACAGTCATAAATTCTTAAGTTCACCATAAGGTCAATAAAATGGCCGCTTAGAGACGGTGGGGGCTAGGGGTGTACAAACAGGTGTCCAGTTATGGGAGGGGGGTGGAATTTTTATGAGGGTAATAAATCAATAATCCTGACACAACGTATACTACCATCTCTCTCATGTTATTTCATGGCATTCAAATCTCTATAAAATAGGAGTATATACATCAAAAAGGAATAAATATTTAATATAATATTTAATGCACAATAGACCAGAACAAATTTAAACTTTGAGACTAAACATTAATTTAAAAAAATTGCTTTATAAACATGTACACAGAAAGAATATTTGGTACATACTAGTATGTTTACATGAAATACAGTAAGCCTGCTCCCGAGCAGATTTAATCTTATGGACCTGTTGCTGTGACAGCAAGTCCAGGATGAGCTTCAACGAACCAAATGATACAAAATCAAGTGAAATCAGCTACAATCAAATCCAGCTAACTGAGCTAGTGACGTATGAAGAACAGGCCCCATGCAGCTCTGGAGCATGCTTTGTGTTTTATGTGATATAGTGCTCAACATAAGTTAATGATCAGTGTTTGATGCAAGTTTGTCTGAAAGTTGTTAATATCAAAATGGTTTAAACTACAATACATGATCATCCAGAGGATGTCAAGTCAAGTCACCTTTACTTATACAGTATGTAAACTCCCAAAAAACGCTGATTCATAATTACTTGTCAAATCAACACCTATTTAACTTGCAGACATTAACACTGTACAAATAGCCTATTGTGTTTTGGCTGATGTTATTATATTAAATGTTGGGGAACTGGAGGTTGGAAGTTGTTTTTGTAGTTTCTACAGGTTTAGTTTTTTTTTTTTTGTTAATTACACATTCTATAGTTTGTTATTATTATTTTAAAAACCATATGGTAATGAGGACCATGGTTTTACTTGTTGTGACCACCATCTTACTAATAGAGTAAGTTAAATTCTGGATTTTATGAACTATATTAAATTTCATTAGGGCAAAGGATAATTTAACAGAATAGCTTTAATAGCTTCTTTCATTTTAAATGTTTAAATAGTGTCTTATATAAATTAGGTGTTAACTATTTACTAATGTTAAAGTTCTTAAAGGGATAGTTCACCCAAAAATTAAAATGGTCATCATTTACTCACCGCCATGTCATTCAAAATTTCAAGAAATTTCTGTACAGTATACAAACAGTAGAATACAGCAGAAATCATGGATAACCAAAGGGGTTTGATAATATTCTACAAATGATCTTCTTTTGTGTTCCACAGAAGTAAGTCATGCATGTTTGGAACAGCATGCGAGTGAGGAAATGATGACAGAATTTAATAGAAGTAAATTTTCTGCATTTTAGCACACAATCATTGCTTTACTGTCAAGTTCCTTTCTATGTGACAAAAATGCATTATTAAGTTCATTATTAAGAATTCAGTAATATCTATCATTATTTGTTTCTGTCCTGTTTTATTTATTAATTTATTTATTTACTCCAATTTAAGGCCCTATAACCCAGTAAATCATTCACAAGGAACTTGTCCAGGGCCGAATTTTAACCCCAGTCCAGCCCTGAATGTATGTGTGCGCTTCCATGAAGGTAGTGCATTAATATCGAATGGTGAATAAACTGATGGAACTAGGCCTGCCTGTGCATTCAACAATTTAAATACAATTTAAAATTAAATAATAGGGTAAATATTTATGTGAAGCATTCGTATAGTTTGTATTTTTTATCTTTTATTTTTTTAGTTTGTATAGGGTAAATATTTATGTGAAGCATTCGTATAGTTTGTATTTTTTATCTTTTATTTTTTTAGTTTGTATAGGGTAAATATTTATACAGGTCCTTCTCAAAAAATTTGCATATTGTGATAAAGTTCATTATTTTCTGTAATGTACTGATAAACATTAGACTTTCATATATTTTAGATTCATTACAACACAACTGAAGTAGTTCAAGCCTTTTATTGTTTTAATATTGATGATTTTGGCATACAGCTCATGAAAACCCAAAATTCCTATCTCAAAAAATTAGCATATCATGAAAAGGTTCTCTAAACGAGCTATTAACCTAATCATCTGAATCAACTAATTAACTCTAAACACCTGCAAAAGATTCCTGAGGCTTTTAAAAACTCAAAGCCTGGTTCATTACTCAAAACTGCAATCATGGGTAAGACTGCCGACCTGACTGCTGTCCAGAAGGCCATCATTGACACCCTCAAGCAAGAGGGTAAGACACAGAAAGAAATTTCTGAACGAATAGGCTGTTCCCAGAGTGCTGTATCAAGGCACCTCAGTGGGAAGTCTGTGGGAAGGAAAAAGTGTGGCAGAAAACGCAGCACAACGAGAAGAGGTGACCGGACCCTGAGGAAGATTGTGGAGAAGGACCGATTCCAGACCTTGGGGGACCTGCGGAAGCAGTGGACTGAGTCTGGAGTAGAAACATCCAGAGCCACCGTGTACAGGCGTGTGCAGGAAATGGGCTACAGGTGCCGCATTCCCCAGGTCAAGCCACTTTTGAACCAGAAACAGCGGCAGAAGCGCCTGACCTGGGCTACAGAGAAGCAGCACTGGACTGTTGCTCAGTGGTCCAAAGTACTTTTTTCGGATGAAAGCAAATTTTGCATGTCATTCGGAAATCAAGGTGCCAGAGTCTGGAGGAAGACTGGGGAGAGGGAAATGCCAAAATGCCTGAAGTCCAGTGTCAAGTACCCACAGTCAGTGATGCTGGTGTTGGTCCACTGTGTTTTATCAAGGGCAGGGTCAATGCAGCTAGCTATCAGGAGATTTTGGAGCACTTCATGCTTCCATCTGCTGAAAAGCTTTATGGAGATGAAGATTTCATTTTTCAGCACGACCTGGCACCTGCTCACAGTGCCAAAACCACTGGTAAATGGTTTACTGACCATGGTATTACTGTGCTCAATTGGCCTGCCAACTCTCCTGACCTGAACCCCATAGAGAATCTGTGGGATATTGTGAAGAGAAAGTTGAGAGACGCAAGACCCAACACTCTGGATGAGCTTAAGGCCGCTATCGAAGCATCCTGGGCCTCCATAACACCTCAGCAGTGCCACAGGCTGATTGCCTCCATGCCACGCCGCATTGAAGCAGTCATTTCTGCAAAAGGATTCCCGACCAAGTATTGAGTGCATAACTGAACATAATTATTTGAAGGTTGACTTTTTTTTGTATTTAAAAACACTTTTCTTTTATTGGTCGGCTGAAATATGCTAATTTTTTGAGATAGGAATTTTGGGTTTTCATGAGCTGTATGCCAAAATCATCAATATTAAAACAATAAAAGGCTTGAACTACTTCAGTTGTGTTGTAATGAATCTAAAATATATGAAAGTCTAATGTTTATCAGTACATTACAGAAAATAATGAACTTCATCACAATATGCTAATTTTTTGAGAAGGACCTGTATATAGTATACTTATAGTTAAAATCTGTCAGTAGGTTAGTTGTGTATAGGTTTATAGTGTTTTTTTACTTCATTGTTGTATGTCTGTATTTATGTAGCACCGTGGTCCTGCGAGGCACGACATTTCGTTTTCCCCACATGTAGCGGAATGACAATAAAGCTCAACTTGACTTGAAAGTTTGTAACAGATGATGATTGTTTAATGCAACTGTGCTTTGTTTTGCTTTAAACTCCAGCATGTATTTAAACAGCTTTAATCATAGCTGAAAGCAGAAGTAAAGCAAATATGCACCAAGCCATACAATAGATGAAACTGATATTTTTGTTAAATTTACACAATACAAATTAAATATATGAAGAGTTTATTTGCAATATTATTGTCATAAATCTGGTTAATGGACTTCCATCCGCTAGCCACCAGAGATTGCTATTCTATTACACTAACTTTCACACCACAGAGACAGTTACATATTACCCTGGGCTGCATTTCCCATCATCCATTGCAAGTACACACAGCTGTCTCAATCACTCGCTCACCTGAAAGCTATTACACTCACTATATAAAACACACTCAGATCCTGCTTTAGTCACTGAGTATTGTGCTGCATTTATCACTCTTCTAGTGGTAGCTGCTTTACCGAGCCATTCTGTGTTTCTGTTTAGTCTCTAGTATTGTTCCGCGTATATCACTCACCTAGTGATAGCTGCTTTACGAAGCCTAGTTTCTTCTTATAGTTCAGTCTAGTCTTTTCGTGTTACCTTATTTCCAGTTTCCTGATTGCTGTCCGTGTATCTTGGATTTACTCTCGTCTCGCCGCTCGGACTCTGTTTGTACCTCATCTGTATTATAGCTCATGTTTCTGGATTACCCCTGTTGTCAAGCCCTTTGGATATTGTACGCCGATCGATGATCTACACCAGCCTTAGGAATATTCTTTGTCTTGCCTCTTACAGACCTGTTTGCTGATGCTCGACCCTGCCTGTTTATATCATGTCTGTGAATAAAGCTTTGCGTATGGATCCGCACGTCTCACGTCTCGTTTGCCCTGTTACAATTATGTTTTTATTGTGTTAGTTATCTGTATTTGTTAGTTATTTTTTTAGCTACTCAAAATAACCCGACTGCAGCTTGACTGAGATTGATTGGAATTCACAATGAAAAAAACATAAGTTTTGAAAATTGTTATAAACAGAGTTATCTATTTTTGCAAATGATCTCTTCATATCATAATGAAATATATCTTCTACATGCTCACCATTGCATGGGTTGCTGGCGCTGACTGGTTCACTGCTATTTGTAACAGTAAATCCAGTCAAGCAGGAACAGCTGTAACTCCCATTTGAGTTTTTACAACGAGAGTTTGGACCACAGACCTCTGGTGTCTCAAGACATTCATCCACATCTTTATTACAAGAAGACATGAAAAATATACTTAATATTCCTAGTAGGAACACTCAAACATGAAAGTCATTGTAATTCGAACTATTTTTTTTTTTATGTTTTGGTTGCTAAACATTACAAATAGAGGATGAAGAAAATTATTTTTGCAGGAGATGAAAACACTAATTGCTGTTTAATTAATTTAATAATAAAATGTGCTGAGAATGATTTGATAGAAAAAAAATGAAATGCTTAAAAACTGTATATTTAGTTATTTTCCAAAATTAGGCTATATATCAATTTGATTCAACGATTTACCTGTACATGTGTTACTGTTGCTGATGGGGAGACGTGGGTTTGTTGCAGTGAATCCATCCAGACATGAGCAACTGTAACTTCCCAGCTGATTTGTGCAGATGGAATTTGGACCACATACAGATGAACTGAACAGACATTCATTTATATCTATGGAAGAAACAAAAGAAACGTAATAAAAATACAGTAAAGACTAAGCAGCTCTGTACACTCAATTTAATAAGATAAAAACAGAAAACAAAATTAGTTAATAACACTTACCATAACATGAGTTGTTGCGGCTCAAAGGACTGTTGATATCGGAGGTATTAAATCCACTCCAGCATGAACACATGTGACTCCCAATGATGTTAATACAATCTGAGTATTGACCACACACGGACACTGCATCTTTACATTCATTGATGTCTGAAAAAAAAAAAAGAAAAAAAAGTGAGAAGGTATTGCATAAATCGTACAATAAAAGGTTTCCAAATAATGCGCCATGTGTCAGCCAAATAAATTCTTACTGGTCATGCTACTACAATTGCAATCAGCACATATGTGATCTAATATGATTTCTAACCTCTCTGGCAGAGTGGCCCCTCTGAAGGGAGAGCTTGAATACATCCACAAGTTCCTCCCACAATGCCATCACACACCTCATAGGCCCTGCAGGTGTCATTGGGCCAAACATGATTCTCCTCACACTTGCACTCATATTCTGTTCCATTTAACCCACACACTGTAATAGAATGGGATTCATTTACTTGTGTCCAAACTGTCAGTTTCTCCTAATACTGAACTCATCTTAGTGTGTGACATGATTAAACATTCTGATCTCACCAGTAGTCATGTCGATATCTGTGATATTAATGCTGTTCCTCAGAGTCAAAGGCAGGCTGATATTTCTGATGATATTCCGTAAGTAGTCCACCAGGAACAAGTCAAAGAATCTCACATCAATGTCAATCACGTATTTAGAAGGTAGCACTGCAAGAACAAACAGAAGTAGGCTGAGCAGAACAATCAGCTTGATTATATTCTTATAATGACAAAAATGTATTATTTACAGTCATTTCAAATGTGAAATAATTTCTTTCTCAGATAAAATATACCATAAATCCTGAGGTTAATGTTGAAAGTATCTTAATGAGTTATCATTTCAACAAAACTTCATATAATAGACCATGCACCTTATATAGAGTTATTTGCAAACAAAAAACAAGCACACACATTATCAGTCTGTCAAAATAACTGACAGTGGAAAACTGATGTTGTCATAGAATGATGTCAGCATCTCACCTTGGCAGAACTGTCCGTCGGCTGGAAGGGCATTGATACATGTGCATGATCCATCAGTGATGTCATCACAGGCCTCGTATGAGTGACACGTGTCATTCGGCCAAACAAACAGACCCTCACATTTACACTGATACTGTGTTTCATTCAAAGAGCACACTGAAAAACAGAGGAGTCCAAAAATTTATAATTTCTGGCAGTATTAATAATCTGTAACGTTTTATCTTAGATATACAAAATGACAAAGCAGAGCCAGAGATCATACCAGTAATTATGTTGATTTCTGTAATGTTAGTGCTGTCACTGATTGTGTAGGGCGACCTGAAAAACATCAGGAGGTTCCTCAGCTGATCAGTGAAGCTACTGTCCATGCTATTGATCTGAATTTCAATCAGATACTCAGTCAAAGGTAGAGTCACTGTAGAAAAAGAGAGGAAAAAACATGCATAAATGATGACTGACTTTTACCAACAAATACGATAAACAACGTTTGTAATAGATAATGATTTTTGATTTTGATTTTGGCCAACAGGATATAACGCAACTGTGTTTTGTTTTAAACTCCAGCATGTATTTAAACAGCAGCTGAAAACAGAAGTAAATCAAACATGAACCAAGCCATGGAATAAATTAAATTGAAATTCTTCTTACATTAACATACAATATAAATTAAATATATCATAATGAAATATATCTTCTACATGCTCACCATTGCATGGGTTGCTGGTGCTGACTGGTTCACTGTTATTTGTAACAGTAAATCCAGTCAAGCAGGAACAGCTGTAACTCCCATTTGAGTTTTTACAACGAGAGTTTGGACCACAGACCTCTGGTGTCTCAAGACATTCATCCACATCTTTATTACAGGAAGAAATTAAAAAAAGTATTGCTGTTATTAGGAACATTCATGTAAACATGAAGGTAAATGTAATTCAGATCTATTCAGCTGTATGTTTTAGTTGCCAAACTTTAAAATTAGATGATGAATAAAATTATTTATGTAGCTGTTAGAAACACTAATTGTTCCAGAATTGTTTTAGACAACACACTGCATTAAAATAGAATGTAATGGCAAAAAAAGTCAAAAGGTCATTGTCCAACAATAGAGTATATTTATACATCCACAATTGGATTCTAGGATTTACCTCTACATGTGTTATTGATGCTGATGGAGAGATTCAAATTTGTTGCAGTGAATCTATCCACACATGAGCAACTGTAACTTCCCATTTCATTTGTGCAGGTGGAATTTGGACCACATACAGATGAACTGAACAGACATTCATTTATATCTATGAAAAAAACCAATATTAGATATTACAGTTTTAAATTAGGCTAATACCTACAGACATGAAAGACCTCTTGTATCTAAAGACTTTCAACTAAAATTATTACTCCAGGAAGATAAAAAGACAAACATGAATTATTAGTTGAGTGAAGTTACACCTCAAGCAGGAACAGCTAAAGCTCATAATAGTCACACAAACTGTAAAGACATATAAGCTCTGTAGTCTGTACACTCAATTCTATAATATAAAAACAGAACACAAAATCAGTTAATAACATTTACCCTGACATGAGTTGTTGCGGCTCACAGGACTGTCTTTATTGGAGGTATTAAATCCACTCCAGCATGAACACATGTGACTCCCAATGATGTTAATACAATCTGAGTATTGACCACTCACGGGCACTGTATCTTTACATTCATTGATGTCTGAAATTTTTTTTTTTAATTAAAGGTTGTTTCCAAACAACCAAATGTGTCAAGCGTTGCTGAGTAAACTTGTACTGGTCATGTTACTACAATTAAAATCAGTACATATGTGATCTAATATGATTTCTAACCTCTCTGGCAGAGTGGCCCCTCTGAAGGGAGAGCTTGAATACATCCACAAGTTCCTCCCACAATGCCATCACACACCTCATAGGCCCTGCAGGTGTCACTGGGCCAAACATGATTCTCCTCACACTTGCACTCATATTCTGTTCCATTTAACACACACACTGTAATAGAATGGGATTCATTTACTTGTGTTCAAACTGTCAGTTTCTCCTAATACTGAACTCATCTTAGTGTGTGACATGATTAAACATTCTGATCTCACCAGTAGTCATGTCGATATCTGTGATATTAATGCTGTTCCTCAGAGTCAAAGGCAGGCTGATATTTCTGACGATATTCCGTAAGTAGTCCACCACGAACAAGTCAAAGAATCTCACATCAATGTCAATCACGTATTTAGAAGGTAGTACTGCAAGAACAAACAGAAGCAGGTTAAGCAGAACAATCAGCTTGATTACATACTTATAACAGCAAAAATTTACTATTGCCAGTAATTTTGAATATTAAATAATTTCTTTCAGGAAAATAGAACAAAATAATTCATGGGAGAAAACAGTTAGTGTCACATAATGATGTCAGTGTCTCACCTTGGCAGAACTGTCCGTCGGTTGGAAGGGCATTGATACATGTGCATGATCCATCAGTGATGTCATCACAGGCCTCGTATGAGTGACACGTGTCATTCGGCCAAACAAACAGACCCTCACATTTACACTGATACTGTGTTTCATTCAAAGAACACACTGAAAAGCAGAATTTTAAAAATCAATCATTCATGGCAGTATTTATCATGTATAAAGTACAACATTACAAAGCAGAGCCAGAGATCATACCAGTAGTTATGTTGATTTCTGTAATGTTAGTGCTGTCACTAACTGTGTAGGGCAAACTGATAGACATCAGAAGGTTCCTCAGCTGATCAATGTTGGCAGTATTCTCTGCGTCTATCTGAATTTCAGTTAGATATTCAACAGGAACTGGAGTCACTGTGGAAAGATAAAAAGAGTTAGGAATATTCACTGCTTTTTTAATATGCAGGAAATAATGCAGAGATCTTGACACTGAGAATGAAGTCGGATGTTTTTATGTACTGTACCTGATGGTGGTTGCCCACATGCTGTGTTATCTTCCAGAAAAAGGATGATCATTTATTAAAAAAAAAAACACAGCATGTTACGGTAACTGACTGACAGATCTTCTGTATGATTACAAAAAGGAAATATATATAAAATCATTTTACTTGTTATTTCGCTGACTGTTTGACAGAACTGTCTGTCACTTGGAATATCATTGATGCAGCTGCATGTGTTGTTAGTGATGCCGTCACAGCTCCCATATTCTTTGCATTTATCACACGGCCAGAAATACTGGTTCTCACACACACACTTGTATCCACTGTCATTGAAATTGCACACTAAGAAAGGATACAGTGCAAATGTAAGCTAATATTTAACAGATTAGCACTACTGTATTTGTGTTCAGAAGGTCATGTGATATTCTTCACCTGTCGTGATGTCCACATCTAATATTTCAACCATCTCAGTAAATTGAAGTGGAAAAGTGATGTTCTGCAGATATTGCCTCATCTCATCGATCACAGAGATGCTTGATGATTCCAACTCAATTTCAAACAAGAAGTCTGTGAAGGGCAGTTCTGGGAACAGCATTAACAAGCACATCATCAGCTTGGTATTTTCATTGCATTTGATATTAGTGTACACATTTACAATACTGCATTTTTCATCAAAATAAATATGTTTCATATAATATATCAAATAATAAATGGGTTTATATAATTAATTATAGACTACTAAAAGTAATGTGTAAATAGGCCTAATAGGGGTGTGCGATATGACGATTTATCTCCACGATCTGATTTTGAAGATATATCTAGTATCGTGCTGCAGTACACATACAGTTCTGGCGCCTCAGTCTAATGTACAACACGACATACAGCAGTAGAGTTACTCTGACAGGACACTGCACTTATTCGCGATCGCAAAAGTACATCATTTGCATACACGCCTTGCTGGTTAAATGTTTAATTCGCGCGCTGGTCTGATGTGCGCTTTTTCTGAGCGCATATACCTGAAGCAAGCACACTAAAACCCTTTCAAACAGCGCCTGATTACTCAACTAAGTTATATTTTGCGCTAACACGGTCAAAACACACAAGGTTTACATACAGACTCAGTTGGTTATCTCTAAAATGAAAGTAAATAGTTAAGAGAAACTGATGCGTGCCTGTATATTAGATGCGTGCAAGGTCCCAAAGGGACAGGACACTAAACATGCTGTCGACTGTCTTTAAAGGGATAGTTCACCCTAAAATTTAATTTCTGTCATTATTTACTCACTCACATGTTGTCCCAATCCTCTATTAATTTCTTGTGCTGAACACAAAACAAGATATTTTGAAGAACATGGAAAACCAAACAGTTGCTGGTCCACATGGACTTTAACAGTAGGAAAGAAAAATCCTATGGAAGTCACTGAGGGCCAGCAACTGTTTGGTTTTCCATGTTCTTCAAAATAGCATTTATGTTCAGCAGAAGAAAGAAACTCATTCAGGTTTAAAACAACTTTTGTGTAAATGATGGTATAAAAATAAAACATTATGACAGAACTGATGACAGAATATTTATTTTGGTGGGAACTATTGATTTAACGTTAACAAAACAACAAAATGCAAGGAGAAAAGTCACTATTCTTGACTGAAAAACTTTAATACAGTTGCTTTAGGAATCAGTCTATCTAGTGTTTTATTTTTATATTTGTTCATTCAATTTCATTGAATGCTCCTGCTAAAATACACCTATTGTACCTGAAAATAAAGCACTGTTTGTTTTATTTGTATATTATGTGTATTTGTAATGTGTATCTCCGGCCGGCAGGAATTGTAGGTGGGGGGAGTGAATGTCCAGCGCTCTCTCCACCCTCAATACCACGACTGAGGTGCCCTTGAGCAAGGCACCGAACCCCCAACTGCTGCCCGGGCGCTGCAGCATAAAATGGCTGCCCACTGCTCCGGGTGTGTGTTCACGGTGTGTGTGTGTGTTCACTGCTGTGTGTGTGTGCACGTTGGATGGGTTAAATGCAGAGCACGAATTCCGAGTATGGGTCACCATACTTGGCTGAATGTCACTTCACTTCACTAATAACTAATATAAAATAATGACAAAGATTTTTATCTTCACCCACTTTGGCCTAAATATCTGCCATGTCTTTTTTTTTTTTTTTTTTTTTACCTTGAAAGGCTTTGTCTTTCTAGTTTGGCTGTAATGCTCAGACAACTTGTAAAACCAAAATAGTAAAACTAACATGACAAAGAATCGTGATAAAATCGTGAAATTAAAAAAAAAAACGTGATATGATATTTTTCCCATATCGCCCACCCCTAGGCCTACATAAGAGCTAAGTGAAGCCTGCATTATAGGCTAAAACACTGCTCATTAGTAGCAACAGATCTTAAATATAATAATAATTATTATTATTTGCTGTGCAAAATTGGTGACTGTGGTTGCTAGGATTTAACTGCCAACATTTCTAGACATTATGAGAGGCATTTTGATTGCCATATATTTCAGTATTCACCTTTTTATTGTAAGAGCGGCTGCGGCCATTTGTAAATTTTATGGGACTGGCTTCATTATCTTAATTATGAACACATTGATTGGTTTGTAGTGCAAACAGTTTTACAGTTTACTGCACTTTGTTATTCTGCTAGTTTCCCTACAGCAGCTGAAGCCGAAGTCTCGCACATTCATAAACGGCTTACTGCCTTTCTGAAAATGAGGTGGATACATAAACGAAGGCTGCATCCTAAAATAAGGTCTTCTTTATGACGTATGCAGCCTACAAATGCGACCTCCGGAGGATGTTTTCTTAATCCCGCTCCTGCTGAATTTCTGACCATTACCGCCTGCTCACGCAAACATTCTAATAGACTATTGCTTAATTTTCGCGCATTAGGGGGATGCTATCAATATGCGTATTTAAATCTCTTATGAATGAGCGCATCCTGTTCACTTTCACTTTGGATGAGGCGATCATGTGCGCTCTGTGTAAGGGGAGCATTTATAGTGCTATATTTATTTAGTTCCCCCTGTGGGTTAAAGGTTTGAAATATTGCATAAATTACGTTTGACTGAAATGCTTGTAGCATTGCATTCTACCCATGATAAACTGTGGTATGTTAAGTTTTGTGAAGGATTGCCACTGGTAAGAAACCTTTTAGGTTTGTTTATGATCAATCTGCATAACAGTGACTGTAAAAAATGTATTAAGTATAGAAATGACATATTTTGAGTTTGAATAACTCCCCACAAACCCAACCACCAATCAAACTCCCGTCACGCCCATAAATAACTGTACTGTGTGTAAACATAACCGTACTAAGGACTCAAATACAGGACTGACAACCGTATTCTGCTGCTGTGTGAACGTGGCCTTAGTTTAAAACAAACTGATTCGTAGCATGATATTGTAAGCGTATTACAGTGTAAACTAATGGACATACAGTAGCATATCTGAAATAGAAAAAAACAAACAGTAATATTCCCTCGCACTTCAGAAACTGTGGGCTTCCACACAGACATGCACACACATCAACTTATCTCCCATATGAGAACAGTTTCTATGACAGCGGGAAGGGCATCGCCTCAAAATTAAAGGGGTCATCGGATGCAAAATTTACTTTACAAGTTGTTTGAACATAAATGTGTGTTGGAAGTATGTACATATCCATCCTATGATAAAAATTCACCCGGTGTTTTTTTTTAAATCCCTATTTTAAAAACCCCTTTCTCAAATCAGGCCATTCTGAGAGACCTGTCAGAATGACATAGTTCTGTACCGCTCCCACAATAGTTGATTGACAAGGCCGTCTTAACCTTAGACCCATGCTGAGTGAGCTGAGAGCTGTCTGCCATTGTGTCGACTCTGGTGCAGGGGAAGACAAGATGTCACCGATTAATCAACTGAGGTGTTTAGCTGTTGATGTAATAATGAATACAGCAGTCGTCATTAGGGCTGAACGATTTTGGAAAATAATGTAATTGTGATTTTTTTTTTTAACCAATATTGCAATTGCGATTTAATATGTGATTATTTTTTAAAGCTTTATATATTCTGTATTATTCAACAAAAACAAGTAATAAATCATTGTATAGTATGCAGTGTTGGGCACGTTAATTTAAAAAAGTAATTAGTTATATTGCTAGTTACTTCTCACAAACAGTAACTGAGTTACATCATTATAAAAGAAATTATTGTAAATATTATCAACCCTCTACTTTTCAATAGAATCTCCATTGGCTTGTAATTTTTTTTTAGTTTACTCACCAGACTAATATCAATTATCTGATATACTAATATACTATATATTATATATATATATATATATATATATATATATATATATATATATATATATATATATATATATAAAGCTTATATTTGGAAAATGGCACAGTTTTTTTTAAATATCTCACTTAGCATCAGTCAGTCAAACATTATATGATATTATGATAATTTAGCATTAAATGACGATAGAACTTTAGTAATTAGAATAATCATGTATGAATGCATATTTGTCATGTTGACTGAACTTATGTCTGGTGGTGGTGCTTAAGATATTGTTTGTCATTTAGTGTTTTTATATAAAAGGGGGGGGGGCTACAAATAATACTGATAAGATAAAACTACTATGAATTCTATTACTAATAAGAACAATATAAAACGCACTAAGGATTATTGAGTTGCTGGGTTCATGAATATTAATCAGGTTGTCTGCGTTCGCTCGAACTTATTCGCTGAAATCAAAACAGGGAGGATAATAGGTGAGTGCCAGCCAATGAGATTGCCGTTTGCGCATTAGTCCCGCCCACTACCGGAAAACCCGGCACTTCTCAAAAGCTAAAGAATTCCAAAGCAACTCCGTTATTTTGACAGGAAAATACAACAAAGGATATCATTTACATGTAGCACGTCAATTCTGCATGTTATGTAAGACTGTAAACTGCGGACTTGGCAACGTAGCGTGCCAACTTGATGCTTCCTCTGAAGACTGCTTAGTTGTGTTCGACTTGAAGCAGCGCAGCTAGACCGATCGCTGTGTGTCATCAAATACTGCGAGAGCTATAAGAGAGCGGACATCTCATTATGCTTTCTCTCGCTGTACTTTGATGTCATACACCGATCGAGCTTCAAGCCGAACACACCTCTTTACTCTCGCGTGTCACGTGACCAAGTTTTTTCATATCGTGATATTATCGCAAATGTAATTAATCGTTCAGCCCTAGTCGTCATTAACTCCCAACATCTGAGCGGCTGAAGATCCCCGATCTACCTAAATGTGAATCATTTGTGATTCAGCTTCATCTGCAGAAGGAGTATAAGTTTTTTTTTATGAATCTTTGCAAATCGCCTTTCCTAATAATGTGCTAGTTAGCAAGTTTTGCGGCTAAAGTAAACTACTGCTTGTCACCCCACGGAACAGAGGGGTGGGGTCAGCAGAGTCATGAGCATTTAAAGCAACATGGACTAAAAAACGGCTTGCTGAAAACAGAGCTGATTTTGACAGGGTAAAAAAGGTGTTTTTTACACTACAATTGAGAAATTTTAATCAACTTGTGGAAACTGGGCATCCGATGACCCCTTTAAAGGTAATTGATGCAACATAATGCAATCAGGTGTAGCTAATTCACTAAATAATAAACAGTGAATTTTGCTGAAATAGGTAATAATTGAATAGTTTTAACTCTGTATTGATTGTCATCTTTACACAGCCGATTTAAGGCTGCTCTAAAGCGGATCTGTGTCTGCTCAGAATTCAGTGTAAAGACGCAATGCCGCATAAAAGCAGACCTAAAATACGCCGGGTCTGACCCACCTCAGTCCCTAGTATCAAAGGCGACGCAATGCTGTTTTGATTCAGTGTAAATGAAACGCGAAACAGTGCCGCTCTAAAGCAGCGTCGTTGTCATGACAACCCAAAAGACGCCTGTCAGTTCGAGCCAAAAACACGTAAGCTAGCTCCATATCTTTTAGCTAACGTTAATAATAATAATAATAATATCTACCAATAGGGGAAACAACTGGTCCGACAAAGAAGTAAAAGAGCTTCTTTTAATAAGAGCAGAGGAAGAAATTAACCGGCAAATTGACGGAACCGTAAGAGACAGCAATGTGTACAGTACTATTGCTGAGAGACTTCGACTTTGCGGTGTGCAGAGAGATAAGAAGCAGGTTACGGCTAAGCTCAAAAGTCTGAAAAGTTTTTACCTAAAAACAAAAGACCACAACAACACGAGTGGAATGACTGCCAGATCATTCGCTTATTATGATCTGTGTGATAATATCTGGGGACATCGTCCCTGTGCTTTGCCGGTAAATGCTGTTGGATGCTTGACACAGACAGAAGAAAGAGCGCAATCTCCAGCTGACAGCGCCACCGAAGATGGAGATGATGAAGACATTTGTCCGCCAACAAGGAGTACGTTTTTCTTATTACTCTTACATTAAGATGAAAATTGTATCATAAATGGCTAGTATTAAAATAACTAAACTAAACTTATACTACTTTCTTTCACTGTCACTCCAACAAGTTCATATTCGCTTGTCTGCGCGATGCAGGCCTAAAGTAAATTATTGTAAAACCATGTGTACTCATTTATGAATATAACTGTATTTAATTACATCTGGACAAAAAACATATCGGGGGAAATTTGAAATTCTCAGTTGTTTCCACTGAATTACATTAACTTAATACATTAGTGTATGAATGTTGAGTAAATTTCCATGTGCTTGTTTTGACGAACCTTATTATTAATTACATAAACAGCATTGATTCTGAACGTGTTTCAAATCAAAAAGATAATTTATTATGCATGTGACGTTTTGTCAAATCCTATCTAACTTGAGTACAACATTTTTTCCTTCTCATCTATAGGCACACCAGAAATGACAAGCCATCCCCCTGTGAAAAAAAGAAAAATGTCTAAGGCAGACCATGCTCAGGCAATGAGTGCTGCATTCCTAAATCACCTCAACGAGTCAGAGGAAAAGTTCTTTGCCAGAGAGGAGCAACTGCTGCAAATGCAAAGGGAGTGGGAGAAGGAAGCAGAACTTCAGCACAGACAAACAGTGTTGGAAATGACCAGGGAAATGCGGGCAATGCAACAGGAGGCTGTTAGCCAGTTTGGCAACATCTTAGCAATATTATTTCCTCCACATGGTGCCCAGTCAACTGTTCGTCAGCCCTTTACTCACCAATGGAGGTCTGGAACATCATCAGTTCATGTTGCCTCACGAGATGCTGCACCATCCACAGTGTCACACAGTTATAGTGATGAGGAGGAGCCTTATGAAAGGGTGATGACCTACTTATAAAACCTTGATGGTTTTATGGGACAAGTCACCCAAAACTGAAAATTCTGTCATCATTTGCTCACCCTCATGTATGTAGTACAAAGATGCATGGCTTTGGATACAGAGTTTGAAACAACATGAGGGTGAGTAAATGATGTCAGATTTTTTCAGTTTTGGGTGACTAGGCATGTTTGTAATGCAGGCATTTGACTTGATTTATGCATATTCTCATTTCAATTTTTTTATCCAGTATAACTTTGTTCTGAAGCCTGAAATGTTAAAGCATGAAAAAAATGAATACTGTTCATCAACAAATGAACGTTTGAATGAATGTATTTAATAGTTTTAAAATTATTTATGTATTTATAGAATGTTATAATTATTTTTCTGTATTATTTATTGTTCTGTGACTAAAACCACATATTTGTAGTAGCCTATTTGTTCAATTGTTCAGACTTCTGTTCTATTGTAGTTGTCTGTATAAATCTGTTTTATATAAAAAAAATGTAACAGAACAAAACAAAAAACATTTTCGCTGAATTCATTAATGCTACATATTTACAATTTTTTTGGTGCAAACGTTTAAAGTTTTTAAGTTTACATTAATACAGCAACTAGTTCCTACAAACAATGGTCAGCAAGGCATCACGAATGGAAACAGCAGATGCACTGTCATCCCTGTTGTCAACAACAGCTCTTTCCACGCATTCTTGGGGATAGTCCCAGTTGTCCAGGTATTGCTCACGGTGGAATTCACAGAAATTATGCAGAACGCAGCAGGCTAGCACTACATCTGACACAGTGTTAATGTTAATGTCATTTCTCTTCAGTAAGCACCTCCACCTTCCTTTAAGGCATCCAAATGCGTTCTCCACAACTATCCTTGCCGAGCTCAACCGTCGCTTTTCTTGGCTGAGTGTAACACTGTTAGGGAAGGCTTTGATCAGCCATTTTTTCAAGGGATAGGCCGGGTCACCGATTACATATAGAGGAATCTCCAAGCCATTAATGTGCCCTGAGTGCTAAATCAAACAAATAAATAAAAAATATTATAGTATTTAATGGATGGTTCAATTTTCAAAGATGTTGTTTGACTATTACAGTATAGATGAATTACAGGAAAGAACATTTATGGGCTATGAAACATGAATATTAAATATAAATCATTCTAGCAAATAATTAAGACTGACAATTTGTGCCTATAGTTCACAAATTGTCACAGACTATTTTACAAGCACTTCTCTCACCTCTCTTGCGTAAAGATAACCACCCTGTTGATGCTCAGCAAGACAATAAATATCGGAATTTGCCAGTACCCTAGCATCATGTGTCCTTCCAGGCCACCCAACGTAAACATCTGTGAAACTATAAACAAAATGCAGCAAATTGTGATTACTAGCCTAAATAATTAATTAACCAAAGGAAAGAAAACTGTCTGTATAGTTACTTGCCACATTTTGTGATCTACTACACCTTGTAGGATTATTGAATGCCAGCCTTTGCGATTATGATAGTCTGCGGGGTTTTCTCTCGGTGATATGATTGGGATGTGTGTACCGTCAATAGCACCCACGCAAAAAGGCATTCCTCGACTGGCAAAACCAGATAATGTGTGTTCAAGTTCAGGGCCATATGGAAGATGAATGTATTTTCTGAGCATTAATAGTTTAATTCCACGGCAAACTTCACGAATGAGTTTACACAATGTCGCCTCGCCGATGCCGAACAATTCAGCCACAGTCCTGTACTCACAGGGTGTAGCAAACCACCAAATCACAGCGGCAAGTCGTCGTCTGTAATCAATTGGCTTTCGCCAGTTTGTAACCTGCTTTTGTAGAGCTGGTTTAAGTTCATTCGCCAAGGACATAAAAGTATCTCGACTCATCCTAAAATGCTTAACCCAGTCAGTATCACTGTAATTGTGTACCGTTACATTCCAAAAAACATCTCCTTGCGGACGACATTTCACCCACACACGACGGTCTGGAGACACCTGCTGTCTCCCCTGGAACGCTAACGCTATCAATAATTTTCGTTTCTTGTGTCTTCGCCTGAGTGACTTTCTGGCTCTTTGAAACAAATTTCGGCCTCTTTTAATCGTGCGGCGATGTCCCCGATGCAGTAATTCATAATTTATTTTAAGTGTTTTTTCAAGTTGGAACAATTTTGTTAAGAAAAAGAAAATAACTGTCAATACCACAGAAGCTAACATTGTGACAAACGTCCAGCGCAAGATACACTGTAGCACGCGCAGGACATTTAAATTGAATGTCGTTACATTTTAAAATGTTTTTATTTATTTTGTGTTTATTTCGTTTTATATTATTTCTTTTTTATATTTGTTATTTAATTTTATAGCATTTGTTTTTAAAAATGTAGTTATTATAAAAGGTATATGTTTCCCACCATTTTAATTCCTGTGTAAATGCATTTATGCCGCTGCAGAACAGCATTAAACGGTCTGTGTAAATGCACATTTTCGTGGTTTTATGCTGCTTCAGATTTGGTTTCAGTGCCGCCTTTGCTGTGTAAAGATGCCTGCTGTATCGTGCATAAAACATGTTGACCAATCAGAATCAAGGATTTGAACTAACCATTTTATAACTGCAAATATACTTTTTACTGTATATGTATAAAGGTATTTACAGTTAACAAATTATGATTTATTTATTTATACTGCAGCTTTTTTATTTTTTTAATCATTACAAAGATTTTCACAGATTTTTTTTGAGTGCATTTGCTGTTGGCTTGTTTGGTCGTCATTCTTACCACTCTCCAGCACACACATCTCTCCATCACCGGGAATACCACTGATACATCCACACGAGCCAAAACTGATATCGCCACAGGCCTCATATGTCTGGCAGTTGTTGTATGACCATGCATAACCATCTTCACATACGCACTGGTAGTCGGTCACATTTGGCTGGCACACTAATGAAAATATAACACAATGTTGACAACATTTAAGAAAATGAAGAAGAAAGAATGACATAAATGACTTCCGAACACCAGTTTAACAGGCTCACCTGTTGTAATGTTTGCAGAAGTAATTTCAGTACTGTCCAGCTGAAGAGGAAACGTGATGGAAGCCAACAACGCTCGGATCTGTTCAATCACCACAGCTTGTGATGTATTCACCTCAACAACCACAATGAACTCCAACAGCTCTGAACCTTTGGGGAAACGGATGAGATTTTAAGCAGGCTTGTAGTCTTCAAATAAACAGCAAGACTGAACTTTTGACAGTCAAAATAACAAACAAAAAAAAAAACATAAAAAAGCATGATATTATATTAATGTATCTTTACTTTTATATACATAACATTAAACTATTATTAGGACAGTGTGTAAATGTGAATCAGACCTGCGCTTCTTGGTGTTCTGTGATGCAGTTGCCCATCTATGTAGCTAAACTGAAATAAAATAACAAACACACACAAAACATTTATTTACATATAAACATTAATCATCTATTCATGTTTCCATACCATACATTTGTATTTTATTTCTATAAATTTAATGTTGAATATTTTAAATGTGCTTTGAATGGATACAAAATATTTCATTCTTACTAAAAATAATATATTAGTGGAAAGTTAATCTAAAAAGACTGGAATCTTGTTTTTCATATTTTGTTTTTATGTTCCTGCAGTATAAGTAAACCTTCACCTACCTCTAAATCTACAGATGCTTCTGGAAAATCAAGTGATTCCACAACACATTCATGGGTCAGCAGGACAGCTATGCCAATTCCTACGCAGTACTTTAATATTTGTCCTGTATTTGAGAAAATGAGAGATTAAACACACATGATATAAACAGATAAAATCAAACATTTATTATCACTTAATCTGGAAATGATAGGTCTTGGAAAAGAAAGTGAAATAAAATTTGACATGAATTATGTCTTATTCAACGCAAAATCTAAACTGACAGTGACCATTTTTGAAGGACAGGAGTACCAAATGTGATCTATTTCGGTCAGATGTCATAAATCAAGCCACAAAATATTTTGATTTTTATATCAGAACTAAAACCATTTCAAAACTCAAGTGTTGAGATGAATGAGTACAGTGTCTTGCATTATAGGATTTTTGTGACAAACATAGTTATAGTGAATCAAAATAATTTGTAGTTTATTATACCTTGACCGGCCATATTTCTCACTGATGAATGTCGGTCAAAACCACTTCATCATATTTCCTCAGAACAAAAGGCAAATATATGGCTCATCCAGACACTTTACTTCTGTAAATAATAAATTCTGTTACATACATATCAGAGAACAAAGATACAATGGAAAAATAGGACTAAATGTTTATTTAAGATGTTTAAATATTTAGTTGTGGCCTCTGCTCAAAATAATCATACTTTCATGGTGTTTGTCATAAATTACCAGGAATTCATGAAAATCTACTTTCCACTGACTCACAAAATGTAATAGGGCTGAATCTTTCATGGAAGTACCTTGCAATCAATCAGACAATTTAATGAGGATTATTTCATAATAAATGATGATGACACAAACCGCAAGCACAAATAAGTATTGGTTGCATTCCAGTCAACTGCAATCGCTCACCTGAATTTGTTTTACATTAATAACAAACTCAAGCATAGACAACTTTCAAAAATACAGCACTGAACAGCACATTTCAAAAATAAGGTAAGCATTTCCTTCAATAAATGTGCTTCAGATAGGCAGTTTACAACAGTTTATGTTTAAAGGAATAAACACGCTGATGTGTCACTCTTACCTTGCCTCTGGAAACAACCATGAAGAGATGCCAAACTCGTTTCTCAGGGTCTGAGATTTTGTTTCCTTGTCATATGATCCACCTACAAAATCTTCCTGGAATTAACGTGCCTTTGTGCAGATCACCACAATAATGTGACTGCGTGTGGTTCACCCGCTAGACAAGTTTGAGTCCCTCTATTATTTCCTTGTTCTCCTGTGAACAGAACAGAGAAGATGGCAACCTTTCAAAAGAAACAGTATAAGGCCTTGTGGGCTATATTATCAAGAGTTAATTACATATAATAGGCTATGTACTCACATATTTCTTAAAACCCCACTCATTGGTACATTTTGCTTGAACAGTATTATAGTTACACACTTCATCAGGTCTTGTCTCTGAAATCCAATCAACAAAGCAAAACTACCATATTTGAACAGCAGTATAATAAATGTAAAGTATTACTACAATTATTATTAGCAGTATTAAAATAATTATTGTTAGTATTATTAGTGTGTTGAGAATTTAAATTTAGAGTTTAGTAGGCTGAAAGCTGAGGGAAAGAAACTGTTCCTGAGTCTACTGGTGCGACAGCGAAGACTCCTATAACGTCTCCCAGATGGGAGAAGAGTAAACAGTCCGTGGCTGGGGTGGGTCTTCTGGTCTGAGACAGTGCAGTTGCCATATCACACTGTAATTCAGTTTGGTTAGGTTAGTGTCATTAGCGTCATTGCATAATTGTATGTATGCTCCTAACAATTTCTGTGAAAGGGAACATTTAAGAGTTGTTATGCAAGATTATTATATTTTTTTTTTTCAGTGAACATTATTCGTCTTAACAAATCTGGGACCCGGGAACATTGTCTTGTGCCCTGTGCTGAGAGGGTCACACTACAGTCAGAGGAGGATGAGGTCTACACATAAAAAAATACAGTAATCCTGGAGACTTTTATTCACTTTTTATGGTGTGCTTGATCAGGGGTGAAGGCCTGGAGTTAAACTGTGTGCTATCTGTAAGCGGTAACAATGACAATATAACAATGACATAGCGTGTTACCTATGGTTAGGATGTATACATTTTTACATTCTAAAATATTTCACAGAAGATGGCAGATAACAACAAATCATCTGCTCCGATAACAGCGCAAACTTTGGATTACACCCATTGAGTGCCAACTCACAAGCAAACACTTTACAAAAGCAAAACAAAACGGAACACAATTCTTGAGCTAAACTTTGAATTGAAGAAAAATAAAAACTTAAACTTAAACTTACTTAGGTAATCTGGTATTAATGTTTCCCCCTTTCTATTTAATATATTGTTGGTAGTCTCAAACCAGCAGAATGAGACAAAATTTACATACAAGCATCCCAGCAGGCACCGGACGTCAATATAACTTTGGACCCCAACGTCGGAGAGATGTTGAATTTTGGTTGAAAATTAAAATCGGGTTGACCCAAGGTCAGATTGACGTCAATCTCCAACAGTGTAAAACGTCTCGGGTTACGTAAGTAACCCTGGTTCCCTGAAGGGAACGAGACGCTGCATCAAAAGCGCTCCAGCGTGACCGCGCTCTGAACAAGAGTGTAATCTGTCCAATGGATGGACGAGACGTCATAGGCGGGTGACGTCACCGACCGGGAAGCATAAAAGCACGTGCGGTGGAGCCGGCGTTTGCTTCTAGGAATGAAACAACCGCTCGCAGGGATACAGGAAGTATGGCCTCGAGACGCAGCGTCTTGTTCCCTTCAGGGAACCAGGGTTACATACGTAACCCGAGACGTTCCCTTCCAGGAACTCGAGCTGTGTCGAAAGCACTAGGGGAACGAGATGCCCACGCCACCAGACTTCCAAGTAGCTTCCCTGTGTGTATCACTAGGAGCACAGCGAGGGCGAAAGAACAGAAGAGCCCGGAGTGGCCCTAAGATCAAGGTCATAGAACCGAACAAAGGTGAGGGGCGTAGACCCACTGTAAGGCCACCGAGAAGGGCGTGGTAGGCCGATAAAGCCGCCACGTAAACCTTCAGGGTGGAGTGAGTTACCCCTGCGGAGAAACGGGCCTGCAGGAACTCCAGCACTGTTCAACTCAAGAACCATACTCGGCCTGGCCAGAATGGTGCTACCAAAAGTAGGCTGATCTCGTCCTGGCGCACTCTCGCCAGAACTCCCGGGAGCAGAGCGATCGGGAAAAAACGTACAGACGAAGCCTCGGCCAGGTCTGTACCATAGTGTCCAGTCCAGAGGAGCTGGAGGAACTAGAGGGGCATAGCGCTGACTCTTGAGTCGCAAAGCCAAAAAATTTCCATATTTGCTTCACCACCACGGGTGAAGCATCCATTCCCCGGGCCTCGGCCCCTGCCTCGACAGGATGTCTGCTCCCTGAAATACCCAGGGATATAGTACGGCTCTCAGCGAGCGAAGTTAGCCTGGGACCACACGAGGATCTGGTGTGCCAGCTGTATAAGGGGCGCGATGCAGACCTCCCTGGTGGTTGATGTAAGAGACCACCGCTGTGCTGTCGGTGCGCACCAACACATGGTGATCTCTTAGGTCTGGGAGAAAGTGCTTGAGTGCACGAAACACGGCCAACATTTCCAAACAATTGATATGCCACGTGAGATGGCGAGCGCTCCACAGACCGCGGGCAGGGTGGCCACTCATGACCGCTCCCCAACCGGTGAGGGATGCGTCCGTCGCTAGCATTACGCGGCGACAAGAAGCTCCCAGCACCGGGCCCTGAGACAAGAACCAAGCTTGGCTCCACATGTCTAAGGCACGTAGGCATCGCCGCGTGACCTTGATCATGCAAAGCGGATTTCCCCTCGGGGAGAACCCCTTGGTCTTGAGCCACCACTGTAGGGGTCTCATGTACAGCAGGCCAAAAGTTAGCACGTTGGACGCAGCTGCCATGAGCCCCAGCAGTTCTGAAACTGCTTGACAGTGAGTGACTGGCCCTATTTCACTCTCTTGACTGAGGTGAGGATCGACTCGATCCGAGCAGGAGACATACGTGCCTGCATCGTGGTCGAATCCCACACCACGTCTAGATAAGTGGTTCTCTAAACTAGAGAAAGCACACTTTCTTGGCGTTCAGCCTCTTTTTTTTTTTTTTAGAGCTGACTACGTGCCGTTCTCATTCATAATATGCTTGTGCAAACACTGTTTCATAGACGCGTCCACCTCCTCGGAGGAAGACAAGTCTTAGGAAAAGGAAGAAGATAGAGGCTCGCCCCTCTTCATTCCATACTAGTGATAGCTCACTTCAGAGAGCAAGCACAAAACGGGCAGTCAGCTCCCTCGAGACCTGAATCTGCGTGCTCTGCTCTCAAGCAGACCACACACAGACTGCGTGTATCCCCAGCAGTGATATAACGTGTGTAGGGAGGAACACACAGCCCGTAATGCGATCTGCTATCGCCCAAGACCACACACAGACTGCGTGTATCCCCAGCAGTGATATAACGTGTGTAGGGAGGAACACACAGCCCGTAACGCGATCTGCTATCGCCCAAGTGCTTGCACATATTGCTGGAGCCAAATTCAAGTGATTGTGCTAGGACAAACAACACTAAATAAGATTCACAACACAAATCGACAGACACACAGACAGAGTAGCGGTTGCTGAATGACAAAAAGCAAACGCCGGCTCCACCGCACGTGCTTTTATGCTTCCCGGTCGGTGACGTCAACCGCCTATGACGTCTCGCCCATCCATTGGACAGATTACACTCTGGTTCAGAGCGTGGTCACGCTGGAGGAATTCCCCTAGCGCTTTCGACGCAGCTTGAGTTCCTGGAAGGGTACTGTTATTTTATGGATTGTTCTAAGATTATTACTGACAAATTAAATAAAGTGATATCACTAAACAGTGTACAGAGGAACACGGTCCTTTTAAACAGAACAGTTTGATGAGAAGTTAATGAGTTTAATTAAATATTCTCAACACAAGAAATACAAAACATCTACAAGTTTCAAAAGACCATTAATTCTAAAGGCTGGAATACACTACATGACTTTTCAAATCTGAACAGATTTTTAAAACACTAGGCATCATACATATACTGACTTTGCAAAGAGTGGCAAAGGAAAACTGGGCATCATACACTACATGACCGAGGATCATACACTTCCAGATTTTAAAGTTGTTCCGAGCACAACAAACTCACTCAGAAACATGAGCCTTGGAGACGCGTGAAAATACCAAACATTTTTGATATCCTCCGACTGGATAGAATCCGAGTCTGAAATCGGAGTCTGTGACTATCATACACTATGCGATTTTCTATGGAATCTGTCAACTCAAATCTGCAAACTGGCTCTGACTTTCGGCAACTAGTGTCAAGTTCTCCAGACTGTAAATTGGCGGAAAATTTGGGAAAAAAATGCACAACGTATTCCAGGCTTAATTATATATGATGCCCAGCTTTCATTTGTCATTATTTACAAAATCTGTAAGTGTATGATGCCTGGTGTTTTAAAAATCTGTTCGGATTTTTAAAAATTGTGTAGTGTATCCCAGGCTTAAAGGGATACTCAATCCCAAAATTAAAATTTTGTCATTAATCACTTACCCTCATGTCGTTCCAAGCCTGTAAAAGCTTTGTTCATCTTCGGAACACAATTTAAGATATTTTGATTGAAACCCGGGAAGCTTGTGACTGTCCCATTGACTGCCAAGTAAATTACACTATCAGGGTCCAGAAAAGTATGAAGTATGATGTCTAAACAAAGTGTCAGATGACACCACTTCAGTACTCCAGACATTAAGAATTTTTACGATCTCACGCTGTCTCTGTTCACACAAGGGCGCACACACGAACAACATATATCTTTCTCTAGTCTTGCTCCCTGGTGTGAAATTTTAACACCTGTCAATCTTCTGCTAACTCTTTTTCTCTACATTAAACACAACGATTATAAAACAGAACTAACTAAAAACTACTAAAACCATCTTCCAGGTTTTAACTAAAAACTACCAAAACCATCTTCCAGGTTTTAACTAAAAATGACCAAAACCATCTTCCAGGTTTTAACTAAAAATGACCAAAACCATCTTCCAGGTTTAAACTAAAAACTACCAAATCATCTTTCGGATTTTCACTAAAACTACTAAATCATCTTTCAGATTTTTACTAAAAACTACCAAATCATCTTTCAGATTTTTACTAAAACTACTAAATCATCTTTCAGATTTTTACTAAAACTACTAAATCATCTTTCAGATTTTTACTAAAAACTACCAAATCATCTTTCAGATTTTTACTAAAACTACTAAATCATCTTTCAGATTTTTACTAAAAACTACCAAATCATCTTTCAGATTTTTACTAAAACTACTAAATCATCTTTCAGATTTTTACTAAAAACTACCTAATCATCTTTCAGATTTTTACTAAAACTACCAAATCTTCTTTCAGATTTGTTCTAAAAACTACCAAATCATCTTTCAGATTTTTACTAAAACTACTAAATCATCTTTCAGATTTTTACTAAAAACTACCTGTACCATAAACGAATTCCCGCGTGTTTTATTTCATTGCTGCCATATAATATTACGAGACAACTGCAATACAACTACATCGACTCCCTTGCTGTCTAAAAAGGCCTTGGTGTGGAGACCGCTGTATTGCAACAATTAAGAACGAACGCAATGTAATTACATCATTGCAATAACTCAGATGCCTGCCCTGCACTGCAACTATCTCGACTTTGTTTTACACTTCAAGGTCCCAAATGTGTCTAACAAAGACCGCTGCATGCAACATTGAATGACAGTCTACATTAATTCTGGATTCAAAACCCCTTTTCTTCTTTTGGTTCTTAAATTTTTGGAAGAGCTTTTTAGAGTTTTCTTACCACAACGGGCAGTTTCTGGAAAATTACAAACTAATTTTATAAGCAAATCGCTTACCTTGTGGCCACTTTTGTGCTAATCGTCCAGAGAGAGCCCGCTGCAGCTTTTCACTCTTTTGCCCTGTCTCTGTCCTGCCGGGGTCGCCAATTATGTTGTAGAATTTTCCTTGTTCAAAAATAAATTGCTAGAGAGGTTTTGAAGCCAGTAGACTTTATTGAACAGGCAACAAAGTCGAATTACGGTTTGCAAAGGTAACTCCAGTATGTCTGTTTAACACTCGTATATATATATATATATATATATATATATATATATATATATATATATATAGCTGTTAACTCCAGAATGTCAGAAAGGTAACTCCAGAATGTCTGTTTAACACTCGTATATATATATATATATATATATATATATATATACGAGATTTTATTGCTCCGTTGTATTTTGGGACAGGTATCTTTTACCATTTATGTGTCAATGAAGGTGATCAATAGCTTGTCATGGATGTATTCCTAGCTCCTGAATAAAATCTTTTCCATACATGGGTTTTTCAAACTTTAAATAGTTCACTCACTGCAATCCTTAACACACACCTGTTTCACACAGTCAGACTAATAATAGAGACTAATAATAGTAGAATGGTTTCTTCTTACAGATAGGCATAATTCTATGTATTATATTAATTCAAGATTAAATAAAAATCTTTTACAAGATGCACTGTTCCAGCATTTGAAGACTGTATTTTATATTTTAAGTGTTACACATGCAATATCTTAAATAAAGAATTTAATATTTTGTAATTATTGTGTCTGATTTAATCGAATGCCAGTAGTACCTATGTAGCGTAGAAATAAAATTAATTCTATATAAAAATCTAATGAAATCTATATTAAAATTAATGAATTACAGTAGTAATTTACTGTAAAACAGAACAGTTTGCAACTGTAAATCAAATACAGTTTGCTACTGTAAAAATTAATTACAGCATCTTGCCAGTAAGTTACTGTAAAAACCCTTTGAAATGTCTAACAGTGAAATTACTTTTTCTTTTAGCAGCACAACATGAAATGCGTCAAAAACAACACAAACACCACAAATAGCTAATTTCTAAAACGCTTTAAAAGCACAGGGAATAAAATAAAGTTTTTTTGTTTTGCTTTTGGGCACAACAAGTTCCCTAATTTGACAAAGTGAATAAGTAGATGATGTAGCTATAGAAAAGAAGCTGTTCGATGATTTGTCTTTAAGGGTGCTTTCACACCTGCCTCATTTAGTTCAGTTGAATCGCACTAGAGTTCGTTTTCCCTCTTGGTGCGGTTCATTTGGGCAGGTGAGAATGCAGCAATCGCACTCTGGTGCGCACCAAAAGCAGACCAAACAAGCGTACCGAGACCTCCTTGAACCCTGGAGCAGTTCGTTTGTGGTGAGAACGCGATCCAACCTCAAACAGACCCAACTGCAAAAAGAACTGTGCGTTTTTGGACTAAACCAGCTGCCGTAGTCAGCTGCGCTGTGCATAATAGGATGAGGAAGTGTTTGTTGACAGTTTGCAGTTTAGCATGGCAGGTCGCGGACAAACTTGGGGTTGTGAGGAGGTGCGGAGCCTCACAGAAATTTGCAATAATAATGTAATAGCAGTGTGCTGTCTGCTGCATTTTATCCCTGTCTTTGTTTACTTCCGGGAGCACCATTGGAATTTTCCCGCACACTCTTTCTGACCAATCGAAAAGCAGTTTAGGGAATGCGTTCACAGACACATCTAGCCAACAAGTGAAGCGAATATTGTCACGTGACTGCATTTTTGTTCGTTTCAGCTGGTTCGGACCAGAGCAAACAGTGTGGTGTGAAAATGAACCAAAACGGCTAAAAATAGCTACAATGTATAATTTTTTGCCTTTGGTCCAGACTAAATGAACCGAACTACAGATGTGAAAGCACCCTAAGAATGTTAGTGAAGGTACATAAGGCAGCCTCATCATGCCTTTCGCTCAATGAAGGTAGAGAAGAATTTGGGATACCTATTATCTGACAACGACGTTTTTGTGCCCTCTCTAACTCATTAGAGAGACCTTTAGGCAGTTCACTTCACACTGGGCTTGCATATTCAAGATCTGGCCGTATAAAAATTAAAGTCAAGTATATTTGCATTCAATCAATCAATCAACTTTTATTCAAGACACAAAGGTCCATAGAGACAACACAATACAAATATATACATAAATATAAAACAATACAAAACATTTAAGAATGATGCAAATGAGGCATCATTTAAAACATATACAGGCTTCGGGTCCAATGTTTCCAAAAGCAAGATGTGTACCTTGTGTCACTCTTAGAAACATCAGCTATGGACATAATAATCATATGAATTAAAACACTGCATGGGAGATCCGCTCTCTTTGCAGCACTAAGAATAGATTCTTAGCTGTGATTTTGAAATCCTATACTGTACTTAATATGTGCTGCCCATGACAACTCAGATGCTAGTTGAATTCCAAACAGTTTAAAAGAGAGGACTCTACTGATTACATGTCCCAAAATTACTGGAGAAGAAGGAGAGGGGATGTTATCATCCCTCCTGGCACTTATTACCATATCCATGGTCTTAGCTCTACTCATTGCCAGTGAAAATTGCCCCACCCCAGTCCAAGGCCTTCTGAATAAGGGCAGGTAAGGATCCTATCAGAAGCTCAGTGATTGTTAGATCATCAGCATATTTCACAGGAATTAAAGAAGTGGACAGATGTAAATCCATGCTGTTTTATAAAGTAGAGGAGATGAAAGTCCCCACTGGGAAATACCAGGAGGGTGTTCCAGAAAGCAGGTTAACTATGGCAAGCCTTTTTGACTTTTATTAATTCTCAGGATATGAATTCTTGATATCAACAATTCAATTTTTACTAGTTAAAATGCTAATGCTAATGACATCAGGAATTAGATTTCTACTAGTATCAATTGCTATTTTTGATATTAGCAAGATTTTCTGCTATTTATACTACTTATTTGAAATCTGCACCTCAGTATTGCAGTACATTATAAAACAGTACCCAATAATAAGTGTAAATTCTAATTTTAATTCCAATTTTTAAATGGATGCCAGCTTATTGGGATAATAAAGCCCTCCCTACACCTACCCTAATCCTACCCAATATTTATTTTCAACTTTTTAATTATTTCCTTAATCTTTATTGAAAAGATATGAGATTTGAAATGGGAGAAAAAAATAGTTCTGTAAAGGCAAATTCGAACCCCTGGTAGATCACGTCAAAAAGCATGCACTCTAACCTCTACTCCACTGAAACTAATATTGATTCTGTGTTGTTTTTCATTGTTGAAACTTAGTTTAAATAGACACTCTGATTCTTTTAACATTATATCAAATGTTGCAACATCTGCCATGAGGCTTATACATGTGTTCATTTGTAAGGCTAACACAATTTAATCCATAGCACACTCATCTCAACATTATGACATCTTCATTGCATATTATGACTAGTCATAATCACATTGTAGATATCTTAATTCCAATTATGACTAGTCATAATTGCAATATAGATATCTGGAATTACAATTGTGACTATCCAAATTATATTTATGGATAGTCAAAAAAAGTTTTAAATGTTAAACCGGCTTGCCATACAATAGTGACTAGTAACTATTATATTGTTACTAGTAACAAATTGAAATTTTTTGCCATTGACTTCTATGGGGATCCGTCATTGAGATATCAACTATTCAGTTTTGACTAGAAAGTATTCCACTAGTGACTAGTACTTTATTTTGTATGTACTAGTAGTTATTCATTAGGTTCTAGTGCGTATTTTTTAGATACTAGTACTTATTATTAGATACTAGTACTTATTTATTAGATACTAGTACGTATTCATTAGGTACTAGTGCTTATTTATTAAAAACTAGTACTCATTCATTAGATACTAGTACCTATTAAATAGATACTAGCACTTATTCAATAGATACTAGTACACATTTATTAGATACTAGTACTTATTCGAAATGTTACTAGTAAGATTTTTTATTTTACTAGTAAATTTTTTAATTGAACTCTACTGTAGCGATTTGGACTAGTCATAACATAAGACGAGTAAAAAAGCAGATCTGACTAGTAAGATAAGAATTGTTACTAGTAGTAATCACAAAAGATACTAGTGTCTAATAAATAAGTACTAGTACCCAATGAATAACTACTAGTATCTATTAAATAGGTACTAGTATCTAATGAATAAGTACCAGTATTTAAAACATAAGTTCTAGTATCTAATGAATGCTTACTAGTAATATTTAAATAGATACTAGTCACTATTGCAATAATTACTAGTCAGAAATTAAAAGATGATATCACAAACAGATTAACTACCACTACCTGTTTATTTAGAGATATCTTCAACCTCACAAAGAACTAGTAAGAATGTATTTGGAGATATCTTAATTCAAACAAATCATTACATGAGTACCTCTCAACCGTCCAATCAGAGTCCACATGGCAATACATACATTAATATGCTGATTTAATTTGATTGTTAAGT
This sequence comes from Barbus barbus, assembly GCF_936440315.1. Classification (NCBI taxonomy): domain Eukaryota; kingdom Metazoa; phylum Chordata; class Actinopteri; order Cypriniformes; family Cyprinidae; genus Barbus; species Barbus barbus. Next base: position 23,168,484 of record NC_136742.1, read on the forward strand.
AGGGCTAACTGGCTTTGTATGTTAACCTACCTTGCTAATTGGTTACCATAAAAACACAAAGAAAAGATTACAAACCTGTTGTCCAACAAAAGTATATTGACATGTTTTTACTCCAAATTCACATCATAACATCAGTCGAGCGTTTGAAATAAGTTCCTTTTGTGATCTGACATGGTTTCATCAAACAGAATGAGGCAGAAATCATGCGACTTTATATTATTACAGTGATAAAGGCTATGTCGATTAGCATTGCATTTTAAACATACTTTATTCTTATAAAAATATCCGAGATGGCTTGAAGAACACAGATAAAACCAAATATTGTCGCAATCATTGTTTATTTTCTTTATGCTTCATCATTAAAACGTCTATCTGCATGTTATGTAGCTACTAGGCTAAACAGCAAAAGCTGAATGTCTTTGTCCATATGGGGGATTTCCTGGAAGTGAGTCTCACTAGTGGAGTTTCTGCATGAGGGCACCCTCCGGCAAAGAGTATGAATGAAAAGAAATTACATGAATTGAGTATTTGTTATTGCTAAAAAAATAATGAGTAAAAATAGCTAATATAATTAAGAACTTTGAGGTAAATTTTTGCAAATCCTTACGTTTTTCTTCAGTGTAGAGAAGTGTAATTTTTTTCCCCTTTTCTTGCAGCTATATTTATTATTATATTTATTCTTAAATACTCAGTTTTGTATATTATAGCGAAATAGTGTTATTACAAAAGTAATATTCCTTATTTTGTTTAATGTTTTTATTTATTGGTATATAAAAACAATTTTTCTGACCAAATGATGCAACCCTACACGTACAGAAAACCAGTTTTTTTATTTTTTTATTTTTTTTATTAATAATGTTTGGCCTTTTTTCCAAATAAAGAAAATGTTTGTCTGAAAACCATAAGGTTCACATACGATTAGCATACTGGGCAGAAATGCACATTTTAAAAGTACTAGTATCTATTAAGTTCAGGATATCTCTGGTCTAAAAAGTTACTAGTAACTAAAAAATAAGAACTACTTATATTTTGTCTTAACAAGAAGAGTATAAGTAAATACTATTGGAATAAGTACTAGTATCTAATAAATAAGAAGTAGTATCTAATGAATAAGTACTAGTAACTTATTCAAAAGACACTAGTACCTAAAGAATAAACACTAGTACCTAAAGAATAAGCACTAGTACCTAATGAATAAGCACTAGTACCTAATGAATAAGCACTAGTAGCTAATGGATAAGTACAAGTACTTAATGGGAAAGATACTAGTATCTAAACAATAAGTACTAGTAGCAAGAAAATAGATACTAGTATGGCTTATAGAATAAATGTTAAACCGGCTTGCCATATGCCATACAGAGTATGTTACTGGTTAAAACGCAAGACATTCGTCTCAATCAGCTCCCTTGTTCAGTAGTCAGGGCACTGATCAGGGAGTCGGCCATTTTAAGCGCTGTCTCAATCGCGAAATCCTTCCAGTGCACTGGAACGTTCGCTCCCTGAAAAATCCCACAATGCAGCGCAAAAACCAGGGAGCATCGGCACTCACTATACTCCCTTACCGGAAATAACTTCACATTTCTGAAGCGTGAAACATAAACCACACGAGTCAACTCTGTAAATATAATGACACACGATGGAAGATTTGAAAAGACAAACCCTTTTTTCAACATAATTTGTCTATTTCAACAAACACACATCGCTAGACAGGTAATGAACACAATTTATTTAACATTTATAATTAAAAGTCGGCTGAAAAGTTGTAAGAACATGCAACAGAACGATGTGTTTAAAGAGAATAAAAAAAAGAGATAGGTCCTGTCTGCTGTTTATTAATTCAAGAGGTGAAGTTCTACATTGTTGTCCGTTGACGCTGTACGTAATCATGTCACTGGAATTCGAGTGATCACTGTCCCAACAGTGAGTCAGGGAACTTACCAGTGACCGAATTCGTGTACACGATCAACTGATTCACGAGCTCGGGAGCTAGGATTGAGACGCACCCTAAGGAGCGATATTGGCGAGTCACTATGGAAACGGACGAAAAGTGCGCCATACTGCTTCTTTCTTCTTCTTCTGTTCAAAGGCCATTTGCACTTTGTGCAATCATTTTTCTTTTTTATGTTTAATCTTTAATCCTTGAAAATAAGAATTGTATTGTTTTTGTTTGATGCTAGTTATATAATAAGTCATATCAGATATGTATTTTTATTATAGAAATACATTATAGAAAATGCAGATCCATGATCTGTGAGATGATAATAAAATATAACAAACATATATAATAAAATAAAGTGTAAAAGGGAATAAATTCCCTTGTCATAAAAGTGTTTTAGAATTTAGGCAGATAACTATTATGCCAATACAATAAATATAATAACCATATAATAGATTACCTTATATTACTTATATTATTGCTTTATAATTTACATATCATACAGCTATATATATATATATATATATATATATATATATATATATATATATATATATATATATATATATATATATTGTGGTGTATTTGAAGTAATGTGTATGGTAATTACTTGATTGATTGTTTGGCATCAAGCCAGTATTTAAGTCATGTGATGTGTTGCGGTACATGATGGATGTGTTCACCGAAGTAAAGTGTGTTGATGGCATTGGTTGGTGGTTTGCTTCGTTAATATATAACATAAACTGGCGACGAGGAAAAGTTATGTGAATGTGAAGAAGTATGGCCCAAATTGGAAGACTGGATGAGTATAAACCAGAAAATGAATCCTGGTCTGCATATATCGAGCGAGTGGAATTGTTCATGATTGCTAATGATGTGGATGATGCGAAGCAAGTAGCGACGTTGCTTAGTGTTATGGGAGCTTCTACGTATGGATTGGTACGGAATCTGGTTCAACCTCAAAAACCAAAGGATAAAACTTTTAAAGAAATTGTTAGTATCCTGCAGACCCATTTTGAACCAAAGCCATTGATAATCACTGAACGCTTCCGATTTCAGCGTGGTGTACAAAAATCCCATGAAACGGTGTCCCAGTATGTTGCTGAACTCAAACAATGTGCGTCGAAATGTCAAAATGATTTTGGTGCAAGTTTGGATGAATCCTTACGTGATCGCTTTGTGAGCGGAATTCAAAGTGAAGCATGCCAACGGAGATTGCTTTCGGAGGACGCGCTCACTTTTGTACGAGCATGTGAAATTGCTCTTAGCATGGAAACAGCTGATCGGGACACACAACAGCTGAGGAAAAGACAGGATTCAGTGGCAACGGTGCATAAGGTAAATGAAAAAATTATCCACCACCAGAGATATGCATGCTATCGTTGTAAAGGCAGAAATCATAATGCCCAGGAATGTTATTTTAAGAATGCTAAATGCCATCATTGTGGGAAGACGGGCCATATAAAAAAAGCGTGCAGAGTAAAAGAGAAGTCACATGTGAATAAATCTCAGGAGCAACAGAATAGGCATAAAACTACGGCCTATATGTATGCTGAGGAGCCAGAATTGGAAATGTTCTCGCTGTTAAGTGATACGGAAAAACAAACGTTCCAGGTGAATTTTACTGTGAATCAGCAGGATTTATTGATGGAAGTTGATACAGGAGCGGCTGTGAGTATTATTTCACATGCAAGGTATAAGCAGTTATTCGCTCATGTGCCACTGGAGGGAGCTCGAGTAAAGTTAAAAACTTATACAGGTGAAAACATTCCAGTTTTGGGCCAATTCACAGTTACTGTGCAATATGAAGACCAAGTAAATGAGTTGTCGCTAATTGTAGTGGAAGGAAATGGACCAAATTTGTGTGGTAGGAATTGGCTCCAGAAAGTTAAGTTGAATTGGAAAGAAGTTCGATATGTCAGTCAAACTAAACAGCCTGGGTCTATTCAAGAAGTGCTTGAGAAATATAGTGAAGTTTTTAAGAATGAATTAGGCACTCTAAAGGACATTAAAGCTACCATTTCAGTGAAACCAGATGTTTCGCCTAAATTTGATAAAAGTTGCCCTCTACCTTTTGCTATGAAAGAACGTGTGGAGAAAGAAATTGATCGATTGGAGGAAGCAAATATTATATCTCCAGTCAAATTTAGTGAGTGGGCTGCTCCAGTCGTCCCTGTGATTAAAAAGGATTCTACAATTCGTTTATGTGGGGATTATAAAGTCACCGTTAATCAAGCTGCCAACACGGAAGTGTATCCTTTACCACAAATGGAAAAAGTCTTATCTCCTCTCAGTGGAGGGAAGGTGTTTTCTAAGACTGATTTAGCTCAAGCATATCAACAGGTTTTGCTGGATGATGATTCAAAAAAATATACAACAATTAATACACACAAGGGACTCTATGTTTATAATCGTTTGGCATTTGGCATTAGCTCAGCTCCTTCTATTTTCCAGCGGATTATGGAAAATTTGATGAAAGATCTGAAAGTTGTTGTATATCTGGACGATTTGCTTATCGTGGGTAAAGATGAGCAAGAACATCTAGCAACCCTTTGTAAAGTTCTACAGCGTCTCCAGCACTCGGGATTAAAAGTAAAACAATGCAAGTGTGAGTGGGGGCAGACACGAGTTGAATATCTGGGTCATGTGATAGATGGAAGAGGAGTGTATCCAACAAAGGACAAGGTGAGGGCTATTCAAGATGCACCAGCACCTGCAAATGTGAAAGAACTACGAGTCTTTTTAGGCCTGGTAAATTATTATGGACGCTTTGTACCACACCAGAGCACCGTGCTTGCTCCACTGTATAGGCTGTTGAAAGAGCAAGTGGTTTGGCAGTGGGGAAAGAAAGAACAATGTGCTTTTGATGAGTGCAAAGAGCTGTTGACCAGCGACTAAGTGTTAGTACACTATGATCCTCAGTTATCTTTGACTTTGGCATGTGATGCTTCAGCTTATGGAATTGGTGCAGTGCTGCAGCATACGATGCCAAATGGTGAGGAACATCCTATTGCATATGCTTCCCGTACCTTGTCTCCTGCTGAAAAGAAATATTCACAAATTGAGAAAGAAGCATTGAGTGTCATTTATGGAGATAAGAAGTTCCATCAATATCTGTGGGGAAGATCATTTAATTTGATGACTGATCATAAACCTTTAGTGACTTTGTTTGGGGAACATAAGCACTTCCCAATGATGGCTGCGGCTCGTATTCAGCGTTGGGCTATTATCTTGTCAGCTTATGATTACCACATTTGTTATCGTAAGTCGGAAAATCATGGAAATGCTGATGGCTTGTCAAGAGTTCCTTTGCCTGAAATTACGGATGTGGGCACAGAAGCTATTTCAGCACATATCAACTTTTTTCTGACTAATCATCTGCAAGAGGCCCCTCTTAATGCATTACAGATCGCCAGAGCAACTAGAACGGACCAAGAGCTTTCTAAAGTTTATCAGTATGTAATGGAAGGCTGGCCGAGTGAAGTGGCAGATGATTTGAAAGTGTTTCGCACTAAAAATGACGAATTATCAGTAGAACAAGGATGTGTGTTATGGGGGACACGAGTGATTGTCCCATTAAAATTTCAGAAATCAGTGTTGCACGAAATTCATTCAGGACACCCTGGCATTGTTAAAATGAAAGCTTTGGCTCGTAAATATGTGTGGTGGCCAAAAATTGATTTGGATGTGGAAAGAAGCTGTAAAGAGTGTGCAGTTTGTCAACAAGAACAACGAATGCCAAGTCAAGTTCCTCTTCATCCGTGGGAATTTCCGGGAGAGTGCTGGAGACGGTTGCATATAGATTTTGCTGGTCCTTTTGAATAATATGTTCATGCTTGTAGTGGATGCTTTTTCCAAGTGGTTAGAAGTCTTTTGTATGTCGCGAATTACTTCGCAAGCTACAATTACCAGATTGAAGAGATTATTTTCTGCATATGGATTACCTGAACAAATAGTAACTGACAATGCAACTACATTTACTTCTGATGAATTTCAAAGATTTGTGAAACAGAATGGTATTTTGCATACTACTGCTGCACCCAGACATCCAGCCACCAATGGATTGGCTGAGAGGTATGTCCACACATTTAAGATGGGCATGAAAAAACTGAATAATGAACAAATGTGCATTGATGATAAGCTATCTTTATTTCTATTGCGCAGTCGTACCACCCCAAATTGTACCACAGGTCAGTCACCGTCTGATCTGTTTTTGAAGAGACATGTCCGCACCAGATTGGATTTTCTGAAACCAAACATTCAGGAAACTGTTCGCAGGAAACAATATTTGCAAAAAAATCTGCATGATTATCAAGCACGAGAAAGATCTTTTGCTGTGAATGAATCTGTTTCCTTGCGTAATACAGTGGGAGGAGATCCAACGTGGTTATCTGGAGTGGTTGTGCAGCAGACTGGACCTGTGTCTTATAAGGTGCGTGATCCATTATCGACCACTGTTTATAGACGGCATGGTGATCAACTGAGACCATGCCTTTTTTCTGCTTCAGAGACTTATGATGAACAACTGATGTCACGTAGCTCAGTGGAGACTCAAGAGCCCGAAAAAGAGATTGAAACCAGCAGCTCAGGGTTGGTTGAAACATCAACAACTGTATGTGAGCCTGAACTACCAGTTGAACCACCTGAATCCCTGGTTGCAAGCCCAGTGGGTCTGCGACGTTCTAAACGGACTATTCAATTACCACAACGTTTTAGAGACGGAGTAGAAATAAATTAATGTATGGGGTAATGTGGTGTTAATTTTTAAGGGGAAGGTGATGTGATGTATTTGAAGTAATGTGTATGGTAATTACTTGATTGATTGTTTGACATCAAGCCAGTATTTAAGTCATGTGATGTGTTGCGGTGCATGATGGATGTGTTCACCGAAGTAAAGTGTGTTGATGGCATTGGTTGGTGGTTTGCTTCGTTAATATATAACATATATATATATATATATATATATATATATAACGTATTGTAATAATATATCATATTGTGCACTATCTGTCTCGCACACTGGAGTCTCGTTAGTAAGTCACGCACACATGCGCTGATAGCTCTGAAGTAAGCTAACCCTGAAACAGAACCTACTCTGGAGCAGGTTATCTTCAGAGAGCAAGTTGCTATGGTTACTTGCATGCCCTGAAAGTTACCTCTGTTTTTGGAACCTAAAGTTGAGGCAAAGACTATAGATTACCAAAGACATGTCACTCGTATTGTTTTGAATGGAGAAAAATGCAACTCTGAAAATGGCCGCTCAATCTCAGGAAGCCCCACCTTCTGAATGAAAGAGCCAATCACTAATTGGTAAAGTCAGCGCTCACTGCAGCTGCCGTTACAGTGCGTTCACACCAGACGCGACTTGAACGATTTATCTATTCACGCGTTGGTGGACGCTTGAACATTTTGAGTTTACTCGCTTCATTCGCGCGTGAAATTCACGTCACAACAGACGCGAATTTGCGTCATGGGAGGGGCTTCTGCCAGGCGGCTCCAGTCTAGTTGCAAAATGGCTGACATGGATTTTGTTGACCTGGAGCTCACGAATAAACATAATTCGTTTTGGGTAATCTTTGGTTCATTGTACAGCTCCGGGGATCCACATACAACGACGATGATTTTGTCCTCTATAGTTGTTTCGGATTTCTGCCTCCACTCGTAATCACGTCACTACTAGAGCAAGCTCCTGATTTGGCGAATCGCGCCGCAGGATGTCTATTCGCGTCTTTGCATTGACTTAACATGTAAATCACTCGCGCTTAACGCTTCATTCGCGTCTGGTGTGAACGCACCATTAGATGTCCCGGTTGCTATAGAAACATTCAGCGCTCTGAGAAATTTCTCCAGACCTTTATTACTGGTAGAGTTTTTCTGTTATAAATTAAAGTGTATGCAATCATGCCAACTGCAGCATTATATTAAAATGTATCCTTAATCAAATATTAGATCTGTAGATTGTAAGCCATTTTTATTAATATATCAGAACATAGAAACACTTCTTCCCAGAAATCAGTAACTGATAGTGCAGTTTACATATACTAGCAAAGTAGAAAACTTGTTTGGAAAAGGCTGTTTAATTTGGCTATAGTTAATGAAGTAGCTGATTATGCATTCACTAAAGTATCTGAGCCACTGGAGCTGTGTGAAGATGTAGCTGCCGAGAAAGCGCTGGCTTCAGATACGTTGTACACATCTGCAAATAGATATTTGGACATTATTCAAAATGTTATGGCCTATTATCAATAATGTTGATCTTCTAAAGCTATTTTGACTAAATAAAAGTCTATACACCAAAATATGTAAACAATTGTATCCTTTTTAATAATAAGGCTTACTTCTCCGCATCCTTTGAAAGAAACCCAGTCCGCTTGAAGATGATGGTCCTGCACTAGTACTCTGTAATTTAAAGATTTAAGATATCAGCTGTAAACTGAGCACATCTAACATCTGCTAACATAACTGAAAGAGTAAAAGCCAACTGTAAGATGTTTAGCAAAATCTCATGGATCAGATGCATTGTTTTTCTGTTATTTACCCTGGTACGGTTAGAGCTGGTAAGGTTCCTTAGTGACAGTCTTCCTGCGAGAGCCTCACGGATCTGCAACCATATATGACAAAATGGGTTAAAGTACTGAATGACTCGAAAATACCTTTAATATAATTATTCTGCCAAAATGGTTTGTCAAATTGTCAAGCAACAAAAATCAATTCATACCTTGCTGTCTAAAAGCATTCCAAACACCAAAATAAAGAATCCCTGCACAAGTGATACAAATACATGATGAAATAACTTCTTTTGCATTATATTATGTTGTTGTGAGGTTTTATAATGGATTGTTAGAATAACAGAATATAATAATTATTGCATTATTTGCATTACAACTAACATAGTCAAAATAAAAAAGTAAAGTGGGAAGTAAAGAAAGTGATACCTGCAGTGAATTGAGGAGTGCAAACACCACATGAATGCCTAAATCCTGTGACACCATGGTTCCAATTCCAAATCCCCATGTTAGACCAAAGATAGGAGTCAAAATGGCCACACATCTGGCAATAACCACCAGGGCATGTTTCTCATCTGGTTGAGTTGCGGCACCAACTCCTCTCCTCAACATCTTGCACAGAACCACAATCAAAACCACAAGGTTTATGGCTAAAATAGTGAGAGCTGGAATCAAAAATGCCAACAAGGCCTTTGACTCATTCCAGTTCAGCCAGCATGCATTTCTATTGGAAATATAATTTTGAGGTCCAGCTGTTGATGCAACAGTAATGACCGCTATGAGCAAAGGTGCACCATAACCGACTATGAAGGCAATGGCCATCATTTTGGCCCTTGACATCTGAGACAAGACCATGACTGTACGATAAAAGAGTAACAATGCTGACAGTAACATCCAGAAGAAAAGAGCCAGGTAAAAAAAGTGCATGAAGAAAACCGCCGGACTGCAGCGATCCACTGAGGGTGGCTGCTCACTATCTGCGACTGCAGCGCCAATGATAAAACAGACATTTGCTATAAGCAAGGACACGGCAATGTTGACTATGGAGACATGTCGCATGTAGGATGTGTCATTTCTTGTCATTGACTTCCACACAATGATCTCAATAATGAGGCACAAAATCAAGCTGGCCATCGAAACAGATACACCAATGTAAGTTATAATGGCTAAGGCTATGTGCTTAATGGAAAATGGTGACATTAGGATTGAAAAAGAGGTTGTATGGTTGCATTCACATGTCTTGCCAGTTTCGTTCCCTTTACTTATATAAGGCTTTACTTCACATCCAGTGGAATCCCATGCATCAAGATTAAAGTTCCAAAAGACACACTGAGGATTTCCCAAAGACGAATTAGTAATGTCAAACGCAAAAGATATGTTGTTAATTGTTTTGTTGTCAACCTTTACTACAACCACATCTCCATTGATGTGCACATTGCTTCTGCCTTTATTACTAGTATCTCGTGTAGGTAGGACATTATCAAGAGTTGTGAAGACTATGATGGTTATAGGGGTGAATACAGGAATCTCTGGTATCTGAATCTCAGTAGTTGAGTTTGGCAGGCTTGATATTCCTCTATAAAAGGTGCTGTTTGTTACAGTTCTATTCAACTCAATAGATGTTTCAATAATCCTAAAATTGGCATTTGTGAGACGACTACTTATATTCTCAATAGCGCTCAGAAGTGCTGTGCTGGTGTTATCTGTCCTGCTGTCATTGTTCAGATTTTTCCATGTATCAATGGCAGATGTTGAAACGAGGATATCCACTGTTTTAAGGAAATCCTGGAAATTAAACAAAGAAAATTCTTTAGTACAAACTGTTTTTAATTAAACGGGATAACAAAAGAGAATGTACAAATATATTATAGTGATAAAGTTTTGATTAGCCACAATATGCCTGATGTCTTTTGTGCATACATACTGTAATGTACATACCTCCATCACAGGCTGATTGATGATAATTTTTTGTGAGACATTAGCAACTCTTAAAAGTATTTCAACAATGGTTTTGACAGTCTCAGAAGACTGTGTTATCTCTTTTGTATTGTTCTTTGTAGCAATACTAAGCTCAGCCACAACTAGTGGTATGTCCTGTGGAACCAAGTTCTAAATGACAAAATAAAGAAGAAATGTAAATATCAGAAATATTTTAAAGTGAAATTATTTTATTTTATTTTTTACCAAATCATAGATGAAGATTACCTCAACTTTCTTTTCAATGTTTTTGATAACTTTAAGTATACAGTCCCTGCTTATTTCCCTCCATACCTGTGATATACATTGATAAGTTATCTTTCCTGCCTTGCCTTTTTCACAGGTTCCTGTCAAAATGGCACTGTCTTTTCCATCTCCAAGCGTTATATTTTTACAGGGAAATTCTAGAGTAAACATTTGATTGAATTTCAGAAAATCGTAAAAAAAACAACTATTTCTTTCAGACAACTGAACCAGGTAAAAGAACATTCTGCTGCATCTAAGGATGAAAAACTGCAGGTTTACCTTCATCGACTTTCTGAATTTCGACTGTTCTATGGCCATAAGAGAAGTCTTGCAGTGCCAAGATCTTGAGTCGGCATGTAAAGGATTCATTACTATTACAATTTGTATGCCCGATTTTATGTTTTAGTGTGATGCATCCATTGTCTGATTCCATAAAAAGGTAAATAGAATCATTAGAATAAATAAATAAAACATGGTGAATTCAACACGACTTGAATCAATGTTAGTTACTGAAAATTGTACTCAGTAGCTTCTGTAAAAATATTTTAAAGTGACAACCTGGAGGTGTCCATTGATCAGCAGTAGTAGTCGTGGTCCACTCAACATCATATTTTGTTGCACAACATGTCAGTTCTATGGTCCGTTCCATACACTTGAACGTTCTTATAACTTCACCCACTATGATATCCGGAAGTGGTTCAATAACTATATCTTGCCACTGAATGTAAGATATGTTCCTGTCTATGACACATGCGTATCTACCTGCAAGGTAAAAAATAAATAAATAAATAAATAATACATATACAGTATATATAAAACACATATCTAGGGTAGAGTGGGGGAAAGAAAAAAAACAAACTAAAGAATGCTAAATATCAGCAAATGTACTGATCAACTATTACTTTTTGTCACCACGATGTGACATTGACAGGATTCAAGAGTCTATGATACTTTTTTGTGTTTCATTTATAGTTTGATATCCCAAATCCCTTGTCACTTTCACTGTATGGAAAAGAGAGACCAACATTTCTTATTGCTGTGCGCCATTGGAAGAAAAACACATTTTAATTTCTGACTGAACAAACTATTCAGATTCTAGGTTGATCATAAGCCAGAGCAAGCAAGTACTGTAAGTTTCAATCTTTGACTAAAATTTAAGTAGACCTAATAAACAAAGGTAGACCGTTCCATAGCTCCAGACAAATACCACCTAAGCACAATTGCCACATAGCTTAAATCTTTAGATGGGTGATAGGGTTTTTTCTTCTCTAACTCTAAAACTGTGGAACTCCCTTCCTATTGAAATAAGGCAAGCAAAATCTCTTGGAATTTTTTACTCATTTTTTTAGGGTAGCTTTTACTTGAATTTTTATATTCATTTTATATTCTTTTTATTTTTAAGTGTTTTGTACGGAAGCGTATTGCATTCACTTGAGGAAAAAAAAAATCTACTCTGTTTTTCTGAATTAACGAGTTAATTATCTCAGAATTACGAGATAATTAAGTCATTAATTCAAAAAAACAGAGCAAAAACTTTTTTTTAATGAAAAATGATCTCGTAATTCTGAGATAATTAACTCGTTAATTCAGAAAAACAGAGTAGATTTTTTTTCCTCAAGTGAATGCAATACGCTTCCGTAGTTTTGAATGCATGTTTTCTTTCTATTTTGCTTAGTTTGTATTTTTATATGGTGTATTTTGATGTTTTATTTGCTTATGTAAAGCGCTTTGAGAAGTAACATTTAAAGGCGCTATAGAAAATAAAGATTATTATTATTATCTTGACCTAAAACAGTCATTGATAGGACAAAGATATGTGTGACTCACAGTGTTGGGAGTAACGCGTTACAAAAGTAATGCATTACAGTAACGGATTACTTTTTGCTGTAACGCAGTAGTGTACATGTTCAGTAACGTTACAACACACTTTTAGCCCAAAATTTAATTGATCAAAGAAAAAACAAACAAGAAAAAAAACAGCGAGACCGCGAGACATTAATGACATTATCAAAAATGCCCGCAAGTAGGTTCTATTTCTTGTTCGTGGTCAGTCAATGGCCGCGTGTGGTGTCCAAGTTTGTAAATAAAGACTAAACAACGACAGCTTCTGATATATTTGTTTAGCGATTTATTTCATTCATCTCCCTCTCGCTGGTGGAACTTTGTATTGTGTGACGTAGTCTAGTGAAGGCGTGTTTAGGGCGGGTTTTACAGGAGTGCCACGAGGCTACTGGCCCGACAGTGGAAACGTGGCATGATTTCGGCCTCTGTGCTCGAGGTCCGAGGCTATTAGCCTTGCCCGGCTCGCATTGGCCAGTGGAAAAGCAGCTAATGGGTGAAGATGGCATGTACATTCGCAAGATGCCTGGATAGCCCACAGTCATTATGCTACACCATATCGCCATCTACTGGATGTAAAATACTCTGCAGTACATTTTGTCTTTTTAGAATGTCAAGTTGTACTTCTAAAGTAATACCGGAGTAATGTAATGAATTACAATTCTGATACAGTAATATTGTAAGGTAAGGAATTACTTTTAAATAACAGTAACAAGTAATCTATAATTTATTACAGTTTGGAAATAACTTGCACAACACTGGTGACTCACCTCTGTTGTTCACATCGATCTTTTTCACAATGAGTGTGCTACTGTCAGGTGAAATACTGATATTGTATTTATCATTGCTTGATATAGGTTGCTCATTCACTGTCCATCTCATTGTACCCACAACAGAATCTGGGCGTTTACATGTCAGAGTCATATTTTGCCAAAAATACCATTTATCCGCAGTGGAAAGATTCTTTTGCTCTGAAAGTAAAATTCATAAACCTTATTTTATCTTTCTCATTTGTATTGCAGCTTTGTTGGTCCTTTTACAAGCGATAATCAAGCTTATGAAAATTTGAAAATTATAAAAAAAGTTTTTAAGATTAGATACTAAATACCCTTACCACTTTGGACAAAAGTATTTAAATCTACAGGGACTCTATCATTTATGAGAATGCTGGCGACCTCTTTGTTTGCTTCTGCAAATTGAGGGCTGTTGGGGCTGCTGGTTGTTGCATTAATTTGATAGTCTGCTAAAATGCTACCAGGCCTATGGAGCAACACAGAAACCACAACTATGACAAGACACTGTTTAAGAAATAAAAAACTAAATGGACCTTTGGAGTGAATGTTTAGATTGTAGACTTTACCTGAAATCAGTGACTCTTACTGAACCTTTTTTGTAGGCAGGCACAGTTTTGTAACTTTCTTCAATCTGCACAAAGAATAACCACATTAGAAAGTGTACCTTATTGAAAAAAAATTAAATACAAGTATGTAACGTCATTTGAAGACAACATTACTCTGTGGCAAGAACCAGAAATATATAGACTTAACCAAGGCATACACACACAAAAAAATCTTATTTGAGCTGATTTACTGGCATTAAAAAGGCTGTATCTTTATGACATTTAGACAGTTAATAGATCTAATGTAATTTATCATGACAATTATTCATCTATCATCAGGAAAAGCTGAAATATTTAAATACTTACTGCTAATCGAATTTTTCTGGAATAGTCACCGTACTTCGGAGTAGTGGAATTGTCGAGACTGATATCAAAATCTTCATTTATTTTCATTGACATTTGAATTGTAAACAAATCTAAACAACAAAAACCCTTTTAGTCACTATCAGCATGACAAAGTAATGGTGGTGAATCCAAAAAGCCTGGTATGGATCAAATCGAAAGATTCTTACATTAAATGGATAAAATCGAATTATTCTTAGCAACTCTGTTCACGTGTTTTTGTATTCACTGCCATTGTTTAGCCCTTTTGATGTTCATAAATACGGCAGATGAATGAAAAAGCCTTTTTAGACCTGTAATGGAGGCTTTGAGCCGTTGATAGCAGACAAATGCAGCTAATAACTAAGTTATATAAGAGAGAGAGAGAGAGAGGCCCCGTTTTACAGTAATGCATTTGCGTAACTTTTGCTAAGGTTACGCCTATCGTTTACACTACTCCAGCGTTTTTGCGGTTGAAAACGGAGACTTTTGAAAACACTGCAGACCCCGTTTTAGTTTGAAAACTCCAGGGTTGCGTTTCAGTGTAAACAGACCAAAACGGAGACTTTTGAAAATGATGGCGTGGCTGCCCACATCCACTCTGTGTATGCACGAGCAATTGTGACTCCCAACAGTGTTGCTGCAGATTGAGTTTGGACCACAGGTATCTGATATCTCAACACATTCATCCACATCTATGTTAAAAGGAAGTTACAGGAAAATGAACAGCTTGTTTCATTCATATGTGAAGGTCACCTCTTTCTTTGACATCTTTACAACAGAATGCTTTCAAAATGGAATCCAAAGTAAAAATCACATCAATAAACTCTAGCTCATTATTCATAGTTAAAGTACACACAACTCTAAATGTAAAATGTACCTCCACATGTGTTTTTGATGCTGACGGGGAGACTTGAGTTTGTTTCAGTGAATCCATCCAGACATGAGCAACTGTAACTTCCCTTTTCATTTGTGCAGTTGGAATTTGGACCACATACAGATGGACTGAACAGACATTCATTTATATCTGTAGGGAAGAACACAATATTTTTACAATAAATTATTTAAAAAATAGTTAATTAAAAAATTTCATGGAATTATATAAGAAGGCCCACACACAATGATAGTGAGTGAAAACATTTATAAATATCTAATATAAAATAAATGATAGTGAAAGATTAGAGTTGACAGAAGATTAAGACAATACAAACAATGACAGTTTGTTTGTTTGTGTTTAACTCCATGCCAGCTTCTGTGGCTATTTTCATGGTGAGAAAATTTATGGCTGAATTATATCATGTTTTCACAATTTATATATTTTTGCTAAAAAATATATTTTTGTTAAAAATCTCTTCAAAAGACTTAACTTAATAAAAAGGTCTTATCAAAAAGTTACAAGCACAATCTAATAAAACATGCTTCTTGGATAACTGGTTTTGGCAGAGAGAACATGGTGGAGGGAATTATCTTATTATTGAAATAAGAAATATTGTGACAGTAATACAGTAAGAGCTTCAGAGCTTCAGCTGTCAATCAACAGAATGTTGCAATGCAACAAAAATCACATCTGGAATAGATTGATTTCAGCATGACTGAACACTGTACTGACCAATAAGAAGCCAAGACTAGAACTACCCATGTAAAAAAAAAAAAAGAGTATACACAGGTGTGAAGTTCGCTCTGCTGGTTGTCTCTCCTTGTATCAGCCTCATTGTAAATTAAAAATCATCGGGGGAAGGGCTTTTTTCTTATAACGGGCCTAAGCTATGGAACGCATTGCCTGCGTTCATTAGGAATGCGGCTTCCTTGGATTGTTTCAAGAAACTTCTTAAGACGCATCTTTTTAGTAAAGCTTTTAATTTGTGATTATTTACTGTGATTTTATTTTGATATTATGTAGTTTTGGTTGATTTGTTATTTTGTTTGTACATGTTGTAGCGCTTTGAGTTTAAGAAAGGCGCATTACAAATAAAATGTATTATTATTATTATTATTCAGTATTATAGTGTGAGAATGACAACATATCCACGTGTTCTAGTCTAATAATAATAAAATTATAATCAAAAAACACTTTTTAAAGGTTTTTAAAGGAAATATTATTTACCAGAATTTATTTAGGTGAAAAATGTAAGTGCAGTATTTCTGAAAAAAAAAACTTTTTTTAATATAAAATCAATTAATTGGAGATGCTTTTTATTATAAAAATTAATGGAACAATTAAAATGGAATCCAGAAAATAATGGAAAACAGAATTTGGTACAGATAAAACTGTAAAACTCAATTAATTAGAAAGGTTTTTTGATTAATAAAATTAAAAAAACTGAATTTGGAAATAAAACGCATTTCATAGGGCCCTATAATTATAATATATATATATATATTTTTTTTTTTTTTTTTTTTTTGTGGTAATAAAACTGGCTTAAAATACATATATAATAGCAATGATGCAATAATAATTAGTTCAAATAAAGTATCAAAAGCAAAAAATCATATGTTTTTTTTATTGAACAAAACTGTTAAAATACATAATGTATAATAAACAATAGAGCTAATGTAGATTACGCATTACAACAAAGTCCTGCAGGGGGTGCCGACGGCCTGATGATTATTTTTACACATTACTGTTTAATATCGACCAAGCACCGTTTGATTCAAATGTCCACTTAATCTTTAATATTTGTCCATTTCTTTAGGACAGAAATGCTACAGCCGCTGAATATGTGGACATCAAACCGTCTAAACTCAGAGTGATGGTTTGAGCTTTTATTTTGAAATCGCGATGTATTCTCCTGTGTTTGTGTAGATTTACAAATGATTTACCTTACAAATCTGATGAAATGGCGCACGTTGCGTTCCCAGATGAACGCTATAATAAACACAAACTCACAACAGCATGCAGAGATGAGTTTGAGACGCTCCACATGTAAATGATAACGGTTTCTGTGGAGCTACTGTGAACGGAGCCGCTGTGAGATGAACGTGCTTAACCTACACGCATGTAAATAATTAAAGCGCATATACTGTGTGAACTGCATGGCATATAATTATTTAATTAAATCATAGCTTTTGTTAATTCACAATTATGCTTAATTATGATTTTTTTTTAAATGGGTTTAATATATCATGCAGCCTTGGAAAATAGTCTAAAAATGTGTTTTATAGATTCTCGTCCTTGAAATGCGCCACTTCCGGTATTTTGCCGGTTAGTCGACGCAAGCAAAATTAAGTCAACGATTTTTAAAAATCGACTAGTCTACTAAAATCGACGAATCGCGACAGCTCTAGTCATGGTACAACAGTTACCCATTCTCTCAAGAAAGAAACTCGTAATCTTGAGCGCAAATGGAGAAAAACTGGAAAAAATACACTTGGAAGTTTTTAGAATTGCGTGGAAAAACAGTATGTCCAGCTATAGAAAGGCTCTAAAAGCTGCCAGGGAGCTTGTCCGCAAACTCATAGATAATAACCAAAACAATCCAAGGTTCTTATTTATCACAGTGGCTAGATTAACTAATAAACAGACGCCACCCGATCTAAATATTCCCTCACAGTTTAGTAATGACTTTATGAATTTCTTTACTGATAAAATAGATAACATCAGAAATACAATATCAAATGTAGATTCTACTGCGTCTAGTATTTCAGCTTCATTCATCGCACCCAAAGAAAAACTGCAGTGCTTCACAACTATAGGACAGGAAGAGCTAAATAAACTTATCAGTGCATCTAAACCAACAACGTGTTTATTAGATCCTGTACCCACTAAACTACTGAAAGAGTTGTTACCTGTAGCAGAAGAACCGCTTCTCAATATTATTAACTCATCGTTATCTTTAAAACCGGTTATTAAGCCTCTTATTAAGAAACCACAACTAGATTCTAATGAACTGGCAAATTACAGACCCATTTCAAAATTTCCGTTTATGTCTAAAATTTTAGAAAAAGTTGTGTCTGCTCAGTTGTGCTCCTACTTGCAAAAAAATGATCTCTATGAAGAATTTCAGTCAGGTTTCAGGCTTCACCATAGCACAGAAACTGCACTTGTTAAAATTACAAATGACTTGCTTCTTGCTTCAGACCAAGGCTGCATCTCATTGCTAGTATTACTTGATCTGCTGCGTTCGACACTATAGACCATGACACACTCATAGATCGATTACAAAACTATACTGGTATTCAAGGGCAGGCTTTAAGATGGTTTAGATCCTACCTGTCCGATCGCTACCACTTTTGTTTTGCTATTTTCAATATACTATGTTGCCCCTTGGTAATATTATTAGAAAATACTGGATTAGTTTTTATTGTTATGCTGATGATACTCAAATATCTCAACCAGACCAGATGAAACTTCTAAACTAAGATAATAGGTTGTGTAAAAAATATAAAAGATTGGATGACCAATAATTTCTTCCTATTAAATTCAAATAAGACAGAGATATTACTTATTGCACCAAAAAACAGTACACAGAATCTCTTTTACAATTTGCAACTAGACGGATGTACTGTTACGTCCTCTAAAGTCAAAAATCTGGGTGTTATATTCGACAGCAACTTGTCCTTTGAAAATCATATTTCCCATGTTACAAAAACAGCATTCTTCCATCTTAGAAACATGCTACCTGTTTCTGATGCAGAAAAGCTAGTTCGTGCATTCATGACCAAGACTGGACTATTGTAATGCACTGCTAGGTGGTTGTCCTGAATCTTCAATAAACAAGCTATGTTTATTATTAGGGTCTGAGATATAAGCTATGTTGGTGACCCATACTTGGAATTTGTGCTCTGCATTTACCCATCCAAAGTGCACACACACCCGGAGCAGTGCCATTTTATGCTGTGGCGCCTGGGGAGCAGCTGAGGGTTCGGTGCCTTGCTCAAGGGCACCTCAGTCGTGGTATTGAGGGTGGAGAGAGCACTCCCCCCACCTACAACTCCTGCCGGACCTGAGACTCAAACTCGCAACCTTTGGATTACGAGTCTGACTCTCTAACCATTAGGCCATTAATTAATCATAATTAATTGTAATTATTTATATACAGTTCCCTTTTGAGCTATATAAATTGCTACACGGGGTAGTAGCAACCGCTCACGCCGCAAGCTTTTCTTGCAGGAACTCCAGCACTGGAGGACGTATTCAATGTGTTATATAATTGTGTATACTGTATGTGTTGGATGAGGTGTTCTGTTTGCTTTTTCCCCTTTCTCTATTATTATTTTTTTTTTCTCTCTCTCTCTCTCTCTCTCTCGCTCTCATCGTCACAAGACAGATGCTTCAATCAGTTGAGTTCAATCTGGAGATGCCTGGGGTGATTGGATAACGACGGGAAGGAGTGGAAATATAAGAAATGGTGGACCTGTGGAGGGGAGAGAGACTTTCTTCCACCAGGGCAATCCTTCCTCCTACTTGCTTTTGATTTATTTCTGAGTAAGGGAATTTAGAGATTTGGTTGTGCTCTTTAACGGAAAGGGACTTGTAGACGTTTGATACTGTTTGATTATTTGTTTATGTCTTATGTTAACTATGTTTTTTAGTATTCTTATGATTTTCCTTATGTAAGGGAATGTAGGGGGAGGGTGCCATTTTTGTTTGTACTTTTTTTTCTCCTAGTTATGGGCAGACAGGGAGAGAGGGAAGTGTAATGTATTTTATTTTTGGATTATCTTTCCTAGGTAATTTATAAATGTTCTTGGGTTAGTTATTTTAGTTTAGTTTGTTATTTTGGCCTAGCTCTCCCCTGAAATGTTGTTGCCTAAACATTTATTAATATGTTAATATTTGTTCTTTTGAGATTGACTGTTTCTGTTGACCTCTGGGTTTATCTCCCTTTATATTTTCAAATTAAAAGAAATTAATTTGAAATTGGGGTTTGTGTTGGTTCTGGGGCGGGAGGTTGGATTGCCCAGGTTCTCTCCCCAAGGTGTTTTTTTTTTTACTTTTTCTTTTTTTTTACTGACCTTCCTAAACCTAGACGGGAGGCTATGTAACAAAATGAATAGCTAGAATGCATAAAAAGTTTTTCATTTTTAGTTGAAAACGTTGTTGTATAAATGCCCCCAAGGACACATTTCTTAATATTTAGGTTACTTTTTCAAAACTTTTCAGACAGTTTTCCTTATTAACTTTCAGCTTGGCACAGCAGTAATTTCACATCCAATGCACTACCAAAACTCTGTCAAATCAAGTCATTCTTCCATAACACTAGCAAAGTTTGTTACCCAACAAACACACTTTGTCATTCATGAAACAATGACCTTAAACACAAGAAACAGGTAGAATTATACAATGTTCTTTTGTAAAATCCATCATCATTTACTTACACTCGTGTCATTCCAAACCTGCATAACTTTCTTTGGATCATAAGACATATTTTTTGGTTTATTTATTTATTTATGTCCGTCCGTGCGATAGAAGTCTGTGATAACCAAGACGGTTTGGTTAACAACATTCTTCAAAATAATTAATTAATTATAATATAATTAATAATTAATTATATTAACAACAGCAATGTGTAAATATATTTATTTAAAAATAGCAGCCTACATTGTTCACTATTTGTCCGTTTCTAAGGTGTTAATACAAAAATAGTTTATGCTTAAATTATGATTAATCATTTTTATTTTAAAAAAATGTAAGTTTGTATAAGGCTGTTAAATATAATATAGATTTTCACTGTAAATATGCAAATTCATACTTTTTATATTTAAAAAAATTTAATAAAATTACCTGTTAAATTTACTTTTTTTTTTACTGTATATGCTAGGTTAACCAATTAATATGTATTATTTTAACAATATTTTTCTTTTAACACTACAAACACTTTTACATGTTTTGAATGCATTTACTGTTGGCTTGTTTGGTCATCATTCTTACCACTCTCCAGCACACACATCTCTCCATCACCGGGAATACCACTGATACATCCACACGAGCCAAAACTGATATCGCCACAGGCCTCATATGTCTGGCAGTTGTTGTATGACCATGCATAACCATCTTCACATACGCACTGGTAGTCGGTCACATTTGGTTGGCACACTGACATAAATATAACACAACTGGTTAACAATAGAATGTTTACACAACATTGATGAAGAAACTAAGCAGAAATAATGATGGCTGAAAACTGGCTTTTGAATACCAGTTTAACAGGCTCACCTGTTGTAATGTTTGCAGAAGTAATTTCAGTACTGTTGTCCATTTGAAAAGGAAACATGATAAAGGCCAATGATGTTTTGATCTGTTCAATCACCACAGCTTGGGATACATTAATTTCCACAACTGCAAAGTATTCCAATAGGTCTATACATACAGGAAAATTAATGTGACTTTGATAATTATGCAGGCAGATAGTAAAGTACAAAGCAAAACCCTTGATAGACAAAATCCCTCCCCCCAAAATGTCAAAGTATATTAAGTTAATGTATCTTTTTTTATTATTATAATAACACTTTTATTAAAATTGCATGTATAGAGGACAAACTGTGACACAAAGTACCTGTGCTTCTTGGTCTTCTATGATGCAGTTCCCCATCTATGTAGCTAAACTGGAATAACACAAATATAAAAATTTTTACATATAAAATTTGATCACATTAGTTAACTATGCGAACACAGCTTCATACTATCACTTTTATGTTTTATTGCTATAATCATAATGTTAAATATTTTAAATTTGCTTTTATTGGGTACAAAACATTTAATTCATAATGTAGATGAATATATTATTGACAGTTCTGAAAATGACAGAAATCTTCTGTTTTTCATATTGTGTGAATTGCATTCATTCCTGTATTTGTTCCTACTGTAGTTCTATACCTCTAACTCGATACTTGACTCTGGGAAAACAGAATGCGCATTCGCATATGCATTCCGCATTCCACATTCACGGGTCAGCAGGACAGCCATGATGATTAATATGAAGTACTTTAATATTTGTCCTGTATCTTAGGAATTGAGAAATGAAACATCAGGAAAAAAACACTAGTAGTAGGAAATCAATACATTCATTAACGTAGTAATTGCAGAAAAGAAAATACATATGTGTACAGTGCTGCACAACTTCTTCTACAATGCAAATATCTAAACTTACAGCCAACAACCGGGAAAACATTTTTGTGTGCGACTAATGGTGCCAAAAATTAGGATTGGCTGTCTTTGTCCATGGCATGAAATGCTTCAATGTGGACATCTCCACGTTTGCGTTTTCTTGGCAGGCTACTTTAGGTAAAAACTATAATTAACATTAAAATAACCCTAATTAATACCAATGTATCTACCCTGCTGCCATAGCTGTTAGACATTATATAAAAGTAGTATGTTGGCATTCTTATTAAAACGTCAACACATTCTGTCCCAAGTGACATCTGTATATTGTGTGTTTATATTTACACACATTTTGTTTTAGTCATTTTTACCATATTTTGCTATATGCTAGATTTAGTTATTTTCACTTGTTTGCACATTTGAATGATCGTATTTTAGTATGTTTAAGTTATTTGAAGATTAATACATAAGCATCTGCACTAGAGCAGGATGGAATAAATAAATACGGAGTGTCTATTTACACTAAGTGCAAATAGCCCATCTTGTTGGCAAAGGCTATTTACACTAATTCCGCCCACTAACGTGTGATTGGGTTAGTCAACAATAAAAAAAGAAGTTAGTTCAACATCACTTTCAGTGGCGTAGATGGTAAGGTGCATGCTTTTTGACGCGATCGACCCGAGTTCGAGCCCAACTTTTGCCAAACATTTTTTTTTTTTTTCAAATCTCATATCGCATCAGAAAGGCATTTATTTTCAATAAACATTAAGGAAATAATCAAAAAGTTCAAAATAAAGTATCGGGTAGGGTTAGGGTAGGTGTAGGGAGGGCTTTATTGTCCCAATAAGGTGGCATCCATTTAATAATTTGAATTAAAATTATAATTTACACTCAGTACGTTATTATTGCGTACTGTTTTATAATGTACTACAATACTGAGGTGCAGATAATTGCCACTATTTGCAATAAGTAGTATAAATAGCAGAAAATCTTGCTATTTTAACATAGTGTAAATAGAATCTATAGCTATTTGCCCTTAGTGTAAATAGCATATCGTTAAAAAATACTGCTATTTTCACCAAGTGTAAATAGCATCTATCGCTATTTACACTTAGTCCAAATAGCCGCTGCCAATTAAATATGGTACACTAATCAGTAGTTTTTAGGAGTACTGATATTTTTACTTTACTAACACTAGTATTCTGAAATACTATATAGCATTTAAAGGGATAGCATTAAAAGAGATAGCATTTAAAGAAAGATACAGTAAACCAAAAGTATGTTTATTTTGTTTTATTGTACCTTGACCGGCCATGTTTCTCACTGATGTCCGTCAAATTCTCTTCAATCTATTTCTTAAGAATGAAAGGCAATTGTATGACTCATCCAGATACCTTAAATCTGTAAAATAGGAACTTCATATAGAATCAGGGAGCAATGATATGACTAAATTTATAAATGTATAAAAAAAAAACAATAAATAAAAAAATAAGAAAATTATTATTATTATTTTTTTGAAAGGCACATTTCAAAGTCAAGGTAAGAATGTATTTCTATGCACATACTTCAAAAACGCAGTTTATAGCAGTTACACATTTAAAAGAATAAACACTCTTACCTTGCCTCTGGAAACAACCATGAAGAGATGCTGAGCTTTAGGGTCTGAGATTTAGTTTCTTTGTCAAATGATCCACCTCTAACATTTTATTGGAATGAATGTGTCTTTATGCAGGTCACCAATTGTGTGTGTGGATCACCTGCTAGACAAGTTTGATTCTCTCTATTATGTTCTCTTGTGTGAACAGGCAAGGGGGCTGCATTTTAACAGAAACACTGTGGGTTACATTATCAAATCATATATATATATATATATATATATATATATAAATTGCTAAAAATGTAGCTTTTAATGTCTAAAGTCATCTTGCTGTTATACATTTGTATATAAAAAATGTTCTACTGGGCAGAGTACAATAACATGTAATTATTATTATCATTGCATAACCGTATGTACACACCTTACAGCTTTTGTTCAAGATCGGAATGGGAGTGTTTAAGATTTGTTACCCATGATTCATCAGATTACTGTAAACTCAGTGAACACTATTTATATCTAACACACACACACACACACACACACACACAATATAATTTTATACATCAAATTAAAGGGTTGTCTTCTGTTATACTGCCAACCTGTTTAAAGGTTCACTCTCTGAATGCAAAAAGTATAACAAATTACATATGGCATTAATAAATTGCTATCAACAAACCATGAATAACAATAAAGCTTGTATGAGCAGCAATATTACACGTTAAATATTAATGTAATTAATGTACGTCTATATTATATAATAAAGTTTTGTTCCATCATTAACTGGACCATTGATAGAAATTTCAAAGTGCTCTCTGTTATTTTAACAGATGAAGAGCAGACCACAAGAGCATAGCATTTATTGTCTTTTTCAGTGAAATATCAAGAGAATAGAAAATCATCTGGAGGAATCAAATACAGCTGAAAGGAGCTTGACACAAATATTCTTGTCACACCACATTAAAATACCAGACACTAAAAATAAATCATTGACGGAAAGCATACAGCTCATTCAGTCAAACTGACGGCTCAGGATTATTTGTAGCACAACCTTATTATTTGAAATGAATAGTTTCAGTTTTCAATATAGTTATATATTTATAACAGCTGTTATAAATTCACTGTAAACCTCGGCTTCACGGGGCTTATTGTTTTTATAAAATACTTATTCCATATATGTAGAAAGGTTTAACAAAATAAAACCAAGCAAAAAAAAATTAATGATATTAATAAAAACATTATTCTTCTGCCAAACAATGTAGTAGGGATGTAACGATTACCGGTTTGACGATAAATCATGATAAAATTCCCCACGGTTAGTATTACCGTTTCATATTTTATTTATCATTAAAACCGTATTCGATTACCGTGATTTGAACAACTCGTGATAAATAAATACTGTCCGGCATAAAGCACAGTTTTCAGTAACAGTCTCACGTGCGCACAGCAGCACAGTAGTTTCGTTCTGAGTGAAAACAGGGCGGAAAAGCTGGGAGGTTTTAAAAGAGTGCTAAGGGAATTATACAACTGAATATATCAATGAATTAATTATATGAATGTACCTCTGAAGGTTCTGACTGTCTTCAGAAACGATTTGATGGCATTTTGTTTTCATCTTCGCTCCATGTAATACCTAAAGGAAGTGTTCGCGGAGTTCACGGGAATCAGCTGTAATTCAGCTTTTCCGTATAAAGCGCCACCTGCTGTCAGTGACTGGATTTACAGACATTTATGTACATTCAGTCTGTGTGCAGTTTCTGTCTGGCCAAAAAACGGACCAAATTTGCATGCCCTGCTGTAAATTTTAACCGGTTGATGAAAAACAAGCTTATGTGGATTCTACACATTTAAACAATTCAGATAAGCTATATAGAATTATTTATGGAGCAGATAAAATACATATAATCATTTATTAATCAATTATCATTTTAACTTAACCCTTTTCTTTAAAGGCTGAAATGTGAGGTCTACCTTTATGTTAAACTTTTTCAAAGCTTTATTTGAACATTTACATTATTTATTTGAATATGCTATTAAACTGTTGTCAGTCAAATTGTCATTTAAAATACAGACTTCATTGGTAATGTTATTGTTTTAGTGATTATGCAAACAAAAAGTCATTTTATTTGCTGTTTGTTGATTTGTAAGTATGAAACTTGGTGAAGTGATTTATGTGTGGTACTTTTTGAACATCTCCAGCACATTTTAACAATACCGTGATAATACTGATAACCGTGATAATTTTGGTCACTATAATCGTGATTAGAAATTTTCATACCGTTACATCCCTACAATGTAGTTCCTCAGAAGCGGTTGCAGTTGCAACAAAGTGGTTGCCGAGCAACACACAGATGTAGACAAAGGTGTATGTTTATAGAGTAGCTCAACCAATCAGAGTCTAGGACCGGAACTATCCCTTTTATAATTGAATTTTGAAGATCCTAAAATCAACTTAAATACCTAAATGATAAAATACGTAGGCCTGCACTGACTGGCATGACAATAGCACATCAAACACTGTACAAAACAGTAACAATATGCAAGAACTCACAATGACAATGAAAAATGCCCAAGGAAAGTATGTGTCCATCCCAAATAAGCAAGGTTTGCCAAAAAGAAAAAAAAGAAAAGGGTAAGTGTACGTTAATTTGGCAGTTTGTTTTGTAATCAGATATTCAGAATTATTAATAGGTGACCAGATTTCTGAAAAAGAAACATTTCCTAGTTGAGAGCTCAAAATACCAATTCAATTTATTGTGTTATCCTTTCTATGTTATTGTGTATTTTATTCTAGCCGTAATGAAATTGAAATTTTCCTTGAAAATGATTAAAAGTGTAGTATGCAGTTTCAGTGCAACTAATGTCCATGTCACAATACCATAAAGATGATAGTATACCAGCTGAAGTATCACAATATCATGCAGTGTTGTGTTAATTCATAATTCAAATCTACAAAATGAACCAAATTTTCATATATATAAATGAAAACAGATTTCCTCTGAATACATTATTGGTGAGAATGAATAACTGGCTATTGTTAACAGTCGAATAAAATAAAATCCATCTTACCACAGAAGATACATGAAGTTACATTTAGATGTGATATTACCCTTCAGGGTTGCTGCAGGATTTGTAAGCTCAAATTTAAGACTGTTTAAGACCTGCACAAATAAAATTAATACCATATGAACGGGGTAGGGCAATGTCTATGGTAAACTATTAAACTGTAAAATTACTGTAAAAAGCATGATTTACAGTTCAGAGACAAGTTTGCACAAAAACAAAAAGTTTTGTAAAATGATACACTTCACATTTCAGCCTGTGAACCATTTTTAAGAAAATGGATGAGTCAAAAGTATTAATTATTATATTAATTTAAACAACATATTATCAATACATTATTAAATTAATTAAATAACATACAAATTTAGATTTTTATAATGAATTATCTTCTTATCGATCCACCAGTTCACATTTAAAACTCTGCGTCTTTGCAGGGTAAAAACATGGGTCGATTTTTGCATTGGTCTGAACAAAAACAACCCAATGTTCCTGCAATACCAGAGGTTGCAGTTCTAGGACCGCATTACTAGGACCCTATTTTTTGTGACAGTGCCATCTAGCCAATTCTATTCCAACAGAGGAGACCTGATTCAAACATCAAATAAACAGATGCAAAGACTAGATGGAAACAGATGGAAACTATTAATTAAAAAAAAAAAACATTAAAAACTTACTTTTAATGTAAGAGCTAGCGTGAACTTGAGTGTTCGAGAGGGTGTCAGAAATTTCCATTTAGCCTATTTAGCTGTGCAAAACAGTTAATTGTGCTGCTGGATGCTGTAAATTAGTATTTGTATTCAAATTATTTTACATTTATTAAAGTACTAATAATCTCAATTTGTACCGCAATTGTTTTACCATTTACTGCACTTTAAGTGGGTCACACATCAGACGAGAAGCGCTGAGGCTAAAGAACTGAAGTCTCGCACACAAGTCTTTCTTTCCAAGAAAACTGAATATAAAACCAGAATATATATAGAACATATTGAAATAAATTAAGTTAAATATTTCAAGCGGGATACCAACGGGTGTGTTTAGGGTTAGGAGTTGGTTAGGACAATAATTAAGTACAATTAAACAACTACATAATTCCTTAAAAATAATAATATACAGAATTTAATAGCAAGTGTAAGGTATGAGCCAATACATACATACAAAAAATAAACAAATAAAATAAAATAATAATAATAATAATTAAAAAAAAAACTATAGGGTCCTAGAAATGTGGTCCTGAAACTGCAGCCTCTGGTATTGCAGGAATACCCTACTCACAATAAGGTAATAATAATTCTCTGTCAGCAGGAGGCGGTAACGGCCCGGTAACGGCAGGACATAAAACAATGCAGCACCGGACTTTGAAACGCACAGGGCTTATGCTCAGGGAAGTGCACAGACATTTTGAGGGGCAGGGGCTCAAGTGGAAAAAAGGGCACTTCTCATATTAATTTAATTATTTTCTAAACAAAACGCTAAATATATTAGGGGTGTGCGATATTGACCAAAAATATATCAATATTTTCTGGGATTTTATCGATAACGATAATTAAACGATATTTTGCTGAGTGTGTTATCGCTGATATCTTAAGGACTACCGTGGACAGCTGACTCCTAAAGTTTTTGATATTCTGCATATTCTGTGGTGATCAGTTCACATCAGTGGTAGAAATTAATCTTTTCCAATAAGTTTAAATTGATTTTTTACCTTTTATGGGCATTTTTACATTTATAAAGCCCTGCATGAGTGTGCATCAAATTTTCAGTCAAATTCTTAAATTGAATCAGTCAATTAGAATAAGTCATTTAAGCTGTTACCAAGCAAATGAAACCAGTATTGACAAAATTAATCTTTGCAATGCAGATAAAACACAGAAGCTGCATTAGAAGTGGCATTTAGATGCGTTTACACACTGTTTAATTCAGGACATGAATGCATTTAACCTGCAGTTACAAATGCATTAATACGGTTTTGATATTTTAAACATAAAACATTGAATATTGATAAAAAAAATTAATAGTTATTTTAAATGTGAAATTAAAACTGCCAGCAGGTGGCAGCAAGTCACTGTTAATAAGTGAGTCATTGCAACTGACTCACTTATGCACTTTGTCTTAAACATAAGTGTGTTAATATTAAATTCTTGTTTATTTAACGGCTTTATAAAATCAATATCACATTTGTAATCGTGTTGCTTTTTGGTGGGGGAAAACAACAACAAAAAACGTCAGTCTTTGCGTGATACTGATTAACTATATGAAATGTATATAAATATATACATTTCTGCCCCCATTTCTTGAATTTTGTGATCATTCTTAATCTAAATGCATTTTAATAAACTGAATCATGCAGTGAAAGAACGCGCAATGTTCTATGGTAGCTGATGTTAGCAAGACAAATTAACTATATTTGCCTTTTGTCTTTTGGATAATTAGCTGTAAATTCGAGGCACAGGTAGCTTAGTAGCTAGTCTTTTGTTTATCACCACTCACCTCCACACCAAGATAAACACAACTGGAGAGGGAGGGAGGGCTTCACTTCTGCGGTTCTCTGCCTGTCTGATGTGCATGTGCCGATCAATGTGTGCTACACTGCTGTGCTGCGCGCGCCTGCGCCGAGACGCGGAGGGGAGAAGGCATCGGAACTCGACAGAGTCTCAACATTTTCCGACCCGACCTGATATTTGGATTTTTTTTATTTGTTTGACAGGGAAAGCTGTGCGCAATCAGAAACACACACGCATACATATATACATAGGCCTATATTAATTTATAAAAAAATTAAAAATAAAAAAACTCCTCAGAAAAAAGGGCACTTTCTCTCGAGGAAGAAAAAGGGCAGGTGCTCCAGCCCACTTTTATGTCTATGTGTGCACGTGCCTGCTTATGCTTATTTAATGAAATCATAGCCTTTTGAAGTTTAATCATCATATTAAGCTGTATCGCAATTCTGGTCTGTACCCAAATTTAAGACCTCTTGAAATCATAATTAAGACTTTCTTGTACAATTTAAGACTTTTTATGACCTTAAATTTGATACAAGTAAATTTAGACTTTTTAAGGACCCACATGAATTCATTTATGCTGCATTTGCATAAATAAATTTAGGCCTATGAGATTAATGTTGTAATTATAGAACTCTGAAAATAGAAATATGAAATGTCAGAAAAATTAAACAATAGTCCTAGGGCCCTCTTTTAAATGAGAAACTAAAACCACCAGTAGGTGGCAGCACGTCTTAATGATTGAGTCACTGAATCATTTATCCAACCAATTTGTTTGAATTGGCTGATTCATTTAGTAATGAAGCAAGTGACTTTTTATGAATGACGCAATTAATCGTTAATTCACCTGATTTGTTGAAAAAAAATCACAGATTCATTCAGAAACAAAACAAAACACCTTTGTGTGCTGCTGGGGGAAACGCAACAGTTCTGCTCTATTTGGAAAATAATTCTAATAATAATTCCATACACCAATCACTGCATTCACAGAACGTTACACAATACATTATAAAGGCATATTGTAATATTATTTTTAAACTAATAATTCAGAACATGCCGTAACAGAAACACTTTAAGTGTTCATAACAGCATATGAGCCACTGGAGATGTCTGAAGATGTAACTGCTGAGGAAAGGTTGGCTTCGGATACGTTGTACACTTCTGAAAACAGATGGATGCATGTTACTCACTGAACTGTCTACTGTATTCACCTTCAATCATTTAGCAGTCACATTTATCCAAATGAGAAATACTGTGTAACAACATTAGAGATTCATCCAATTGAAAATATATTCATAAATATTAGCTTTCATATATGTCATCTACTTACGCCTCCGTCGCTTCCTTTGCAAGAAAGGCAGTCTAGATGTGGATGATGATCCTGCACTGGTGCTCTGTAGGGAGATATCAGTAAAAATACAGTTTTTTTACAGTCATTCTTGCACTAATAACAGAACCTACATGACATTTTTCAAAACTCTAGACACAAAACTCAAAACAGTCATTATTTCTAATACAGGCTGTCCAATGTTCAAAACTTTGCATATTGCGTTCATATCTTTGAAGAAGCCTTGCATTTGCAAAAGCATTGGTTCAAAATCCTAATTTATTATGAAATATCATAGGAACATTACTTTAGATCACCCACACACAAGATACTCATAGTTTCACTGTGTAGTTGTTAGTACAATGATTAAATATAGTTGTTCAAAACACATGATGCAGCTTTCATTAAAGTTCTACACATTCATTCATCATTGAGAAAAGTACAGACACTGGAATCATTATACAAAATTTGAAAATTATTGATGAAATGATCAACTTGCAACAGGTTTTTCAAAAAAAAAAAAAAAAAAAAAAAAACTTTAGATAAGAAAAAAATTAAAATAAAACTACAGTAGGCCTACAGTGAAATGTCAACTGGAGTGTCCCTCACTGCACTTCTATGTTTTTATCAACCCTGTCTTGTGGATTTCGCCACAGGTTCTCATCCACATCATAATGGATGTTTTCATTAGCGAAAGATCTTGGAAAAAAAATCTTCTGGGATGGCAAATACAGGCCTGACATTGGTCTCCTGTGATGTCATTGCACACATCATCTACGCCTGGAGAAGAGGGATTGTTTGTGAGGTCTATTGTGAACCTTCCACCTCCATGTGGAGAAAAACTCCTCAGTCGGATTACAGTAAGGAAAGGGGAGTATAGGGTAAATACAAGGTCAAGGTGATAAACTGTGGATGAGCCTGAAACTGTGATTGCTCTCAGTGCTGTTGCTAGGAATTCTGGGCCCATTGCACTGATTTGCCTATGGGGCCCCTCAAAATTGCATTCAGTGGGGGGTGGTCAGGCCCCCATAGAATATTGTTCTGGGCCCCTCTCATCCGTTGGGCTCGCAACCTCTCCTCCATCTCTTGGCCTGGTTAAAGCCTGCCTCATCCAAAAATATGAATGGTTTTCATGAATGGTTTTCAAGAGTAATGCAACAGTTACGCAGCATTTTGAGCAGTTGTAGCAATCGATAGTTAGATCATTGTAATGAAATAAATAGACACTCAGTTCAGATGTAATGTGTAATGTGTTCAATGAACAAAATATCTTTCGCTCATGTGTATTGTATCCAAGCATTTGGAAAAAGTGTTAAGTGTTTTGAAAAATGACATGAAGGTTCAGTTATTAGTGTAAAAATGATTGTAAAAAACTGTAAATCACAGAGTCAAAGTGAAAACATTTAAGCAGGAGGTAAAAGCTGAACATTAGTAAAAGAGCTCATAAGTATGAGAATGGCATTTACCTTAGTACGGCTTGAAAGTTTCTGTAGTAACCATTTTCCTGGTAGTGACTCACGAACCTGCAATCAAAAACTTCTAGTTAACATCTAGAAATTTCGTGAAAGGCTCTTAAATGCAGGCACGTGCACACATAGACAAAAGGGGGCTGGAGCACCTGCCCTTTTTCTTCCTCGAGAGAAAGTGCCCTTTTTTCTGGGGAGTTTTCTTCTTTTTTTTTATAAATGTATTTAGAGAACCACAGAAGTGAAGCCCTCCCTCCCACCCTCTCCAGTTGTGTTTATCTTGGTGTGGAGGTGAGTGGTGATAAACAAAAGACTAGCTACCTGTGCCTCGAATTTAAAAGTGAAAAAAAAGCGAGGTGACATACAGCCAAGTATGGTGACCCATACTCAGAATTCGTGCTCTGCATTTAACCCATCCAAAGTGCACACACACACAGCAGTGAACACACACCCAGAGCAGTGGGCAGCCATTTATGCTGCGGCACCCGGGGAGCAGTTGGGGGTTCGGTGCCTTGCTCAAGGGCACCTCAGTCATGGTATTGAGGGTGGAGAGAGCGCTGGACATTCACGCCCCCCACCTACAATCCCTGCCGGCCCGAGACTCAAACCCGCAACCTTTGGATTATGAGTCTGACTCTAACCATTAAGCCACAACTTCCCACAGCTAATTATCCAAAAGACAAAAGGCAAATATAGTTAATTTGTCTTGCTAACATCAGCTACCATAGACCAGTATGCGT
Organism: Barbus barbus; assembly: GCF_936440315.1. Taxonomy (NCBI): domain Eukaryota; kingdom Metazoa; phylum Chordata; class Actinopteri; order Cypriniformes; family Cyprinidae; genus Barbus; species Barbus barbus. The sequence goes on from NC_136742.1 coordinate 23,201,440, forward strand.
TCTTTCACTGCCTGATTCAGTTTATTAAAATGCATTTAGATTAAGAATGATCACAAAATTCTAGATATAGGGCAGAAATTTATATATTTATATGTTTTTTTTGTTTGTTTTTTCCCCCAACAAAAAGCAACGTGATTACAAATGTGATATTGATTTTATAAAGCAGCTAAATAAACAAGAATTTAATATTAACACAGTTATGTTTTAGACACAATATTGACTGTTTTTGCTCTATTTCGCCAACAAATATAATTTCAATTTGCGTCTCTGAGCAACAGCTGTTTTGTTCCTCAACCGTTTAAATGATTTGGTTCAGTTGCAATGACTCACTTATTAACAGTGACTTGCTGCCACCTACTGGCAGTTTTAATTTCACATTTAAATCTATTCATTTTTTTTTTAATCAGTATTCAATGTTTTATGTTTAAAATATCAAGCCTCGGACCTGATCTGAGACACGACCTGTTTGAGCATTTTGAACTTCTTTCTGCTGACTGAGCGGTTCAACTGATGCATTGATCACCACCTTGGGTGTGCATTATTTCTTCTAATAATTCAACGGCCCGTCGTCAATTATTCTTTACATTCAAGGCATTCTTCATGCCTTTTGTAACATTCCGCATACTCGGATCTAAAGTTTTTGATCTTATCCTCATATAAAGGCAGCTGGCAGTATCTCAAGTTATTGATTGTAATAAAAAATGGCTTTGGTACGAACTTTGATAGTCATATTATTGTAATGCTGTTGCAGTGCCTGTATTCCTGCTAGGATGATTGTACCTATGAGGAAGTTGTGGCCTAATGATAAGAGAGTCGGCCTTGTAACCCGAAGTGCGTGGGTTTGAGTCTCAGGTCCGACAGGGATTGTAGGCGGGTGGAGTGAATGTACAGCGCTCTCTCCACCCTCAATACCATGACTGAGGTGCCCTTGAGCAAGGCACCGAAACCCCCAACTGCTCCCCGGGCGCCGCAGCATAAATGGCTGCCCACTGCTCTGGGCATTTAAATAAGCAGGATAATCAGTCAAGTAACAGTCTTAATGAACCCCATCCAGTTGATATACTGTTGTCAAATTTATAATCGTTTATACATAACATTATGGTAGATCTCTAGGTTAAATTCAAGATTACAAACTTAAATGCCTTTACTTAAGCTCTGTACAATAGAAGTAAACTCATACCTTGCTGTCTAAAAGGGTTCCAAACACCAAAATAAAGAATCCCTAAAAGAAGGAAGTGTTAAAAATACGTGAAGGTATCAGTTGCAATATGGTTCAATTTTAAAACACAAATACAACAACAACAAAATGGGCATTTCTAATAAATGAATGTGCAGTATTAGTGGATTGCAGAAATTTGAATACATACACAAAATGTAATCTAACTATAAAATTTACATTATAAAATAGTACCTGCAGTGAATTGAGGAGTGCAAACACCACATGAACACCTAATTTCCGTGACACCATGGTTCCAATTCCAAATCCCCATGTTAGACCAAAGATAGGAGTCAAAATGGCCACACATCTGGCAATGACCACCAGGGCATGTTTCTCATCTGGTTGAGTTGCAGCACCAACTCCTCTCCTCAACATCTTGTATAGAACCACAATCAAAACCACAAGGTTTATGGCTACAATAGTGAGAGCTGGAATCACAAATGCCAACAGAGCCATAGAGTCAGACCAGTTCAGCCAGCATGCTTGTTTGGAAATATACTTTTGAGGTCCAGCTGTTAACGCAGCAGTGATGATCGCTATGAGCAAAGGTACACCATAACCGACTGTGAAGGCAATGATCATCATCTTAGCCCTTGACGTTTGAGACAAGATCATGACTGTACGATAAAAGAGTAACAATGCTGACAGTAACATCCAGAAAAAAAGAGCCAGGTAAAAGTAGTGCATGAAGAAAACTGGTGCACTGCAGTGAGCCTCTGTGGTTGGCTGCTCTTTGTCTGCGACTGCAGCTCCAATGATAAAACAGATGTTTGCGATCAGCAGGGACACCGAAATGTTGACTATTGAGACATGTCGCATGTAGGATGTGTCATTTCTTGTCACTGACTTCCATACGATAGTCTCAATAATGAGGCATATAATCAAGCTGGCCATCGAAATAGTTACGCCAATATAAGTTACATAGGCTAAAGCTTTGTGATCAATGGAAAATGGTGACATTAGGATTGAAAAAGAGGTTGTGTGGTTGCATTCACATGTAATCTTGCCAGTGCTGTTCTGCTTTACTTCACATCCAGTGGAATCCCATGTGTTGAGACTAAAGTTCCAAAAGACACACTGAGGATTTCCCAAAGACTGATCAGTAATGTCAAATGTAAAAGAAATGTTGTTAAGCGTTTCATTAATCTTAACAACAACCACATCTCCATTGATACGCACATCTGATTTCCTGCTGTCATTACTACCTTGAGAAGGTAGGACATTGTCAAGAGTTGTGAAGATTATGATGGTTATGATGGTCTCTTGAGGAACCTGTGGTATCACAATCTCTGTAGCTGAGTTTGGCAGTGCTGATGTTATACTGAATGAGTTTTTAATTGTAGTTCTATTCAGCTGAATGGATGTTTCATTAATCGCAAACTCATCTGTGAGACGGTCACTTATATTCTCAATAGCGCTCAGAAGTTTAATGCTGGTGTTTTCAGTGTTGTTGCCTTTGTTCAGTTTGTTCCATGTATCACTGACATTACCGGATACAATAATGTCCACTGTTTTTAGGAAATTCTGGAAATTTCATATAAAATACTGTATTAAATTATGAAATTTAGCCCATAAATGTGGGAATATTTAATATACAGTATAAGATATTTGAATAATTTAATAAGACAAAATATTATAAGATATTACTATAACCTAATATTAAAACACAACCTGCCATATTTTTTTATAAAGAATTCCTCAGAATATAATATAATATAATATAATATAATATAATATAATATAATATAATATAATATAATATAATATAATATAATATAATATAATATAATATAATATAATATAATGACCAGGTTTAATCCATATTAATCGAGAGAATGGCTATAACAATACAAAATTACAGTAAGTAAAATTAATTATCAATAGTTTATCTTCACTAAACATTAGTTTAATTTAATAAAACAAGCATAAAATGTCACATATAAAATTTTACAAGCTTAAATGTGAATATACATACCCCCATCACTGTTTCACTGATGGTAGTAGCTTGTGACAAGTCAGCAATTTTAAAGAGTATGCCAACAATTGCTTTGACAGTAGCAGCAGACTGGGTTATATTAATATTATTATCTGATGTGGCAAAACTGAGGTTAGCCATAAACCCTGGAATTCCCTCCACAGTCAAGGACTAAATTGCAAAGCACAAAACAAATATTATAAACCTTTAAAATGGCCAGATAATTGTAGGTAGATACATGATAAATATATTACCTCGAGTTTGTTTTTAAGGTTGTCGATAACTTCAAGTACACAGTTGTCCTCTACTGGTTTCCAATCACCTGATCCACATTTGTAAGTTATGGTGCCTTTCAAGCCTGTTCCACAGACTCCTGTCTTCACTTCATTTGTTTTTCCAATTCCAAGTTCTTCATTTTGACAGTCATAATCTGAAGTATTTTATTAAAAGTCAAAAGGAAAAAGATTCAACTCAATTCAGTTTCTGTCAGAATAGAACATCACATTACACTTTATGCATTTTGGCACTTGAAAGTACCCTTGCAAATTACTTGCACACTATGCAGAAGCATCATATTTAACTAGGGTCAAATGAGTAAATAATAGGACCAGAACAGTCAACACCAGATAATCAGTTGTGAAACGATCTAAAGAAAAGTCTGCTAGCTTGTAAAAACCATTCAATGCAACTCTACAACAGCCAAAAGCACTGCAAAGAATGAGAAACTGAAGGCTCACTTTCCGGGCTGGTCCTAACTGTTACGCTGTTATAGCTGTAAATGTAATTCTGTAGTTGTGGCAAATCCTTGAGACGACAGGTAAAGGTTTCTTCTGTACAATTTCCCTTCTGAGTAGTGTAGTTTAATGTGATACTGTCAGATCCTGAATGTGTAAAAAGAGAAATGGATTTACTTGGAAACATTAATAACATGGAGAAATTAATTAAAGGTTTAAATTAAATCAACTCAATAACCTTTATAAAAACCAGAAATTTTTATGTATAACCTGAAATTAGTACTTTTCCACCCACGACCCACTCAATATTGTAGCCAAAATCAACAGAACATTTCAGTTGGAAACTGCTGCCATCACATGGAAAAACACGGTATTTATCACCCACAATGATACTGGGACGTTGTTTAATAATGATGTTTTGCCACTGAATGTAGGGTATTGTAATCCTTTGTATAATGCATGAATATCGACCTGCGAATGTTGGAAAAAAATCACTACAGCATCATTAATGTATTAAGCAAATTTAGTAAACGGAGTATGTTTTGTTTACTGAACAAGGTTTCTAAACATGAAAGAACTTCATACCTTTTATAATGTTTTTATTTATTTGTCAATGAGGTGATGTTGATGACATTAACATACTATGAAAGCAGCTTCCTAATCTATGCAATAGTATAATTTCATATAATTATATGTTATAGTATATCAATATGCTAATGTTCATAAGACAAACTGTGGCACAGTTTTACAGCAGTCTGTTATTTAAAATAATCAGCAATCAGGCACTTTGCTATGTGATATCATAGACGAGGCAAAAATAAGTATTATTTCACTCACCACTGTCACTTTCACTAGCGTTTTTCACAGTGAGAGTTCTGTTGTCATTTGAAATTAAATATTTTGTGTTTTCTGCAAGATCTTTGTTATTAGAAGTCCATTTTATTTGTCCCTTTGTAAAGTCTGGCTGTGTACAGTTCAGGTCCACCTTTTGCAAAGGATATAACTGATCTGTTGTGAAGACCGTTTGATCTGTAAATAAAAACCATACAGCTCATATCACCAAACAGCAAACAAAACCCAAACAATAAACATATTAAATATGATGAAACTAGGAAATGTGAAGGGTTTTTGAGTAGGCACTGACTAAGCTTACCACTTTGAGCAAAGCCATCTTCAGCTACATCTATGCCTTGTCTTCTTAGAGAGTCAGAAACCTGTGTGTTTGCTGCTCCAAAATCAAGGCTGTTGGATGTTGCACTTATTGTGTAGTCTGCTAAAACACTACCAGACCTATGGAGCGAAACACAAACCACAACAATGTGAAGACTATATTGACAATGTATTTGTTTGATAAAGCAGTTAATAATTGGGAATGTTGGGTGGAAAAAAGTGAAAATGTAAATGGTAGATCATACCTGAATCTAAAGATGCTTGTAGAACCAATAATGTAGCCAGTTAGCTTATTAGAGTAACTTAGATTAATCTGTAAAAAATGCCCAATATTATTTTCAATAATTTTTTTTTTAAAGTAATTATGTGTATTAATACTTTACAGCGTCATGTGCATGTGAGGATATTATATTTTGGATAGTATATTTGGACTGTTTCTCACTGTCAACTGGATGTTAGGGAAAAACAAATAAAAAGCAATATAAAACTATTAGTTCCAGTCCATGATTGGTCAGTGATACACAGAACTGTGGAATGAAGCAGTCATTGTCAAGCTTTATCATGAATAAAACACAGCTGTTGATCAATCAATAATCAAGGACTGGAAATAACCATTTTATAAATAGCATTCAAACAAAATCTTGCACAATTGCACAAACTATACATTTCATTAAGAATGAAGGACAGAATACTCACTGTTGACTCAATTTGTCCAGATAAATCCGCGTAAGTCTTGCTATTAGGGTCGGTAAGACTTATGTCAAAAATCTGATTTATTGTCATTGACATTCCAATTACTGTAAATAAGTGCACATTTATGTGTAATGTATCAACAGTTTTAAGCAACAATCCTCAATCTCTAATCATAAAACAATGCAAATATTACCCAGTCAGAGGGGTTACACAAGGAGAACACTGGTGCCCCAAAGAAACATTAATTCATGATAACACAACAAATGAATAAAAACATATTTCCTGTTATTAGTTATTGACATGCATTGCATACCATTTTTGTACCCCTGCTAACACTAAGATGATTTAATTCCATATTCGTTTGTGGAACGTTTAGTTGTACAGTACCTGTTTAAGCTGTTGTTGAATTAGTAATATTAGCACACCAACAATATGAATATCATTTTATCCTGCATGAAACCATACTTCAGATTTTGTTTTACTGTGATTACCTGTTGGTGTTGGTATTGATGTTGTTGTTGGTGGTGGTACTATGGTATTGGAATTGAAGAAAATTGACAAGACATGGTTTAAAACTTCAGCATATCCTCTTGTGCTTATTACTCTTTTAATCTTTAAAGATGCTGACCAATCAGCATGAAGAACATTTAATGTTCTAAACAAAGAATCTTATTTTTCTCATTATTGAAGGTAGTTATACACAAATATGAATGTAGAATGTACCTCTACATGTGTTATTAATGCTGATAGGAAGACTCGGGTGTGTTGCAGTGAATCCATCCAGACATGAGCAATTGTAACTTCCCAGCTGATTTGTGCAGTTGGCATTTGGACCACATACAGATGAACTGAACAGACATTCATTTATATCTGGAAAGGGAATAACACATTTCAGAACAATATCTCTATATTTCTAATAATTTTCTAATTACAGAAAAAACTATAATTAGAAAAACATGTTTTGCATCTGAAAAACATAAAAATGTAAATAAATGAATCGCACCTATGCATGGGTTACTGCTATTAATATTTTCATTCATCTTTGTATCGTTATATCCTTCCCAACAAGAGCATGAATAGTTTCCGTTGTAATTGGAACAGTTAGCATTCGGCCCACACACCAACAACGAGTTGAGACATTCATTAACATCTAAAATTAAACATATGATAAAAACATGGCTGCTGACAAGATTAAAATGTCCAGTCACTGTCAGTAAAGCATCCATTGAGCATGCCAGCTTTTAATCATGGACAACAAACAGAAAGTGATTGTTCAGAATTTCAGAAAAAAAGAAAACAAATTCAAGGTTATTATTGCAGTTCAGAATATACGTATGTGAAGATAAAACCCACTTCTATATGCTCACCATTGCATGGATTACTGGTGCTGACTGGTTCACTGTTATTTGTTACTGTAAATCCACTCAAGCAGGAACAGCTGTAACTACTGTTTGAGTTGATGCAATGAGAGTTTGGACCACAGACCTCTGGTGTCTCAAGACATTCATTCACATCTTAATTACAGGAAGATCAAAGAGTTTGCATAAAAATGTGATAGGCAGGGTCACAAAACTGACATGACTGGTTTGAAAACTGAAAATATACTCTTGTACCTATAAATTCATTCAGTCTTCAAAGATGCTGATAAATCAGCATTAAGAACATTTAACGTTCTTCTCAAAATATTATTTTTATATACTATTATTAATGTAGTAACAAACACAAATCTGAATGTAGAATGTACCTGTACATGTGTTATTGATGCTGATTGGGAGACTTGAGTTTGTTGCAGTGAATCCATTCAAACATGAGCAACAGTAACTTCCCAACTGATTTGCGCAGGTGGAATTTGGACCACATACAGATGAACTGAACAGACATTCATCAATATCTGGAAAGGGAATAACACATTTCAGAAAAATAGCTCAATATTCCAAATATTCATACAACAGTGTTTAGTGAAGACTTGATTATATACAGTAAGACTATTCTAACAACTTCAGCTTCAACATAAAAAGGTGTAATACAAATTCAATAAATCACCTCTCTGGCAGAGTGGCCCCTCTGAAGGAAGAGCTTGAATACATCCACAAGTTCCTCCCACAATGTCATCACACACCTGATAGGCCCTGCAGGTGTCACTGGGCCAGAAATGAAGCTCCTCGCATTTGCACTCAAATTCTGTTTCATTTAACCCACACACTGTAATAGTAATTGTAAGGTAAGACAAAACTGTTTATATTATTGGTTAAACTTAATATTTGACATATTCCAGTATAAACCCAGACAGGTTTCACATGCCTGTTAACAGTATAAAATTCCATAGAATATTAAGCCTACTTTTTATCTTAAATCTTCCACACAAAAAAAAATTATTTACAAAGTAGAAAAATGCAACAATATTTTATATTTCAATTTCAAACTTTATTATTAGGATGTCATACAATTCTGTACTGACTTGTTAGCCAACAAAAAGTTACATCTTTCTGTCTAATATAAGTTCTTTCTTATCCAGCTTCTTTTGCCAGTTTGATAAATCAGCATTTCCTTCTTTTAATTCCAGCAATTTAGCAAAAGGATTGTGCTTCCCAGTCCCATAAATTGAACACTGAAGCCGTTTTTAAGTCAGAAGTCATGTTGAGTCGCAAGATGACACAATTTAGCTATTTCTAAATTGAGAACAACTACAAACTTAAATATGCAGTGTAATTAGGTTTAATATTTATTTTTTTCATTTACAGCTGACATGAATGAAACATTAGGTTCTTACCAGTAGTCATTTTGATATCTGTGATGTTTACGTTGTTGTTCAGAGGGAAAGGCAGACTGGTATTTGTGATGACATTCCGTAAGTAGTCCACCAGGAACAAGTCAGACAAACTTACTTCAATTTCAGTCTCATACTCATACCTAAACTCAGAAAGTGGCGCTGTAAACAGTAACAAACATTAAAGGTTTGAGCAGAACAGCAATTGTATTCTTATAATGTTAAAAACGTTGTGGTAACGCTTTAGATTACAACCTGCAACGTACTGCGGAAGTAAACAGAATTTACAGTGTGATATTTTGTAATTATATTGTACCTATTCAGTACCTCCGTGTAGGTATAAGGGGATAATATGTGAAGTTTGGGGAATAAAGGGGTAATAACCTGTAAAATTACAATTTATTTCTACTCTAAGTATTTTGAAACTAAGTGGTACCTATTCTAATATTACGTGGTATGTAGACTATACAGCAATCTTATATTTGCAAGCGATTTAGCAAAAACATACACTGTGTAGGCCTACTTTTTAAACACGATAGGTTACTGTTTCAATCCTAATGCTCGGTTGAGACTGTTGCGTTGGGAAGCTGACTTGATTTGACCCCATTTGGGTGGATGTCAGTAAAACCTGGCAACCCTGGTTAGGAATGTGGAGGTTCAAACGTGAACGGTTCTGTGTGCGACGAAATCCGTGTCTGCAGTGCTGAAGATGGAAACGTACTTTTGTACTCTGTATTATGGACACCTTAAAATAAAGTGTTACCGCAATTTGTTGTAGCCACTTACCCTGTAACTACATGGAATAAGGGGGGAACAAGCACCACTTTAATTTACAGCCTGCAAATGTTGTATTTACCCTGTAACTACATAGAATAGGGGGGATAAATAAATCATAGCAGAAACTCATTAACTCATTTAGATGTCCAGTTTTGTTGTTCAGTAATCATCATGTTTTCTTTAATAATATAATGGTTAAAAATACCTAGGCCTATAATAAAATACCAGTATAAAATTATACAAAAAGTATTGTCTTTCTAAATCACTCCTAAACACAAGATTATTGTTTAGGCCATACCACATAATATTAGAATAGGTACCCCTTAGTTTCAAAATACTTACAGTATGAATGACTTGTAATTTTACAGGTTGTTACCCCTTTATTCCCCAAAAGTTGCATATTATTCCCCTATACCTACACTATAATTACAAAAACGTTACGCTGCAACTTCAGTTTACTTATGTAGTTCTTTGCAGGTTGCATATCTGGTTGTTACCCCCTTATTACCCAAACGTAACATATTGTTCCCTTATACCTACACGTAGATTCTTTATAGGTACACTATAATTACAGAAACGTACACTGTAAATTCAGTAAACTTACGTAGTTCTTTGCGTGTTGTAATCTAAAGCATTACCAACGTTTCCAGTTTAAAATAACCAGGCTATTATAAATAGGAAATATTGTTTTTGCACAACTTTGCATTTGTCTCACCTTGGCAGAACTGTCCGTCGGCTGGAAGGGCATTGATACATGTACATGAACCATCAGTGATGTCATCACAGGCCTCATATGAGTGACACGTGTCATTTGACCAAACAAACAGACCCTCACATTTACACTGATACTGTGTTTCATTCAAAGAGCACACTGAAAAACAGAGGAAGAGTGGAATAATTAATAGAGTATAAATAAGTAGTTCTTATTATATATATATATATATATATATATATATATATATATATATATATATATATATATATTGTAACGGGCTGAAGAATCACACGACAGAGGGAAGTGCAATAAATGCCCCGGAGGGTGTGACGAGTCGGCTGCCTGCCCCCTTATCATCATCACCACCCCGTCCCGTATTCGCCGCCCTTCACCAGGCTCCCGACGGGAGTGGGTGTGTGAGAGAGGAGGGGCGCTGAAACAGCCAGGGCTGGCGGCGTGTGATGAGGCGCACCTGATGTGAATAGAGCCTCATCACCGCCACTGTTTAAATGCCGAGCGCGCCTCTCCTCGGGAGACCGGTCTCTTCCCCGTGCATGCACGCTGGTGTCCTCGCGGGTCCAGGAAGGGAGCGTCGAGAAGGGAGACTGCCGCATCCGTTACGGCTGACGGGCCAGGATGCCGGGCCGTTTAATCCCCCAGAAGCTCCGGGGGCCAAGGAGTAGGACGAAGCCGCTGGAAGAGGCCGCCGCCTCTCGCTCCCGGACCCGAGAGGGGAGCGTGTGCGGCCACCGGACTCCGCCCCTTCCCTGGACCCTTCCTTTCCGAACACTGCCCTCCTTCACGAACCCCGCAGCTCGGTGAGGACACCAGATCCCCTGTTTATTTTGGACACTTTTTCCCCTTGGACACTTATTTTGATATTATTGTTTAATAAAAACCTCTCCGAGGCCTGACGCCACGCCCACTGTGTCTGTCGTTTGCTATATATATATATATATATATATATATATATATATATGGCTGTGGCATTTAAACGATTCTCAATTGGTACCAAGGGGCCCAAAGTGTGCCAAGAAAATATCCCCCACACCATTACACCACCACCCCCAGCCTGAACCGTTGAGACAAGGCAGGATGGATCCATGCTTTCTTGTTCTTTACGCCAAATTCTGACTCTACCATCTGAATGTCACAGCAGAAATCGAGACTCATCAGACCAGGCAACGTTTTTCCAATCTTTTATTGTCCAATTTTGGTGAGCCTGTGCGAATTGTGGCCTCCATTTCCTGTTCTTAGCTGACAGGAGCGGCACCTGGTGTGATCTTCTGCTGCTTCAGGGTTCGACGTGTTGTGTGTTCAAAGATGGTATTCTGCATTTCTTGGTTGTAACGAGTGGTTATTTGAGTTACTGTTGCCTTTCTATCATCTTTAACCAGTCTGCCCATTCTCCTCTGACATCAACAAAGCATTTTTGTCCACACAACCGCCGCTCACTGGATATTTTCTCTTTTTCGGACCATTCTCTGTAAACCCTAGAGATGGTTGTGCGTGAAAATCTCAATAGATCAGCAGTTTTTGAAACACTCAGACCAGCCCGTCTGGCACCAACAACCATTCCACATTCAAAGTCACTTAAATCACCTTTCTTCCCCATTCTGATGCTCAGTTTCAACTTCAGCAAGTCGTCTTCCCTAGATGCCTAAATGCATTGAGTTGCTGACATGTGATTGGCTGATTAGCAATTTGTGTTACAAAGCAATTGAACATGTGTACCCAATAAAGTGGCCGGTGAGTGTATATATATATAACTTTAGTAGTATCACTACTTGTTGTAGATTAATTGCAAATTTACAGACATCAGAAGGATCTTTAGCCAAAGAATCATGATTTTTTTTTGACAGGCTCACCTGTTGAAATGTTGAAAGTTGTAATTTCAACACCATTGTCCACTTGAAATGGAAGTATGACAGAGTTTGCAAAAGATCGTCTCGGTTACGTACGTAACCCTCGTTCCCTGATGGAGGGAACGGAGACGTTATGTCGTGACGACATTAGGGGATTTACTTGAGAGCCCCGACTGCCTCTGATAAGAGAAAACGCCAATGAAATTTGGCTAGTGGATTTTGCATACCTGAGCCACTGCCCGTGCATACGGGTATAAAAGGGCGACAGGTGCATCCACTCATCAGGTTTTCCGCTGAGGAGCCGAGAACGTGTCCCTGGCAACCAGCGATGGTTCAAGATTGTGGCATGGGGACATAACGTCTCCGTTCCCTCCATCAGGGAACGAGGGTTACGTACGTAACCGAGACGTTCCCTATCTGTCGGTCACTACGAGTTATGTCGTGACGACATTAGGGGTCTTTGGAAAGCGCCACAACCTGAACCCCGTCACGACCTTGTGGCATGCAGATGTTGACAAGCTAGCGCGTGACAGACAAATGCGATGCGAAGGTCGCAACCTTCCCGTCGCCCCAGCGCAAATTCGCTAACCTTGGTGCCCGCAGGGACCACTGAGTACATTGCTGCTGGAGATAGCCAAGCCGCTGTTCCTTTCCCCAGAAATCGGAAGGGATTTCGACCTTCTATGAAAGATTGCTTCAAGTCTTTCCTGTTTGTTGTTACAGCCCGGCAGTAACGACGGGGAAGCGAGCCTTCCGGAGAAGGGCGCTACGGAGGCCACACCCTGCCCGAAGGGAGGTAACGTGTGGAGACACTGGTATGGACTGGCCCAAGCCTGGGGCAGTGCTACATACGCCTGGACCCTGGGGCAAATCCTACCTAGGAGAAGGGAGGAAGGCTGCCAGCAGGGCCTGACAGAGCTCTGTCAAAGGGAAGACACGGGTTTACCATGAGGGAAACCGTACCGTGGATGAATACACGTGTGGGATCACCCGAAGGGAATCAGGCCGCACGGGCACCTAGCCGAGTACAGGGGCTGACCGGAGACCCGGGCAAGCTAACACCGGTACTGGGCCTGGCGTCAGACTGCTCCGCCCAGCCTGACTGCCGGGGGTGCTGGAGGAACTCCGCCAGGGTTCGCCGTTCGGGGAACTAACTGGAGGAGAGAATAGGCGCTCGTATCCCCGGGTAAGGGGGAATGGCGCAGCAAGCGTGACACCGGCCAACTCTTCCCGCCACTTACCTGTTACCCAACACACGGGAAGAGACTGGCTCAACGCGGAGACTGTAAAATCTCGCGAAGGTGTTCGGTGTCGCCCAGCCCGCAGCTCTACAGATGTCTGCCAAAGAGGCGCCGTGCGCCAGCGCATAGGAGGAGGCAACACTCCGTGTGGAGTGAGCCCTCACCCTGAGGGGGCACGGCTCGCCTTGGGATTGGTACGCCAAGGCGATGGCATCCACTATCCAGTGGGCCAACCTCTGCTTGGAGACAGCCTTCCCTTTCTGCTGACCTCCGTGGCAGACAAAGAGCTGCTCAGAGCTTCTGAAGCTCCGGGTGCGGTCCACGTATATGCGCAGCGCTCTTACGGGACACAGCAACGCCAAGGCTGGGTCTGCCTCCTCCGAGGGCAGTGCTTGCAGGTTCACCACCTGATCGCGGAAAGGCGTGGTGGGAACCTTAGGCACGTATCCAGGCCGGGGTCTCAGGACAACGTGAGAGTAGGCCGGCCCAAACACAAGGCACTCTTCGCTTACCGAAAATGCTTGAAGGTCCCCGACCCTCTTGATGGAAGTGAGCGCGGTCAGGAGCGCTGTCTTGGCCGACAGGAATTTCAGCTCGACTGAGTCCAGCGGCTCAAAGGGACCTCTCTGAAGTCCAGCCAGGACAATAGAGAGATCCCGGGAGGGCATCAGGGGTGGCCTAGGAGGATTTAACCTTCTGGCACCCCTCAGGAACCTCACGATGAGATCGTGCTTCCCCAGGGACCGGCCGTCCACTGCATCGTGATGGGCCGCAATAGCAGCCACGTACACTTTCAAGGTGGAGGGCGACAGCCCGCGCTCCAACCTCTCTTGCAGGAAAGAAAGCACCACTCCAATCGTGCATCTTCGGGGGTCCTCCCGCCGAGAAGAACACCAGTCCGCGAACAGACTCCACTTCAGCCTGTGGCAGGCCACTCAAGTCTGCCGCGTCCCATCCAGGAGCCGCACATGGCGGTTCCACAGAGCCGGACGCGGGTGCCGTATGGTGCCGAGCCCCTGAGAAAGAAGGTCCTTCCTCAGAGGGATGCGCCAGGGAGGGGCTGTCGCGAGGAGGGTGAGTTCCGGAAATCAGGTCCGGGTGGGCCAATATGGCGCAACCAACAAGACCTGCTCCTCGTCCTCCCTGACCTTGCACAGTGTCTGTGCGATCAGGCTCACTGGGGGAAACGCATACTTGCGCAGAGCCCGAGGCCAGCTGTGTGCCAGTGCGTCCGTGCCGGGGGGGGGCCTCGGCCAGGGGGAATACAGCTGGCAGTGGGAGGACTTGCGGGAAGCAAACAGGTCTACCTGAGCTTCCCCGAATCGACTCCAAATCAGCCGGATCGTCTCGGGATGGAGTCGCCATTCTCCGGGGAAGTGAGCTGTCGTGAGAGCGCGTCGGCTGCACGATTGAGCTCCCCCGGAATGTGGACGGCGCGCAGCGATTTGAGCTGTGACTGACTCCAGAGGAGGAGATGGCGGGCGAGCTGTGACATGCGGCGTGATCGTAGACCTCCCTGCCGGTTGATGTACGAAACAGCCGCAGTGTTGTCCGTGCGGACCAACACGTGCTGGCCTAGGAGCAGTGGCCGGAACTGCTTTAAGGCCAGATGCACTGCCAACAGCTCTAGGCAGTTGAAGTGCCAAAGCAGTCGAGGCCCCATCCAGAGCCCCGAGGCTGCCTGCCCGTTGCATATAGCGCCCCAGCCCATGCTGGAGGCATCTGTTGTGACAACAACATGCCGGGACACTTGTCCTAAGGGCACCCCGGCCCGTAGGAAGGCAAGGTCCGACCAGGGGCTGAAAGAGCGGCGACACGATAGCGTGATGGTGACACGACGTGTCCCGCGGCGCCATGCCCATCTCGGGACCCGTGAGTGTAACCAGTGCTGAAGTGGTCTCATATGAAGCAACCCGAGCGGCGTGACTGCGGCTACGGATGCCATATGCCCCAGGAGCTGCTGAAACTGTTTCAGCGGAACCACTGTCCTGCCTCTGAAGGAACTCAGGCAGTTCAGCACTGATTGGGCACGCTCGTCCGAGAGACGTGCCATCATACTCACAGAGTCTAACTCCACACCGAGAAAAGAGATTCTCTGCACGGGGGAGAGCTTGCTCTTTTCCCAGTTGACCCGAAGCCCCAACTGGCTGAGGTGCCGGAGCACCAGGTCCCTGTGACCACCCAACTGTTCTCGCGATCGGGCCAGGATGAGCCAATCATCGAGATAGTTGAGGATCCTGACGCCCACTTCCCGTAACGGGGCAAGGGCGCCCTCCGCCACCTTCGTGAAGGCACGGGGAGACAGGGAGAGCCCGAAGGGGAGGACCCTGTACTGCCATGCCCGCCCCTCGAACGCAAACCGTAGGAACGGCCTGTGTCGAGGGCGAATCGAGACATGAGAGTAAGCGTCCTTCAGGTCGATCGCTGCAAACCAATCCACGGAGTGAACTCATCTGCGTCAACATCTTGAACGGGAGCTTGTGTAGGGCCCGATTCAAGACTCGCAGGTCCAGGATTGGCCGAAGGCCACCGCCTTTCTTGGGCACGATGAAGTAGGGGCTGTAAAACCCCTGCCTCATCTCGGCTGGAGGGACCGGCTCGATTGCACCCTTTGCCAGAAGGACAGCAATCTCCTCGCGCAGGACAGGTGCATCTCGGACTGCCACCGAAGTCTCGAGGATGCCGCTGAACCTGGGCGGCCGCCTGGCGAACTGAATCGCATAGCCGAGTCGAACTGTGCGAATGAGCCAGCGAGACGGGCTGGGTAGCGCAAGCCACGCCCCCAGATACCGTGCAAGCGGCACCAAAGGCCCAATCGACGTGCCCGCAGTGGTGCAGCGAGGGGGAGTAAGGTTGGATGGAACAGAAGGCAGTGCGTTCTGACTCATCCCCACAAAACTCCCTAAGTCCCCGGGGGGACTGGCTAGAGGTGCGCGGGGAGGCATCGCGTCCCCAGACCGCACTCTCTTGGCCACTGGCAATATGGGTCTCGGGTGAGAGTGAGGAGGCATTGCGTCGCACACTGTCAGCCCGCAGACCTGGGAACCCGGAGGGAAGGGAAATTGCTCTTTCTTTGACAATGTGGGTACCACTGGCCCTTGAGCCAGTGGCGGAACAGAAAGAAAAGAAAACACAGGATTCTCCACCCGGCCCTCCTCCGGGGGAAGGAGCGACGCTAGCCTCGTCGTCTCCTGGGAAAGAGCAAATTCCTCCATCTCCGGGTTGTGCGCGTCAGGGCCGCTTTGTCGTCTTCCTGGAGGACTTGGCGGCCGGCTGAGGCGCAGGGGGCGCCGCACTCCTGCGAGAGGCTCGACGCACCGGCCTAGGTGACGACTCAGCACGGGGCGGAGCAGCTCTGGAGGACGCAGGAGGGCGCCCACGGCGACCAGCAGACTGGGGCCTGGCCCTTGGGCCAGCGGTGGCAGCTGGAGCATCCCGCCGTTTAGGGAGGATGTGCTGAATTGCCTCCGTCTGCTTTTGTACTGCCGAGAATTGCTGGGCAAAACCCTCGACAGTGTCGCCAAATAGCCCCGTCTGGGAGATGGAGGCGTCGAGAAAGCGTACTTTGTCGACGTCCTTCATCTCGGCCAGATTGAGCCAGAGATGGCGCTCTTGGACCACTAACGTGGACATCGCCTTCCCGAGGGACCGCGCCGTGACTTTCGTCGCCCGGAGAGCGAAGTCAGTCGCCGTGCGCAGCTCCTGCATCAACCCCGGGTCGGGACTACCCTCGTGCATTTGTTTTAGTGCCTTGGCCTGGTGAACTTGCAGGATGGCCATGGCATGCAGGGCAGAGGCGGCCTGGCCCGCAGCGCTGTAGGCCTTGGCGGCGAGTGCGGCCGTCAGCTTACAGGCTTTGGACGGGAGACGCGGACGATTCCTCCAGGTGGCGGCGTTTTGCGGGCACAGGTGCACCGCAACCGCTCTCTCCACCTGGGGAATATCCACGTACCCCCTGGCCGCCCCGCCATCGAGGGTAGTGAGGACGGAGGAGGGAGACGAGCAGCTTCTGGCCGAGAAAGGGGCCGTCCACGACTTCGTCAGCTCCTCATGCACCTCCGGGAAGAAAGGCACCGGGGCAAAGTGCGGCCGCTGGTCGCGTTTTGCGCCGATGAACCAATCATCCAGCCGCGAGGGCTCGGGACTGGGCGGTCTGTTGACCTCCAGCCCGATACTCACGGCTGCCCGGGCAAGCATGGCCGTCAGCTCTGGGTCCGGATCGGCAGTGGCGACAACACCCGAGGGGGGCAGCCCCGCCGATCGTTCATCCTCAGAGGACGAAAGCCCATCCCCCGATGCCGCGATCGACATCTGATCCTCGGGCGGCGCACCGAATGAAATGCTGGCGGCCCCGTGAGGCGAACCAGCGAAATCACTCGGGAACCGGACGGAACAAGCGCTGCGGGAGGAGTAAGAGGTCCGCGGGGACGTGCCCGGCGGAGAAGCTCTTACCGTCACCCTCAGATCTCCCAGAGCGCCAGCCGGCGGTCCTCTGCTCGAGCCAGAGAGACCGGGACGGGTGGCGGCAGAGGGTGCCAATCCTTTCAGAAAGGAAAGGCGAGAACGCAGCGTTGCCATGTTCATACGCCCACAACAGGCGCATGACTCATCCACAAACGCATCTTCAGCGTGCTGGATGCCCAGACACTGAAGACAACGCTCGTGACCGTCATCCGAGGACAGGAAGCGACCGCAACCAAGAGAACACGGACGGAACGGCATCTTTAAAAAGACGCGAACCGCCCAGTGTTTTAGAAATTTGCTCTTTCAGGTGAAGTGCCCAGGGGAATCGCTGCTGCAGGGACACCGCTGTCTGCACCGTAACGCCACCCAGGAACAAACTTCGAGGCAGACGGCTTTGTGGAGATCTGATCTGTTTTGAAGATTTCTCATCCACTCGGCTCCGAAGCAAAAATCTGATGAGTGGATGCACCTGTCGCCCTTTTATACCCGTATGCACGGGGAGTGGCTCAGGTATGCAAAATCCACTAGCCAAATTTCATTGGCGTTTTCTCTTATCAGAGGCAGTCGGGGCTCTCAAGTAAATCCCCTAATGTCGTCACGACATAACTCGTAGTGACCGACAGATAGGGAACTAATTTTGCTGACCGCTACAGTTTCAGATGCATTCACTTCAACAAATATGATGTATTCCACTGGATCTATACATATGACAACATAACATGATTTCAGTAACCATGAGTGATTAGAGTAGACCTTTACTTTTCAACAACTAAACAACTAATTTGTTTATTGTCACACATAGAACTTAAAACTATCGTTTGTATTTGAGTGGAGGACAAAACTGTGAACCAAACCTGCACTTCTTTGTCTTATATGATGCACTGGCCCATCTGTGTAGCTAAACTGGAGTGATATAGTAAAATAAATAAATGAATGTTGCTAATTCTAAAAGTATTTATTTAATAATTATTTACATGTAAATGTTCATCACATGACAACAGGGGTCAGTGTTGCATACTGTATATCTTATACATAATAAATATTTTAAAAACATCTTAGATTAGATATCATTTTAAAAAGACAGGAATGTTCATCATCCTATTTCATATTTGTGGTGTGTGATGACATTTACAATAACAATCTTTCCTTACCTGTAAATCCATACTTATTCCTGAAAAATCCACAACACACACATGGGTCAGCAGGATAAGCATGATGATTCTTACTGTAATGGTATAATTTTCAAAAATGTATAAGCATTAATTACATAAGACGTGCATCATATCGATTTTAAATATCCTTATTGTAAACGGTTAATAAAAAATTAAAGAAAAGGCACCTTAAAACTGGTGCTGTTCAGCCTGTAGGTGGTAGACTTGAGCAGCCTTAATGGCATGAGACATACATTCTACAATTGCAGAAAAAAGGTGCAAAGCTATCAATGGGATGGTACCTTAAGCCTTAAGGCACAAAAGATACCTTTTAGTACCTAAATTGTATATTATAGGGCCTTTCGCGCCACAGGAACCTTTTCATAGTACCCAAACTAATTGTGGAACTACCCACTTTTTGGCGTGTTCGCACCGCGGGAACTAGGAATGGTTTTAGTTCCAGGAACTCCGCTTGGAGGAACTAAATTAGCTCCTACTTCAGAGTAGGGTCTAAAACAGTTCTAGGAACTATCCGTGACGTAAGTGTACACTGATTGGCTAAACGCGTATGAAAACGCCCTCACCCGCCATGATTTAAAACGCTATGTAAACATTGTATCATACTGAGATCATTTATAAATGGCATTTACCAGAAGACTTTGTATACAACGTTTTGTGCTTCTATCAGCCTCAATGAAATGTAAAACTGCAAATTGTTGTTGGAGATTCTTAGTCCTCCTTTCCCTTCTTTCAATTGCTTGACGTATACGTCGAAATTCCATGTCCATTATTGTGAAACCAACGAGACACAACAAAAACACAGTTCCGATCACAGCATCCTCCATCCTCCTGTTGTTAATGTTGTTCTACTTTGTTTACGTTGTTGAACGCCGTGTACAAATGACGCCGCTGTCGACCGGCTTATGTCACTTCTTAGTACCCACTGTCGGTGCAAATGCAACCCTTTAAATGGTACTGGGAAATAGTTTGCGCAAAATCGGCCCAGTACTTTAGTGCTGTACTTTTAGTTCTGGAACTAAAGCAGTGCGAAAGGCCCTATTAGTACCTTTTGAAAGGGTACCGTCCCAGTGAATGTTTTGTACCTGTTTTCTGAGAGTGTAGCTTGTACCTAATAGCCTTTTAATAATAATAATTCAGTATACTTAAGTGCTTTTTACAAGTTAACGTCTTTTGAATTTTTCTTGCTTTAGAGATTATTGTTAATCTTCCATGGTTTGGAGATTGGGTAGAATATAGCATTACATGGAATCTTTTTCCATGTTCACCTGTGCTGCAATTAATTTCACTGATATACAGATGTAAATTGTGATATTAGATGTTCCCTTTCGATAGATGTTCCCTCCTTTTTTCCTATTCAACTGAAGCCTTTTCAGCGAGCCTATGGCTATGCAGCCCGCCAAAATGGGGGGGGGGGGGGGGGGGGGCATCTGGCTATACAAGCGGTCGCTTCGCCGCCACATCTCAGATTTCTTCTCTTCAGCGACGAAGATTCTTCCTCGCTGACGCCGAGATTCGCCGTGGAAACGCCTCAGCAGCCGGACTGGACCTCTTTACAGCGCGCAGATCACAGTTCCAGTCTATCCCCTGCCGCCATCCGGCGACTATCTAAAAGAGCCTCACAAAAAGAGCCACGGCGTTGTTTCAAATGCCGCGCCGTCATTGTAAGACGTGAAGGGCTTCCCTGCACACTGATGACGGTCACGCTGAGTGTGTGCCATGCTTGGGGAAATCCCACGCTGACGCTGCACTCAGCGGGACTGACTGCTCTCATTGCGAGAGTTTCAGTCTCGCCTCTCTGCACTCGCGTATAGCTTTCTTTTCAGAAAGCGATTCCGCCCCTCGCGTCCTCCCGTCCTCTTCCTCCCAGGGACCTGCAAGGACGAAACAGTGGGACAGAGGATTCGACCGGCCGGAGACAAGCGAGCTCACGTCGGCTCAGTGCCCGCGTGCCTCGTCGTCAACTCAGAGAGAGGATTTGCCGGTCCTCTTCACTCAACCTGATCGGCGTCCCTCTGCGGCGGCGAGCGACATCATCTCGTTTGGTGGGAGTGACAGCGTTCCTCATCCACCATCAAAGTTTACACAGCAGCCATAGCGGTTTTCCATGCCCCTATTGCTGGCCGATCAGTGGGCAGGAATTGTGCGGTGGTCCAGTTTATACGAGGCGCCAGGAGAATTAATCCCCTGCGTCCTCGTACAGTTCCACCTTGGGACTTATCAACCGTACTAAGGGCCTTGAAATGACCCCCGCTTGAACCACTGCAATCCACGAGCCTCAGATCACTCTTGTTTAAAACCACCCTGCTGTTAGCGCTGGCTTCGGTTAAGCGAGTAGGAGAACTACAGGCCCTTTCCATCAACCCTGCTTGCCTGGAATTCGGGCCTAATGACTCCAAGGTCATCCTGAAACCAAGGCTAGGTTATGTACCTAAGGTGCTCTCCACTCCGTTCAGAGCTCAGGTCATAGCGCTTTCCGCGCTTTCTCCTTCGACGGATGACCATTTTGGTGGGCTATGGCAGGCTGCATAGCCATAGGCTCGCTCAGCACCACCGCCGAGCCGGTTCGATTTTATAGCACTGCACGAACCAATGGATGTGCAGTTTCACTGCGTGATTGAAAAGGATTCAGTTGAAGAGGAAAAAAGGTCTTACAGATAGCAGTACTCGTTCCCATATCTCAGCGAACCAAGGTTACGATACGATCATAAAAACATCAAAAATATTTTTTTTAATATTAAGCAATATTAAATTATTATAGAAACTTTATATCAGATAAGCAGCGTAAGAAGCTTTCAGAATATTTTTCAAGTAAATATTTCCTGTATTTTTAAAATGAACATTTTAATGACAGTGTATTTATTGAAAAATAAAATGAAATTGTATTTATCAAAATCACAAGAATATGATACAAACCTTGGTAACTGCTTTGAACAAGTATTGGCTTAGATATTACTCAAAACACATTACTTTAGCTAAAGTATTTATATTTATATTAATAATGGGTCCCTTTTGTGCCATGCTGTTGAGCCTTTTACCCCCTCATATAATAATGATTTTTTTTTTATACAAAAAAATCTCCATCAATGTTCAACTGAAAGGTTACATGGTTCCTGGAATCTTACTAAAAAAAGGAATCTATTTTTTATCCCCCTGTTGTAATCTGTTAGTTATTAATGCTGTACATGTTAATCAGTAACAGTGCACATATACACTCACAAATCTGGTTTAAACTGAATCATTTCAACAGTGTCAATTTATATTTTTCCATATCATTATCGTTGACAAAAATTCTTTGAATTCTTTAAATATTCTTCAATTTTGTTGAATTTAAAAGGGAGAGCAATCAGAGGAAAATGTTGGCTTCTTTTGATCGTGATAAACTAAAAAAACAATACAACCATACTTAAAGATTTCTAACAAAAGTATGAATTTTTTGTACCTTCACTGGCCATGTTTCACATTCAAGGGAATTTACAATCATGTAAGCATACAGTATTTCCTCAAAATGTGGATTATCTTTTATTTATAAGGACATCCAGGATTTTTCTGTAAAGCAGAAAAGTTTGTTATACGTGACATGTCAGAGCCTAATAACCATAAGTGTCCTATATACAAAATACAGGCTTAATGATACTTAAAAAAAGCATTATCAAGATAAAAGTCACATAGAAGTGGTCATTTAAACTTTTAAATGTATTCATAGTCGATCAGAAAAAAACTGCAAATCAACAAACAGCAGATGAATTTCACATTTGAAAGAAGAAATATAATTTAACACTCTTACCCTGCCTCTGGGAAGGAAAAAACAAACAAACAATGCTGACATGATAGTCTAAACTATGAAGTTATCTGTTTGAAGATCTAGGTTTTTGTTTCCTTGTGAAATGATCCACCTCCAATAAATTCCCCTAACAGTTTTTTCCTCCAATAGTTTCCATGCATTTATCAATGATTAAGGCACCCTTTGAAAGATGTCACAACATATCTAGATATTAAGTGAGAGTGAGTTTAAATTTTGAGATTTAAATGACAAATATATTTTTTTATTACCAAACATACGCGATGTAGTAAATTAGCTCAAAAGGGGAATATTAATAATTAATCAACTCATTATAATGAATTATAATATTTGGATAAATTAATAGAATTAGCTTGATCGTCTAGCGAACGCTCAGTATTGATTATTTATATCTTAATTTTCAGGGTAACAGAAATACCCTTTTTTAAAAAAGGTACAGTAGCCTACTACTCAGAGCATGTAACAAGATCAAAATCGTTAAATTGACTTTGTTGCAAGCAGGGAATCAGAAACTCATATGTATTGTGCACAAAGTTTTATTAACTAACTCACAAACACATAACTAGACTAAACAAACATACATACACACACACACACACATGGTACATGGGGAGGGTAAGTGAGACTGGATGAATGAAACCGGACAGAAAAAGGGGAAATGAGGCTGAGTTGACCATCTGAAAGAACTATCAGTCTCTAATTCAAAGCACAGTATACGATAGCTTTTGATTATGAACGATACTTGCATTTGGATACTTGCAACGAGAACGAGAGTCCTGCAGTGTTGGGGAAGCTACTCTGAAACTGTAGTTTGACAAGCTACAAGCTACTCGTAAGTTAAAGTAGTTAAACTACAGTCAAGCTACCCTTTTGGAAAAGTAGTTAGCTACACTACAAGTTACTATCAAAAAGTAGCTAGCTACATTGAAACTACTTTTGATTTTTTTGAACAACGTATATTATAAATGAATAAGTGTCTGAGGAATGTTTTAAGTAAAATATTTAGTGTTTAAAACAATGCAATACAATTATGATTTCAAAGAGTATTGTTTTATTACACACAACACTCAAATATCTCAGACTGTTACAAAAAGTGTAACCTTTACTTGTCGTTTCTTTGAGAGACATGAACTTGGACAAATAAGGCCATGGGTAATTAACGTTAATTGTTTCTCCATCCTCCAAATCTGCCGCCACGTCTTGCTCCATCATGGATAATATGGGTGTGTCAACCCACTTCTGTACGTCAGTGAACCGTTAGCCGCAAGATGCGTGATTAAACAACAGGTGGCGCCGTGGCGGTAATGGCAAAAAATGAGTTTGTAATCTAACAAGAAGAATATCCTTGCATCGCGCTGATTCGCGCAGGCTCGACAAAACGCAATGTAGCTTTTGCTCGCGCTACACCGCTACTTGCTGCAAAAAGTAGTTAGCTACTGGAAAAGCTACACTGTTTAAAAAGCAACTGAGCTACTGCCAAGCTACTGAAAAATGTAGTTAAGTTAGTAGTGTCGCTACTTGTAGTTAACTACTCCCCAACACTGGAGTCCTGTGAAGCTTCTGAAGACGGTCTGGATCAGGGGTGTCCGCTATCACTCCTGTGGCGGCCCGCGAGGGATTTTTAAAAAAAATGATACGAATCTGCAGAGGTGGGCAATCTACGGGCGTTTTCATCCAGCCCGTAATGCAGTTGTTCCAATATGCAGTATCAGTAAAATCCAATAGATGACGCTGTAGCCTGTAGTGCAGTATATAACCCCTGATTTACACTGTCCCGCCGCTCCAGTCGATCCGCGGCGCGTTTCAGAAGCGGCTCTCTTTGCGGCTTCACTAAAGACAGGCGCCTAGTCTGTTTTTGACGGACGCCGCAGCCGCACAGCAGATACAAAATAAAAAGTCAAAATAGCTATATGCACTACAAAACTGGCACAATTGTAAATAAGTTACATGTTTTAAAAATGTGAAAGTGTTCATTTGTTTTGAAAAATGCCTTGAATTGGAACCGTTTTAAAAATGATTAAAAGACTTTCCAGTATCAGAACAAATGCCAGTGTTATCCTCCTGCTCACGGGTGCTGTCATTTGGACATGGAAATAATTTGTCATTTTATCTTGCAAAGATATGATTTCTTCTGTTTTCCACACACATTTTTATGAAAATGGATAGGCTACTGTTTTTATGGATTATAAATTGCGTTTTTTTCATCTGAAACTGCGATTTCCAAGGCGATTTATATAAAGTAATCAAGGTCAAGTGCAAAGCGCGCACATTAGGATTGGTGATGAATGAGAAAAGGCAAGTGAGTTTGTATTGTGCATTTTCCAGCAACCACGCCTCTCATTTCAGTTTCGCTTTAAATATTTAAGGCTGGGCGTTTATAATATGTTTATGGTGAATGCCACTATAATTTGTGTTTGTTTTTTATTTATATTTTCGTTCTTTTTTCTATTCTGAACACTGCTAAATTTACAGGATTTTTTGTTGGGGAGTGTAGGGAATATAAATACATGTTTCTAATGTTTGTAAAGGTTTAGTTTATTTTACATTATTTCTGAATGAAATTATAAAATGTGTCTTCAATCGACTTGTACACCAATGCAACTTATCTGTGTGTTATAAAGTGCTCATAAAAATAGGTAGAGATGGTACAAGAATAGAACTGTCATGTATGTACAAGTATAGCCTACATAGTACAGTAGTGAGTGTCAATTTAGAATAAAAAATAAATAAAATCAAAGCTTCATTTGTCATTAACATATTATGCAGCCCCTCACTTAATGTGGAAAACTTGATGTGACCCTCGAGTCAAAAAGTTTGCCCACCCCTGGTCTGGATAGTTCCATTCGATGACCGAAGTTGCAATCTCTTGAAACTCCGAGGTTGTTCTTGACTCTGTTGGGGTTGAGAGAGTCCTCTCTCCTAAGTAAGCACATGGTTGGCCCTGTGGGCCACTGTGAAACTGCAGGCCGCAATCCATGTCTGAGCGAAGGCCTTTCCATGATGGTGAATTCCAGGGTTGAGTGAAGATGAACTCCAGCGATATTAAACTCCAGTGGTCAGGAGCCATCTCCCCAGGCTGGGGAGACCGCACACAGCTCTATGTTAGGGCCGGCCGGGCATGCCTGCACCGGCTTAGGCGCTCCGTGAGTCCAACCACACAGGCAGCAATCGGAAGATTTTTCAGAAGAGAGAGGCGGACCTGTGCGTGACCCCTTTAAAGTCAGGGAAGAGTCACACCTTTCAGGATGGGCTTGACCAATGAGAAAGGCTGAATTTCCAAGCGGGAGGCTGGAAATATTGGGGGGGTTTATGACCCTTTGTCTGAGAGCAGGGTTCGAAAGGCTCTGGCAGTCTATACTTTGATTAAATTACACACACACCTGGCATTCTATGAGAAGGTGGTGTACACCATACTGCATCCTCAGTGCTCCTATTGCTACGGTAGGCAAATTGGTGGGGGTCCAGTGTGGGTGGGAGGCAGTTCTTGATGTGTGCCAGGATCAGAAGCTCAAAGCACTTCATAACAATGGGTGTGAGTGCTACGGGCGGTAGTCATTCAGGCACGTTGGAGGAGTGTTTAGGCACTGGCACAATGGATGTGGACTTAAAGCATGTTGGCACAGTTGCTTGGGTGAGGGACAGGTTGAAAATGTCTGTGAAGACCCCTGCGAGCTGCTCTGCACATATCCTGAGCAGTAATGCCGTCGGGGCCAGCAGCCTTGCATGCATTGATCCGGCTCAATGCTGTGCAGACATCTGTGGAGGTGAGTTTGAGGGTCTGATGGTCTCCTGAGAGTGTGATCTTGGTGGCTGTCTCCTTGTTGTTATTGTCAAAGCGAGCATAAAAGTAATTTAGCTCATTAAGGAAGGAGACGTCTGTGCCCGTCGGAGTGGAGTTGCATGGCTTGTAGTCACTAATGACCTGGATGCCCTGCCACATGCGCCGGGGGTCAGCGTTGGAAAAATGTTCCTCTACCTTTAGCTTGTATCAGTGCTTGGCCTTCTTGATGCCCATCTTCAGGTTAGCCCTGGATATGCTGTAGGCCTGAGCGTCATCTGATCTGAAAGCAGGTGTTGCGGGCTTTCAGCAGGAGCCGCACCTCCTTGTTCATCCATGGCTTCTGATTAGGGTACGTTCTGATCTGTTTCTCTGTGATAACATTGTCAATGGAGGTATTGATGTAATCCAGTACAGAGGTGGTATATATATTGTGGCGGGAGGAGCCAACGACAGACACAGTGGGCGTGGCGTCAAGCCTCGGAGAGGTTTTTATTAAACAAAATATTAAAATAAAGTGTCCAAAGGGGGAAAAGTGTCCAAAATAAACAGGGATCTGGTGTCCTCGTTGTGCTGCGGGGCTCGTGAAGGAAGGCAGTGTTCAGGAGGGAAGGGTCCAGGTAAGGGGCGGAGTCCGGCGGCCGCACGCGCTCCCGCCTGGAGGTCCCGGGGCGCGGGTGACGGCGGCTTCTGTGGCGGCTTCGTCCAACTCCTTGATCCCCGGGTGCTCGACGGGATTCCACGGCCCGGCGTCCTCGCCCGACGGCCGTATCGCGGCTGCGGTGTCGGCCGGACTGCGGGTCCGGCCGCTCGCGTCTCTGGCGGCGGCGGGTAGTTCCCTCTACGCTCCCTTTCCTGGACCCACGAGGACACCAGCGTGCATGCACGGGGAAGAGACCGGTCTCTCGAGGAGAGGCGCGCTCGGCGTTTAAACGGCGGCGGTGATGAGGCTCCATTCACGTCAGGTGCGCCTCATCACACGCCGCCAGCCCTGCGTGTTCAGCGCCCCTCCTCTCTCACACACCCACTCCCGTCGGGAGCCTGGTGAAGGGCGGCGAATACGGGACGGGGTGGTGATGATGGACAGGAGGGAGGCAGCCGACTCATCACATCCCCCCCCCCCCCAAGCGACATCCCCGTCCTAGGGTCGCCGCCCACGCAGGAGTGCTACCTTCCTCAACCAGGCTCCAGCGGTCGGAGTGGGCGGGGCAGGGATTCCTCTCCGGGCAACGCTCCCTCTCGCACTGCGCCGGAACCGGGACAGAGAAAGCGGGTTTTAGTTGACAGCCTCAACCAACCACGGGGTAATGATGACAAAGACAGAACGTCACTTACCCCACTGGTGGCTGGGAGGCTGTCCCCGTCCTTCCTCCGTCCCCGTACGGGCTCTACGGCTTCATGCGAGCGAGAGGGGATGACGTCATCAGATGTTGCCCAACTGCGCTGTCTAGGCTCCGCCTGCCCGCATTCTCCACCACTGTGGCGGGAGGAGCCAACGACAGACACAGTGGGCGTGGCGTCAAGCCTCGGAGAGGTTTTTATTAAACAAAATATTAAAATAAAGTGTCCAAAGGGGGAAAAGTGTCCAAAATAAACAGGGATCTGGTGTCCTCGTTGTGCTGCGGGGCTCGTGAAGGAAGGCAGTGTTCAGGAGGGAAGGGTCCAGGTAAGGGGCGGAGTCCGGCGGCCGCACGCGCTCCCGTCTGGAGGTCCCGGGGCGCGGGTGACGGCGGCTTCTGTGGCGGCTTCGTCCAACTCCTTGATCCCCGGGTGCTCAACGGGATTCCACGGCCCGCCGTCCTCGCCCGACGGCCATATCGCGGCTGCGGTGTCGGCCGGACTGCGGGTCCGGCCGCTCGCGTCTCTGGCGGCGGCGGGTAGTTCCCTCTACGCTCCCTTTCCTGGACCCACGAGGACACCAGCGTGCATGCACGGGGAAGAGACCGGTCTCTCGAGGAGAGGCGCGCTCGGCGTTTAAACGGCGGCGGTGATGAGGCTCCATTCACGTCAGGTGCGCCTCATCACAAGCCGCCAGCCCTGCGTGTTCAGCGCCCCTCCTCTCTCACACACCCACTCCCGTCGGGAGCCTGGTGAAGGGCGGCGAATACGGGACGGGGTGGTGATGATGGACAGGGGGGAGGCAGCAGACTCGTCACAATATCAATGTCCGTGTGAGAGCCACAGGCTTTTGGATTCTCAAGATGTTTCACAATAGCCTAAGTTATGTTAATAATAGCGTCCACCATTCCACGGCCTTGTCTATAGGTGAACTGGAGTGGATCTAAAACAGGTTTTACCTCTGTCTTTAGCAAGGACACCATATACCTCTCAAAGCACTTCATAACACATGATGTCAAGGCTATTGGCCTATAATCATTGTTCTCCACTGGACATGATATCTTTGGTAAAGGAACAATAACAGATTTTTTCCAGGTATCAGGGACAGTATGAAAATCCACACAGATCGCTGAAAAACAGGTGACAAACACTGTCATACAGTGAGAGAGGTTCAAAGACGGCCGTTGTCACGATCTTGTGACCAAAGATAGCCTACGATACAGTGTGATCATCACACAGTGTGTTTGCTGGTACGATCCACGCTTACTGACAAACCGATAAAAATGCAACATGAAATCAATGCGATATGGCTCTAAAACATAAAACTGCTTACCTCAAGCTCTTATGCCTTCCTCATTTGCTGCTTACACTTTTCAGGACACATAAAACATACATCTGCTAAAGTGTGATTTATCATGCTTTTTGCAGGGCTTAGTCTCTGGCACCTTGCCGGATCTCTAGCGTGCAGCGATAGGCTGCACAAAAAAATAATCCTACATTAAAAAAAGAAAAACAACTTGATATCACTTTCAAGTCAATGAGTTCGCCTACCAATGGTATGAGAGGAGCACAGCTTTCACTCTCAACCAAACTAACATTACTACTAGCCAATCAGAATTTTTTTGCTCTTATAAACACAACAAGACGCGCATAGAGTCGCAACCCTGACACCTATTTCATAAAATAAGTTTACCAAATAAGCCAGGCTTTTTTAACCATATCAACTGACAATAAGTCAGACTAACTGAAATAAGCCTGGCTTATGAAACAGGCCCCTGATGAATGGAGAAGCGCGATAAAAAGCTGCGAGGCGCGATGGTCAAAGATGTCCATCTAGCGCATATTTATATAGAAAAGCTATTTAAAAAGCAACAGAGCTTTGTAAACAGCTCAGAGTAATCATGTCATCTCCATAAGAGCGATATGATTGCCAGTACAAATTTACCAGGATTTTTGAAAAGGTTCACACATGATCTTTTAAATACCGGTAATTTACCCGTGAAGACTGTATGTGTGAAAGGTGCTAAACTCTTCCTCTGCATATTCTGTGAATATGAATTGCGTTCATCTGGGAAAACATTGTGCATTATCTTACTATATTTGTAACGTAAATCAACCATTACCAAAACAGGAGAATACATCAACCTATTTCTAAATATGCCATTTATTGTACATCAAAATAAAAGTTTCTGAGTTTGCATGAGGCCAAATATTGTCATTTGATCATGCTGTAAAGTGAAACAGGCCATTGGCGCCCTCTGCAGGTATTTGTTATAATAAATAATGTACTTAATTTGGTTATGTTCATTATGTATAGGCATATACTGTAAATGATGTATTTTAACAGTGTAGTTCAATAAAACCATGTAATTACTTGGTTTTGAGATTTTATTTGAGGCAATAATTATTGCCTCATCGTTGGTTTATATATAAATAGTCTATACTAAAGCCTGGTTTTCACTTAGGTCTATTTGTGCTACTAAAAAATATCAGATTACTCAATTGTCAAAATCATCAGTAGATTACTTGATTACCACAATAATCATTAGTTACAGCCCTAGATTAGTTAAAATATTTCAAAATCCAACTGCATTGTTTTACTTTTTGTAATTAAAAGACAAATATTTTGTTTTTAAAAATTAAAATATTGTCTTGTTCTAGTGAATCGAGTATCTGTATTTTGTCTCATCTCGTGAGCTAAGTGTATTGTCACACCCCTAGTGTCGATAAGCGGTGATATAGCTCATCATTTTCCAAGTGTATGATATAGCTTATACTCTTCAGGTCAAACATATTCATTAAAAAAAATCAGTTTGGAAAATCAGGAAAGCAATAACTTTTCCATAGTATCCTTTCAAATGTTAAAGCTGCCACAGTCATTGCATGCTTTACATTTGCTGCCACCCCCCCACAATCCCCCCGCCCCGCCCCGCCCTGCCCCCGAAAAAAACTTCAGGGTCAGGATTTTTTTTGCTTTAACCCGTTTTTGTTTACTATTAGCGCATGCTGATGACATTTCATTCTTCTATACAATTTCATTCTTCATCATCGTATACAGTACACACGTCGTGGCCAAGTTTATTAGATCCATGTCGCAGAGTGTGACATGCAATGATCTTATAGGATTGCTAAAATCGTGCAGTGTGTTTAGGGCTTTAGGTTGCAAGAAGCTTGCTTTTCTTTTCTCTTCTTCTCGGAGGAAAGATGTTAGTTGTGGGAGGGTTGACTGGATGCTCAGAAGCAGCTTAAAATACAGCTGCCAGACAGTACTTTATGTCGCCAAATGTATCTGCCTTGTGTCGGGCTCATGTTACAACCAACTATATGTGCTTGAGGTTAGCAGGGGAAGGCAGCACCCACTTCTAGTCAGAGCTTCAGGTTTAGGATGGATGTGGCACAGATGAAAAAATTACTATTTGCCTCCTTATTCAACAAATATTTCCAGGTAAGTCTCCTCTTGTCAGTGCCCTCCCATCTCGTCCATTGACCTTGCTTGGGTTGAGATACAGCTTTAGTAACCCTAGTAGCTTCTTCTGGATGACGCACCTCCTCAACCTCTAGTTGTTGACTTTCAGCTGATGTTGCTTTTTGGCAGATAGGCCTGCTTGCACCTAGCCCAAAACCTCATCTTCCTTGTACCTGGCCTATAATGTCCTGATGTTGAAGGGCTGATTTTGCATCCCAGACCGCCATTGCTGGATTCCATTTCTACTAAGGTTAGAGCAGAACCATTTAAATAACACATCTACCCTTACTACCACTTAAACCGTTCTGTTCAATTAAGACAAGAAGAAACATTTTAATTTGTGTTTATTAGTATAATATGAGTTGCTCAAGATAACTAAAATACAATATGAAGAAGTAATTCATTATTGGTTATTATATTGGTAATTATTGATTAGAAATATTTGGAATTTATCATAACTGAGCAGAAAAACAGGATGCAATTAAACCTACTGGCAAACAACACCTTACACATTTAGAAGTCAACATCACAAACAAAGAAAAAGTAGAGTTGTGAAAATTACCCCAATTTTTCAAGTTTAAATAAAAGTCCTTACTGCATTCACAGTACATTACACAATAAAGTAAAAAATCATTACCTCATACCTAATTTTTAGACTAATTATCTCAGAACATTTCCTCCCCTAAAATAGTAACAGAAAGTACTGCCTTTGGAGTGTCGTTTAACTGCTCATAACGGAATATGAGCCATTGGAGCTGTCTGTAACTGCTGTATTGTTGGCTTCAGACACATTGTACAAATCTGCAAATAGTTAGATGTATGTTACTCAGGTAACTCATTGTCTTTACATTTCATTAATTTAGCAAATTTATCCAAATGAGTAATACAGCAATATCAGGAATTCTTCTTATGGAAAATATGTTAATAAATATTTAATTTGAGATTTTATGTCATCTACTTACTCCTCCGTTGCACCCTTTGAAAGACATTCAGTCCAGGTGTGGATGATGTTCCAGCACTGGTGCTCTGTAAGATATCAATCAAAATAAATCACAGAGAGTCAATGTAAAAACATTTAGCAATGCTTAGAAGCTGAACATGTGTGTGTGCTGTTATAGAAAGGCATTTACATTGCTATGGCCGGAAGTGAGTTTCTGTAGCAACTGTGTTCCTGGTAGTGACTCACGAACCTGCAATCAAAGATCTCTACTTAATATCAAGAAATTTGAAAATCTCCCAAATGTCTGCTTATTATTTGGCTCTGTGAAATATGTAATTCTGATTTGTCAGTCATGCCATCTCAGTTATCAGTAGCCTATTTACGTTTCTGTAATATTTTTGCAGTGTTCATATTATTGCTAGGTCAATTAATTTAAAGATTAAATCCAAGATTAGGAAATTAAGTGGCTTTACTTAAGCTCTTTGGAAAGCAACAGAAGTAAATTCATACCTTGCGGTCTAAAAGCGTTCCGAACACCAAGATAAAGAATCCCTATAAAGGAAGTGTTACAAATAAGGTATGATTCAAAGTGATTCAAGTTTAATTAGGAACATGGACATTTATAATAAATCAATGTGCAGCATTAGTGAAATGCAAAAAATGGTTATACACAAAACTGAACCTTACTAATAAAATTTATATTAATGAGTAAGAAAGTGATACCTGCAGTGAATTGAGGAGTGCAAACACCACATGAATGCCTAATTCCTGTGACACCATGGTTCCAATTCCAAATCCCCATGTTAGACCAAAGATAGGAGTCAAAAAGGCCACACATCTGGCAATAACCACCAGAGCATGTTTCTCATCTGGTTGAGTTGCGGCACCAACTCCTCTCCTCAACATCTTGTACAGAACCACAATCAAAACCACAAGGTTTATGGCTAAAATAGTGAGAGCTGGAATCACAAATGCCAGCAGGGCCATCGACTCATTCCAGTTCAGCCAGCATGCGTTTCTTTTGGAAATATAATTTTGAGGTCCAGCTGTTGATGCAACAGTAATGACCGCTATGAGCAAAGGTGCACCATAACCGACTATGAAGGCAATGACCATCATTTTGGCCCTTGACATTTGAGACAAGACCATGACTGTACGGTAAAAGAGCAACAGTGCTGACATTAACATCCAGAAGAAAAGAGCCAGGTAAAAAAAGTGCATGAAGAAAACCGCTGGACTGCAGCGACCCACTGAAGTTGGCTGTTCTTGTTCTGCGACTACAGCTCCAATGATAAAACAGATGTTTGCGATCAGCAAGGACACGGCAATGTTGACTATGGAGACATGTCGCATGTAGGATGTGTCATTTATTCTTACTGACTTCCATACAATAATCTCAATAATGAGGCATATAATCAAGCTGGCCATCGAAATAGCAACGCCAATGTAAGTTATATAGGCTAAGGCTATGTGATTGATAGAAAACGGTGACATTAGGATTGAAAAAGAGGTTGTGTGGTTGCATTCACATGTAATCTTGCCAGTTTCATTCCCTTTACTTATATAGGGCTTTACTTCACATCCAGTGGAATCCCATGTGTTGAGACTAAAGTTCCAAAAGACACACTGAGGATTTCCCAAAGACTGATTAGTAATGTCAAATGCAAAAGAAATGTTGTTAAGCGTTTCATTAACCTTAACAACAACCACATCTCCATTGATTCGCACATCTGATTTCCTGCTGTCATTACTACCTTGAGAAGGTAGGACATTGTCAAGATTTGTGAAGATTATGATGGTTATGGTAGTCTCTTGAAGAACTTGTGGTATCACAATCTCTGTAGCTGAGTTTGGCAGTGCTGATGTTATACTGAATGAGTTTTTAATTGTAGTTCTATTCAGCTGAATGGATGTTTCATTAATCGCAAACTCATCTGTGAGACGGTCACTTATATTCTCAATAGCGCTCAGAAGTTTAATGCTGGTGTTTTCAGTGTTGTTGCCTTTGTTCAGTTTGTTCCATGTATCACTGACATTACCGGATACAATAATGTCCACTGTTTTTAGGAAATTCTGGAAATTTAATATAAAATTATGCTTTATATTATGAAGTTTAACCCATATAATGTGGAAATAATTGATATACAAGATATTTGGATAATCTAATAAGACACAACATAATAATATATTATATCCTAATATAAAAACATGATCTACCACATCCTGATTATAATATATTATAATAATTAACCATAATAATGAAGAGAATGGTTATTGCACAACACAATCATGTACACATTAAACATCACACAAAATCTTAATGCGAATATACATACCCCCATAACAGGATTATTGATGGTAGTAGCTTGTGACAAGTCAGCAATTTTAAAGAGTATGCCAACAATTGCTTTGACAGTAGCAGCAGACTGGGTTATATTAATATTATTATCTGATGTGGCAAAACTGAGGTTAGCCATAAACCCTGGAATCCCCTCCACAGTCAAGGACTAAATTGCAAAGCACAAATATATAAAGGATAGAAACCTTTAAAATGGCTAGATCATTGTAGATAGATACATTATCAATAGATTACCTCAAGTTGTTTTTGAAGGTT
Source organism: Barbus barbus (assembly GCF_936440315.1). Classification (NCBI taxonomy): domain Eukaryota; kingdom Metazoa; phylum Chordata; class Actinopteri; order Cypriniformes; family Cyprinidae; genus Barbus; species Barbus barbus. The sequence goes on from NC_136742.1 coordinate 23,236,167, forward strand.
GTCGATAACTTCAAGTACACAGTTGTCCTCTACTGATTTCCAAACGTTTGATTCACATTTGTAAGTTATGGTGCCTTTCAAGCCTGTTCCACAGACTCCTGTCTTCACTTCATTTGTTTTACCAACTCCAAGTTCTTCATCTCGACAGTCATAATCTGGAGAAGTATTTGATTGCAAATCAGAAGTTCAACAATTTCTCTCAGAATAGAACGTCACATTACACTTTATACATTGAAAGTACCCTTGCAAGATACTTGCACCCTGCCCAGAAGCATCATAAATAACTAGGATCAAATGACAAAAAAAATAGGACCAGAACAGTCAACACCATGTCTTGTGTGTTGCAATCCAAAGAAAAGTTTGCTAGATTGTAAAAGCCATTCAATTAAATTGTAAAACAGTAAAAAGCACTTTGAAGCTGAAAACAATGAGAAACTGAAGGCTCACTTTCCGGGCTTATCCTAACTGTGACGCTGTTATAGCTGTAAATGTAATTCTGTAGTTGCGGCAGATCCTTGAGACGACATGTAAAGGCTTCCTCTGTACAATTTCCCTTCTGAGTAGCATAGTTTAATGTGATAATGTCAGACCCTGATTGTGTAAAAAGAGAATTTACTCAAAAACATATTAATAACATGGACAATTAATTGAAGTATTAAATAACAACTCAATAACTTATAAAACTGTATCAGTGATTTGTATGTACAACCTGAAATTAGTACTTTTCCACCCATGACCCACTCAATATTGTAGCCAACATCAACAGAACATTTCAGTTGGAAACTGCTGCCATCACATGGAAAAACACGGTATTTATCACCCACAATGATACTGGGGCGTTGTTTAATAACAATGTTTTGCCACTGAATGTATGGTATTGTATTCCTTTGTATGATGCATGAATATCGACCTGCATTTTGGGGAAAAACCAATAAACAAATGTATTATTAATATAATTATTTATATAATAGTTTGTGAATGAAAGGATGTTCATGACATTAATGTCCTATAAATGTAGCTTTGATTTTGCTTGGTTGATTAGTTTCATAATTAAACTTGATATGGCAGCATCATCTATGCCATATATTGTATCTTATTACAGTAGTTCTCAAACCTGTGCTGCTGCGGACCCCCAGCCACCACACATTTTGTATGTCTCTCTCATAGGCCACACCCATTTTAAGTCTTGCAGACTCTACTAATGAGCTGATGAGTTGAATCAGGTGTGTTAAATGAGGGAGACATACAAAATATGCTGTGGTTGGCGGTCCCCAGGACAGGTTTGAGAACTACTGTCCTAGTATACTTACAATATTTAGTATAATTATATGCTATATCAGTGCAGTGCTAATATACTTAAATCAAACTATGGCACAGTTTTGCAGCAGTCTACATTTTAAAACCAGATTCTAATAGACAAAAAGACTAAATAAATCCATGTCACTCACCACTGTCACTTTCACTAGCACTTTTCACAGTGAGAGTTCTGTTGTCGTTTGAAAGTAAGTATTTTGTGCTGTCTCGTGCAGGATCTTCATTATCCACTGTCCATTTTATTTGTCCCTTTGCAAAGTCTGGCTGTGTACAGTTCAGGTCCACCTTTTGCAAAGGATATAACTGATCTGTTGTGAAGACTATTTGATCTGTAAGTAAAAACCATACAGCTCAAATCACTCAACAACAACCAAACCCCAAACAAAATAATAATAAATATTATGGAACTTAGAAATGTGAATGGTTTTAGATTAGGCACTGACTAAGCTTACCACTTTGAGCAAAGCCATCTTCAGCTACATCTATGCCTTGTCTCCTTAGAGAGTCAGAAACCTGTGTGTTTGCTGCTCCAAAATCAAGGCTGTTGGATGTTGCCTTTATTGTGTAGTCTGCTAAAACACTACCAGGCCTATGGGGTGAAACAAAAATCACACCAATGTGAAGACATGTATTAACGTGTTTGTTAGAAAAAGCAGTTAATAAATGGAAACGCTAGGTGAAAAAAGTGAAAAATTTAAATGATAATCATACCTGAAACTCAAGAAGCTTGTAGAACCAATAATGTAGCCAGTTAGCTTATTAGAATAACTTGCATCAATCTGTAAAAAAACAAAAGTACCCATTGTATGCTTGAAAATGTTACAATAACAAAAATTAAATGAAGTTATTGTGATATGACATCATATGACTATGTTATCTGTGTATGTGGATCAGGTTGATATTGAATGATATTTGAACTGCTTCTGACTGTTAAATGGATGTTACAAAAAATAAATATATTTATATAAAAATGAAAAAAATAACTTTTTTTTTTTTCTTCAAAGTTATGTTCAAGCTGTATTCAAAGTTGTATTTATAGTATTCACATACAGGGGAGGCGTTTCCGTATGGCAGAGTATGGCAGTTGCCCTAGCCCAGTCAAGTGTGCCGTGAAAAATTATCCAAACTTCATAACTCTATTATAATTCGTAATTATTTTAAATCAGAGGGTTTAAGGGAAAGGGAAAGGGAAGTGGTGTGTGGCCAAGTATGGTGATCCATATTCGGAATGTGTGCTCTGCATTTAACCCATCCAAGTGCACACACAGTAGTGAACATACACCCGGAGCAGTGGGCAGCCAATGCTGCGGCACCCGGGGAGCAGTTGGGGGTTCGGTGCCTTGCTCAAGGGTCTCACCTCAGTCGTGGTATTCCACTCCCCCCACCTACAATCCCTGCCGGACCTGAGACTCGAACCCTTGACCTTCAGGTTACAAGTCCAACTCTCCATCCATTAGGCCACGACTGCCCTGTTAACCAATGATAAGCATTAAAAAGAGCTTGTGAGTACTTTGTAACGCCATTGGATCTCTCAGTGAAACCTCGTAACTTCATTCCGCCTTCAGATTGAAGCGCCGCGCACAGCCTGGAGGAGACAGATCTCCGCTTTTTCGCAATGAAAGGGTAAATAAATAATTGATGTTTGAATAGTACAGCGTTTTCTTTATTCAAACACTATGTCTGTAAAGGCTTTTGTGTTCTTGAAGAGCGGAACAGAAGTAGGTGATTTGCAGTCTAGCCAATATAGCCTATTTTTGTACGTTTTAAATATCCTGTGCATAAGCGCTTAATTTGACATTTTGACGAAGTGTAGTAAACGACAAGAAAAACGAAGCGCCCATAACGTTAGCTACAATAAATGTTACATAACCTGTAAAAGTTGATGAAAGCATAATGTGATGCACTGCTGCCTCAGATACAGTGGTGGAATGTAACTAAGTATTTGTACTTCGTTACTGTACTTAAGTAAATTTTTACGTATCTATACTTTACTTAAGTAAAAAAAATAATGCATACTTATACTTTTACTCAAGTAGATTTTTCAGCAATTATCTGTACTTTGTACTCCACTACATTATTAAAATGCGTGTCGTTACATCCTTCCAAATCTTGCATAAAATTTTTTTGGTCGACTGACGTTTTGGCGTTGCTGGCCAATGCACGTTGAAACAGATCGGAGATCTGATTGGTCAAAGAACTCACGCCGAAAATAGTGAGCGCACGTTTTGAAACAACACAAGCAGAACTGATGTAAATCGAAGAAAAGGACACCAAATATCAAACATGGACGAAGAGCCAACAACGTCGACTGAGCTTGAGCCTGTGCCCTGCAGCTCTGATTCTGAGAGACACCCCTGGCCTTATTTAAGCAAGTTATTTGAATTTAAAGGTTCAAAGAATGACTCCTGGCGTTTTCAATGTGTCAAGTGCCTACCTCAACGCAAAGAACTGTTGGCGTTTAAAAACTCCCCTTCAAATTTGAAGAAACATATAGAGGTAAGACATGCAATGGTAGCTATTCATATTTAAGTTACTAACTTGCTATGACATGGTGCTATGACTGTTATAGAAAAACGGATGTCAACATAACAAAAATATCACACCAGTATAATATTTGTTTGACGTAAGTTAGTGGTACCCTAACAGGGCAACTTCATTAGCTGGTTATTAGCACAGCAGGGACGATAGCTTGCTAGTACGTTACATTTTTGGAGATGAGCAAACTACTGCTATATCTGTACATTCGTAGTTGGCTAAAATAGCTGTTTGTTTTGACTCGATGAAAAATTTTTCAAACTTTTTATACGGCCCCTAGCTTCTTTACCATTCAACATTGGGTATTTAGTTGACATTCGCAAGTAAGCATGCAGTTAAAACTATATCTAGGTTTGATTCGATTGTGAACAATTTTGCACTATGACAGTTGTTTTTCGTCAATATGACATTTTTTAGAATTTGCAAATATATATATATTATATTTATATATATATATATATATATTTAGCAATTTAGCGCGAAGTATATGCAAATATCAAACCAATTTTAAAAATAAAATAAATTGTATGTCATAATTGGATTAGCTTAATTATTATTTAATGAGTAATAATAAGTAAATAACCAGATTTTTACAGTGTGTCAGTATTGCAGAGAGCTTGCTCAACTACCCTTTCCAATACACAATAGAAATTGTTTGTGATTATTACAATTGAACAGCCCAGACATTGAGACAACCGATTGTGTACTTTTACTTAAAAAAATACTTTAAAGTAAATTTAAAAGTATGTACTTAGGACTTTTACTTAAGTAAGATGTTGATGTAGTAATTATACTTTTACTTAAGTATATATTTTGCAGGGTAGTTGTACTTTTACTTAAGTACTAAACTTAAGTACTTCCTCCACCACTGCTCAGATAACAGTTACAGCCGTTCTAATGACAGATAAAACACTCCATCTCCATCATTCGCTGGTCAAAAACCTTGTTAACTCCATTTGAACTTGAATGTTAAGTGCATTAAGTGCACACTGATCAGTAAAAGTCTGAAACAATACCAACGCTGACGCTTAATTATTGAAATTTTTCCCCTTCTATTTTTTTATATACACCCCCCCCCCCCCATAGGGCTGCCATACCCTGTGTTTTTGTGAAACGCCGCCACTGTTCACATATCATCAAAAATCAAAAATCAATAAATGCATTTCATTAAATTTGAAACAGAATACTCACGGTTGACACAATTCGTCCAGATAAATCTTTGTAATTGTTGTTACTAGGGTCAGCAAGACTGGTGTCATAAGTCCTAACTATTTTCATTAGCATTGAAATAACTGCAAAAACAAGTGAACATTTATCCGCATTGTATAAACAGATTTAAGCAACAATCCTCAGACCTTAAAACCATATTAATGCAAATACCAATATACTAATAGGACCCAGTTAGAGGGGGTTATTATTTTATGACATTATTTTATCACTTTGCATATAATTTTTGTACCCCTGCTAACACAAAATATAATTTAAATTCAGTCATATATTTTTGGTGCATTTGGACTCACAGTATCTGTCAGTGCTGTTGTTGACAAATTTCAGTACAACAAAAATATAAATATATTTTTCCTTCATGAAATCAAACTAAGGGTTTATAGATCTTTGTTTCTCAAACATGCCTTCAGGAGGAGGGCGCTACGGCGACCACGTGTACCCGTAAGGAGGTAGCATGTGGAGACATATATGGACTGACCCAGGCCTGGGGCAGTAGTACATATGGAATGGGTCTCTGAGGAAGGTCCTACCTGAGAGTAGGGATGGCGCGACTGCCAGCGGAGACTGACAGAATAATCTGCAAAGGGAAGACATGAGTTCACCTAGAGGGGAACCTTACCGTGGAAGAATACACTTATGGGATCACCCGAAAGGAATCAAGCCATGTGGACACCTTGCCCAGTACAGGGGCTGACCGGAGACCTGGGCAAGCTAACACCAATACTGGGCCTGGCATCAGACTGCTCTACCCAGTCTGACTGCTGGGGGTGCTGGAGGATCCTCAAGCAGGGTTCTCCGTCTGGAGAACTTACTGGAGGAGGAAAAAGGCGCTCACATCCCTGGGTGAGAGAGAATGGCACAGCTCTTCCAGCCAATTACCTGTTACCCAACACATGGGAAGAACTGACTCAACGCAGAGACTGTAAAATCTCGCAAAGGTGTTCGGTGTCGCCCAGCCCGCAGCTCGACAGATGTCTGCCAGAAAGGCACCATGCACCGATGCATGGGAGGAAGCAACACTCCATGTGGAGTGAGCCCTCACCCCCAGGGGGCACGGCTCGACAGCCCCTGAGAAAAGAGGTCCTTCTTCAGAGGGATGTGCCAGGGAGGAGCTGTCGCGAGGAGCATGAGTTCCGAAAACCAGGTCAGGGTGGGCCAGTAAGGCGTAACCAGCAGGACCTGTTCCTGACCTTACACAGTGTCTGTGCGAGAAGGCTCACTGGGAGAAGCGCATACTTGTGTAGAGCCCAAGGCCAGCTGTGTGCCAGTGCGTCTGTGCCGAGGGGGCCTTGGTCAGAAAGTTATACTGCTGCTAGTTGTGACATGCGACGTGATTGTAGACAACCCTGCCAGTTGATGTACAAAACAGTCGCAGTGTTGTCCGTGTGGACCAACACATGCTTGCCAAGCAGCAACAGCCGGAACTGTCACAAGGCTAGTAGCACTGCCAACAACTCGAAGCAGTTGATGTGCCAAAGCAGTCGAGGGCCTGTCCAGAACCCCGAGGCTGCCCGACCGTTGCATGTAGCGCCCCAGCCCACACTGGGGGCATCCGTCGTGACAACGACATGCCGAAACACTTGTTCTAAGAGCACGCTGGCCTGCAGAAAGACAAGGTCTGCCCAGGGGCTGAATGAGTGGCAACATGTTGGCGTGATGGTCACACAAACTGTACCGCAGTGCCATGCCCATCTCGGGACTCGGGAGTGTAACCGGTACTGAAGTGGTCTCGTATGCAGCAATCCGTGCGGCGCAAATGTGGCTGCGGATGCCATATGCCCCAGCATCCTCTGAAAGTGTTTCAGTGGTACCACTGTCCTGCCTCTGAAAGAACTCAGGCAGTTCAGCACTGACTGAGCGTGCTTGTTGGTGAGACGTGCCGTCATACTCACCGAATCTAACTCCATACCAAGAAAAGAGATTCACTGCACGGGGGAGAGCTTGCTCTTTTCCCAGTTGACCAGAAGCCCCAACTGGCTGAGGTGCCGGAGCACCAGGTCCCTGTGATCACACAACTGTTCTTGCGAACGGGCCATGCTCGAGATAGTTGAGGATCCTTACGCCCACTTCCCATAACGTGGTAAAGGCACCGTCTGTGACCTTTGTAAAGGAATGGGGGGACAGGGACAGCCCGAAGGGGAGGACCTTGTACTGCCATGTCCGACCCTCAAACACAAACCAAAAGTAAGGCCTGCGCTGAGGAAAAATCAAGACATGAAAGAAAGCATCCTTCAGGTTGACCACAGCAAATCAATTCTGGGGCTAGATGCATTTGCCTCAACATCTTGAACGGAAGCTTGTAAAGGGCCCGATTCAAGACTCGCAGATCCAGGATTGGCCGAAGGCCACCGTCTTTCTTGGGTACGATGAAGCAAGGGATGTAAACCCCTGCCTCATCTCGGCTGGAGAGGCAGGCTCGATTGCATTCGTCGCCAGTAGGACAGCAATCTTCTCGCACAGGACAGGGGCATCTCGGACTGCCACCGAAGTCTCGAGAGTGCTGCTGAACCTGTGGGATCGCCTCGCGAACTCGCGTAGCCATGTCGAACTGCTCGAATGAGCCAGCGGGACGTGTTGGGCAACGCAAGCCACGCTTCCAGGCTCTGTGCGAGTGGCACCAAAGGGGACCTCGGACTGCCACCAAAGTCTCGAGAGTGCAGCTGAGCCTGGGGGAAATCGCCTGGAGAACTTGTGTAGCTGTCTCGAACTGCTTGAATGAGCCAGCGGGACGTGTTGGACAGTGCAAGCCATGCTTCCAAGCTCTGTGCGAGTGGTACCAAAGGGACAATCGAAGCACCCATGTCCCCAGGTTGCCCGTGTCAGGGCCCCCACATCATCGCCATATCACCCTGCAGCCTAAGACTGGTTGCCCACTGAAGCTAAGCAGGGTTGAGCCTGGTCAGGACCTGGATGGGAGACCTTCTGGGAAAACTAGGTTGCTGCTGCAAGAGGCCAGCCTGGAAGGGGGTGCTCACCCTGCAGTCTGTGTGGATCCTAATGCCCCAGTATAGTGACGGGGACACTATACTGTCAACAAGCACCGTCCTTCGGATGAGATGTTAAACCGAGGTCCTGACTCTCTGTGGTCATTAAAAATCCCAGGGTGTCTTTTGAAAAGAGTAGAGGTGTGACCTCGGCATCCTGGCCAAATTTGCCCATTGGCCTCTGATCATCATAGCGTCCTAACAATCCCCATTTCTGCTGATTGGCTTCATCACTCTGTCTCCTCTCCACCAATAAGCTGGTGTGTGGTGGGCGTTCTAGTGCACTATGGGTGCCGTCGCATCATCCAGGTGGATGCTGCACACTGGTGGTGGATGAGGAGATCCCCCCCTTACAATGTAGAGCGCTTTGAGTGCTTAGAAAAAGCAGAAAAGCGCTATATAAATTTAATTAATTATTATTATTATTATTATGGGCCGGCTGAAACATGGGAGGCATCGCACTCCTGCGGGAGGCTCACTTTGGAGAACGCAGGAGGGTGCCCAATGGTGATGAGCAGACTGGGGCATGGAATGAAACAGAATGGTGGCAGGTGGAGAATCACATCGGGGCAGGATGTGCTGGATGGCCTCGGTCTGATTCTGTGCTGCTGAGGACTACTGGGCACAGTCCTCGACAGTGTCGCCGAACAGGCCAGCCTGGGAGACGGGAGAGTCAAGAAAGCTTACTTTGTCGACGTCTCTCATCTCAACCAGGTTGAGCCAAAGATGGCGCTCTTGGACCACTAATGTGGACATCACCTCCCCGAGGGACTGTGTTGTGACTTTCATCACCCAGGGGGCAAGGTCAGTCGCCGAGCAAAGCTCCTGCATCAACCTCGGGTCAGTACTACCCTCGTGCATTTTTATTTTGAGTGCCCTGGCTTGGTAGACTTGCAGGATCGCCATAGCATGCACACACACCTCCAGCCTATACTCATGGCTGCCCGGAGAGGCACGGCCATCACTTCCGGGTCCGATTCGGCAGCGGCAACAGCACCCGAGGGGGGCAGCCCCACCGAATCTTCATCCTCAGAGGACGATAGCCTGTTCCCCGATGCCGAGATCAATAGATCCTCCGGCGGTGCACCGAAATAAAATTTTGGGACTGACATGAGCCGGGCCAGTGAAATCACTCAGGAGCCGCACAAGACAGTAGCTGCGAGAGGAGTGAGAGGTCCGCGGGGACGGACCCAGCGGAGAACACCGCTGGGACACCGCTGTATGTGCCGTAACGCCAACCAGAACAGCCTCTTTTCTTTCCAGCTCACAGAAACGATTGGCTTTGCGGAGTTGAAATTCATTCACCCTCCCAGCTCCGAAGCAAAAATCTGATGAGTGGATGCACCTGTCGCCTCTTCATACCCGTATGTGCAGGGAGTGGCTCATGTATGCAAAGTCCACTAGACAAATTTCATTGGTGTATCGATGTATATGCCCTTTCCAATGAACATGTCAACACTCAGTAATCTCAGATAATGTAATCCATATATTTTAATCAAATCTGCTAACTTGTTTGAAGAACCAAATTAGCAAGAGATCTGTTATCATGATTAAAACATCTAGCTTTTGTCAAATCATCTCAGATGTCTTAAGCAAGGTATGAAAAACTGACCCATGGTTTGCTAATTTTTTTAAATTATTTTGTTATTCCAAAGTTTGTTTCATGTATATATTTAATAAAAGGACAGCTGTGTTTAGATCCTCATCTCAATGCTCTCTTTGTGGCAATACCATAGACTTAAGTGTGCAGTGAATGGATGGGTTTAAGGAAGAGTTCTCAATATTAATAATAATCTTCAGCATCTTCACATACAGTTGTTGTGCTGTATCTCAGATTTTGTTTTACTGGGCATACCTGTTGTTGAGGTTGTTCTTGTTGTTGAAGGTGTCGATGTTGATGTTGTTGTTATTGGTGGTGGTGATGGTACTGTTGGAACTGAAGAAAACTGACTTTAATTTTGACATGAAAATTGACTGTATCCTTTTGAAAATTAGAAAAATTATATTTAAAAAATCTCATAAACATAATTATGCAATCAAATGAATCACACCTATGCATGGAAAATATTTTCATTAATTTTTGTGACGCTATATCCTTCCCAACAAGAACATGAATAGTTTCGGTTTTAATTGGAACAGTTAGTATTTGGTCCACACACCAACAATGATATTATTACATGGATGGCGCTTTATTGGGACAATATCACCCTCCCTACAACTAGCCCTATACTTCCCAACTTGTTTTACTAGCCATACCTGTTGTTGTGTTTCTTGTTGTTGTTGGAGGTGTTGATGGTATTGTTATTGGTGGTGGTGTTGATGATGGTACTGTTGGAACTGAAAAAAATTGACATGACTTTGAAATGGACTTTACAGTTATACACTTTAGAGTTGATTGGTGCCGAACATGATGCAGGGCCCTTAAAAGTCAAGATATTGGGGAGAATGCCCCTGTATGAGTTTTTGTCTCATTTATATCATAGGATATCGTTAAGTAATATCACACGAACAATCTATCTAATATGTATTTCATGCTCAGCCAAATTTGATGAGCAGTTGTAATTAATTAGATTAAACATTTTAGAGAGTGAGAGAGAGACAGAGAGGGAGAGAAAGAGAGAGAGAGTACAGTAACTGGCATGTGAGCAAAACTTCACGTTATACAAATGTCTAAATAAAATGTACCTCTACATGTGTTATTGATGCTGATGCGGAGACCTGAGTTTGTTGCCGTGAATCCATCCAGACATGAGCAATTGTAACTTCCCATTACATTTGTGCAGTTGGCATTTGGACCACATACAGATGGGCTGAACAGACATTCATTTATATCTGGAAAGGGAATTATATTTAAGAACAATATCTTGAATATTTAGAATCATTTTTAATTACAGAAAAATATAGGAAAATTTGTTTGAAATGCAAATAAATCTGAAGATCAAGGAACACGGAGACAAGGACGTAAACTCAAATATGTCTTTAATGAAGACATAAGGACAAGGCAAGGCAGACATCAAACACCGGGGAGTAACGAGTAGACCAGACGAAATAACATTGAACAGACAGAACTATAAATACACCGCATAATGAGGCTAGACACGAATAAACTAATGATTACATCAGACAAGGACAGGAAACAAACCATTTAAGGGTTGTTTGCAATCACGTGATTCCGATGACACGCGAAATGCAGCTGGAGGGCAGGAAGTGATTTTTTCAATGGAAATCACTAGCAGAACCTCAAAATGCCTGTGTTTCGCGTTGTTTATGAATGCTTAAATCGGTCAAACCGAGAAAACACAAGGAGCTTTTATCGTGTACGAAAATATGTTGTTCATAAAGAAGGAAAAGTCAAGAAATTTACTGAAAAACGCAGGAAAGAGTGGCTTGTAAACCTGCGTCTGCGGTCAGGAGGAACCGATCAGATAATGCTCGTGTGCGCAAATGGTTAATATAACATAAAATCATATATTAATAAAGACATATATAAATAGATATGTGATACTTGTTGGTAACTCTCGTTAGCTTTTTAGGCTTACTAGATTAAGAGTCCAAAGATATTAATAAAGACACGACACATAAGACCTGTTCACACCGACTGTTTCTTTGTGTGTATTCTGTTCTCTGACTCCCAGGATACTTGAATACAGGGCACCACCTAGTGGTAAGAACCAGCATACATCGCATCTTCCTTTTTTTTTTTTTTTTTAAAGAACAACATTTATACACTACAATAAACTTCTTTCAAACCTTTGGTTTTGCAACTTACTTTAAATTTTTAACTCAATGTCATCTAACCAATTGACAGGCGTTAAACTCTCAAAAAATTACTTTACTACAGTCCTTAGAACTAGCATGAATAACGTTTTGGTGGCCTAACCATTCTGCCAGAACATGTCACTTTTACAGCCTCTTCTGCAACAACTTCAGGTGTTGAAGACAACAGTCCAGGTGTTGTTATTGGCAGTGACACTGGTATTGCAGACACCACATCTGGGACACAGTCATTTATCACTGGATCAAATGAATCCTGAATGTGTGAATTATGGAAATTTGTCTCTTTCATCTTGAGCAGGTGTTTTCGATTTCTTCTGTAAATTTCTCCATCCTGCGTTTGAACCAGGTATGACCTTGGCTTTTCATGCTTTTCCACCACGACAGCTGGCTGCCAGTGACTATCAGCTGTCAATCTCACCTTTTCTCCTTCCTTCAGAGCAGGTAAGTCTCTTGATCCTTGGCCTCTGTGACTTTCTTGAGCAGATTCTTAATGGTCTGTATAGCTCTTTCACCTTTCACCGTTCGACTGAGGATATCTGGGGCTTGAAGTTGAGTGTCTGAACTCCCATTTATCCCTGAAGTTTCTAAATTGTGCACTCATAAACTGTGGTCCGTTATCTGAGACAACTTCGTCCGGAATTCCATGTCTTGCGAAACTTCAATGCCGTTATCACATGTTGGCTTGTTGTCTGTGTTAATTTTGCAATTTCAGGAAATTTCGAGAAGTAGTCCACACATAGCAGGTAGTCTGCTTGGTTGAAGTGAAAGAGGTCAACTCCTACATTTGCCCACACTCTGTCTGGTAAGTCATGACTGACGAGAGGTTCTTTGGTGTTATTCCTGCTGAAGGTATTGCACACAGCACACTTTGACACCATATCTTCAATTTGTTTTCCCATTCCCAGCCAGAAGAGTACATATCTCGCTCTCTCTTTGCAATTCACCACTCCTAAATGAGCTTCGTGAATTTTCTTCAGCATTTCTGCTTGCAGGCTTTGCGGCACTACCAGTCTTGTATTTTTGAACAACAGTCCTTCTGAGAGGGTCAGTTCTTACTTGAAGGTCCAGTACCTCCTTATTGCAGGCGGCACACTTCTGATTTGTTTAGGCCATCCTGTTGTGACTACTGCCATCACCATCTGCAGTTCTTTATCTGCTACAGTAGCTTCCTTGACAGCTCTCAATTTCTCTTCCGACATGGGCAGACATTCTGACAATTGGTGTACTTCCAAGTCTCTGTCCAGTAGTTGTTCTGTTTGTTCCTCCAAGTAGGGTCTGCTAAGCGTATCTGCTATTTTCAACTCTTTTCCAGGTTTGTAGGTTACCTGCAAGTCATAGGGCTGGACTTTCATCAACATCCTCTGCAGACGTGGTGGGGCTTTCTGAAGAGGCTTTTTGAAAAGGGACTTTGAAAAGAGACTTTGCGAGGTATTGAACCATGCTAAGAAACCTCATTAAAGCAGATTTGTCTTGTGGTTTGGGCATCTCCACAATTGCTTTGATCTTGTCTTGGTCTGGCTTCAGACCTTCTCCACTTAGTACATGCCCGATGTACTTTATTTCATCCATTCTGATCTTGCACTTTTCCCGATTTAATTTAAAATTTATACTTTTTACTCTCACCACAAGCTTCCTAAGCCTTGCACATTATTCCACATTTTCTCCCCATACGAGTATATCATCCATGATATTTACAACTCCTTCCAGGTCTTCAAGCCTTTAAGCTATGCACTTCTGGAGCTGAGGATACTCCAAAAGGTAACCTCTTGAAACAGTATCTTCCGAAAGGTGTATTGAACGTGCAAAGCTTGGAACTTTCTTCATCTAACTGGATTTGCCAAAATCCATGGTTGTCGTCTAACACTGAGAAAACTTTTGCTTTTGGCATTTCACTCACGACTTCTTCAACTGTCTTGAGTGGAAAGTGTTCTCTTTTTATAGCTTTATTCAAGTCTTTTGGGTCAATGCAGATGCAAAGTTTGTTCAGCTTTACAGCAGTCACCATACTATTGGCCCAATTGGTTGGTTCTGTTTGTTTCTTGATGTTTCTTTATTTTGTCTTTTAGTGCTATCGGGACTTTTCTGGGTGGATGAATCACAGGTGCCATGGCTGGATCAATCTTGATGTGATGTACACCTGGTATGCACTCCAATCCGTTTAACACATCATCAAACTCCTTCAAGATGTCTGTGTTTTCTTCACAGTCTACTTTGTAGATTATTTTGACAAGTCCTAACTCTGTGCATGCTGATCTTCCCAGGATGGCAGGTGAGTCTTTCTCGATAACTTGGAACTCGATCTCAGCTTCATTGTTTTTAAACTGTCAGATGAGTTTTGTCGTACCCTTTGATTCCGTCTTATGGCCAGAATACGAAACTAACATACAGTTTGACTTGCACAGTGACACTGATTTCCCTGCAACTTCTAGAAAGTCTTTGTACGAGATTACGTTGCACTCTGCTCCCATATCCAAATTAAAAGAAAGTGCTTTTTTGTTCACTTTTAGTGTTTCTGTCCACTTGTCTTTCTTCAGCACCGTGGCATCAGTCACTTTATTAACTTGCATCTCGACTTTGTTTCCAGTCTGCTTCTCTTCGATAGCACCCACGAACAGTTCTGTTTGATCCTCTTGTTCAATCTCATGAACTTTCTACATTGAAAACCTTGTTTTGTCTTTCTGTTTTTGCGTTTTGCACATCCTGCCGAAGTGATTATTTTCTGCGACAGACCTTGCATATTTGTCCATATGCGGGACACTTCCTCGGCTCGTGGCTGTAAGCGGATCTAGTAACCGGTAGTAACCGCATCTCCGGCAACGTGAAGAAACGTAGCACACTTTATCTTGCCTGATTTCTCAGATGTTCCACTTGCCACGAGGTATAGCTCAAACTTCTGAATCCAAATTCTCCAGTTCTCTGCAGTGTTTCCTTCAAAAATTAATTAGTTTGGTGGTTTTAGCTGATCATTCTTTAACTTCTGACATCATGTGATATCTGTTGGTAACTCTCGTTAGCTGTTTAGGCTTACTAGATTAAGAGTCAAAAGATATTAAGAAAGACACAATACACAAACTCTTCACACCGACTGTGTTTCTTATTCTGATCATGTTCTGTTCTCTGACTCCCAGGATACTTTACTTACTTACTTTTACTTTTGTCATTTAGCAGACGCTTTTGTCCAAAGCTACTTACAAATAAGAAAAAGTAGCTAAAACTAAAAGTTACAACTCTATAAATACTATATACCCACATATTTAAGAAAATAAAGAAATTAAATAAAATTGACACATACATATAACAACATTTCAATACTAAACATATAAATGAAAAAACTAAAATAAAAAGCGATACTTCTATCCCTTGCTGGTGTCCCTGCCCGGTGGAGTCGCACGGTAGAGTTGATGGTCTTTACACTCTTCGGTCAGTCGCACGGTAGAGTTGATGGTCTTTACACTCTTCGGTCTTCAGAGGGCTTCACACGACGACTGCCGCGACCGCTGCCGCTGTATAATAACCTTTTTTATACCAATCCAACAAATCACCATTTCAATTCAGCTGGACCCACTTTCCTGTTTATCAACTAAAAATGGCAAGTGCACACACTGACAAGATACGCGATACAGTACGAGACCAAACGCGATTTCAGCACCTCTCAACACAGTAAACAAAATAAGCGTTTCCTAGCAACGGCAAAAGCGCTAAACACTGAGACAAGTAAATACACTTACGAGCTGATTTTAAACTTCCGCTGATAGACTGCTTCTCTTAAAGACTATTTAATTACACTGCCTTCTGCTGGCGCTTGAACCCACTTTCCTGTTTATCAACTAAAAATGGCCAAGCAAGTGCACACACTGACAAGATACGCGATACAGTACGAGACCAAATGCGATTTCAGCACCTCTCAACACAGTAAACATACTTGAATACAGGGCATCACCTAGTGGTAAGAACCAGGCTGTATCCGAAATCGCCCCCTATACCCTCATTCACTATTCCCTACATTAGTCCACTCATATAGTTCACTTGAAGGAGTGAATGAAAACGAGTGAGTGAATTCGGACACTGAATGCACCGGAAGAACTGCCGCTTTTGCATAGTTTGCTTCCTGTTAAATAATCATTTGAAACGGGCAGCTCCAATAGTAAGATTGAAGGATTTATCTTGAACTGTGTCACGGAAATTATGTATAAACCCTAATAGTCAATTTACAATTAATTTCGTACCTTTGTTGTATTCCACTGTATTACGCCATGAACGAGCACTTCTAAAATCAATGAATGGATGATTCAGCTGCGGGCGCCATCTTCTGGTGAGACGTGGGAATTGACTCGGCGCGCGACTCTCTCAGTGCATTCTGGGGATTCTCTAGCCGTTGAGTGTACATCAGTTGTACACTCGTTTTTGCGATGCATTGTGGGATTGAATGAGTGCACTCGAGAACATCCACTAAGGTTTCGAACACCACTTAAAATGGCCGTCCCCTCAAATAGTGCACTATTTGAGGGTATAGGGGGCGATTTCGGATACAGCCCCAGTTTACATCACAAGATACAAGGTGACACAGTCAATTCACTCAATGCTAAACGCCACACATGGACATTCATAAACAACGCAAAACACAGGCATCTTGAGTTTCTGCTACTGATTCCTAAGGGGAAAAATCTCTTCCTGCCCTCCAGCTGCATTGTTCTGTGGTTTCAGGAGTAACACTTCTACAACAGATAAGCTCCAATATATCTACATTTCTGAAGGAAGCTGCTGACAGAAATGTGGGAAACATAGTAAGCTGAGAAAGATTAAATAACTAAACTTTTGTAACTTTTTTAACAATCGCTTCATATGCATTTTTCACTACATATTTGCCTATATCATCATGCATTTGTTACACTTCTTTATTAAAGTTATTTTAAGAAGGTTTTGACATCCAAACATGAGTGAGTGATGTTAAAATGTATTTTATTTCTGTGATCAAAGCTGAATTTTCAGCATCATTACTCTTCAGTTTTACATGATTATTCAGAAATCATTCTAATATGCTGATTTGCTGATCAGGAAATATTGCTGATTCGTATTTTGTTTTTTGTGTGTGTGTGTGTTTTCAGGATTCCTTGATGAACATAAAGTTGAAAATGAACCGTGTTTATTTAAAACAAATATTTACTCTCACTTCTCATCAATTTAATGCATCTTACTAAATAAAAATATGAATTTCTTAAAACACCACTGACTCACTGTATTGTACACTACCATTTAAAGGTCTGGAGTCTATTTAACAATAAATCCTGAAAAACAAAATCAGTTTACACTAAAATGTTTATCAGCACATCTGTTTTTTATATTGATAATAATCAGACATGTTTCTTGAACAGCAAATCAACATATCAGAATTATTTTTGAAGGATCATGTGACACTGAAGACTGGTAATGATGCTGAAAATTCAGATTTGATCACAGCAATAAATTACAATTTTAACATATTCAAATAACAGAAACAGTTCTCTTGAACTGTAATATCATTTCACAATGTTTTACTGTTTTTTTACTACAAGAAATGGAGCTGTGGTGAGTATAAGAGACTTCTTTCAAAGATGCAAAAAATCCTACTGACCCCAGACTTTTGAACAGTTGTGTAAATTACAGTTATGATATTCCTCCCACTTCAATAATTATGTGGCATATGTAGACTGTCTGTTCCCTGAATACTGAGGACAAATAAATAAAATAAAATAAATAAAATCTGATTGCGATTTAACCAAATTATAGCAAAGTAAGCTAAATAATGTCACAAAACTCTGGACTATTGATAGTACCCAGAATATCAAAGTCCAGTAAAGGAGGCCAAGCTTTTTCACATTTTACTCTTAAACTCTCGAATAGCCTTCTGATGTTTGGAGCTAAATCTAGATTAAAAATACATCTTTTAGCCAAGCATTCACATATCACATCTCATAACTTTGTACTCTATAATAAATGCACATGATCGTCTTGTGCCTGAAATAATATGAACAGCATCTATGCTAATCCTCCTTTTGTTTTCCTGTTTCTCTCTCAGGTTGCCCATCCCAATGTTACTACAGCTTGGATCCAGCTTCACTTGTGGTGACTTCAGATGATGCCCACACTCATGAAGACTCCAGACGATGGCAACTATAAATAAACATACCAACCTGACAAATATTATGTATTGTAATCATTGCCTTAAAGCTGGGGTACTCAACAGGCGTCTCACGGGCCGCTCACGGGTCTGCATTAATTTTGTGGCCCACGTCATGCTGAAGATTAATGTATGTTTATTACAATTTGCGCTCAAAATATTAGGCAGTTCGATTTTTTTTTATTAAATGTATACAAATCGCAGTAGTAAAAGCTGCTCAATTTCTGCGAGCGATGTGACTAACCTGCAATTAAACAGCAACACACTGCACGCCCCAACTTAAAAGACAAGCGTTGTCCAACAAAAGAGGACATTTAATAACATGATTCTACATCAGTCGAGTGAAATAACTTCATTTTGTGAGCTGATGTGCGGTTTTTGTCACAGAACGAGGCAGATAATATATTCTATACGGTAATAAAGACAATGCTAATCGACATAGCATTATAAATATACTTTATTATTGTGAAAATACCAAAGATGGCTTGAAGAACACAGATAAACTATATATTGTTGTGTCGTATCTTTAATGTCGTATTGGCTACTGTTGGATATTTAAATAAATAGAACAGATTCTATCACCCATGCAAACCCTAATCACACACAGTGACATTCAAATCTACGTTCGTGCTGCCGCTGATCCAAAGAGAGCAGTTTACGTATATGAAACATCTTTACAAAGTCTTTTTTATCGTAATTTTTGTGTTACAGACATTCAAATAATCACAGAAGTACTGGAATAAAAGTTTTAAGTTCGGATATAAACACTGCTGTCTACAAAAGCGATCAAAATAGAATAAATCACCTAAATGAAAGTGAGGATGCTTCAAATAAATAGTGTCAATTACAACATAATACCAGCAGGTAAAATGAGATTTGGCCAAAAAAAAACTTTGATTCATTCAGGAATGAAACAAGTTTAGTCTTTGAGCAAGTCATGAAGTTGTGAGTTATGAATCATTTGTTTAACTTTTTTAATCAATTAGTTGAATATTGTATGCTATAAATAGACTGTAAAAATAAAGTATTGATAAAATATAGTTAATATAAATATGAAAAATAATACTACTTTCTAAAGAAATGTGTGAACTGTTTGCTCAAGAATGTTTTTAGTTTTAGCATTTTGAGTTTGTTCAATATGCTTTTTTTTTGCATCAATATAGACATTTTTTTGTTCCAGATTTTTACTCTTTAAAAAATATAGGCCATATATATATCATATATATTCATGCTCCGTGTTATTTTAAATAGGACAAGGACAAGCAAGACTTGGATAAGGAATAAACTATTTCTAAATCAGTAAATCTGCAAATATTGTCTTATAAAGTCTGATGAAGCAAATTGTAATTTGTGGCCCTTCGCATTTTATGTAGTTTAAATGCGGCCCGCTTTGCCTCTGAACTTGAGTACCCCTGCCTTAAAGCATACGTTGAGTGATTTTCAACCCACTTTGTATTGTTACTATGGTAACATGTGAACAACAATGTTTAATCTTTCTCTGAGTTCCATGAAATATCCCCATTTATTTGTCAGCCAAATAATGTTTTGCATTATCCAAACATTTATTTACATATTACAGACTTTGTGACTGTATAAAGTGGATTTAAATTGACCGAACTTACCCTTTAATGTTTGTCCGTTTAACTGAACATGACTTTGAACACATAACTTATTTTATCTTAGCGTTATTGACATATAGACATTAATTTGTTGCCAGAAGATGCTCCCCATTGAGCTACAGTCACCATGGGCTGTTTAAAGGATTTGTTATATATTTTTTTGTAACCTTGAAACATGCATTTTTTTTAAGCTGCTTTGATTGTGAAAAGCATTGTACCCTTACAATAGTTAACCATATTTTTACTATGGTAAAACTAGTAATCATAACTGTAGTAATCTAAGGCAGAGCTCTGGAGAGCGGAGAACTTAACTCTCAGCATGAGAGGGAACTCAGATGCTCAGAAGGGAGCGGCATGCTCATAGGTGACCCTCTATAGTGAGGGGAGCAATGCTAGCTCTACCAAGGCAGAGCTCTGGTGAGCGGAGAACTTAGCTCCCAGCATGAGAGGGAACTCAGACGCTCAGAAGGGAGCGGCATGCTTAGAGATGACCCTCTTAAATTGAGGGGAGCAATGCCAGCTCGACCAATAAGGAGAGCTCGGCAGGGAGCAGCATGCTCATAGGTGACCCTCTATAGTGAGGGGAGCAATGCTAGCTCGACCAACAAGGACAGCAACCTGACAGGGAGGCAGAGAGGAGCCTAACAACCTGAAGTTGCTGCTCAACTGAGCTCCAGAGGGATCAGGACCCAGTGAGAGGAGTCCTCAGACCCTCGACCGGGAGTGGCAAGCTCAAAAGTAACCTTTAGGTGAGGAGAGCATTGCCAGGCCTGACCAACAGGGTAACTCAACAGGGAGGCAGCAAGCGACCAACTTCCTGGTGTCACTGCCACAGAGCTCATAAAGAACCTCCCGCAGTGAGGTTTTGGAGCACTGCCATGTTCTGAGCGGTCCTTACGACACAAACTGGGAACAGGAGGTGCATAGATAGCTCTCGCAATGAGGGGAGCACACCCTAGCTCGACCAGAAGGCAGTGCCAGAATAAAAGGACAGTCCAGCAGCACCCAAAGGGAGACTGTCATCTGTTAGTAGGTGAACGTAATCCTACACTCTCCATCTTGATAGAGAGCATAGACCAACGGGTTAGACAAAAACCATACATGTCTGAAAAGCTATCGCTCCTCAGAGCTAAAGCACTCAGGAAGGGTTTCCGCAGAAACACCTCTCACTCGTACCTCCGGGAAAGCAGTGTACTCAAGCCCACTCCACGGAGGGGTGATTCACTGGTTCGACCGTAAGGACAGTGTAACTCAAATCTCAGGAAGCCTATCGATGCGAGACACGAGTAGCGCATCCTGGCTGGGGCAGCTTCTCGAGGCAAACACCCAGCCAGGAGCTCAGGGAGCACAACACGAAGCAATAATCTCCTAAAAAGGCTCAGCCTGAATGAAGGACCCGCAAGTCCTGGGTTGCAGCGCTATACTGGGACCTGAAGGCCAAGGAGGCTCCCGCAGAAGCCTGGCGACTTGGCTGCATGATCCAGCAAGCATGAGGCCAAACATGTAGGCCATCATCCAGGCTGGATCTAGTACTGACAGGTGAGACCATATCCACAGGATCGAGAGGGCTCCCGGAGTGCAGTATAATGTGGTTAGAACATGTTATAAATCATCTGTCCAATAACTGCAGACAGATACCCACATCATAATTCCTTACTGATAGGGAAGATTTCCCGTCAGGTCCTTTGCCTGTTCTGCCCATGAACTGCGAATCGCGGGCAATGGGCAGATAATTCTCACTGCACTCGCAACGTGCAGCATGTATTCAGTTCCCAGGGAAGCTAAACATGCTCCGCCCACGCGCTAGATTACATCCGAATCAAGAGAGAACGGAGCCGTCACTGCGAATGCATCACTATTCTAGCGAGAGGCGAACACACTCGTGAAGACACGGGTATTACAATTGGGTAAAAAGTGAAGCACTCACCTTCCCTTTTTCTCAGTAGTCCCGAGAATGCATCACGATGAGCAACTCCCTCGAGAGCTGAATGTGCTTGCTCTTCACCACACACACACACCCCGCGAGCCATGTAAAACTGTGAGTATCAGAGCAAAGCCTCGGGCCCCAAATTTTTTACGCCTCTAGGGCCAGGCTTCGGGACAATTTCCACGTCATAGTTCAGACACGGGCCGGGCCGGGCCTCGGGCCTGTTTTGGGTTTCTCCTTATTTTTATATTGTAGACATCCATAGATTAGTGATGAAAAAAATTGCCTCGCTGGTAGAAACAACACGAGACCGTGCCGCGACTGAGAGCAGCTCGATGGTGTTTAGTGTCCCGCAGCAGCAGCGTGCTCAGGTGACTTCAGCGCAGCTGAAGAGTTCTGCGTTCAAATGCACGCAATAGTCTAAAGCTTGCTGCAAAACCCCAGCAAACATAACGATGAATGTGTCTGCGGGAAATAATTTACTAATAAACTAATGTTTTCTGAGTCCGTGTCGCAAGAATGAAGTTGCTGATCCTGACTCGCCGTCTCCTCATTAGATGCGCCTTTAGAGAGAAATGCATCTTTATTGATTATGATTTAAGATTATAATAAAATAGTTTTTGTTTGAATTGTTTTTATTTCGTTAAGTGATAATTTAAAGCTTTCTATAGATATATTTATCATGTCTGTGAGGCATGTATTCGCTCAGCTTCGGTTCATTTTTGTGAAGCGCTCCTGTTCAAGATGGCAGAAAGTGCATCATGTTTGTTTTCTTTGTTTTATAAAATAACTACCTTTTGTTGGTATTGTGAGTGCACACAAATACAAGACCCTTTACAGGTCCGAATGATGTATTACTCTTACCTTTATAAAAAAACAAAAACAATGACGGCGTAGGCTATTTTAATTTGTTTCCACTGAAAACAATCCAAGTGTTTGCTCTGGTGCCTCCATGTCCTACAGAGCGCGCTTTAGCTTCCACTCTCCGCACAAACTTACATATAGGCTAGTGCACATTATTATTATAGCGCAGGTTTAACATTTAAACATTATTATATACTTGAACTGTTTTAGTATATCTATAGATTTTATTTTAGGCAAGTCGTGATGATATGAGAAGGGTAAATTGATCAAACATAGGCTATGATCAGCTGGCCACTTGGTCGTTACTTTAAAAAAACAAAAACCTATAGGCTATTTAACGAACAAAAATGCTTCAAATGTTTTTCCAAATTTTTGTTTTAAAAAAACAAAACGAAATATAATTATTTTGCCATTACACACAAAACTGAACTATTTTAATAGCCGAAACAGTAGTATAAACTGTTTTAGGAGAAGGGGAAAAAAAAGACGGGCTCGGGTCGGACTCGGGCCGGTAATTCTGATAAACTGTCGGACATAGGCCGGGCTAGGGCCTGAGCGTCTCGGGCCAGGGCCGGGCTAGGGCCTAAATTTGAGGCCCGTGCAGGGATCTAATTGTCGTGATTAGATATATGCTTCAAGACACCGGTCACGGCGAGGCATTCCCCATAGCGACCCCTAGAGGACGCAGTTCGACGTTCCCTCGAAAGGGAACTCGATACTAATAATAATCTTCAGCATCTTCACATACAGTTGTTGTGCTGTATCTCAGATTTTGTTTTACTAGCCATACCTGTTGTTGTGTTTCTTGTTGTTGGAGGTGTTGATGGTATTGTTATTGGTGGTGGTGTTGATGATGGTACAGTTGGAACTGAAAAAAATTGACATGACTTTGAAATGGACTTTACAGTTATACACTTTACAGTTGATTGGTGCCGAACATGATGCAGGGCCCTTAAAATTCAAGATATTGGGGAGAATGCCCCAGTATGAATTTGTCTCATTTATATCATAGGATATCGTTAAGCAATATCACACGAACAATCTATCTAATATGTATTTCATGCTCAGCCAAATTTGATGAGCAATTGGAATTAATTGGATAAAAAATTTGAAAGAGCACGAGAGAGAGAGAGTACAGTAACTGGCATGTGAGCAAAACTTCATGTTATACAAATGTCTAAATAAAATATACCTCTACATGTGTTATTAATGCTGATGGGGAGACTTGAGCTTGTTACAGTGAATCCATCCAGACATGAACAATTGTAACTTCCCATTACATTTGTGCAGTTGGCATTTGGACCACATACAGATGGACCAAATTCACATTCATTTATATCTGGAAAGTAAATAACACATTTTAGAACAATATCTCAATATTTAAATAATTGTCTTATTAGAACAAATAATGTAATTAAAAAAAAAAAAGATGCTTTTAAGTTAACAAATTAAATGAAAAAACTTAATGCAAATAAATGAATCATACCTGTGCATGAGTTACTGCTATTAATAGTTTCATTCGTGTTTGTAATGTTATATCCTTCCCAACAAGAGCATGAATAGTTTCCGTTGTGATTGGAACAGCTAGCATTCGGCCCACACACCAATGAGGAGTTGCCACATGCATTATTATCTGAAATAAAACAAATGATAAAAACATGGCTGCTGACAAGATTAAAATATCCAGTCTGAAAGCATCCATAAAGCTGTCACGGAACAGCGAAGAAGCGCCGTGAAAAAGACGGAGTCAGGGTCCAAGTGCAGGGAAGGTGCTCTTTAATTGAAACAAAAATGCCAACACGGCAAAAAACAAAGTAGGACTGGGATACAAAAACGGCAACACAGTGCATGTATCCCAGACCCGAGTAGACACTAGAAACCAAAAACACATTCACAAATAACAATTATCAAATAACGCAACCAGGCAGAGTGGTGGGAGAGGGGAGACTAAGGCCGTTTCTCAATACCAAGTTCGCAGAGTCTGGACTTCCGTCCTTTCGAGTTTGGACTTGTCAAGTTCGACTCAGAAGAACGAACTCTCGAGGACGGGAGGACGAACTGAATTCTGGGTTATGGCCCGTATCAAGTCCGCACAAGTCACCTCTCGATGCATCCTCGGTAAAAGGGGCGGATCAAGAACACATCCGGGGAATTGAACTGGACTTGGCTAGATGTGAACTTTGAATTGGAACAGTACTTGGGCAGCGACTGATGACGTTTCACAAGTCCACAAGAACACAAGTACAGACAAGTACGCATATTGAGAAACGGCCTAAATAGTCTGTGGCAATGGGGAACAGCTGCGGGTGTCGTGAGTGTAATAATGATGCGGCAGGTGTGAGTGATGTGGCAGGTGTATTTGGTTATGGGAAATGAGTCCGGGAGGATGGGAGATGGCGGCCTCCTGTGGCGACAGGGAGAAGTGCCGGACCTGGACTCATGACAAAAGCATGACAGCTTTAGATCATGCAGGACAAATACAAACTGACTGTTCAGATATTCAGCTATCAATTTTAACAAAAAGACAAATCAAATATATATATATATATATATATATTATTGAAGGTCAGAGTATGCATATGTAACAGGAGCATTGTTTTTGCACAATATCTGATTTTGCTGATCGCTACAGTTTTGGATACATTCACTTCAACAACATAATGTATTTCTCTGGATCGGTGAAGACATAATGTGATTTTAATAATACAAGAGTATAGGCCTTTACTCTTTAAATAAACAATAACAAGTGACCCCTAGAGGACGCAGTTCGAAGTTCCCTCGAAAGGGAACTCAATACTAATAATAATCTTCAGCATCTTCACATACAGTTGTTGTGCTGTTTCTCAGATGTTGTTTTACTTGGCATACCTGTTGTTGAGGTTGTTCTTGTTGTTGGAGGTGTTGATGAGGATGGCACTGTTGGAACTGAAGAAAACTGACTTTAATTTTGACATGAAAATTGACTGTATTCTTTTGAAAATTAGAAAAAGGATATTTAAAAAATCTCAAACATAAATATGCAAACAAATGAATCACACCTATGCATGGAAAATATTTTCATTCATTTTTGTGACGTTATATCCTTCCCAACAAGAACATGAATAGTTTCTGTTTTAATTGGAACAGTTAGTATTCGGTCCACACACCAACAATGAAATTATTACATGGATGGCACTTTATTAGGACAATAACACCCTCCCTACAACTAGCCCTATACTTCCCAACTTGTTTTACTAGCCATACCTGTTGTTGTGTTTCTTGTTGTTGGAGGTGTTGATGGTATTGTTATTGGTGGTGGTGTTGATGATGGTACTGTTGGAACTGAAAAAAATTGACATGACTTTGAAATGGACTTTACAGTTATACACTTTACAGTTGATTGGTGCCGAACATGATGCAGGGCCCTTAAAATTCAAGATATTGGGGAGAATGCCCCAGTATGAATTTGTCTCATTTATATCATAGGATATCGTTAAGTAATATCACACGAACAATCTATCTAATATGTATTTCATGCTCAGCCAAATTTGATGAGCAGTTGTAATTAATTGGATAAAAAATTTGAGCACGAGAGAGAGAGAGTACAGTAACTGGCATGTGAGCAAAACTTCATGTTATACAAATGTCTAAATAAAATATACCTCTACATGTGTTATTAATGCTGATGGGGAGACTTGAGCTTGTTTCAGTGAATCCATCCAGACATGAACAATTGTAACTTCCCATTTCATTTGTGCAGTTGGCATTGGGACCACATACAGATGGACCAAATTCACATTCATTTATATCTGGAAAGTAAATAACACATTTTAGAACAATATCTCAATATTTAAATAATTGTCTTATTAGAACAAATAATGTAATTAAAAAAAAAAAGATGCTTTTAAGTTAACAAATTAAATGAAAAAACTTGATGCAAATAAATGAATCACACCTGTGCATGAGTTACTGCTATTAATAGTTTCATTCGTGTTTGTAATGTTATATCCTTCCCAACAAGAGCATGAATAGTTTCCGTTGTGATTGGAACAGCTAGCATTCGGCCCACACACCAATGAGGAGTTGCCACATGCATTATTATCTGAAATAAAACAAATGATAAAAACATGGCTGCTGACAAGATTAAAATGTCCAGTCTGACAGCATATATATATATATTATTGAAGGTCAGAGTATGCATATGTAATAGGAGCATTGTTTTTGCACAAGATCTGATTTTGCTGATCGCTACAGTTTTGGATACATTCACTTCAACAACATAATGTATTTCTCTGGATCGGTGAAGACATAATGTGATTTTAATAATACAAGAGTATAGGCCTTTACTCTTTAAATAAACAATAACAAGCCACTCTAAACAAATGGCCTATTATTTAAAATAACTGATCCTTATTTTTATACAGATAACATAAAACAATTATTAGGACATTTTATTTAGAGGACAAAACTGTGAATCAGACCTGCACTTCTTCGTCTTATATGATGCGCTGATCCATCTGTGAAGCTAAACTAGATTAATATAAAAAGAAAAAGGTTTTCAGACTTAGAAATGTTTCTCATGTCTTCTCACACTAATTCCAAAAGTATTTATTTACATAAAAACATGTATGACATGACCCAATAGTGTTATGGGATCAATGTTGCGTACTGCATATCTTATATGTAATAAAAGTCATATATTAAATATAATTTTAAAAACACAGAAATGTTCATCATTCAATTTTTTTTACAATTTTCATTGATGTATGATAAAATTGATAAAACATCCTTTCCTTACCTGCGAATCCAAACTTATTCCTGAATAATCGATCATTTCCACAACACATACATGGGTCAGTAGGATAGTCACTGCAATTCCTAATAGGTGTTTTAACATTCTCCCTGAAACTGAGAAATTATACATTTTCCTAAATTGTACTCATTGTTAGACAAACCAATCAGCCAAGTCTCATCAGCCCAATTTACCCAACCATCAAACACATTTTCTGAGATTACATTCACTGTACCACTGTCTCACAGACCTCAAATGTTAGTATGGATGTCAAAAACCATAACTATAATGACATGCTACTTAAAAAATACTTTGTTGTGTACCTCAACAAGTTATAACAAAATTATTTTTTTGCAAATCATTAGCTAATAATTCATTAAACAAGTAAAGCAATCTTTTGATGCTGATCAACTGCCAACAAAAAACGCAATAAAATATAATATCAAATATATAGTATCGATTTGTCATGAGTCGGGTTTGATTCTAGTTCTCTTTTCCTTTCTATTTCTTGCTCTGCTTCCTAGACTCGCACTGATTGGGACAGCACCTGTTTCCTTTTGATGTTGATTTGCTTCTCTATTTCTCTCTGTGTGTTACTAGACTTCTTTGTCAGATTATTGTGCTTCGTAGTCTTTCTGCCAGCTCTCTTTCTATTGACTACCGTTACTCTGTTGTGTTTTGTCAAGAACAGTCCTGTCTAGTGTCTGATCTGATCTCTGCCCAGTCTCTCAGTTGCCTGCGGCCAGTGGTTTGTTTGCCTCCGGACTGTACAGCCTTCTGTGGAAGTTGCCGCTCGCCACTCCGGCCGGGACCGGACTCCCTCTCAAGTCAAGTCTGCTTCTATGTTCCAGTTATCTCCTGAATTATTTTCCAGTTCCATGTATATGCCTGATCCGGCTAGTGAACAACAGACTGCCTGAGATCGTTTTGTGGACTCTCTGTTTGTGGATTCTCTGTTTGACTTGCCTTTGCCTCTGGGTCCCTTTGTGTTGTGACACAATTATGCTTAAAATATACTGCAGGGTTTCTAACAAAAGTATGTGTAGTTTTTGTACCTTCACTGGCCATGTTTCGCATTCAAGGTAAATTACTTCAAATTCACTTTAGCGTATTTGTTCAGACAGTGGATTTTCTTTTATTTATCCAGACATCCTGGATTTCTTTGTAAAACATAAAATTCTGTCATATAATAACCAATATATAACCAAATGTCATACACAGGCATGATACTGTTACACATATACATAGACCTATATAAGTATTAACGAGCTAATTTAATTAATTAGTTATGGGGGGAAAATAATATTAATTAATAATTATTAACGCATTTAAGGCACCCGCGAGGTGACGCGGGTTGCACAACAAGGTATTGGTGCAAAAATGCCCCTGTATGAGTTTTTGTCTCATATTTATATAATATATAAGATATCGTTAAGTATTTTCACATGAGCAACGAGTTCAGTATCACACAAGTGCTTGTCCCGAATAACACAAGTGCAAACGTTAGGTAGGCTATATTGATTTTTCAACAGTTCAATAAATAAGAAGTTAATATTATCTTATATTTTAGACACAAAAATGTATATTTTTGCTCAATTTGCCAAAAAAAAAAAATGTTTCCTATAAAGCAACAGCAGAATGATTTGAACTAATGAATGATTAATTGCTACCCGATCTCATGAGTATAAATAGTAGGCTAGGCTACGCCAAATAAAAACGAAAACTTGTGGTATTAATACGCAAAAATGGACTTTGGCGTGCATATGCTACGAAATGGGTAGAGTTATGGGGTAGATGCGTATCATATGTGCATATCATATGCATGCCAACAAATTTCATATCATATGCACGGCGCGTGTCATACTGTATATAGCCTACGTCAAAATTCATTTTTGCGTATCAATACCAAGAGTTTTAATTTTTATTTTGGCGTGCTATTTATACGCATTTTCATGAGACCTGTTCTGTGGATCTGTCATTTTACATTCACATACATAACATAGGCCTAACTGTCGCGTTTGTTCTGACCAAAATAAAAATGTAAATGTTTTAAAATAAATCACGTTTCTAATGTTTATTTTTAAAGATTGAACCGTAAGATCAGATAAAGAAAAGAAGTGCAATTTACCTGACTGACCGCAGCAAAACAGGGAAAAAACAACAAGAAATCTTTATTCCTACAGATATTGTAGTTAAATTATTATCACTTCAGCATATTTCGCCACTTTAAAAGCCATGCGATATTTAGGCTTACAAGCACGGGTTACTGGCTCTCCGCAACTAGAGGTTACCTGGTTTTGACAGCAGGCGATTCTGCAAATGTTAACAGTTTAGAACTTTACAGATGAACTCAGCCATAGATGACAAGTTTAAATTCAAGCTAAGAACAAAGTTACACCCACACAGCCCATAGCAGCTGTTTAGAGACGTGACATCACACTGATGTCTCATTTTTGTTCATTTTTAACCTTACAAAGTTATATGTTGCAGTTTAAAAATATAATATTCCATATTATTAAAAAACACATTAAAGGGACAATAACAATTCTGTCATTATTTGCTCACCCTTATGGTGTTTAAAACCTGTCATCTTTCTTTTGAGGAAAATAAAAGAAGATATTTTGAAGAAAATATATATTGTTTTGTACATATTTTATCTTCTATACATAAAGTATACACACATGCATATGGCCTATATGGCCTATGCATATGTAAAATCCTTTTAATGCACGGCTAGCCGTTGATTATCCCTTATATATGCCTACACACACATGCAGCTTTGATAAGCAATAAGAGACTTCTTTAAAAAAATCTTTCTGATTTCTTACTTTAGAGCAATATTGTGTATATACACACACACGTGACATTCTAAACAAATTTAGTATTCTTACCTTGCTTCTAGGAGAAAAAAAATAGCTGATATGATGCTCTGAACTATGACGTAATCTGTTAAAAATGATTATCCTCCTACAGAACACATGCCTGATTGGAATAATACAATTGCAAGTATTCTTTCTGCTAAGATTTCAGACTGCTTAATACCTAATTAAAAAGTATAGTCTGTTTTGATAAGAAGATGACAGCAAATGTAACATGAGAAAGACAAGTGACAAGTGAAGAAAACTGACAAGTGATTCAGTTCCTGACTGATTGCATTCCTGTGTGCGTGTGTGTGTGTGTGCGTGTGTGTGTGTGTGTGTGTGTGTGTGTGTGTGTTTTCCAGGGTTGTTAAGGTTACAAGTGAAGATTTCAAGAAGCTGATACTCCAGGCAGGTTTTTTTTTTTTTTTAACTCAAAATGTTCCTGGTTTTTACATGAATATATTTAGGATAGCTACTTTATTCCTGTTATACACAATATCATATCAGCTACAGTATGTGTAATAATAGCGTATAACCATCGTAATAAAATATCTAGTTTTTTTATATATATTCTTTTTGAATTCCTGTGAGCTTGAGCATACACTGTCTTTTTCAGATTAAATTAAAATAAGAATGAAAAGGACATGCAACATATCAGCAACACGGCTTGTACATATCAGACAGCCATTATCATGATAATAGGCATATTCCTCTCATGTGATAAGGGACAAATGTGCCTAAAATTACCAGAAAAACTTCTTATGAGATTAGTGGATAAAATGACTTGCACTCTTAAAAATAAAGGTGCTTCAAAATGTTCTTCACAGCGATGCCATAGAAGAACCATTTTTAGTTCCACAAAGAACCATTCAGTCTAAGGTTCTTCAAAGAATATTTCTTTCTTAGCTTTTTATAATCTGGAGAACCTTCTTACGCCACAAAGAACATTTTGTGAAACAGAAAGGTTCTTCGGATGTTAAAGGTGTTTTATGGTGTTTATAAGTGAAAAGGTTTCAAGTATATATTATGTATGGACATAATCATCATACAAATCTGAATTTGCCTCCCATCTAAGGCAGATGCAGAGAAACGTTCACAAAAGAACCCGACTGTAAGTGCATTAAAGGGGTCATATAATACGATTTCACCTTTTTAACTTTTGTTAGTGTGTAATGTAGCTGTGTGAGCATAAACAACATCTACAAAGTTACGGAGCTCAAAGTTCAATGCAAAGGGAGAAATGGTCTTTTAGAGAAGAGGAAGAAAACTAGGGGTGCACGTATAAATCTATTGGGCTTAACCACCATAAAAAAGCTGACTTGCTGAGAAAAGCAGGTGGAAAATATTAAAAATGCCTTTTCAGGTCAAAGTAAAATAAGAATGAGGAAGGACACGGTTATATGTTTCATATCAGCCAATGACGGTTTCATGTCAGATAGTTATCATGCATCTGATAGGCTTACCGGAGACTGATAGATAAAAAAAATATTTCCTCCTAAGGAAACCATGTTCATTAAAATGTGCATGTCTCCACAAACTTGAACTTCAAGCACTTTTATGTCAATCAGAAATGAGTGCAGCTCATGGACAAAACAAAAATGAAAGCTCAGGATAAACTATTTATAAAAAATACCACATGAAAACAACCACATGTTATGACAAAAAAAAAAAACTTTAATCTGTTGATTTCCCAGGTTACATGATCATTACAATAATAATACATGTCTTGGTTACATGTGTTACATTTTAAAACAGCCCATTAGAATACATATTAGCTTTCCACTCCATGATTCTGTCCTTGTTTGTTTCCAAACAGCTCATCTGACACTCTTCCTGAGATCCAGGAGAGTCAATACAGCTGCTGTTTCATCTTGACCCACGTTTGAATTTTTTTTAAAGTTCAGCAGTGAAAATGACCATAAACACCCTGTTACTGCGATACAATCGACCACTATCCCATAGAGTTTCTAGCACCAGAGTGACTTGATTTAACAGATTTTAACAGAGACATTCTCTCTGTACTACATATCATCATCTGCAATATCAATACTGAAATGCTACATTTAAATGTTGTGAAATAGACTTTTTTTGGTGGTACTCTAGCCTGAGTGAAATTACTTGGCGATCATACTTGCTTCTTGTCCTCTTTTACTGGAAAAGCACATGGGAATGGAGCTTTTGAGAGTTGTATAGTGAATGCACATAAAACACAGTCATGATTTGTATCATAACCAGTTGGAATGATTTTCAATGCCCTAGAAATCATATAAAACCCCAAATTAGTATCTAAAAAAAGCTACAGTGGTATTACTTGAGAACATACAAAAGAACAAACAAAGGGAACAAAAATACTTTGCTCATTAGGATGCGTTAATCTGTAAGTAGTACTAAAAAAACATTTTAACATAACATCAAAAGGACTAAATGCTTGATTTAACAATTTACAAAATCGATTCATAAATTATGTTATATACAGTGGGGCAAATAAGTATTTGATACACTGCCGATTTTTCAAGTTTTCCCACTTACAAAGAATGGAGAGATCTGTAATTTTCATCGTAGGAACACCTCAACTGTGAGAGACAGAATATTTAAAAAAATCCAGAAAATCACAATGTATGATTTTTGAATAATTCATTTCCATTTTATTGCATGAAATAAGTATTTGATCACCTACCAAGCAGCAAGAATTCTGGCTCTCACAGACCTGTTAGTTTGTCTTTAAGAAGCCCTCCTATCCTCCACTTATTACCTGTATTAATTGCACCTGTTTGAACTCATTACCTGTATAAAAGACACCTGTTCACACACTCAATCAATCAATCAGACTCCAACCTCTCCACTATGGGCAAGACCAAAGAGCTGTCTAAGGACACTAGGGACAAAATTGTAGACCTGCACAAGGCTGGGATGGGCTACAGGACAATAGGCAAACGGCTTGAGAAGGCAACAACTGTTGGCGCAATTATTAGAAAATAAAAGAAATTCAAGATGACTGTCAATCTCCCTGGACTGAGGCTCCATGCAAGATCTTGCCTCGTGGAGTATCAATGATCCTGAGAAATGTGAGGGATCAGCCTAAAACTACACGAGAGGACCTGGTCAATGACCTGAAGAGAGCTGGGACCACAGTCTCAACGGTTACATTAGTAACACACTACACCGTCATGGATTAAAATCCTGCAGCGCGCGCAAGGTCCCCCTGCTTAAGCCAGCACATGTCCAGGCCCATCTGAAGTTTGCCAAAGACCATCTGGATGATCCAGAGGAGGCATGGGAGAAGTTCATGTGGTCAAATGAGACCAAAATATAACTTTTAGGTATAAACTCCACTCGCCGTGTTTGGAGGAAGAAGGATGAGTACAATCCCAAGAACACCATCCCAACCGTGAAGCATGGGGGTGGAAACATCATGCTTTGGGGGTGCTTTTCTGCAAAGGGGACAGGATGACTGCACCGTATTGAGGGGAGGATGGATGGGGCCATGTTTCGCGAGATTTTGGGCAACAACCTCCTTCCCTCAGTAAGAGCACTGAAGATGGGTCGTGGCTGGGTCTTCCTGCATGACAATGACCCCAAACACACAGCAAGGGCAACTAAGGAGTGGCTCCGTAAGAAGCATTTCAAGGTCCTGGAGTGGCCTATAGCCAGTCTCCAGACCTGAACCCAATAGAAAATCTATGGAGGGAGCTGAAACTCCGTGTTGCCCAGCAACAGCCCCACAACCTGAAAGATCTGGAGAAGACCTGTATGGAGGAGTGGGCCAAAATCCCTGCTGCAGTGTGTGCAAACCTGGTTAAGAACTACAGGAAACGTCTGACCTCTGTAATTGTAAAGGTTTCTGTACCAAATATAAAGTTCTATTTTTCTATTGCATCAAATACTTATTTCATGCAATAAAATGGAAATTAATTATTCAAAAATCACACAATGTGATTTTCTGGATTTTATTTTTATATTTTGTCTCTCACAGTTGAGGTGTACCTACGATGAAAATTACAGATCTCTCCATTCTTTGTAAGTAGGAAAACTTGAAAAATCGGCAGTGTATCAAATACTTATTTGCCCCACTGTAGCTTTGAGTTAGACATCATGCTGAGGTGTGTGCAAGAATATGCTGCATGTTAGAGAGGTTATAGTATTGACACCAGCTGTATCCAGTCAAGAGCTCACAAACAAGAGAACGCTTCACCCACGCTCTGTGAATTCTAGCACAAGGAGCGGCTTTGATTGCAGATAAACTCCTGTCTGAGCATTCCAGAGGTTTTAATATTACGTGCATGTCACCGAATGACACAATGGAACGGAGTGAGTGCACATCTGTGTGCCCGTTACTTTGTTTCTGTAGCTGACAATAGTGAGATGTTGTAAAGATCTACAGAAGGTCAGGCAAGTGGCTGTAGACTGAGTCGAGCAGCGTCTGGCTTGCTTCTTGACTCTTCACCCCTGCTATCTCGAACAAGCGGTCCAGCTTGTCCTCTGCCATCGGGGTCTCCTCAATAACATGGAGCTCCTCAGGGTTGAGAATGTGCAACATATCGTCAAAGATGGGCTGCAGGTCACAGGGGTCCAGACGCACCTGCCGCAGCACCGTGTCCTTTTTCTCTGCGGGACAGAAGATTGAGTGTTGTCATTAATAAAACAAACATTGTAGGATTTATTATTCATTATAGTCTTATTAGCCAAATACTAAAAGAAGAGTGCAAATTTTTAAGAAAAGTTTCATATTTAATAGGAGATGGTGTAATGATAAATCACAGCTCAAGAACAAAAAACTAGCATTTCTTATGATTGTTTGTATATTTTAACAGTGGGACATAAAGCATCCACAAGGAGGCAACATATTTGCTTTTACCACATTAAAAGTGCAAACACTCTAGTTTGGGCAAACCTGTTTAAATCTTTCCCTGAACAATGTAGGACACTTAACTGTCATTTCAAATTTTATCTTATTACTTTATTTATTAATTATGAGAACAGAATATTTATATTAATAAGACTAAATCTTTTAAAATATACACATTTATTGTTATGTATTAAGATTTCAACATTTTACTAATATAAAATAAAATTACTAAATTGTATTTAATACATGATCAATACATAAGTATTAAAGGGTCTAGCAATCAAAAAGTTAACATTTCTAGATTGAAATTATTGAATTATTTGAAATGGTTGAACATACAATGCAGAAACATAAAGCATCCACAAGGGGGCGATATATAAGATATTACTACAGTACCTTTCACCACACGAACGGTGCAAAAACAATTCAATTTGAATTTAATCACACATTCATTAGTTGAAATGATTAAATTATGAGAACAGAACAAAATATTAATATTAAAAAAATATTAATAAACATTATTAAAATCTATTTCACTCAAGGGGCAATGAATCACATTCTAATCTGTCTATCTATCTATCTATCTATCTATCTATCTATCTATCTATCTATCTATCTATCTATCTATCTATCTATCTATCTATCTATCTATCTATCTATCGCAATTAAAAAGGTAACAATAAATTGTTTGCATATTTGAAATGTTTCAACATACTATGCAGAAACATAAAACATCCATAAGGAGGCCATATGCAGTAAAAAATCAAATAAATTAAACATTAAACACTATCCAAGTATTCAGTGAAAATGGTTTATATCTCTGAGAAATTCAGAGCTCTTAAATGACCAATTACACTATATATAAATTTTATATTTTAATTTAAAGTGTGACATTTTGATCAGCCGGTTGTATTTTTATATATCATTATATGTTTAGTACTACTAACTTTTTAATGGTGTGTTTTTCTAGCAGTTTTTCTTCCTAGTGTTTATCCATGTGCGTTTACCTTTGGTTATGAAAGAGCCTGTCCGGCTGAGGGCAGAGTCCTTGCTGGAAGTGGAGTCACAGCGCAGCAGCGGCTCTGATTCGTCGGTGAAGAATCCTTTGGTGCGCTCCATGGGGGACTGCTCCACCACCACACTGGGTGACTCTAAAGGCTTATGGCTAGGGCTCAGACAATGGCTTACATTCACAGCCGTCATTAGCTTGTTCAGGTCAACCTATGTGAAAAGAGGTGTCACAGTACATATTAATGACAGCGATGAGAACATCATTCTGGCACACATTTCTATAGAGATTCTTTTTCGTGCTGTTCTGAACCCACAAGTGTATCCTATCAGAACAAACAAAGTTTTCTTGGAACAACTATTACGTGAGTAATGGATTTGAAAGAACGAGGGTCTTTGCTGATAGACAGCGATGACTATATTAATGTGTGGGCTCTACAAGTGTATCACTATGTGCTCACGGCCGGGTCAGCACAAAGGGTTCAGCCTTCACAGCCCTGGACCACCCACATGAGTCCTGTCCCAGTTGGCCTTTGCGGCAGGGGAAGACAGATGAAAAAGATCCAGTACAGCCAGAAATTCACTGCCCACAGAGCACATGGCCTGTATTACAGTCACAAACCCCCCTGTGTGCAAAGCATACTTGTTATGCCAGTTTGTTGGAACATTAATGGTGCATTTCCGAGAACAAGTCACTTCATAGGAAGTCGGTACAGTCCGGATTTTATTACCACAGTCTTTACTGGACACTAAAGGCAAATGTGGCCACCATTTTAGCAAACTATGCATATTAAGTGAATGTACCCACAAACATGCTCAGCATAATCCATATGCAGGCCCAATTTAAATATGACATCTTGTGTGCGTAGTTTGATCGGGTGGGTTATCTGAAAGTTATTTGATTGTAATGTAGCTAAAG
This sequence comes from Barbus barbus, assembly GCF_936440315.1. Classification (NCBI taxonomy): domain Eukaryota; kingdom Metazoa; phylum Chordata; class Actinopteri; order Cypriniformes; family Cyprinidae; genus Barbus; species Barbus barbus. The sequence goes on from NC_136742.1 coordinate 23,272,976, forward strand.
TATAGACTTGGTGACTCTTAAGAATGCACTGGTGACTCTCCAATTGGGAAATCCTGACATAAGCTATTCAAGGAAGCATATAATAGGATGGGCAGGTATTCAAACTTCTGAAGTGGAACATCCAAATTATAGGAAGGACGGAAACCACTCCATTTCCGGGGAAAGTTTCCCTTGGAATCAGCAGTGAATAATCAATGCCACATAAAAAGGCAGACCATTACTCTGAGTGCCACGGAGAGAGATCACATTTAGTCATTCATTAGTCAGCCCACACAGAGAAAAACAGCTCTGAACTCAAAGACACCACCAGGCAAATGGCAACACAAGAGGTCAAGCGAGATAATACATGAGTAATGGAGCATTACAGAACTCGGATATTTCACTGTCCTTACATTGTTTGTGCTATTGTGTTTGTGTTTTTTCCTGAGAAAATCTGGTAATCTTTGAATAAAAGCGTCTGCTAAATGACTAAAAGTAAAGAGTGTAAAGACCATCGACTCTACCGTCCGACTCCACCGGGCTAGGACACCGGCAAAGGATATAAGTATCGCTTTTTATTTTATTTTTTTCCCTTTATATGTTTACTATTGAAATGTTGTATGCATTTGTCAATTTTATTTAATTTCTGTATTTTCTTAAATGGGTGTGTATAGAGTATTTACAGAGTGTTAATTTTTAGTTTTAGTTACTTTTTCTTATTTGTAAGTCGCTTTGGATAAAAGCGTCTGCTAAATGACTAAAAGTAAGTAAAGTAATTTCACTGAACAGGTAGTTACCTGTCCAAATTCAGTACACTACATTTATGCAATGATGTGAGTTTTCTTTGACTTCAGAAATCTTGTATTTTGGCACACATCAACAGTAGGAACTAAGCTAACAGATAACACTGCTCCACCCTGTCAATGAAATCATGCATTAGTGCCGAAAGGAAGGAAGTAAGTGTGCCGCAGCACATGCAAGATACAAAAATAGCCACTTTTTACAAGGGAAGCCAGAATGGGTGCAGCAATTACAGATGCATCTCTCTGGTGAGCATTGCTGGCAAATTGTTTATCCGTCTATATCTAAATGCAATCATCATGCCCCCCAAAAAAGAACAAAAAAGGGATAATTTAGATTTTTGGCAATGAGGCATTATTTTCATGCCAATTAAGCATGTTTTAATACAAAATTACTATAATATGAAGGACAATTATCCATAATAATTATTTAAAATATATATATAAAACAAAAATAATTGTAAAAAACATTGCAGTAATGAGAAAAAAAATCTTAAAACTAATAGCATATATATTTATATACATACTGTCTAAAATAAATGCCTAATTTCAGGTAGATACTGAACTAATATACTAAACTGCACTGTACTGTAAAATATACACAACAATGCAAAAACGTTGGGGTCATATATACAGTGGTGATCAGAATTATTGGCATCCTTGGTAAATATGATCAAAGAAGGCTCTGAAAATAAACCTGCATTATTAATCCTTTTGATCTTTTTTTATTTATTTTTTTATCACAAACATCCAACCTTTCATTGAACTAAAACAACAGAAAATGGGGGAAAATCTCATTATGAAATAAATGTTTTTCTCAAATACACGTTGGACATAATTATTGGTACCCCTAGAAATTCTTATGAGTAAAATATCTCTGAAGTATATTCCCATTCATATTTATAATATTGAGCACTCCAGGGGAATTATGAACATGAAATTATCAAGCTATGGCTTCCTGTTTCACAGAAATATAAATAAGAGGGAAAACAAAGTCAAAATGATCTTAATCATCCATCAAAATGAGAAAACCCAAAGAATATATTTCTGATGTGCAGCAAAAGATAATGGAGCTTCACAAATTAGCGAAGTGGCTAAGAAAAGAGCTAGAGCAGTGAAAATTTCCACCATCAGGGCAATAATTAAGAATTTCCAATCAACAGAAAATGTTATGAATCTGCCTGGAAGAGGACGTGTGTCTATATCGTCCTAATGCACGGTGAGGAGGAGAGTTTGAGTGGCTAAAGACTCTCCAAGGGCCACAGCTGGAGAATTGTAGAGAAAGGTTGAGTTTCAGGGTCAGAAAACCTTAAAAGAAATTGTCAAACAGCCCCTACATCACCACATGTTGTTTGGGAGGGTCTCAATAAAAATTCTCCTCACTCCTCACAAAAATTGGTCCAAAAAAAAACCAAGCTTCTACTATGGCCATTCCAGTCCTCTGACCTGAACCCTGTAGAAAATGAGTGAGATGAACTGAAGGGAAGCACCAACATGGAGCTGGGAATCTGAAGGGTCTGGAGTGATTCTGGATGAAGGAATGGTCTCTGATCTCTTCTCAGGTGTTCTCTAACCTCATCAGGAATTATAGGAGAAAATTGAGCTGTTTAACTGGCAAATGGAGGTTTCAAAAAGTATTGAATAAAAGGGTACTGTTAATTGTGGATTAGAGAAAAACATTTATTTTATAATGATATTTCCTCCCATTTTAAATTCTTATTCTCCAATGAAAGGTTAGATTTTTGTGATTTTTTTAAGTAAAAGATCAAAAGGATTAACAATGCAGATGAATTTTCACAGCCTTCTATGATCATATTTACCAAGGGTGCCATTAATTCTGACCAAGACTGTATATATGTGCTGTCAATCGATAAAAAAACTTTTTCTGAAATTAATCGCGATTAGTTTTTAATTATACTTTTATATTGTAATAATTTCATATTAAATCTTCAAATTAATATAGAAACAACAAAGTATATTTGTATCTTTTTTATGACTGAATGCAAGTATCATACCAACTGATGTCTCTATGGATTTTTTCCCCTAATATTTAACCACTGACTATAGCCATTCAACATTACAGTATAATTGAGAGCTATCAATTTAACATTTATTAGACTTTAAAAAATAACTTCTAATTTAAATGAACTTAAAACAATCTTCACATAAACCCATTATAATAAATGTCATATAGCCTATACCTGTGCCCTTCAGCATGAAAATATAGTCTAATTGAATAAAGTTATCAAACACTAAATTCTAAATAAGATAAAGCTTAAAACTACAGAAGTTATTGATTTCCTCTTTTTAATATTGTTCTTTGATTAACATGCATCACAGCAGCTGGTTATTTTGGCTGCTACTTAAAAAACTGAATTTGGTGCGGCTCTGACACTGCTTTAAATGTGACTCATATAATAAAACTGTGCATGCAAATATTTAAGGCAGCTTTAATCGCCTTCTTTTGTAACTTCATGACTTAACTGACGACAAAACTACAACATTGCATTCTCTTAGTTTCATTTGGGTTTGAATATGATACAGCGCTTTAATATAGCCTAATACAGCGCGTGCCGGCACATTTATGCATGCACTTGAAGAGCACGCGCTACGAGCAGAGCACAGATTAACGGCTGACAGGACAGGGAGATTAGTTTTTACTGACATATGGCCTGACAACATCTCATCTGACCGCAGTTCATTGATGTTCTTGTCACCGGTACCGTTTCCGCGCTCGTTTGACTTGCGCCTGGCGCTGAAGTGAAGTTGAAGTGCGCGTCTGAAAAGTGTCCCGTTTGATGTGCTTGTAAAGACCTTCTGCTTCTGCGTCTGAATAAATTCAATTATTTAGCAGTTGTGAAACTAAAAAAATTAAAATCACCTGCGTTAACGCACTAATTTTGACACCACTAAAATATATATATATATATATATATACACACACACATTATACATATACATATATATATATATATATATCAGTTCATGTGAACTTTCTATTAATCAAAGATACATTTTTATAATACTTTAAAGTCTTCACTGCCATTTTTCATCAATTTAATGCATCTTTTCTGAATGGAAGTATTAATTTCTTTCAAAAACCTCTAACCTTTGAATGGTAATATGTATATATATATATATATATATATATATATATATATAAATTACATTATTGCTAAATCCATATCATTTGTATTAGAACTGTCTAATACAAATTAGCAACCTTATTATTTGGAACCCTACATTTTTTTTTTCTTCTTGTATTGTATTTCTATTTTATCATACTTTGTCTATTTAATTTGATGTTTATTTGTAAAAACTAAGTACCTGATCACCATTCGCTTTCATTGTATGGAAAAAGAAACATTACCATTTTCTCTGATTCCTTTTGTGAATTTTTAAATATTATAAAATATTCATATTTTTAATTCACAGGAAATATAAGTTTATTAGTAACTACTAACCAACAAATGGTCCCAAACTGGCTTTCACAAGTGAAATTTAGTTGGATATACCCATTTTCTTCTACCTTGGAACCCTGCAATCCATGTATTTTAGTTTAGTTCATGCTATGGCAAAAAACAAAACAAAACAAAAAAAATCCAAAAATCTTCGATTTTCCATCCTCTCTGACTGTATTCAACTGCAGAAAGAAGGTTATACAAGTTTTTTAGCAACATGAGGGTGAGTAACTAATGACAGGACTTTTATATCTGTGGTGAACATCCCTTTAAAAGAATGCGAATGCGAGAATTAAATGGGCTTTGTCAGGGCATTCTCTCTTTCTCTGAGCAAAAACACAATGGTGCTTACAAGATCTGATATTGAATTAGCAATGCTGAATGAAAATGATGCAGCAATGAGGATGAAACATCATTATCATGACAGAGCAGCATTCATCAGAGCCACATGTTTGTAGATCAAATCACATGTAGCTCCACATAACCTCGCGTCAGGAGAATGAATTGCACGCGGTAAGAAATAGAAAAACATTAGTATCAAATTAAATGAGTCTTTTAATTAAATGACATTTGAACTTAGGTATGTTCCTTCTTGTTTCCAAATGTCTGGGAAGTAAAATGCATAATTTCTTCAAATGTTTGATCTCTTGTACTTTATAATTTCATATACACACAGAGTTCTCCCGGAATCATATGTTTTAAGTTCTTTTACTGCCTATAAACAGAATGACATGCACTTTTATGAATTACAAAGGATACAAAGTCATACCACTTGGACTCGGAATGCAAGTAAACCTCAGATAAGGGCCCTCAGAGGATAAACACACCCGGTGCTCCACTCATCATGGACGCCAGCCAAACAGCCCCAAAACTTTTAGAAGACGTCACCAACACTCAGTCTGTCCCGTGCTACTATTTATATAACACGTTATGACAGGTTTCCAGACCGTTAAGCAGAATCAAAGAACTTTTCTTTCTCTTGAAAAAAACTTTTTTTTTTTGTGTAATGTTGAAGTTCCGCTACCAAGCTGTGGACCATGCACTGTGTGCTGTAGGTGGTCTTGTTGAGTCTGGAGCAGTGTTAGCTGCGGCTAATAAGATCAGTGTGGTAGTGACACACTTTCCACATCTGTGGCTTGTGTCCTGGTGGGTGATGGCACAGCGTTCAAGGCGGCTCCCATGTTGTGGTTCCATGCATTTACCAACAGCTTGTGTGCTGGATATGAATAGAGAAGATATTTGGGTATACACCCATCCTCCTTCCTGCGACATGCAACTTGTCTGAACAGTAGACTGTGTGGTTAGAATAATGTGCTTGTTGATTTCATTGAGGCTGGACCTTAGATGTGGAAGGAAGCCTCTATATTTTTATTTAGCTTTTTTTTTTTTTGGCATAATTTAAACTACATTTCACTGGCAACGTTGGTTAGTTGTTACTGATGAATATATATATACAGTATATATATATAATATTCATGTGTTTATATTTTTATATCTTTTTTAATGTTAATCTATAGGTGAACTATTCATTTAAACATACGGATTTATAAACAAAATATGAGGACAAATGAAGTAAACATGAGAATTACTTTAAAACGGTGAACAGGATGTGCTCCGCAGAGAGATGACATTGCTCTGCCTTTACACACAAACGTTCAGTGAAAGTCAACACCCGCACTTAGGTCATTATGAGTTGGCGTTGACAGGCAGACATATAAATAAGTCTGAGAGTTTTATCTCACTTTTATCTTTGTCATATCAGTGGCATCAAAATGAGTCCAAAAGCCTTAACTTCACCATCTGCTATGACCTTGAAACAAGGGCAGAGTAAATAAAGTGGCCTTTATAATATCTGCACACAGGAAAGGCTGTAAACTCTAAAATGAAAGTTGACGACTGATCCTCCATCTCAGGTAGTCTGTCAGGCTTTTGTCATTAGTATTGCAGCTCAATAGGATGCAGCCAGGAGTCACGATGCACTCATGTGGTTTGTTTACTCTTCTGCGCACGTATTATCCAAGTTGAGTGTTATTAGACCTGGGGTGTGTGTTATGTAAGACAATATACACATGAGTATTTGATCCGTTATTGTGGCCTGACTAATACAGCAGCTTGTGGCATGACCATGGCAGGACAGGTTTGATGTTTGCTAAGATACAACAATACAAACACTTATTACAATAAAATGTAAACCATTTTTAAAAACCTATTTTTTTAAAAATCCACAGACCCCCAAAATATGTTTTTCAATTGTTTTTGCTTATTTATTTAATATATAAGTACTTGACTAAATATTTATATTATCTTTATTTACTTGAATTAATTATGTAAATGTTATTTATTTTAAGCAATAGTTTGTTAATTTAGCTATTCACTATTTATTTTTATCAAATATATTAATTTATTATATATTTTCATTTTATATTCATTTATTTTCCTTTTTGATTTATTTAAAATCATTTTTAATACAATTTATTTGAAAAAATGAAAAAGATAAATACGTGTAACATATTTGCTAAATATTTAGTTTCGATTGTTACATTACGTTTTTCTGCATAAAATGTTCAGTAGTACTATACTGTCAGTTGTATTATATTTAAAATCAAAAAGTATTTATTTACTTTTAACAAGTTTATTATTTTCAATTGTTTTGCTTTAGTTATTTATTTACCGATTTATATTTAATAAATACGTAAATGATTAAATATTTATTTTAACTATATTTGTTTTAATTATTTAAATGTTATTTATTTTAAGCAATAGTTTGTTTATTTAGCTATTCATTATTTTAATCAAATATATGAATTTACTGTTTATTTTCATTTTATATTCATTTATTTTCCTTTCTGATTTATTTTAATAATTTTCTATTTTAAAACAATTTATTTGTTTATAGATTGTTTAATCTTTTTTATTATTTATTTATTTTATTTATTTATTTATTAATTCCATTGCTTTTCTCTAAACATTTCCACAGCATTTTCTTGCACCTGGTGGTTCCCAGATTCCAGCTTGAGAACCCCTGGCCTAATGGATGCTGCCATGTTCAATCATGGCTAACTGCTAAAACCCTCATGTTTACAATGGTATCTGTAACCAAAAACATTAGTTTTTTCACAAAACTTCATTGTCAATCTAAAATCTAAAGTTGCTCACCTGAGGATCGTCTTCCATGACACTACGTATCTTGTCCACCACGTCAATGTGGCGTTGGCGGTGAAGGGCATTGATCAGCTTTGCCAGGTTGGCGTCACTGTCGCGTATGGTCCAGTGCTGCAGAGCAGCATATGCCCTCTCGTGATCAGCCGAGTAGCCGTTGGAAAAGGCGGCCACCTCTCGCTCGGTGGCATTAGCCAGAGACTTATACATGTCAATCCACTGACTGCCAATCTGTGCTGCCACCAGCTTCAAGATGTCAACACCTAGAGAATGAGAGGAAAGGTCAATCCTATGTTTACCTAATGTAAACTGTAGTTTGAACCTCAAAAGACATGCACAACACAACACTCCCAATGTATTACCTTTGACAAGCTGTACTGATATATCACAGTACAGCATGCCGTGTGTTGATATACACTACCATTCAAATGTTTGGGGTCAAAATGTTTTTTTTTTATTTTATTATTATGTTTATTCAGCAAGGATACATTAAAATGAAAACTGGAGTAATGGCTGCTGAAAATTCAACTTTGACAACACGGGAATAAATTATAGTTACAGGTGCTGGTCATAAAATTAGAATATCATGAAAAAGTTGATTTATTTCATTAATACCATTCAAAAAGTGAAACTTGTATATTAGATTCATTCATTACACACAGACTGATATATTTCAAATGTTTATTTCCTTTAATGTTGATGATTATAACTGACAACTAATGAAAGTCCCAAATTCAGTATCTCAGAAAATTTGAATATTGTGAAAATGTTCGATATTGAAGACACCTGGTGCCACACTCTAATCAGCTAATTAACTCAAAACACCTGCAAAAGCCTTTAAATGGTCTCTCAGTCTAGTTCTGTAGGCTACACAATCATGGGGAAGACTGCTGACTTGACAGTTGTCCAAAAGACGACCATTGACACCTTGCACAAGGAGGGCAAGACACAAAAGGTCATTGCTAAAGAGGCTGGCTGTTCACAGAGCTTTGTGTCCAAGCACATTAATAGAGAGGCGAAGGGCAGGACAAGATGTGGTAGAAAAGAGTGTACAAGCAATAGGGACAACCGCACCCTGGAGAGGATTGTGAAAAAAAAAACATTCAAAAATGTGGGGGAGATTCACAAAGAGTGGACTGCAGCTGGAGTCAGTGCTTCAAGAACCACCACGCACAGACGTATGCAAGACATGGGTTTCAGCTGTCGCATTCCTTGTGTCAAGCCACTCTTGAACAAGAGACCGCGTCAGAAGCGTCTTGACTGGACTGCTGCTGAGTGGTCCAAAGTTATGTTCTCTGATGAAAGTAAATTTTGCATTTCCTTTGGAAATCAAGGTCCCAGAGTCTGGAGGAAGAGAGGAGAGGCACATAATCCACGTTGCTTGAGGTCCAGTGTAAAGTTTCCACAGTCATTGATGGTTTGGGGTGCCATGTCATCTGCTGGTGTTGGTCCATTGTGTTTTCTGAGGTCCAAGGTCAACGCAGCCGTCTACCAGGAAGTTTAGAGCACTTCATGCTTCCTGCTGCTGACCAACTTTATGGAGATGCAGATTTCATTTTCCAACAGGACTTGGCACCTGCCCACACTGCCAAAGCTACCAGTACCTGGTTTAAGGACCATGGTATCCCTGTTCTTGATTGGCCAGCAAACTTGCCTGACCTTAACCCCATAGAAAACCTATGGGGTATTGTGAAGAGGAAGATGCAATACGCCAGACCCAACAATTCAGAAGAGCTGAAGGCCACTATCAGAGCAACATGGGCTCTCATAACACCTGAGCAGTGCTACAGACTGATCGACTCCATGCCACGCCGCATTGCTGCAGTAATCCAGGCCAAAGGAGCCCCAACTAAATATTGAGTGCTGTACATGCTCATACTTTTCATGTTCATACTTTTCAGTTGGCCAACATTTCTAAAAATCATTTTTTTTGCATTGGTCTTAATTGATATTCTAATTTTCTGGAATACTGAATTTGGGACTTTCATTAGTTGTCAGTTATAATCATCAAAATTAAAGGAAATAAACACTTGAAATATATCAGTCTGTGTGTAATGAATGAATCTAATATACAAGTTTCACTTTTTGAATGGTATTACTGAAATAAATCAACTTTTTCATGATATTCTAATTTTATGACCAGCACCTGTATATATAAAACAGTTTTATTAAATTGTATTATTATTTCAAAGTGGTGCTGTTTTACTTTATTTTTGATCAAATTAAATGCAACCTTGGCATGATGTGCTGTTGGCGCAGTACAGAGTAGACAGTGTGGAATGGAATCATGCAGTGCAGAAGGGCAGCGCTCTAGGGTTACAGTACACCAGCGGTTCCAGTGGGACATACTGTCCCATGGATAAAGTTATATGAATGACCTAGATTGATGCCTGTGTTTATACACTTTGGTGTAGAGTGACATACAGATGCCTCCAAGGGAATCCTTTTAAGAGAGAACCCCTGAAGCAAACCCAGGGAGCCATGATAAGTTTGTTTTTTGTTTTTTTTAACTCACACTATACTCACATATATGGCATATTTCCACTTGATACTAATTTTTGCTCATAGGGTTAGGGATCTCAGTGCAGCCCTAAACCAAAGTATTAAACTTCAGCATGTGCTGTAAATCATCTCACATCATTTGTGCTATAGTCAAGAATGAGAAATCAAGAATCACAAATAGATTAATAGAATTACTATTAAGTGATTGTTCCAAAAAAAAAAAGAAAAAAAAAAAATTTCCCCAGACTTTGTGGAAAATCCCACAGATTCATACTGAGGAAGGGACTAAAAATAAAAATAAAACCATAAATAAAATTTTATTACTTGAAAAAAAAAAATGAACTGAAAATAAATAAATATTTAAAACTTAATTTTATTTTATTTCAGGTAGTTTTCTTAATTTGCTTTAGTTTAAAATGAACTGAATATAATGTGTCCATATTTACATATATGACAAAAAAAAAAAAAATTACTAAAACTTTAACAAAAATTTAAGTAAAAACAGAAAGTATAAAAATAAAATCTCATGAAATAAAACAAAAAACTATATAAAAAAAGCACTGAAAATATAAAACGTGTATGCAGTGAAAATGTAAAACAGAACAACTTCAAAAAACAAACAAAATAAATAAATAAAATCAATCGTAAAGTATAAAAAATGTAAGACAATTCAATTTATCAATAACTTTATATTACAGTTTCTTAAAAACTCTTGTTTTCTAAAAAAAAAAACAATGTTAAAGCACAAATCTTGTAAGCTTTTATAAAGAGAGCCCAATGTAAAACAGCATAGATCAATGCAATCCATGTTGAATTAGTCTCTACAGCAGATAAACGTGACTGAGTGCAGCGTAACAGGTTGATTGTAGGGGACAACTGCTGCTGGAAGGTATTAGAGCATCTATCTGTAAGCCAGATCGGTCTTGTTTGGGATCCATCTGTAGCAAATTGACTGGAGCTCTCAGGAGGATAGCGTGCCACAGACTGTACTGCGGATCTAAAAATGCCAAGGCCTGCGGGCTGCCCATCCTCTCTACTGTTGTTTCCAGAGGTTGCTACGGCATGACAGCATGTTAAAGGAGGACGGGCTCGGTCTGAACGATTTAGGCCAAAGTCGATGGGTTGCGTGATGCCTTCCCTGTCTATGACTGTACTGATGATGGACTTGGTAGCCCTAGTCCCAAAGGCAACTTGTTTGGAATGCTGGGAAAACACGTGTCGCTACTATCTGAATGTACAGCCTGCTTACAAATGTTTCAGTCAGCAAGTGCAATGTTATTCTTACACTCTTAAACTAATGTGACTTGAATATTTGTTATTATACTACTATTTAATAATATTACTTTAAATATATACAGTAAATCTATTCATCTATCATCTATCTATATTGTATATATTATATTTAATATTATAAATACATAAAGATGAGGTAGCTAGATAGAAAGATTCCCTGAATATATATAAAACTTAAAATATTATGAAAAAGTTAATTTTTTTGGTAACATTTCAAAAAGTGAAACTTTCATATATTCTAGATTAATTTCATGTAAACTGAAAAATTTCTAAAAGTTTTTTTTTTTGTTTTAAATTTTGATTAGGGCTTACAGCTCATGAAAGTCAAAAATCCAGTATCTCAAAATATTAGAATATTTCCTAAGATCAATCAAAAAAAGGATTTGCAAAACAGAAAAGTTCAAGTTCTTTAAAGTATGTTCATTTATGCACTCAATAATTGGTCAGGGCTCCTTTAGCACAAATTCCAGCATCAGTGAGGAATGGCATGGAAGCGATCAGCCTGTGGCTCTGCTGAGGCACTATTGAGCCTTCAGGTCGTCTGGATTGCTGGAGCCACTGTTTCTCATCTTTCTCTTGAAAATATCCCATATATTCCATATGGGGTTCAGGTCAGGCATGTTGGCTGGCCAATCAAGCACAGTAATATCATGGTCAGCAAACCACTTGGAAGTGGTTTTGGCACTGAGGGCAGGTGCTAAAGTCCTGCAGGAAAAGGAAATCAGCATCTCCATAAAGCTTGTCAGTAGATGGAAGCATAAAGTGTTCCAAAATCTCCTGGTAGACGGCTGCATTGACTTTGGGCTTGATAAAACACAATGGACCAACACCAGCAGACGTCACGGCACCCCAAATTATCACTGACTTCAGAAACTTCCTTACTGGACTTCAAGCAGCTTGGATTCTGTGCCTCTCCAGTCGTCCTCCAGACCTTTATTTCCAAATGAAATGCAATACTTACAGTATTCTTATACAGTATTCTCAAGCTTGCGGTCATACCTGTTGCTTGTGCACCTTTTCCTACCCAATTTCTTCCTTCCAGTCAACTCTGTATTTAATATGCTTTGATACAGCACTCTGTGAACAACCACCCCTTTCAGTAATGACCTTCTGTGACTTACCCTCTTTGTGGAGGGTGTCAATGATTGTCTTCTGGACTATTGCCAAGTCAGCAGTCTTCCCCATTATTGTGGTTTCAAAGAACAAGAAATACCCAGAATTTATACTGTAGGGATGGTCATTTAATGAAACTCAAATGTAAATACACTAATATTGAGCTAGTAGCTCTAATCATGAAAATTAAAACAAAAAACTTTTGAAATGTTTTACTTTACATGCATCTAGAATATATGAAAGTTTCACTTTTTGAAATAAGTTACAAAAAAAAAAGAAGTTTTTCACAATATTTTTTTTTTTAAATTGGACCTGTAAATAACATACCTTGATGAGCTAAGAGACTTCATTCAAAAACAAACAAAAAAATCTTACCAGCCCCTATATTTTTGCATAAATACAATATATATTTTATGTTAAACTGTATTTAAATATTTGTAAAAAATATTACAGTGCATCCTAGCGATCAAACTATGACAATTTCATATCACGGTTATAGAGATCAAAATTATCATGGTATTGTTCAAATTTGCTGGAAATGCTCAAAAAGTACATTGAATCAAATTATTTTTCATTATATTTTTTACATTACTGGAGAATTTTACAAGAAAATACCATTTCAGTCTTTCTACTTTTCTACTAATTTAACATGATACTTGGCATTTCTTCAATTTCTGCTATTTCTGAGTAACAATTGTTTCAAGTAAAGCTTTGCATAATTCTGGACAATATTTAATTGTCACTGGCTGACCACTTGTGATCGGACCACCGTATATCCATCTTAATATCAGCTGTAGATAGGGAGGCGTTATGTAAAAGTGGAGAAACACCTTATCATTTGCAAGACATTAGCTTATCAGCCACAGCCGTTTACAACAGAACAAAGCTTAACGTCTTCATATGAGAATTCAAATGAGGTGGCAAACCAGCTGCAACAGGTCTAGGTTGGCTGCAAAACAAAGGAATCCTCAAAGGGAGTCAGGACTTCCCCCTTTTAGTGAGTCGCCGTGGTGGCTTTGCCGGAATGTCTCGCGGCAACGCAGTCATCCTATAAATCCCTGACTCCTCATACACCGTACCAGCCACATTAATTACCACTTCCCCATCAAAATAATGAAACCGCTCGCCTGATGAAGACCAGGGGAGGTTCACTAGCAAGGGGATCCTACAAGCTTCCCCCGAGTTTCCCTGACTCCTAAACAAAATGCTGGCAAAGTTGAGCTCACCCATGAAGTTCCTAATCGTCTCTTATAAAAGCCCCAGCCCACCCTGATTCTGGGCAGTGGGCTTTTATAGATAACACCTATTGCAGAGGTTGTTATATGAGGCATATATGCGGGTGGTTCTATGTCTTTGATCTCCGCTATGCGTGCTTTGTTATACCTCCAATGAAAGAATTCATTATTTGTACGATCGCTCCTTCATCTTTATATATGTTTCCCATGCGGCCCTTTATGGCCATTATTTCACTAATGTAGTAAACGGACACACATGCACTTCAGGCCGCCCAATTACACACCTTGAATGGATTAGGGAAATGTTTTGTGTTGTGTTTGCGAAGGCAACCGGCTGTGTAAAGGTTACCTGTGCTTTCTAACATGATTCAAAGAGGCTCTACTATCTCAGTTTAATTCAAAAGTTCAGCATGTAATAAATTCTTTGCTCGCCGAAATCAATAAACAATTAAATTGTTCACGTTTAGGAGTGTAAGGGAGAACAACACCGCAGTAAAAATAGCGCAAGTGATTTTTTTTTTTGCACCTGGTGGAAGTGTTTAACATTTTTTTACATTTTACGATCGTGAGCAGGTCATTGGTTCCCCCTTTCCTTGATATTCCACTATTTTCAAGGCCAATTAACAATAACATATCATAAAACTACTCTTAAAGTGGTGTTGTATTTTGTTCAGATAATTATTCATCATATATAATAGCAATATCTAAATAATAGTAATTGTTGGAAGTCCACAAAGCTGTAAAAAAAAAATCAATGTCATAATTTCATTATTTCAGTTCAAATCCAGTACCTTTTTTTGGGGTATATTTTGGGTGCTAGGTTGTTAAGGTGTGGCCAGATTTATTGTTTCGTGAGAGTAATCCATTCATTTCAATAGGAATCCAATGCACTGGGAACTTTTCATGAGGACAAAAGGTTTTCCCACACAGATTTCGCAATCGGGTTCAGTTGGTCATACAAATTCTCTGAGATGACCAACAGAAAAAATCCCAGCAGCAAGTCTCTATGATCTGACATTCCCTGTTTCAATGGGAGTATGAGACATATAATCACTCATTTGATTACTCATTTTATCCTATACATGATTTAATGTACCAGTCACATCTTTAGCACAAATGATGTGGGATGAGTTGCATAATAAAAACTTATGGTTAGTTTTTTGCTCTAGCGTGAGGTTACCGCAGAACATACAGCGGCACCCTGAATTCAGGCCTCTCATGCCACATTAGTCAGTCCCTCCACTCATCTCCCACCAGGTCATGTCCACCGATACACTCCTCTAGCTCTCAAACCACAAAGAACTGGAATAATCTAGTTCCAACTGCTCAAGCATACACACGCAGGAGGATATCTGAGGCTGATATACAGTAAGCCAGGGCCCGTTGCCACAGTCCCAACTAACCTAACAGCCTCTGATGCATAGTAACAACCAGGTTATGGGGCATAGAGTGTGAAATAAATAATAAAAGAGAAAGAGAAACACCAGAGACGTAAAGCAAATACTACCTAAGGAGCAGACTGATCATGTGACTGACAGAACACGAGAGGTGATCTTGACGTTGGTCTTCGTTACGTAACTGTTGAAGTTCTCAATACGATACACACTGGTGTGATGACAGATCCACAGATGCTCTAGTGCATTATAATTTTCATTGTATCACTATTCAGATTGCAAAGTCCTGGGTGTCTGTGCATCTGCCTGAGAGCTTATAGTCATTAACTTTTTCATAAATCCATAAAATGACATTCATCAATCTAGTTCCCCGGTGAAATGTGTCTACACTTGACTACACTCTGCCTGCCTGCCATTGGTCAGCCAAATAGGTAGCCACGCCTTAAAATGACATAACTGGTTGCATTGTTGTTGCTGTGCTGTGCTGTGCTGGTCAGGATTCTCAACTGAACAGAGCAATGTTTTGAAACCATCAGAGTGTTTACAGTTTTCTGTGAAAATCAACCTACGAATGATTTACTTACAGATAAGCTGGGATAGGAGAATGTATTTTAACATTAAAAAATACACATCACCTAGAATAAAGTTATCAGGTTGGATAACATTAATGTACATTTGAATTTACATTAGCACTTACAGTAAATGCTATTCACACTATGTACACATTTTTACCTCTACAAACTTCACACCCTCTGAAAATACGTACTTTGGCAATATATTTTTTATAATTTGGAGTTTAAATCGATTTTTTTATAGTTTGGACTGGTCAATTTAATAGGGTATTTTGATGACACTTTCAACAAACATTTTGACGAAAAATTATTTTTTAAAAAATTAAACATTACAAAAAAAAAAAAAAAAAAAAAAAAAGTCAGACTATTTTGTTCTGGAGCTTTTAACAGGACATGATGATAGAAAATACATATTTTTTAATGCTATAGTGTACAAAACTATTGTGTTCCCCTGAGAATCTCTGAGTTTGCTCACAAAAGCTCTGAAATATAGGTCTTCCTCCCATCTCATATTATTTCCATCACAAATGTTTTGTAAGCAAACACAAAACACTGAACTATGTCTATAAAATTGCAAAAACATAACTCACCCTGTCCATTTGAGTAGTAGATCCACCTCTCCTTGGTCTGCGCTGGAGAGCTGGGCTTCTTGTGGATGGCTTTCTCCATGATGCTGCTGGGATCCTGTCTGGGACCCTTCTTCAGCACTCGTGAACTGCGCTTTACGCTGCACACCACGATCACTACCAGCACCAGCAGAAGCAGCAGGACTATCATCCAAGGCAGGTGCTCATTGATGTCAAAGTGCTTGTGCGTGCTAGGCCTCGGTGCACCCCTGCGGATGGGCCGGTAGCCCAAACCTTGGGCCTTGCCCTCAGACAGAGTCTCCATGGCCTGTTGATTGGCAAGCTGGGGGTCTTGTGATAAGGAAAGCTTGTTTTGCAATTTAGGGAGGTCCTGAGTTGCAGCGATTAAGAGTCCACCATCCTCATCACCAGCCTTGGAGGAAGCTGTGGTTGTGGGAATGTCTTCTTCAGTGTCGAGGGCCGTTTCTGTGCTACTAAGGACCGGCCCGGCTACATCCTGAATCTCTGTAGCTGCTAAAATTGCAGTACTTGCTGTGTGCAGAGTGGATCATATAATTGCAGACAAAAACAGAGACAGAGAGAGAGAATTAAATACAGCCCTAAAGATGAGCTTAACCTAGACAACAAAACAGAAGGGAGAGTATCTAAAACTTTAATCCAGCATCAAGCTGGCATGTGTAGATAGTAAAGTGGAGCTGTGCTGGTCAGCCAACATAATCTAACATGGATTTCTCATCTTAACTGCTCAGATTTGACCCAAAAACTAAAGTCAATGCAAAGAATCAGAATTAGTTTTGTTCTAAAAATAAGAGATAAGGACTAATATTACTGGAAATGCTATGACTACATTGGTGAAACACTTTTTTTTTTTTACATATACACTAATGTTCAAGAGTTTGGGATCAGTAAGTGTTTTTTCTTCAAGAAATTAACACTTTTATTTAAGATTTGTTAAATTAATCAAAACTGTCAATAAAAACATTATAATGTTACTAAAGACTTCTGTTTCTAAGAGGTTCTTTTGAACTCTATTCATCAAAGTCATCTGAAAAAAAATGTATCACAGTTTCCACAAAAATAAGATGAGACATTTTTCTTGAGTACCAAATCAGCATTTTAGAATGATTTCTGAAGGGTCATGTGACACTGAAGACCGGAGTAATGATGCTGAAAATTCAGCTTTGCCATCATAAATTATAACTTACATTTTAAATAATGACATTTTAAAATCTATTTAAATAGTTTAAAAAGAAAACAGTTCTTTTACAATATTTTTTTTTATTATTGTATTTTCGATCAAAAAAACATTTATGCAGTCTTGTTGAGCACAAGAGTTTTCTCTGAAAAACATTTAAATAATCTTACCAAGAATTAAAACTCTTGATAGGTAGTGTATGTGCGAATTAAAAGGTGTTATATAATCATATATAATCTTCATGCATGTATTATTATCATTACTATTACTATTATTAATAAGAATAACATTTATGAGACAATTATGAGACAATAATTGCCTAGCAGGCACTAAGCAGGGAATTTTAAAAGCTATAGCTAAAGCTATACATCCGTACAGGCTTAAAAAGAGTCCTCTAAAGAACATACACAAAAACATCACATACAACCACTGCTTTATTTAAACACCAAATTAGAGAGGTTGATGAAAGGGGTGAGCAATCAAGTTGAAAAGAGGAAGCTGTTAGTAACAGAACCGGTGGATGAAAGCACTTGTATAACAAACCAGGAGAATAGAACACTACCAAGTAAAGAAAACAAATACCTACCTATCTATCTATCTATCTATCTATCTATCTATCTATCTATCTATCTATCTATCTATCTATCTATCTATCTATCTATCTATCTATCTATCTATCTATCTATCTATCTATCTATCTATCGTGAGTTTGTCTAGCTAACTAGACACACTCTATTCAGTAAGGAATATCTCTTCACTGAGCTTTTCACTCTCACCTCTATATGCTGACTCAGTGCTGGAAACCGTGGAAACGGAGGCCTCTCCAAGTAGGACATCCGAACTGGCTGGAGTTGGCCCACACACATTATCTGTCTTTTCTGTGCCTTTGATCAGCAGCGTTAAGCCCAGAGACGAGCAATCTGTGTGAGATCGGCACCTCAGAGCATCTGATGCCACGTCGGAGAAGGTGCCACGCTGACATAGCCGGCAGTGCACATCCTCTGTCTTACTCCCTCGCTTTCGGACGCCCCACCCGAGGGGACATAATGAGTACCGCTGACACTTTCCTCCCTGGGAGAAGCTGCCTGGTGGACACACGCACAGCCTGTCTGTGGTGGACGTGCAGGGAGTTTTCTCGACAAATGGGGCTTGGCAGCGTCTCTGACAACGGTGGCACTGCTGAACACCGTTCTCGCCCCGGGTGAAGGTGCCATCTGGGCAAGGGCTGCATTCCCGTATGCTGGCCTCTGTGCAGTGGGAGGACACGTAGGTGCCTGCCGGACACTTGTCGCACACCACCTTGTTTCCGGTGGTGGGGTCGATGTGGTGGTAGTGTCGAGGAGACAAGGGCTTCTCTGTGGTCGGGCTGGGGGTCAGTGTGTGGGTTAAGACTTCACTGACCGCAGTGAACAGCAGCTAACAGCAATGAAAGAACAACAAGAACACTGTTATGCAATGACAATACTAACAATCAAAACACACAATAAATGTCTTATTTAGCATGAACGACCACTGCGTCATCGGTTTGTATTGTAAGAAGAGTCAACAATATAACGATAAAGAAAACCACTGGTGCTAGAAAGGAATCAAGTTCTTTCATTTGTTTGATGGTTACATACTCGTGTCTTTTCAACAGTTACAAGTTTGACACTTCATAAATCACCACTGGAAGAGTCACTAATTCAACAAAATTAGTGACAGTCGTTTAAAGTTGAGATGACATGAAAGTAGCGACCGATGTTTTCTTCCATGTTGTGACGTACATCAGAGAAAAATGCAGGGTGGGGCAGGTTTATTTGGACAAAATGATTGGTGAAGTCCAGCATACGTCATACAAAAAGTCTGTCATTTCACAGGGAAAAAATACATGAATGAATGTATTTACAGAATAGATTCATTTCCATTTCATCCCAACTTTAAACATTATTACTGAATTTAGGAGAATTTTGAAGAATGATCACTGAAATTGAAGATTGTGCAAACCATTTTATTTAAAATAAGACAAAGAAAACACTGTTTCATCATCTCCACTGTACCTTAATAAAATAAGGCACTATATAAAGAAATACATAAATTAGACTATATTTTTGGCTGCACTGAGACCCATTCACCTTTCTCAAAAGTTGCTATTTATTTTTTATTTGAACTAATGTTTGTTGTTAGTTCAAATAAAATGCTCCTTTGAACATTAGTGATATGGGAATATTTTCAAAGTCTCCTTGTTTCAATTTCATCAGATACCACTAAAAAACTGCAAAGTTTCATCCTGGATGAGTGGGAAGCTTTGTTTTGGATGAAGTTGTCTTTTTTTCATTCAACTGAAGTCTGTAAAATAATTGGTTCAATGTGTGCATTTACTATTAACCAAAAAATATTCATTAATAACTCAACAGTAAGCTGTACAAAAGTTTAGGTAATGAGCAATATCTCAAAGAGCATATTGATGTCACAAAATGGAGCAGATGACCTAAAGAACTTTATATTGTGACATCAGAATGCAGTGACATAACTCATAATTCCTCTCTAAAACACTAAAGTCTGCATAACGTTTACACAGTCTGCAACAAATCACCCATGCAAAAACACTTTACAGACCAACAACAGGGAACCCTGGAATGCGTTGACAGCACTCTCACAGCTAGGGTTGTAACGATATACCGGTATGACGGTCTATCGCGGTTTGAACATACACGGTTATCATACCGTAACCATCGCAAAGTGGCTGCAAAAGCAGGCAATACATCCAACATGTTCGCTCATATTTGCGGACATCATCCCTCCGTGCAGATAAAGGTATGTCGCATTTATAACAAGTTATAAGACCGTATAATTTCCGTGAATCCCGGTGCAGTCGTGAACATGGGATTTACAGTATAATGTTAACGAGGTTGTCACTTAAAACTCGCAATCTGATGGATGGATAAATCAAAAGTAGATATGAGTGGCGCCGTTTTATCTACTACATACTGAAGTATGCGTGCATTACACTAATGGTGCTTTCAGCGTCTACATAAACATGAACATCAGCAGAGCTGCTCTGAGAGAAAAACCAGTTTTATTTGAGAAAAACCCAGACTCAAAGGTCTGCTACAACCCGTCAAAATAAAAGTTCAATTTAAATTGAAGTCCTGACAGAAATAAATTAGCATTGTACAATGTACTTAAAAGTTATGACAACAATAATAATATTCTTTATAATAATTAATTTAAACATTATTTTTAAGGAATATCATGTTTGTCCATGTTTTAACTCAGAATACTTCTGTTGTGCAGCACTTTGCCAAAAATAAGTGTTGTTAAATTTTCATTTGATAACATTTTAAAACATTAATTAAAATTTTAAAGTGTGATATAGATATACATAAGGCTTATGGCTTTATTTTGTAATTGTTTTTTTGTTTTTTTTTCCTCAGAAGGGAGGCTTACTTTCATTAAAATGATTTCAAGTTTGTTGCAATAAAGGATTTGTTCACTCAAATAACTTGTTCTTATTCTTTTAAGAGTCATTGTTACTGATAAGAATTATTGTTTAATATATACAGTGAAACTGTGATATTTTCTGAGACTATTATCACACCGTGAAAATCTCATACCGTTACAACCCTACTCACAGCCCGGTGACCTTCAGAATAACTTTTAATGACAAGAAGCCTGTAAACACAGCCGCTCTAAAGTTACTACAGCTTGAGCGTGCCCCACTGAAAGCCAAATTCCGATCATAACGGTCCCCCTCTTTCCTCTGGCGCATCCAGCAAATTCTTTATGATGCTAGCCCACAATTTAAATCGGCATCTAAATGGAGCTTTGGCCATGACAGACATCTTGGGCTTAGTACAAGTCGTCACCAAAACATATGATGCTGGAAAGCCCGGCACACAAGGGCCTCTCTGCATCATCAGTTTCTAAACACAAAGTTCTATTAACTGCTGATCATGAATCTCCTGGAGTTTTATTACATTTCCTCAACAACAGACCGCACAGAAGACTAGTATAAAAGCGCAGGAGACTAATTTCCTTGCTAATACAGGGAGGGCTGAATCAAAACAAACATGACATTAATATTCTCCAGCCAACGCATACTGCCATTGCTGGGAACCGTGGGACGATGTCAGAGCGCTTGGGCTCAGATGCACGCATTGCTCTTCGTGAGGTGATGGGGATTGTTTCAGGAGGACAGACTGAACATGAATAGCGATTAGACAAAGCTGTGCTTTCCCAGTGGCCTTAGCTCTAGAAGAGGGCCAGCAGTGAGCTAACAGACGAGGGTTTGAAGTAGGGCAGCGAGGGGGACAACTTCACTGATGACAGGACAATGTCTGTATGCTTAGTGTGCTTCTAAAGCGAAGAATGAGTACACTGTTGTCTCACAAGTCGGTTTTTCTTTCAAACGGTTCTGGAAAGAGGAACTGGCAACCCAAGATAAGAGGAACACTTTTTCCACGCACTCTTGCTTTTGATAACCACAAGAAGGGGCGTGATGTACAAAACACTAAGCCATATTACAACCTTCTCATCCCACCCTAAACAGCGTCTGGGTTAAAAGGGCATGTTAAAATTTAAGTGTCAAACATGATAAAACAGGCTTTATTGCACTGTATGTTTTACCCTATACATAATAAAAAAAACTGTGATTTCATAATAAAACTATGCATTAAAATATCAAATATATTTTGAGATATAGACAGCTGATATTTACATGCATTTTATGCAAGTAGTCTGCTATACTGTCATAAGCTATCAGAACCTCATCATACTATTGGCCATGTAAATATCAACTACTACACCAAATTGGGCAATTTTGCACAGTTTGGTGCTTCTAAATAAAACGGAGATGTTTTTTCTTCTTCAAGCATACACTATGCATCTGTATTTCACTATATCATACTATATGAGCCATAAAAGCCTCATGTATTAAATGTTCTACAAAACATATTATATAAGTTCAATAAAGATTTTAAGATTTTCATTAAAAAAATCATTTATCTGAATATTATTTCATATGTCATGCTTTACAAGGTTAAAGCGGGATATATAAAACCATAATTTACACTTTCCAAGGCTTGAATGTTGATTGAGCTGCTCTTATGAGCCATGATGTTTTGTAATGACCCATGTGGTTTCCTGACTAACCTTTGAGTAAATGGACTTGGCTTTTTGCTGATACATGAGCTTGCAATCTGTGCATGCAGAATTTCATAACTTCACATTTATTTATACTTAGTGAGTAATCAAAGCTGTAACTAAATATTGAACATATGTGGGGAGACTAAATGTAAGTGTGTCATAGAACAACCCCCCAACCAGAGGTGTCTCATCGAATTTGCCTATGAACTTCAGGACAGATTTGTGACCCTGGACCACAAAACCAGTCTTAAGTCGCTGGGGTATATTTGTAGCAATAGCCAAAAATACATTGTATGGGTCAAAATGATAAATTTTTCTTTTATGCCAAAAATCATTATTAAGTAAAGATCATGTTCCATGAAGATATTTTGTAAATTTCTTACCGTAAATATATCAAAACTTAATTTTTGATTAGCAATATGCATTGCTAAGAACTTCATTTGGACAGCTTTAAAGGCGATTTTCTCAATATTTATATTTTTTTGCACCCTCAGATTCTAGATTTTCAAATAGTTGTATCTCGGCCAAATATTGTCTGATCCTAACGGAAAGCTTATTTATTCAGCTTTAAGATGATGTATAAATCTCAATTTTAACAAATTGACACTTAAGACACTTTTTGTGAACCATTTGTGAACGTTTGTTGTCCTCAAGAGAAACATAACATGCAAATCTACAAGAACAGACACTGGGACAGATGTGATACCATCAGGACTCAATGTGCCAGACTCTGCTAGACACACAGGGCACCTGTTACACCTCTGATACATCATAACTGAAGACTGCAAAGCAAGAACAAATACTCCCTCTCTAGAGGCATTCATGCCCGTTTTATAATCGTCAACAGCCAACGAGTCTGCAGGCGGAATGAATGAGCGAGGAAGGAATATTCCTGCAAATGTCAGGCCATCTGCCAAACACATTGCATCATTTGCGTCATGCCAATAAATATGTTTTTCAAGGGTGCATGGATGATTTAAACCAACGGAGCAAACTGCTAAACGTTCTGGTGTTGTGAGACTAACAATGCATATGGGTGGGTATCAAACAACTGAATCCAATTTTTGTAAACTGAACAGCAACAGTAAGCTGTTTGCATTATGGGATTTAAAGGACCCCTGATAAAGGCCTGCTAATGGATGAGCCAGTCTGAAGTGATTAACCAAATTAACCTCAGCTGACTACCTATTGCATGAGGATTAAATTATGTAAATCTTTACAACACACTAAGCATATTAAATCATATCAACATGGCATTGTCTATGAATCAATAACATAAGTCATGCACATGTCTTTAGAATGAAAACAAATAGAAAATATCAAGCCAATGACATCAAAACCATGACTACAGGCATATTAAGTCATATGAATCACTTTGATTTAATAAAAAATATCAATGGTTAATATCTTCAAAACAAAAACAACATAGGAACATTAAGTGAATGTTTTTAAAATGTTAACAAGGCAGCGGTTTTAAGTAAAGCAAATGTCTGTAAACTAATAAACAGGAATATTATTAAGCCATAATAACTACAACCATGTAAAATAATGTATACTCAAGAGGGGGGGGGGAATACTTTTAATACAGCTTAAAATAGGTCGAGTATTGTCCCTAATTTAACCTTTAACAATTCCACTTTTGATAGAATTGTTCTTTAGCGTTTGTATTATTAAATATTGACTAATGTAGGATAATGTGTGAAATTAGTACCACAGACAATAGCCTACAATAAGATTGTGTTTATCCATTTAAGATGTGTCATAAGCCAAGTTGTGCCTAATTCGTTTAAAAGGAAAATGTTTTATTGTCCTGCCCTCATCTTTTGTTTGGGCTCCATCCTCACTACAGTAGTATACACTAAGTGCGACACCAGGTACCTCTACTATCCCTTTAAATCCAACAAAACCAGAATATTCCAGAGGACAAGAGAAGCATAATGCGTACATAAAATGTATCCTCCACTTACCATTATCAGCGACATAGACATTTTCCCAGACATTGTCCTAGTGGAATCACTCTTGTTTAAATATGCCCAGATCCACATCTGTTACTTTTCGGCTTCATAGGTGGAGCATCAGCATCCTTTAGCTGGGTTATTCCCTCAGTGTACAAATTCCGTCCACTGACGCCTTTTTATAGTCTGTGCCCCGGCGTGCACGGGTTTCAAGTAGTAGGGGATAAGCGCTTCGTTTTGGAAGAAGAACGCTATAATTCCCATATCGATGATGGATGGATCTGTGGACTGAAGTCTGGCTGCTGTCTGCCCAGGTTACGGATCCCCTGTGCCGCAAACACGGGCTGCGGATGATGGGCGGGTACTGGCGACACGCGTCATGACCGAAACTCACCACTGGCTGCTTGTCTCTGCGCCGTATGACGGGCCTTATACGAGCCCGTTTCCGGGAAGATACTGGGGATGGGGGTTTAATTTACATATTAAAATGATATGTTAATATGAACATATGTCCAAATAGTATATATACACTGCCGTTCAAAAGTTTCTTCGAGGTTCTCATTATTTGACCAAAATACAGAAACAAACTGTGGGATAATATTGTGAAATATTATAGCAATTTCTAATATTGGTTTCCTATTTTAATAGACTTTAAAAATAATAATAATAGGTTAATAATTTTTATGTGACACAGCGCTGAATTTTCATTAGCCATTAGTCTTCAGTGTCACATGATCCTTCACGAATCATTCTAATATGCTGAATTATCATCAGTGTTAAGATCATATCAGATCATAATCAAACTGTTGTGCTGCTTAATATATTTTTTGGAACTTGTGATACTTTTTTCTTTGATTCTTTGATGAATAAAAAGGTAAAAAAGAACAGCATTTATTCAAAATAGAAATCTTTTCTAAATCTTTACTCTTTACTATAACTTTTAATCAATTGAACACATCCGTGCTGAAAAAAAAGTATTATTATTTTTTTTTTTACTGACCCCAAACAATATATATTGTATATTGTAACAAAATTTTGAATAAACACTATTCTTTTTAACTTTTTATTTATCAAAGAATCCTGAAAAACTATCACAGGTCCCTAAAACTATTAAGGAGCACAACTGTTTCCAACATTGATTATAAATCAGCATATTAGAATGATTTCTGGAGGATCATGTGACACTGAAGACTGTGATGCTGAAAATTCTGCTTTGCTTAGCAGGAATATATTTTAAAATAGAAAACTTTTATTTTAAATTGCATTAATATTTCCAAATAAATATTCTTTATTATTGTTCTTTCTAAATAATGTTTTCTTTATATTTGATCAATTGATACAGCCTATCAAAAAAAAAAAAAACCCAACATTAAATATCTTACTGATCCCAAACTTTTGAACGGCAGTGTGTGTGTATACACACACAAAATGTAATAAAGTATCAAATGTATTTATTAACACAAAACATACATAAGACGGATATAAAAATATATGTAAATAAGAACTATATATATATATAAGGTTTTTCTATAAAACACATTTACATGTTGAATTCATAATACATTTGCATACATTTATATTAAATCACATAATTTATGCTATGAAATTATAACATATTACAGGGCTATCAATCTAAAAAACATATGACTTTTATTGTCACCTCAGTGATGTCAACCTTGTAGGTAACTTCTGATTGGTTCAACTGATGGTGTTGCAACTCACTATCATAGTTATGCACACAATTACACACCTATACACACAGTTTAAAAAACATATTTAGAATGATTACTATTACTACTACTACTAATAATAAAAATAATACATACATACATACATGCATACAAAAGAATCATAATAAAATACCTTAACTAAATTGGAAATAAATCATGTATGTACACACATGAATGTATATAGGCCTATGCCTACATTGTCCAGTCTCATTCGCATTATTGTTTGAAAGAAAGTACCTCATCCAAACAGTCATTCTCAGGCCTCAGACATATGCAAACAGCATACGGCTCTTTTGTGTCACTGGCACAAGGACATGAGATCATTTCCAGTGTGTCTCAGACAGGCAGAGCTCAGAGCCCACTGGCAGATGAAGAGCACACCATCTGGCACAGGCCTACACGTGCATCTGAAAGCTAAAAGGATGAAACGGGGAAATGATCTCACGTGCGACACTGTTTCTGCCCCGGGAACTCACACTAAGTGGGTTAGTGAGTTAAAGGATAGGGTAAGAGAAAATGCCTTGCTCTGACTAACATTAGTGCATCCATGCTGAAATGTACAACAATATGCTTATTTGTGCTGCTGTGCAATCACACACCACCTAGTGCTTTAAACAAACAACACTCCACCAGCACTGTGGACTGAAAGCTTTAACATTTTACTCAATTTTTAATTATGTGTGCTGACACCAGATTTTTGTTAGCATCTGCTACAGGATATAAAGCGATGTGTCTGTAGTTCTAGAGTTCAGATCATGAATATGTCTGAAGCTACACAACCAAATTATATTTTATAATTATATGTCAGCAATTATAGAACAGCAGTACTCAAAATGCCTTAAAAATTG
Organism: Barbus barbus; assembly: GCF_936440315.1. Classification (NCBI taxonomy): domain Eukaryota; kingdom Metazoa; phylum Chordata; class Actinopteri; order Cypriniformes; family Cyprinidae; genus Barbus; species Barbus barbus. Next base: position 23,299,923 of record NC_136742.1, read on the forward strand.
TGTAAATCATTATTATAATATATATTATATTACTTGATTGATTTGATTTAATGTGCCATGTAAAGTCATATGGAGAACAGAAAGTTAAAGAAAACACATTATTAATATAAAAGAAAATACAGTGTCATTTCACCCAGTTTTTGTTTTGTATATTGTTCATATGCTGCCCTCTGCTGGCTGAAAAAGCTATTTTAAAGACACATAATGAGAATTTTACAATATCGTCAACCTTGATCATGAATTGACTTTGAAAAACATCTAAACAACGAATAATGACATTTAATTGAGGGAGGCAAAAGTTTAGGATAAGTTTCCTCAATTGGTACTAAGGCAATTTAAAGTAAATGTTTCAATGGTTTAAAAGAAAGCAACTTCTGTGGTTGTCTAAGCAGTTGCTTGGAGTGCCCAGCAGAGAGAGACAGAAACCACAATAATATATTGAAATAAATGCTACTCACTTCACAGTTCTGTATTAAGAGGGTAAACATAACAAAATAACTGAAACATCAAGCAATATATTAAGGACCGATTAAGGAGTACGGCCACCTTTTGCCCTTCAACAGTCTTGTAATGCTGTTACTAGTTCTAAACTGTGTTTATGAGGGGATAGATTAAGCACACATAAATCTACTAAGATCTGGGCTTCAAAACTACTCATAAAATTTCAATGTTGTTTATATCTATAGAGATTAGGGAGGACATGGAAAGCATTCCATTCATAGGAAACCATTGGACCTTACTACCCCACTAGATGGATATCTATTATGTAGATAGACGTAAATTGTGGGTTGATGTGTGTGTGTGTGTGTGTGTGTGTGTGTGTGTGTGTGTCTCAATATTTGGTACAGTTCACCGTAAATATATGTTTTCTGAATTGTCATGTAATATAATAGAATATTTTACGCTTTAAACAGGTTGTAAATGATTGTCAAAATAGCGTCTAAATAGTTTATATTATATATAGCCTACATTTAAAAAAACCTTAGTTTATATGGTTTATATCATAAAAAAAATACAAAAAAAGTTTTAAAATTAGGTTGCATATTATTCCACTAGGGTGAAGTCAGCTAAAATGGGCCAGGTTTTGGTAAATGACTTATAATACCATCAGATAAGTTATGCATGAGATCTAATGATATTCCTATTAATTAGCATGGGTCTCTTATATATATTTATATTTTTTAAATGTGAAAAAGTACAAAAGTTTTAAAATTATGAGAGGCAGTGTATCAGTAGGTACCTTCTTGAGCCACGGCACAACATTGAGGTAAAATGTGCCAGCTGTTCAGTTCAAATGAGAACAACACAGGTAACTTCAGCTTAAATCAGTTTATTTTTAACAGTAAATTGACACTATTGTCTTTAGTGTGCCATAGCAACATCATAAATATATTTCATTAAATAGAAAGTTGAATGAATATTTAATTAAACGATGCAATTAAAAATAAACTGATCATGTTGTGTAGGTGTCTGTTTCTGTTTATTGGTGTCTTTTTTGTGCAAATATGTGTGTATGCTTGTATTGTTTTAAAGACTGTTAAGATTTTGTATGGATACATATCTACAGTAGGCCTATAAACCTATTTTCACCCTCAATTTCTGTGTAAAAGTGTGTGTGTGTGTGTGTGTGTGTATATGCAGCCCATTTTACTGACATCTTCCTTTCTTCTCCTTTCTCTTCTCGTTTCTTTCTTTACTTGTCCCCCTGCCATACTGTCTGCAATGCATTTTTTTTAAAAGACTGTAAAGATTTTGTATGTATACATATCTAGGCCTATAAACCTATTTTCCCCTTCAATTTCTGTCTAAAAGTGTGTGTGTGTATGCAGCCCATTTTAGCTGAAAATTGTGGCCCATTTTAGCTTAACCAGCCATTTCTACCTAAAACAACCTTTTTAACAGAAATCAAAGTTTCTTATATAAATTAAACTTTTTTATTTTAAAGAGCATGTCAAAACATTGTTCATAAACCTTTGCTTTGTTGGTAAGCTTACTTATTGCTTTAGTACCCATAGTGATTAATGAAATTTTCTATGTCAGGCTCAATTACCTTACAATTTATCTGACAAGCTTAACACTCTGCCCTGCCAGCCTTAAAAAACTCAGACCAATAAGATCAGTTATTGTGATTTTCTGTAAAAATTTAAAGAGATATGATACCTCAACCTTATTTGGCCCATTTTAGCTGACTTCACCCTATGTTGTAGTATAGAAAGGGTCTCATGTTACCTTGAGATGATGCTAAGCCCTCTTCCAGCGTTAGACGTAGTGTAATGCAACTATTTCTTTCTCAGTAAATTGAATTCTTTGTGGTTGTCTTGTAATCCTGAACACAGGCTGAGCAGATATCATTTCAAACCTGCCATAAAACTTAGGGAAGTACATGGTTATGGAAATTGGCTTTGATTGGGGCAATTTCAGTTTACCGTTAGCAGCTTAATAGCCAAATTTAATGCAAATAATTCAGCCACAGAGAGACATTCAGTGGAGAGAAGACGAGATTTCACAGCTACTTCACCGCCTACATTCTCTGTTGACAAAAATATCATGAGAAAGTGACTGCAGAATGACTGGTATTCCCCAGCCCCAATGTAAATGCAACATAATCCTTTTCTGTATTACAATATTTAAGATATGATAAACAAAAATTCGCCTTTTTCATTACTAAGTAAAATTCCTTCTTATATACAATAATAATAATAATAATAAATACGAGTATATTTCCAGTTAATAGTTTGCTGTACAAATTAGCAAAGTATAACTAATTTAACATTTTATTATAAATATATATTAATTATATTTTTATATTGGTAAATCACTGCAATATTTGCATGGATATGGCCATTTGTGTTTTAATAACCAATTTACACTAAAATGTCACACCTCAGCCTTTTGCATTCCACCGAGGAAATCTGACTTCTCGCGGGATCCTCCCGATGAAATATCGCGGAGGCAAATCTAAGAAAGGTGGAGACTTCGGGATAACTTCCTGCACAGTACTCTCAAGAATCATACCTCATACTTAAACAACAGGCCGACGTCAAAACCAAGTCGAATGGATTAGTAGCGCAAATAAACTCGCAAACAAGCACTTTATCAACACGATTCCACGCACAAGTAGGATCTGCGGCTAGCATCAAGCCAGCTAGCTAACATCAGCTACCAGGACGGCAGATTGTACACATCAGATCCAGACGGTCTCGTATCGAAGGACAGTATGGGTGAGTTCAACTCGCTTCTTATGGATCAGTGAAATTGGCATTTCACAGTGTCATTTCGCCTTTCCGTTTCCAATGAAACGGCGCGAGCGACTCACTTTAGCGTCGTTTTATAAGAAGAAACTGTATCCAAGTGGAAAAAAAGAAAAGAAAAAAACAACAACTTGCGATCAGATGAATATTTGACTAGGCGCCAGTGTCGCAAACTGGCTCGGCTTGTCCAAACCAGTAAAATCCAGGCGTTTACGTCAATATTAATAACTCCTTACAGTATTATTGTTTACCTTTCAGATGTAAGTGGCTTTGACTTTGTTTGATTGTTTTTTTTTAAGACAGTTTGTACTAGTTGCTGTGGCTCAGTTCCAAGGAAGCCCCCTTAAAGGTGTAGTTACTCAGTTATTTTTAATAAAAATTTTTTTTACAGAAGTAAACCGCACTTTTGACAAGTCTTATTACAATGATATGCGCTCAAATAAGATGGAGAGTCCAAACCATGTCAGTTTTCTAGAAAAATCTGTTTTATTTAACACCCCTATGGGTGCCGTCATGTTTACATCACATGACACGCTGTGCGATGACCCGATTTACTACTATTATTAATAACAACAATAATAATGTCAATGTCAATTACAAAACTATTAATAATACGAATAAGAGCCAGCTAAAGGCTAACAACAAATTACTGAGTACCCCCCTTTAGTGCTTTTACCGCAGCTTTAATAAGAAGCACCTCCCTTGCAAGAAGTTAGGCAGGTATTAGGTAAACAAATATTAAAGTGGAAAACGTTAGGTTAGTGCCTATTTTGCATTGTCATGCTCTACTGCACCACACTACTGGTTTGAATAAAGTGCAAATGTTAGAAGTTGTCTACAAATCCTCTTTTGGGTTAGCTTCATTTCCATATTTACTCCTCTCAATTTCAGGTTGTTGACACTTATTGAACTTACAGTATTTTTATTAGCAGTTATGTTTTTATTATACTACTGGAATTAGTAAGGGAGTCAGAGTTGTGCTTGTTTTATTGGCTACGTCCTATGTCAAGTGACCAAGCCATTGGCTCATGCTTGTTAGTAGCCAGAAGCAAATTGCACATTCAGAAGTAGGCTACATTTTTTATGACTGGTTAATATGGCTTTTAGCAAAACTCTTTTAGATATTTTCTCTTAAGATCTTTTTTGTCATCATGCGATTATCCGAATGATGGATCTTAATTGCATAACACTGTAGGGCAGAGTTTTTAATCTCAAACACATCCTCCTTAAGATACATACTAGAGTGGAAGATGTGTTAGAACATGTCCCTTTTACATTTACTTTTGTTCGAGAACCTAAGCACTGAGGCTTAAAGGAAAAAGTTCTGAGGACATGTTTGGGATTTTAGATGCATGTCACATGGGGCATTATGGTCATTTGTTTTCCCAGCTGTAGGTTAGAGTAAATGTGTGGCGTGGGCTGCTGGCCGGCTGGCAGACAGGTTGCTTTCGTGGCCTTGAGTGCCTCCCCCCTCTCGTCAGTAATTCATCATGTTGTCGCAGAGTTATGTAAGCGCTGGATTGGAAATTGAACCAATCAGGAAGTATGGAAGTGTGTTAGAGTAACAAGTGTACTCTCTGCAAGTGTGAGTGGACATTGCTTGGTCATGTCGGGTCTTGACTGCAAACAAAATCAGTACAGGCATAGTGACAATAGGTGAACATTTCTCACTGATCTCAGGTTTCAATGGGAACGTTAACACTGATCTGTTTTCCTCTCATGTGGGGATCTGATCTACAGATGGCCTTGTCATGTTGTTTAACAATTAAAGGATGGCCTAATAACTTTCAGTTGATTAGTAGTGCACTTAGTCTGCGTAGGCTACATGTTTCTTAATGCAATGGATTTTAATTAGTGATCGACCGATATTGATTTTTTTTTTTTTACCGATACCAATTATTTGCATGTTTATGTGCCCGATAACCGGTATGCAGAACCGATATTTATTTACTGTTATAAAGTAAATAAATGACTGCGTGAAGTAAGTCCATACTTCACTTTGGTTTTTCCTCCTTTCAGTCATCTTAACAACAAATGTTTTGAGAATTCGCAGTCTTTCATGCAGGGCTCTAGACTCATTCTTCCCACTGATCTCACTTTTGCACTAACTTTCTCAGTTGGTCACACGAGCACATAATTTGGTTGCAATTTGTTTTTTTGTTTTTGCTACAACATTTGATTAATCAATGCATGCTAATGAACTTTTATCATAGTTTATAGTTATATGTAGGGATGTAACGATTACCGGTTTGACGATAAATCATGATAAAATTCCCCGCGGTTAGTATTACCGTTTCATATTTTAATTATCATTAAAACCGTATTCGATTACCGTGATTTAAACAACTCGCGATAAATAAATACTGTCCGGCATAAAGCAGAGTTTTCAGTAACAGTGTCACGAGCGCACAGCAGCACAGTAGTTTCGTTCTGAGTGAAAATAGGGCGGAAAAGCTGGGAGGTTTTAAAAGAGTGCTAAGGGAATTATACAAATTAATATATCAATGAATTAATCATATGAATGTACCTCTGAAGGTTCGGACTGTCTTCAGAAACGATTTGATGGCATTTTGTTCTCATCTTTGCTCCATGTAATACCTAAAGGAAGTGTTCGCGGAGTTCACGGGAATCAGCTGTAATTCAGCTTTTCCGTATAAAGCGCCACCTGCTGTCAGAGAGTGGATTTACAGACACTTATTTACGTTCAGTCTGTGTGCAGTTTCTGTCTGGCCAAAAAATTGACCAAATTTGCATGACCTGCTGTAAATTTTAACCGGTTGATGAAAAACAAACTTATGTACATTTAAACAATTCAGATATGCTATATAGGATTATTTATGGAGCAGATAAAATACATATAATCATTTATTAATTATCATTTTAATTTAACCCTTTTCTTTAAAGGCTGAAATGTGTGGTCTACCTTTATGTTAAACTTTTTCAAAGCTTTATTTGAACATTTACATTATTTATTTGAACATGCTATTAAACTGGTGTCAGTCAAATTGTCATTTAAAATCCAGACCTCATTGGTAATGTTATTGTTTTAGTGATTATGCAAACAAAAAGTCATTTTATTTGCTGTTTGTTGATTTTTAAGTATGAAACTTGGTGAAGTGATTTATGTTTCGGTACTTTTTGAACATCTCCAGCACATTTTAACAATACCGTGATAATACTGATAACCGTGATAATTTTGGTCACTATAATCGTGATTAGAAATTTTCATACCGTTACATCCCTAGTTATATGGTAACGAAAGTGTTCAACATTTAACTACATTTTGTGAACAGGGATTCCTTTTTTCGCGCGCTTTCACTTTCAAATTTGCGATCTTGGCGTCACATTTTACAAGAAAAGGTAATTGTCTGTTTTGCTTATATCTATACACCTTTCACTTTTTAAGACTAAAACAAAAGATGGATTCATTGTTATTCTTAATTAAAAAGCACAACAACAATAAAACGGTACATTAAAATGACAAACTTAGCTTACATAACATTTATTAACAAAAACGAATAAGACCAGGCATGGCACAGGACACTATATACCAAGTATATTACAGAATGTTTAGCAAACTCTGAGGCAGCAAATAAATGTTAATATATATATTTTTTTAATTAAGGAAAGCCTCCATAGCGTAACGTGAGGTAAACAGCAAAGATAACAAGCTTCTCAAAACGAAAACAAAAAGAAAAGTAAAACTAAACTGGCTGTAGCTGACAGGACTTGCATGTTTTTTCTACAAGAACACCAGCATGTTCATCTTCTCTGGTTTAAGAAGCGGTCTTTTACTTTAGTTTGAAAACAAAATCCTCCGTTGCGCTCCGTCCGCGATGCGCACCTTCACGCTCATGCTGACGCGGCGAGTATAAACCAGGCTCTACCCACGAAGCGCTCGTGCTGAAAGCACCTCTCTTCACATGATCAGTGAAATCTGACTCCTGCTATAATGTGCCGCGGCTCTGCAGCGCGCGCTGTATGAAGCAGACGCTTTGGAGCAGCGCAGACCATGCACTCGTACAAATTTTAACTCGCAAAAAATTACCATTTTGGTCGCAGTCTAGAGCCCTGTCATGTTAAATTTAATCTTCGTATTACAACAATAAAAAACATTTTATTTATAAAAAGCTTTAGCAGCAACACTAATAACCCAAAACTTTTAAATGGCATTGTACATAATTAAGAACATTTCTAATTCAAAATCTTTTCATTTTGAATTCAATGAAGAACCGTTAGTATCGATTAAGGGAATGATTGAGTCTAATTTGAACTGATAACATCACATTTGGTTCAAGCACTCATGTGGGGAAGGAAATATTATTACAGTGCTACGTTATGATGTTCCTTCCACATCAGTGAAAGAATGCAGACGGTGAAGACCTATTAATAAAAATAACCGATGCATGAAAATAATTTTGTTTCAGTATTTTTATAGAAGAAAAAAATAGAACCAATACTGAATAAACCTTCTCCTTACAATGTCTCTTGACATCATGCAAAGGGCTGAAAATATGTGAGGAATCTCAGCAGCCTCTCCCAACATGCTAACTACTGCACAACTAGTTATTTTGCCAAGTGATTTTGAAGAAAGGACTCTGGTTGACCTCTGAAGTATGTGTAATAATCTTTTGTTTGATTGTGTTTGACTGACGTGCAAAAAGAATCCCAGATTTTCTCTGTGGTCTCAAACTTATGTCCTCACAATATATTTTATTAATTTTTTTAACCTGACAAAAATGCTTTGCTTGGAGAAACCAAAAAATCGATGCAGCTTCATGTATGTCTTTAAGGAGGAGCAGGCTAGCTCACAATCTTGAAAGCTGTTGCTATTTTTCACACTAGTCAAAAGACTTCTGTTGGAAAAACTCTTCTTTCTTGAAGTGCTGCAGGAACTTCCGTTCTGGTTGGTCCAAGTTCTTCTTTCGGTGTAAATTCCAAATCTTTAAAGGGGTCATCGGATGCCCATGTTAGGGTCTTAATGAAAAGTCTATAACGTACTTTAGTTAAAATTTCACAATGGTAGTGTAATAAACACCTTCTTTACCCTGTGAAAATCAGCTGTGTTTTCAGCACGCTGTTATAGTCAATGTTGCTTTAAATCCTAGTGAGCTCTGCTGACTCCGCCCCTCTCTTAGGTGGAGTGACGAGAAGACCATAGATATGTGTAGATTCCACTGATCTATAATCTATAAACTGGATTGCTCATGACATCATGAAAGTGAAGCCACCGCGCCGCCATATTGGTATTCCCCACTATTCCCATACATTCCGTTGAATTAATAGGAAATCGTATGAATTTAATGAGAAAACATCACCTAACAAGTCAGCGTTTTTAAATCTGAAGTATCCCTGTACATTCTTACAGTGCAAACACCATAGGCATGAAAACGTTTTTTTTTTTAATGTCGGGAATTTCCCCTGCTTTTTAAAAAGTTACGTTCATTCGAGTAGCGATCATCGGATGAACACGATAAACATCAGACGGACTGGACCTCAACATAACAAATGATAAAGTGCTCATTCTGAAATATGAAGAAAGATTTATGCTTTGTATACACACAGCCTATACCTTCATTCGCCTTGTACAGTTATTGTAATTTTGTTATAGTGTTTTTAATCATACAGTTGGCTAATTGCAAATGTTTCAACAATGATTTCGTTAACAGCATTCGTTTTGAAGCAGGTAATGATTTAAATGGTGGTTAAAAAAAAATATTGGATTATTCATTGTATATTCAAATTAATTTCTGATACTATTACGTTCATGTTTAATAATTCCTGAATAATTACGTAGCCTACATAAAGAAATGTGTTGGATCAGTTACCTGTGTCGGCAGTACGCAGTAGACACACCCACCTAAACGATTTAAATATATGCTTATCCTGCCCAAAAAAGACCATAAACATTGCAGATAACATCTGAAGTAAAAATTAATTTACATACAGGTAACATAAAAATTAATCCCGTGCGACTGGTTCACTTCAAATCGGGTGATTTTAGGTCAGCGGTTTGCATGTGACTCAATGGTGCTCTCTGCTGGTGGGAATAGTAAGATGGTGGATCGAACACTTCTGGTGGCTTCATTGCCTGTCGGCAGTTTAGAACACAATGAGCAATCCAGTCATTATATATAGATCAGTGAGCAGATCTAAATTTAATGCTGCGGCCAACACATTTCATTTAATTTGCATTTTATTCGCGGCAGCCTTAATAGATTTAGTTTAACTGTACAGCAGCAGTTGTGTCTGTGTGTTGCCATAGTTTCTACGAGCGGAAACTGACGATATGCGGATATTACGTCATTGATCGGAGACAATGACCAGGGACGAGTCCTTATTTAAAATTGGAATTTCTCTGGATTTACAAATCCTTGGGAACTTTTGGAATAACATAAATACACAACTGCATAAAATATATAACGCTGTGCAAGTAGTTTTTGGATATTTTATTACGAAAATCTTACATATTGTACCTTTAATCTGAGACGTCTTGTCTTCCCCTGCACCGGAGCTGACACAATGGCAGAGAGCTCTCAGCTCACTCAGGGCGGGTCTAAGGTAAGACGCTAGTGGTCAATCAACTCTTGTGGGAGAGGTCTGAACAGAATTACATCATTCTGACAGGAACCTCAGAACAGCCTGATTTGAGAGAGGGGATTTTAAAACAGGGATTAAAAAAAAACACTAGGTGGATTTTTATCATTATAGGATGGACGTGTACACACACTTCCAACACACATTTATGTTCAAACAACTAGTAAAGTGAAATTTGCATCCAATGACCCCTTTAAATGAGGACTAGTTTATTTACTGTGTGTGTGTGTTTGTCAACCAGGGTCTTTATTAGCTCAGTCCAAACTGCTTAAGGGCATTGTAAGGTTAAATTGAAATGAAGTTTCCCATATTAGTTGCTCTATTTCCTCCAAGCTCCAGTCGCATATTGATTGTATGTGTTTTTTTTGTTAAGTGAAGTAATTTTATTTATTAAACCATTGACCCATTTAATGTCTGACCTCTCTCTCTGATGCATGGCACACACGACTCGCCTGGATTGCACTTCTATAGTGAACATATGCACTGAATAAATTTGTCTGTGGAATTTTGAGGTTGTCTGCACATGGTTTTAAAAAATAGAACCTCTTTATTCAAGTTTAAGTTATGTTCAGGTTAGAATCAAGGACGTTTTCAGCTAGAATTTACTCTGGAGTCATTATTCTGTCACTAATTAGTCTTGCATAATCAGACTTTTGACTATAGGCAGAAAATCTGGGCCAAGAGCCACCCATTTGTTCTGACATGAATGTTAAGTAATCAGCCCTTGTTTTGTGTGTGTGTGTGTGTGTTTTTTTTTATATATATATATACATAGGTCTGGTACAAAAAGGTTGTATGGAAAACATTTTTTGAAAATCTTGCAAATGTCAAACTCAAAAGGCAGGGACTGACTTTTTAGCATTGTAGACATTGTAGATACATGTAGTTGTGTTGTTTTTCACAGTTTTATGTAAAATAAATCAATAAAACTGCAGTAAGACAGCAATGTTCAGTGGTCAGAAGTCTATGAGAGGTTGTACAGACAACACAGAATAAATTAATATTATATTGCAAACTTCTGCCAACTCTTGCCATTTCTGTGTGCAATATGTATCAGATGGTTTGTGGGCATGCCATCTGAAGATTTGACAAAGCTCTAACCTACGCTGGCAGTCAAATGTTTCAGATTGGAATGATTTCAACGTTTTTAAAAGAAGTCTCTCATGCTCACAAAGACTGCTTGTATTTTAATAAAGATACTGTACAAACAATGATTTTATGAAATATTATTACAATTTGAAATAAATGTTTTCTGTTTTAATATATTTTAAAATGTAATCTTTCCCTGTGATAGCAAGCTGAATTTTCAGCGGCCGTTACCCCAGTTTTCATCCTTCAGGAATGAATCGAATATGCTGATTTGGTGCTTAAGAAACATTTCTTCTTATCAATGTTGAATACTGTTCTGCTGCTGAATATTCAGGATTCTTTGATAAATAAAATGTCCAAAAGAATAGCATTTATTTGAAATTGAATATTTTGTAATAATTTAAAATCTTTACTGTCACTTGATTAATTTAATGCAACCTTTAAGTATTAATTTCTTTCAAAAACCTTTAGACATCATATCATCCCTAGCACTAGTTGCTATATAGATGTTGTTAAATGACCTAAAGATTTAATGATCAAAGTCATCATAATATGCATTGTCTGACTGTAGTTTGAAGGAATAGTTCACTCAAAAATGAAATATTATTTGAAATAATGAAAGAATAGTATTTGCTCATGTTATTCCAACCCCATTGTTTATTTTCATGGAACACAAAACTAATTTAGGACAACTCAATGTGAAGATTCTTGGGGAAAATAACAAATATTAATAAATAATTTCCATTAATGGGTGAACTCAATGTTTGTCTAACAGAACTATACAGTGAAAGCATTCTAGCGCTTGTGTGTTTCTCAGCTCCTTGATCCATCTATGAGCCATAACTGTTTCTAAAGTTTAGAATAAACAAGGGGCTGTTAACTTCAGCTCCACCTGTGGAAATTAGGTTTAAGAGGTAATTTCAAAGATTGTATTGCTTGCTTGTTGGATAAAACTTAAACTGTCCTTATTAAAGCCTTGTTTCTTGGACTCAAGGCTGAAATTATTTCCTACTCCATTCAGTCTTTTGTGTTATTTCACTGACCCGGTATATTCCTGTAGTTATTCACAAGTTGGCAACTGTGAATAGCGTTTTAAGTAAAGCTTTAAGAGATTTTGGCAATCAGAATGCAGAGAAGTAAATTACCTAATCTGTTTTCCTTTCTAAATGGCCTGCAGAGGGAATAAGAGCAGAGTCAAAAAGCAGAGTCGCAGGCTCTGGATCTGCTCCTGACACTCATGCCAAATCGGCCAACTATTTCATTATGACAATTTCTGCAAAGCTCTGCTCTAGCAGGATATTTCGGTAAGGCGAAAACAGAGAGGCTAAGTCAGCATGAAACATGGGATACATGAGCTACACGAAGAAGTCATATTGTTGTTTTACTAGACACTTTCAGTTTCCAAAATTCCTGGCCTTACTTACTTGTTTCTGCATTTCTGTCATATTGGTACTAACTGGTGTTTTCTATGCAATAAGAGCACAGCATACGAAATAAAAAAAATACTTTCTATGTACTCAATCAATGACATAATAAAGCCTTTTGAGTTAGTTAATTTGGAAGTTCATCTTAATTTGGAAGCCCCCCCCCCCACTCCTTAAATGGTTGGAAACATGGTCAAGGCTAAATTAGAAGCAAAACCAACTAACCACGATTTATGGTGGTTTGACATTATACGTAACTTTGTCTTCTGCAAACTGTACCAAGAGGAAGAGACGATGACTGCGAGGCCACCAGCCTTCACAGTGTTAAAAACAGAAAGTGGCCACAGATTTCCATCCAAGAGGAGAGACAGCAGCAGCCCTACACTCCTCTTATGATCAGTAGGACCCCTGTGGAGAGGGTGAGTAGCTTCAAGTACCTCGGTGTAAACATCTCCGAGAACCTCACTTGGACTACACACATCCAAACACAGGTTAAGAAAGCCAGGCAAAGACTGTACCATCTGCGACAGCTGAGGAAATTCAGGGTCTCACCAGCAATCCTGAAAACGTTCTATTCAGGGACCATAGAAAGTGTATTGACTCACATCTCAGTGTGGTATGGAAACAGCTCCAATCAGGACAGCAAAGCACTACAGAGAGTTGTGCGCTTAGCTGAGCGCATCTCAGGGTCTGCTCTCCCCTCTCTGCAGGACATCTACCTCAAACGCTGCAAAAACAGAGCTGTTAAAATCTTCAAGGACCCAAATCACCCTGGTAACCATCTATTCACTTTGCTTCCATCTGGTAAGCGCTTCCGTAGCCTGATGGCAAAAACTGAGAGACTTAGGAGGAGCTTCTTCCCCCAGGCCATCAGGCTCCTAAACTCTAACTCTGTGTCATAACATCACTTGACTCCATGTTAACATCACTATATTAATAAGCTATTGATAATTTTTCTCTACCTCATATTGCTGCTTTTTAAATACCCTGTACAACTTTTTTGCACATTCCTGTTATATTACTATTTATGTCAACAACATATTGACCTGCACATTTATATTTATATTTTTTTATCTTTTATTTTATTCTTTTTTTTTTTCTACTTTTCTTTTTCTTTTGTCTATACAATTGCACTGTCCTTGGAGCGGACCTGACTTACATTTCACTGCTGGTTATACTCTGTATAATTGTGTATGTGACGAATAAAAAAAATCTTGAATCTTGACGGCACATGGTTTGGCGTTTGCTCAAAAAGGCTTGGGTTGTGTACTTGTTGATCTATTGTTTAAAATGTACTCCCCAGAGAGCTGTAAGATGCTTGACTTGTGAGACCCATTCCTTAATAGAGGCGCTAGTCAAGTGTAGATGTGTAAGATGCAAGCAAAGTATTTTTTATTTTATTTTTTTACAGGGATTCTGTAAAAATTGGAGAACTCGTCCATCACATTGGGATTTTTTTTGATTATTTAGACACTGCTAGGCCTTTTACTATCCTGGTAACATTACTAGGGTCTGATGTCAGGACCGAATAGGGTAGTTCCGGGAATTTTACTAGATTTATTTGAAAAACAGAAACTCCCATTGAGAAAAAAATAAATAAATAACTATATTTGAAGGACCAATTCTCACTATTAACTAATTTGTTTATTTGCATGCATATTGGCTGTTTATTAGTACTTGCAAAGCATATATTTACAGGTGGGCGATAAACCGGTAGATACAATTAACCGGTAGAAATTTGTCAACCTTTAGATATTTTGGACTATCGTCTCTATCTCACTTACATGCTCGCGTGTCATTGCTGTGCTCTGTAGTCACTAAAATGGGTCGTTTGCACGTGTCTTTAAAGGGGTCGTATGATGTGATTTCAAGTTTCTTTCTCTTTGGAGTGTTACAAGCTGTTCATGCATAGATGAGATCCCTAAAGTTGCAAATACTAAAGTCTCAAACCCAAAGAGATATTCTTTATAAAAGTTAAGACTCGTCCACGCCGCCCTCATTCAAACACGCCCCCACATGTCTACGTCACGATGTGGAAATATTTGCGTAATGCCACCCAAATGTTCACGCAAAGAAAGAAGGCGTGGTTTCAGTAACCGCAGTAGTGTTGATGCAGCCATGTCAGGGAGACACTGTGTTTCTATGCGAAAGAAAAAGCACTTTATTTGGCCTCAATTAGGAATCATTGGTTTAGATATGTTTACAACACAACAGCACAACCCAAATGTTTGAATTTGTGCAACACATTTTATGGACGACAGTTTTGTGAACCTAGTAGAGTACAAGGCTGGCGATGCACAAAGGCTATTTCAAAAAAAAAAAAAGGGTCAATTCTGACTTTGCTATGACAATCTGGCGCTTCTGAATCAGCGACTGTAAGTATGATGTTATTAGTTCAAGTATTTGCTAGTGACTGTTCAAATGCGGAGTTTTGCGTGTTATGCGTCATGTGACTGTGTGTGTGTGTGAGGGGAACAGGGTCACAGTGTGCAGCTGCAGCCCCTCAGAAATCATCTTAACAGTGGCTTGTGTACTGCAAATACATAACTTTAAGCATTTCAATTTAAAAACAAGTGATTTTAAGCAGTTCAAATGCAATCAGCAGCAAAAGCAAGCTCATTTCAATATATGCGTACGCTGTCTGTTTCTAAGCGCTGTCAGTGAGGCACGAGCATTATTTTTGGTGTTTTGTTGGCCTTGAATGGTTAAAGGGGTGGTTGACTGGTTTTTTTTCAAGGCTTGATTGTGTTTATGGGATGTAGTCTAGCATGTGTTCATGCTTCGTTTAAAAAAAAATGCATTATTTTTCACATAATGTACCTCTGTCCCTTCTCTGACAAATATTCAGATGATTTCATGGTTTTATGAAGCCCCTCCCTCAGAAATACACGATGGGCTTAGATTGGTTAGTTGGCTCAGTGTGTTGTGATTGGCTAAACTGCCAGTGCGCATCTAAACGTCACGCACCTTGCCTCAGTGGCATGTGCTCCAGTTGTATTGTAAGCAATGACATCGTCAATACTGCTTATCAATCTGAGCCCGATTGAGATTCCGAGGATATTAGTGAAGAGAATCACGCAGAACCCATCTAAGCACGGCTCTTAAAGTTGGGGTATGTGGGTATAAAAAAAACGCTTTAGAAAACTGAGTCGGGGCCGAGTACCAAAACAAACTTGTAGCCAATCTGCAGAAAGGGGCGTGTCTACTCATGATGTGGAGGAAAAAGCATTCAGTGCACAGGATGGGCATTAGCCGAGTCGAGCAACTGAAAGATAGAGATGGTGGATAAAAAACAAAAGCGGAAAACGCAAGAAGGCGCAAGATAAGGCAAGAAGTAGGACCCGTGTAAATATCGGATCAGCTTTCCAGCGCTGGAGAGAACTCAAGGAGCGGAAGGCCTGTGATCGGATGCTGAGGTTGCGTTGTTTTTTCTCCATAGGTGAGTAACACCGTGTCTACACCGGACGTGCTGCGCCGCAACCGCTAAAGTCTGCCTACACTGGACGCGATAAAGCGACCGTTGAAAATCATTTTAAATTTGTGTCGGCACGTCATAAATAGAACGCGGCAGCAGTTTTCTGTCTGGGATTTGTCGCACCACGCAGCATCATGTGTAGACAGCATCACTGATTATAATGACTTCTGTAGTATTTTGTCACGCCGTTCGCGTCCGCTGTAGACACGGTGTAACATTGGTTTTGCTTTGTTTCACAGAGCTAATCGTTGCCTGAGTTGCGTACGTATGTGTGCGGCGGAGCTATCAAAATAGGGGCAAGACCCTTTTGGTGTAGGGGCGTGTTTGTTTTGGTGATTTCAAATATCAACATTGGCTACGAGAAATCGCTTAAAACATTTCTCCATAAAATGGACTTCATTGGGACCCAAACGGTTCAAGGTCCAAATGACAGTTTCAGTGCAGCTTCAAAGGGCTTTAAACGATACCAGACGATGAATAAGGGTGTTATCTAGCGAAACGATCGGTCATTTCAAAAATAAATAAAAAAGGTTAAGTTTTATAAGCACAAATGCTCGCCATGCTCTGTTCTGTGATGCGCGTTCGTGACGTCACGTAATACGCAATTACGTGGAAAAGGTCACGGTTGAGGTAGGCGGAAGTACCGAGTCAGTAGGCTTTTTAATATTAAAACACCCAGGATACGCACACGAAATGGGCATTTTAAACGATAAACTGACTCAAAGACATTTGAATATGTGTATATGGTCCTCCTTCCGCACATTTGTAAACACTGACTCGGTACTTCCGCCTAAGTCAACCGTGACCTTTTCAACGTCATTGCGTATTACGCGACGTCATGAACGCGCATCACAGAACAGAGCAAGGCGAGCATTTGTGCTTATAAAACTTAAAATTTTTTATTTATTTTTGAAATGACCGATCGTTTCGCTAGATAAGACCCTTATTCATCGTCTGGTATCGTTTAAAGCCCTTTGAAGCTGCACTGAAACTGTCATTTGGACCTTGAACCGTTTGGGTCCCAATGAAGTCCATTTTATGGAGAAATGTTTTCATCAAAAACCTTAATTTCTTTTCGACTGAAGAAAGAAAGACATGGACATCTTGGATGACATGGGGGTGAGTAAATTATCAGCAAAAGTTTTTTTTAAAAGTGAACTAATCCTTTAAGTCATTCCCTTAAGGTGCTTTATGTAACCGGGCACTGGAATCTGAGGGTGCAAAAAAAATCAGCCTTTACGCGAGTGAACGAGCACTCAGGACACAGAACAGGACACAGATAATAAAAAAAAAAAATAATAATGTACAAATATACAATATGTATTTTTATTATTATCGGTCACTAAAACAAATTCCTCGTATGTGCAAACTTACCTGGCAATAAAGCTAATTCTGATTCTGATTCTGATGTTAACTGAGGGAGAGAGAGCCCTTACCCGCGCACTCTTTCTGGGCCTGTTTACACCTGGTCACTTCATGTGTTTTCTCTTGTTGGACAGCTATCCGATAGTGAAAAACCAGTCCTCCGAATTCGAGCGAATTTAAATCCGACCGCTCAAACCACTTGTCTGAGACACATTCCAGATTAGTTAACATGCGCGCTATCACAAGCGCAGCAGTCATTTGCATCACTCATAAATCACATGAACTGATCAAATACGGCTTTGGCGGGATAAAAATTTGTTCTGGCGGCTGCCAAAAAATTTTCAATGTAGGAAAAACCCTGGAAGTGACAAAAGTCCAAGACAAGGCACAGAAAATGCACCAAAAACAAGAAGGACCTGATTTATGAGGAGAGCAATCACGCTTATTTTCTAAAACCAAAATAAAACTGAACACCTCAAAATTGCAAAAACAAAACGAACAAAAAACAATATCCTTCAAAAAGGTATCTTCGGTATAATGGATAAATAAAATAATGTTAAGTAAAATGAAAAAGTCAAAGTCTTCTTGCACTGGATGTGCTGGTTTCGGCCTCATTGCCATGCAGCAGCAGTCATGTATATAATTACATATTACATCTCATATATATAAAACAATCTCATATATAAAACATCTGTGATTCACAACTACTGGCTAAGGAACTCACATTCACGTAAAGTTACAAGTTGACAAGTTTGGGTAAGGGCAAAATGCACAAGATAAAGTAATTTCAGTGCCCTGTAGTTGGCGATATCACATCTTTTGTAGCATAAATAAACTGCTGAAGAAAAGCTAGATGCCATGCAAAATGTAATGTGTAACTGCAACACTCATTTCAAATGTAGTGGAGTAAAGAGTACAGATACTCATTCCAAAATGTAGTGAAGTAGAGAGTAAAAGTTGCTAATTTCTTTGATACTCATGCTGCGTTCCCGGCAGGTTTTTGTGCCCGTAAGTCACGACTTCAAACCACGACTTACGACTTTGTAGCGTTCCAGGCAAGTCACATCAAACTGCCTGAGCGCAAGGAATTGTGGTAGTTAGATGTAAACAAACCAGCATGGCGGACCGTACGGGGCTTGTGCTCATTTACAATCATTTCTATCGCTAAAGGTGCTTACTCCTTGCTTATTTGTCGGCGCATAAGGCAAGAGAAGCTGTTATAACTTTTATTTTACGTTGTTTGTATATTTGGAAATGCATCTGTAGGTGCTGCCACTATTGTTTTTTGCGGGCTATGTGACGTCAGAGCGCGGAACTGGGAGTATATCGATCTAGTACGAGTTCACGGGTGGGAAGTCACGGGTTTGACTGCCGTTCCAGTGCACTTTCACGGGTTGGAAAAACACGGGTTACGGGTTGCCTGGAATGCAGCATCAGTACAACTACAAAGTCTTCGAAAAGATACTTAAGTACAGTAATTAGTTACATTTACTCAAGTACTTTACACCTCTGGGTGTCACATTATGCAGCTAGTTGCCACCTGTCATAAAACAGTAAATTTAAAGAAGAATGTGATTGGTAACATTTATTTATTATACTACGGGGTCATTGAATGCTTTAGTCTGATTGGCTGACAAATGTTCTAAGGTGTCCAATTATTTTCAGGGAAACGCGTGACGAACGTAGTTCAAGGCAGGTCTTGACCGCATTGCATGTCCATATCACTTTGCCAAATGATTTCAGTTATTTCAAAGTTCCTTACGTCCTAAAACTGAAAAATAACAAAAACCCAGAATGACACTGGCCAAGCAAATAAATATAGTAAACAACAAGATCAAAACGACAGATTATTTCCATTTTGTTTTTTTTTTTTTGTTTTTTTACCAAAAAAAGTTTTATTGTGTACAGAAAGCACATATTCTATTTCTCCCTCTCTCTCTCCCTTACACATGCACATTCTATAGTGCAGTTACATGCACTAACCAGACGAATGCCTTTAAATGTATCCTCTGATTGAGGTTTTGTACTTATTCAACATTTCTATCAACCTTTTTCTTACCGTAAAAATGGGCCCATTTGTAAATTCTATGGGTCTAGCTTCCGGTCTCATCCGCGTCCAGCTATTTTTAGCTGGACAAAACAGTTTGTTTTGCTGGCTGATATTGAAAATTTGTGTGTCTTATGATATTATTTTAATGTATTATCTTAATTATGAACACACTGGTTTGTTATTCTCCTCGTTATTTATCTGTAACGGCTAATGAACCGGAAGTCTCACCCGTAGGCATACTTCCGCGTTGAATAAAAAGGTAGATAGATATGGTTATTGTGAATTCTTCTGGCCACAATAATTGTGTAGTGAAAATTTGATATTGTGACAACCCTAATATATTGTATTATTATTCACTGCTGCAGTGTGTAAACCTTCCACTTTTTTAGCAGCAAGAAAACGTCTTCTTTGTCAAAACATTATATTTCTTTACCGGCATTGCATATCATTTGGGATCAGATTTTTAAGACTATGACGAGTTACACAGCCTGTGAATAACATAAGGACACCCAGCAGCTACTAGTGACCAACATTACACTGATAAAATCATTGAGAATGGGGCATTACACAGATTCCTCATCATCAAAGTCGGCCTAAACTGGTTTATTTTGCATCTCTCGAAAGAGATATATGGCCAAAATATGCGGGCCATACAGGGAACTTTGTTTGATGATTACAACTGTAACATACTTGTTTGTAGAAATACTTTGTACAGACATAACCCGACAAGGTAGGAATGAGATCCTGTCAAACACACTTCCCTCTTCCCTCTTCCCTGTGTTTTTCATGAGAAGTCCCTGCTATCTCTGACATTGCTGTGTAAATAACCTTTGTCAACAGAAGTACTGTGTGCATATGCAGCTGATCACATTCTTCTCAGACTCATGCAACTCTCACAGCCAGATTTAGCGCTTTTCCTAAGGCATTGTCTAACACGATACAGTTTCCAGAGTCTCTGGAAATGGTTGGGAGATGTTTGTGTCAGGGTGTCCGTGGTAATGATTATGTAGCAGAGAAACACACATTGCTCAGACATTGTTGTTTTTGTTTGACTGAAAGTTGATGAACACCACTTTGCTTGGAAACGGTCATTCCAAAGTCCTTGGAAAAAGTGCTTTTAAGTGCTTTTGGCTGTTAAAATGACCATTGTTTGGCTTTGTCCTTGTAAACATACCTATATTTGATTAAAACATTGTTTATAGGGCTGTGCTCTGCTGGCCCTTGGCCCAGTGATTTTGAAGTTATCGCTCAACAAAGAGGTCAAACAATAGTGGCTGTAAAGGGCAAGGTCTAGATTTCCACACGGTTCTTCTGTGGTCTTGGTGCGGAATGTTTATTCACTCTTTAAAGGTCAGATCCAACTATATTAGGACACATTTTAAATATTGGACTAGTCAAGTTCATGTTGATCTGATTGCGATTTAACTCCTGCGTTAAGTTAAAAATATGGGTACAATCGTTTTGAAATTAATTGGAGTCATTACAATTAATCAGAAATCACACAAAACAAA
Source organism: Barbus barbus (assembly GCF_936440315.1). Taxonomy (NCBI): domain Eukaryota; kingdom Metazoa; phylum Chordata; class Actinopteri; order Cypriniformes; family Cyprinidae; genus Barbus; species Barbus barbus. The sequence continues at coordinate 23,320,685 of NC_136742.1, forward strand.
CAAAAAACTGGTAAAATCAGCAAACCTTTAAAATTAATACCGATCACACATTACAAAAAATGGTTATAATAACATTATAGACATTTTTTTGCCGAATACATAAATACCCTTAGACTTCCTTGTTGAGAAACTGACATAAAGAAATACATTTTATTTTGGGTTTGTGCAGCTGCCTTTAACGATTAAATATGAGGTCAAATTGACTCATAATCATCATAACTGTAATAGAAATTCTAAGTGTTGAAACCGTGCAGGTATGTTCATGATCCTAAGTGAGGAAAAATCTCAAAATTTCAAGAAAAACATTGTATTTCAACCAGTATTTCAGACAACATGAAATTCAAAATTGGTCAAATTGACCCACAGCAAATGAACAGTTCATCCCAAAGTTAATATTCTCATAATTTTCTCACCCATGTGACGTTCATATGATTTTTGGACTACTTGTATGATAACTATTGTGATTTTTTTTTTTTTTTTTTTTTTATCCATATGTGTTTCAACGAAGAAAGACGGAAAGTCATGTGGATAAGTGATGACAGAAATTTCAATTTTGGGTGAACTATTGCTTTAAGGACCATCAATACATTTGAAATTGTATACAATATCAGTTTGAGTGTGTGTGTCAATGCAAACAGACCATTTGTTGTTGAGATAGACCATTCATTTCTGCGTTTGTTTTGCTTTATCAGTTTGTATTTGGTGTGAAATGCCTTGGTTATATTTTACTGTACATCCTTGTTACGTAATATCTGTGCCATTATGTCACAAACAACCTTTATCAGATAATTAATCACAGCATGACTTTCAATGACCGTCTGTTCTCCCCTTTGTAGTTGAGGTGGTGGTGGAGTTTGAGTATGAAGCCGCCCACGAAGATGAGTTGACCCTCAGACTTGGAGATGTGATCAGGAACGTTCGACGAATTGAGGAGGAGGGATGGATGGAGGGAGACCTCAACGGGAAACGAGGCCTTTTCCCAGACAACTTTGTAAAGGTAATTTCAAGAAATGCTTTTTAATGTGATATATTGGCTTTATGTAAGGACATAAAGGAGGGTAAAAAACCTTGTGGTTGGCCAAAACTGAGTGACAACAGGAAGGAAGTGGTTTTCTTTAGGTTTGACATTACAAGTTTTGAATTCCGTCTGAAATCTGGCCATGTGTCATTGCAAGTATTGCAGTCTCATCTTCAATTTGTGTATACCTCTTAATTAGTGTTTTGAGTAGTTACTGAAGCAGCGTGAGGCAACCCACATTAAAGTTGGTTGTAATGGCAAATCTAGTCAAAGGCAGGAAATTATTGCTTTTATTTCCTTGTGGAGATCCTTTAGTAGGGTGTGAGGTGATCTTCCACTCCCTTAACTGAACTTTGATCCCGAAAAGATCTTATAGTCAGGTGGTTTCAGGAGAGGATCATGGAAATCGAGCAGGTAAGGAGCTTGTTTTAGTTTGTCTGTCTGTCAGTTTGTATCTGAATAAGATCTTGGGCTTGTCGTGTCTGGAAAGCATGTTACTGGTAATGTTTTGTCTAAAGGTGGTTTTCTGTTCATTCAGTTTTTCTTAATGTGGCACTGGATTTGATTGCCTGTTTCGTTGAATCACCAGACAGATCGCAGATAGCCAGGATTCAAAGTGTGCTTACAGGAAAAGCATAACCAGAAAATAATTATTTAGTAAAAATGTTTTTACACTAACGGCACCATTTTTATTGTGTTCTTAAAATTCATTTTCTACAATTGTGCATTTAGAACATATGTGTTTTGAATAAATATTTCATTTTTATACTTATTTTTAGACCGGAATAGTTTTTGTGATTTTTTTTTTTTTTTTTTAAACTGAGGACATTTGTGATTTTATGTACTGCTTTCAGTACACTGGTTTCATGTACAGAAAATTTAGTATTTTTACTTATTATAATTATTCATTATTAAGGTATAATAAGAAAACCAGGAGCTTTAAAAAGGTTGAGAAGGCTGACCTCAAATTGGTTACTGAGCAGGGAGTAACAAAAAGGAATTTCTTTGTCAGCATCTCAGACAGGAAGTTTGGAGCGGACAAAGCCTGTGGCATTCTCCATTCTGCACCGGAGCCTCCAGGAAACAAAAAGCGCTGCTCCACATGCCTTTCTCTCAAACACAAACCCTGTCTGAGTCCATATGAACCCAGCTAAAAAGACTTCTGTAGAGTTTCTGTGGTAATACTGTGGCAATGCTAGAATAATGCTAGGGTACTTTGATGTATTACATAGTACTTACCATAGTATTAAAGGGTACTTCAAAGAATGTCATGTTATCAACCATAGTACATTTCCAAAAACAACATAGTATTATGCCTCAAAATCCATGGTAGTTCCTTGGGTAGTAGACTAAATAAAGCAGATGCAAAGTGTTCTGATTTTGGCATAGCAAATGAGGTTTAAACAATTTAACATTTTTTGCTATTATTATTATTTTAATGTAACTGCATTTATGAATATTGCGCCACTAGATTCACCTAGCGAAAGAAACACTTTTTCCATTTAATTGATTTAAAGTTGTTGACATTAAATGATTGCATTGTTTATTTATAATAAATTGATTAACCTTTTAATTCCCTGATTTGTAGAATGCAATTTATTTTTAAATGATTTATCATTTTAAGTTTTAGATTATGATTTCGCCATACATTCTCTACAGATACATTTCAGACAACTTTAAATCAATTCGAAAGTTTGGGGTCAAACACCCCGTATGTTGTTTATGCTGACATGTTTATTGGTAATTCATATGGAGAAATATATTATTTTGAAGTTCATTTAATTTTAATTCTGCTTCATTACATTGTAATTGCTACCTTAATTAAAATTCGAGAATTTAAAAGGTTTCTTAATTCAGGTGTAATACACCTGAGCTCTACCAGCTCAGGATTCTTTATTCTTGTTTATAGTATGAAGTGCTATACTTCAGATCCTCTTAATATCCATACCAAATACAAATATCATTGAGAGAGTGAGAGAAGCACAGAGCAAGTTTCAACTGGATGAGCTGAGAACTTACTTCCCGGGGCTGTCTGAAGTCGCTGGAGATCTCATCAATCCTTTATTTCTCTTCTGTCTCTCTCTTCTCACCTTTTTCTGAATGTGTGAGGGAGGCTGTGATGTTGCTGAATTTACATGTGTTTGGAAACTGTGAATGTAGGTGCTAGTCAGTGGTTTCTGTAGCGTTTTACATGATGTGGGTGTGAAGAATGTAAATGTAGAATGTTAAACCTAACAAAGAACTCATGGTAAAATAAACAAAACCTTCAGGTGCTGTTGGGCGTATAGATGTTGAATTCTCTCAGACATTTTCATTTGAATTTAAACTGCCATAAAACAATTTTTATTATTATTTATTTATTGTATTACTGAAAAAATAAATAAATCTGTATTTATTTTTAAACCGGTTTTGCTAAATCCTTTATACCATAGTATATATTCTAGCAATGCTATGAGTGACAAAAAAACATGGTGTAACGTGTAAATACAGAGACAAATTAATATGAAAAAAGATATAACGTCTGTCAGGTTCCAAACAAGAGAAAATAATTAAAAATTATGAATTACCTTTCATTTGTGCAGCGTTTTCTTTGCTGGAGTTTTCAAAAATACACAGTATCATGATTATTTAATATATAAAGTATTTTCATTTGAATTTTCAGGGAAAATATCATGATACATGTTGTGTCCTGGGTATAAAATTACTCCTACCATGATGTGTAATTTGTCATACTGCTGTTATATGTGTTGCTACATGTGATATTTGATTATTTTTGTCTGTGTGTGTGTGTGTGTGTGTGTGTGTGAATCAAGGAGGTGAAAAAAGATGAGCCAAAGTCCAAAGAGGAGCCAAAGGAGGCTAAAGAAGTGAAGGAGGTGAAAGATGAGACTCCGATACAGCGGCGAGCATCAGGGAATGTGGCAAGCTTGGTGCAGAGGATCAGTACCTACGGCATCCCGGCAGGAGGAATTGGCTTACAACCCCATTCTAAACCCCGTGCCTCAAAAAAGAGTGCGTCTTTTTTCATTTCAAATTCTAACAGCTTTTTGCTCTTCTTTAACTTAGACATTTTGTTTTTAGAATGCCACACATAAAATGTCCCTTCTACCCAACAGACCACATACAGTGCCCTCCAAAAGTATTGGAACAGTAAGGCCAGTTCCTTTATTTTTGCTGTAGACTTAAAACATTTGGGTTTGACATCAAAAGATGAATATGAGGTGAGAGATTAACATTTTTATGAAAAATGGGTGGGTTCAAACAAAAGGTGCTATCTTCTAAGTTGTGTATCAGATCCAGATGAAAATAGTATACCTGTAAATAAAAGCTGAAATGTTAATCTCTCATCTCATATTCATCTTTTGATGTCAAACCCAAATGTTTACAGTCTACAGCAAAAATAAAGGAATTGGCCTTACCGTTCCAATACTTTTGGAGGGCACTGTATCTGTCTCTGTGACCGCCTTGGACTCTAACAGCAAAACAATTGTCACGAATCCACCCAAGCTTTTTAGCCATTGAGCAAAAGTAGCCAATCAGAAGCACGTTGTACCTGTAAATCATTTTGCATGTTTGAGTTTGCTGACATTGGGTTGACTGACATGTCTTTGGATGAAGGCCATGTGGTCAAATGTAGTGGTCTCATTCAGTCTAGTGGAAAGTAGCATCATGGGTTACAGCATCTTTATTGTTAATTGGTTATTGGTGTGTCATTGTGGGATTTAAAAAAAAACGTTTTAGCATTAATTTAATGTCAAAATAATTTGTCACAGCAGGCTGAGATGATTTTTATATAGCTATTCATAGTACAGCAGATGGTAATATTTCCTTTTTTTATTTTTATTTGTGGTTTGTTTGGATTTTAGCACAAAAGTGTTTAGCAGATGAAAGCTTTGGCCAGTAGTAGGCAGCAGTTGCTTTTTTATCGGCTCATAAAGCCTGTTTTCATTTCCTCTGTCTTGAGTCTTGAGTGTACGACTGTCTCAGATTTTAGAGGAAGTCCACTTGATCCTCTCCAGCTGCTTGGGAACATTGTCACAGAACACACAACGATTGTGGTGCCGTCCTACCTTCAAGGTTTCTGCTGAACAAATCATCTAAAACAGTGATAACAGTGGAATGTAGTTGTGTTGATTCTCTTCCTCTGTGCTCCTGTGCAGGTTTATCACATTGTACCCTTGAGCAAATAATGTATGTTTTGTTTCATTTCTGCTCAGTGCAGCTTACATTACAAGCTAGCCATAGAGAGCCTTCTACTAAACTAAACACTACTGTGGTAGTACAGTAATAGAATTAGATGCCAATACGGTAGTATTTCAGTATACAGTGATGATTATTTATTACTATATTCATGTACCATGGTATTAACTTAATATTAAGTAGTAGTACACTAAAAAAATTCAAGTTTGGGGTCAGAAATATTTTTTTTAAAGAAAGTAATACTTTTATTCAGCAATAATTATTAAACTGATCAAAAGCTTTAAATTGATTAGCAATAAATTAATCGCATTAAGGGACAGTAAAGGCAATTATAATGTTAAAAAATATGTATTTTTTACATAATTGCAGTTTTTTTTTTTACTTGCTGTTCTTCAAAGAATCCTGAAAAATGTCTAATGGTTTACACACAAATTAAGCAGCACAACAACATAATAATTAAGAAACGTTACATGAGCACCAAATGAGCATATTAGAATGATTTGTGGAGGATCATGTGACACTGAAAACTGGAGTAATGGAGCCATACAGGAATAAATTACTTTTGAAAATGTTTTACACTATTACTGTTTTCAGTCTATTTTTGATCAAATATTGCAGCCTTAATGAGCATATGAGACAAAATAATTGATACAGTAAAAATTGTTTAAAAATAATGTATATTTTTATCAATTCTTTTAATGTGAAGTTCAAAAGAACAGCATTTGACAAAAGAACACGTCTTTTTTTACATTTTAAATGTTTACTGTCACTTTTAATCAATTTAATGCATCATTACTGAGTAAAAAAAATAATAAAATCTTACTGATCCCAGTCTCTTCAACTGTAGTGTAATTGGTAAATAATTGAGCATTTCTCACAGTCCACAAGCATTAGAAGATTTAGTAGTGGAGAAGATTTCTCCGTTTAGTTTTTGGGTGACAGGTAAGATGTCTTAATTTGGAGCAAACGGAGTAATCTGCCGTTTTCTTTCTCCTTAAAGTGCACATGAATCATCTCAAGGACAGGGTGTGGCGTCTGTGTGTGAGAGTGTATGTGTGCATACAGGTTTAATAAAGACTCTTTCTGATTGTGCTAGTCTTTACTCATTGAGCCCTCTTCAGGTAGCTGGAGGAAACGCTCCACCTGCATACTGGCGTTATTGGCTGAGTGACGTGTCAGGCCAGATCCAGAGTGACTTGTTGTGTTTTCATTCCAGAGTCCAAGAGGCGTCAGTGCAAAGCCCTGTTTGAATATGTGCCTCAGAATGAAGACGAGTTGGAACTGAAGATTGGAGATATCATTGACATCACTGAGGAGGTCAGCTTCTGTCTTTTGTGTTTAATGTAACTCAATGTTTTGAAATTGTGCTGAATATATTAGTTTTCTATTTATAGAAATCCACGCGCAGCAAATGTTCTTTGATGGGCTTTTTGTATGCTGCAGTGTGAGATATGATGATAAAGTAGTTAGATGTTCCTTCATTTTCATTTCTCACGAAATGAGCAATTTCCTTGTCATTTCAGTTGCTCGCTCAGATTTTTCTCATGAGCTAGTAATAAAAATGTAGTTTATTTATTTATTTTACATACTCTCTCTTAAACATTCTTTGTGACTTCATCTATAATGGTATGTAGATCAGTGGTTCTCCAACGGTGGCTTGTGGTCACAAGTCACAAGTCTGTTTTGATGGGGTTGCAGACCGGAAGGAAAACAACTATAAAATGCAAATTAAACAATTCTTGAAATCATATCATTGTGAATAGTTAGTAAATGAATAAAATAAAATAAATGGGCATACATAGCCTGAATGCTTCCAATACCAATTTGACCAACATGCTTGACATCTCCCTCATCAAAAAATAAATAAAAAGAAATATGCAGGACTACTTTAAACCAGATTATATTTAATATGGCTCTTTTATGGCAAGGAATTTTTTTTTTTTTCTGCCTATCAAAATTCAAGCAACATAAAAAATATTACACAATTTTATATATTTTTAAGTCCTTTAATTTTTTAGGACAGTTTTGCTTTGCGCTTTAAACAATTTTGCTATTGTGTTGTTTTGTCACTTGATGTCCAGTGTAAAATCTGCATCCTGAAGTGAAACCAGTTGAGACCTACTGTCTACTGTCTGGACAGTTCCTGTATTAGTGCTGACTAAGTGTTTTTTAGGTTGAGGAGGGCTGGTGGAGCGGAAGCATGAATGGGAAGTCTGGACTCTTTCCTTCCAACTTCGTCAAAGAAATAGAATCAACTGAAGAGACAGACACCAGCGACATAACAGAAGAGCCAGGTACTGCTCAGCTTATCTCAGAGAGGGCATGTTCTTACACGAAAACACTCAACAGACAACTTTGTTGGTTTTTTGTGCGTTTAAGGGTGTGTGCGCGCTCGGGGTTTTGGAGGTGTTAGCCCTAGTCACGGCATCTGCAGTTGACAACTTTTTGTTCATTATTTATTTATTTGAGGCATTAGGCCAACTGAAGCAGTCTTAAAAAACAGGTGAAATGTACTCCACTGTTCAAAAGTTTGGGGTCAGTAAGATTTAAAAAAAATATATATATAAAGTTTTCTTTATCAAATAAATGCTGTTCTTTTGAACTTTCTTTTCATCAAAGTATCCTGAAAAAAAATAAAGTATCACTGTTTCCATGAAAATATTAAGCATCACAACTGTTTCAACATTGATAATAAGAAATTATTCTTGAGCATCAAATCAACATACTTGAAAGCTGAAAACTCAGTTTTGCCATCACTGCAATAAAAATATATTTAAAAAAAAGTTATTTTAAATTGTAATAATATTTCACAATATTACGGTTTTACTGCATTTTTGATTAAATGAAAGAAATCTTGATGGGCATAAGAGACTTTCAAAAACATTACTGCCAACCCCAAACTTCTGAACGTATAAATTAAATAATAATTGCCCATATTGAATAAATATTTGGTGTACATTTGAAAAAAATGTTCACCCAAAAATTTAAAGTTTGAAATGAAAAATGTCATTATTTACTTGTTATTAATGTCATGTTCCTCCAAATCCATATGAATTTCTTTCTTCAGTGCAACTGAAAAGGAGAAACTGTAAAGAATTGTACAGGTTGTTTCTTTTACCACAAGGTTTTCCAATTTAAAGTGTGCAGAAGCATCATAGCTAAATTTTAAATTTAAATTGCATACTGTATTCCAAGTTTTCTGAATTCATAAAAGCTTAGTATGAGCAACAGACTGAACCGTATGATTGAACAAAGATTAGTTTATTCAGATTAGTAAAATCAGGCTCAAAAGAACGATTTTCTGTCACTTATTATTATTATTATTATTATTTAGTCATTTAGCAGACGCTTTTATCCAAAGAGACTTACAAATGAGGACAACAGAAGTAATCAATCGTAGTATTAAAACGACTAAAAACAGATCCAAAACTAAAAGCTAAAACTTGATAAATGCTACTTATACACCTTTTAAAAATAAAGAAATGAAATAAAAATGACAAATGCATACAACAAAATTTCAAAACTTAACATTTAAATGAAAAACAAAAAAAAAAGCTACAAACAATTCAAAATATTAAAGAACAAAAGGTATAAGAGTATAATAATGATTCTAACATAACATTAAGCCAAACACCAAAAAAAAACAACTATATATAGCGCAAATGTCAAGATTTTTAGTTCCAACTTAAGTTTTTGTTCCTCACACAGATGTATTGTACGACTTTAGAAAACCTGGCATGTAGCGCACAACTTGTATGGATCACTTTTCTGATAACTTTTATTGTTCTTTTGTGTTTGTAATGTGAATTCAAACTTCAAATTCAAATATCAGTTATTTTAAAAATGTTTATACAGTTTACTTTGCACATGACACAGTTTTGTTTTTCAAAATTTTGTAAAGCTTGTTGTGGTGGTACTCATACAGAAGTGTGTTCACAGATAACAGAGATGGCGCGTCTAGCCCCACGTCCCCTCACCAAGGCAACGGAGTCATGGCCCAACCGAAGAAGATCAAGGGCATCGGTTTTGGTGACATATTCAGAGAGGGCTCTGTAAAACTCAGAGTCTCTCAAAGATTACCATCTGACAATGAGGAAAAGAAAGAAAAAGTAAGTGTAGTTCTGCACATGACAATGTCTTATTTGCCTTCCTCAAAGCCTTTCCTTTGTCTGTACTGCAGGACTAGTACCAATCCCAGAAAATGCAGTATGCACTTCACATTACACAGAAATCTTTCAGTATTGTAGACGTCACAATCAAAAATAATGTGTGGCTATAGTTACATATGTAAGATATTCTGGTATGGATGAAGTAGGAACTAAGTAGCAAACCAATGTAGCACATAATAGTCTCTTGTAAAATTATATCATTGCCTTGGCATGTATGAAAATCAGTGCTGCTTATTCCCATAGCCAAGAGCAATGGAGCGTTGAAGGCTAATTACATGTCTAACTGCTCTACAAGTTTTGCCAGTGAGTGCTCAAGACTTTACCGTATAGGCAGACAGTCTCATGGTGAGACATTCCTTTTTAGGAAATATGTCTTTCTATTTTTGGATTTCATTATTTAGGGTGGCTGTTTTTGAAGAATTCTGGTATGGACTGCTTCTCTTATTATCGTTTGTTCTCTGTACAGCTCAAACTGAGGGCAGAATATCCCTGTCTGTGCTTTTGTTGCGTCTGCAGACAGCTGGAAGGCATTGCACATTTTAGACATGTCAATGACTTGTGCATTGTCTTTACGTTTCTAGAAGCTACAACTTTTAGTTTGCTCTTAGTTTTATAGGCAGCTGTTTGCAACTTCAGTTTCATTCTTAAAGACAGCTTCAAATCAAGATGAACCCTTTTACAACCATTATAAATTCCCCTGGTTGTGCGTGATTCATCAGTGCGCATTACTCTAGTGAAAGAAATGTCTCATCAGAACATAATAGTTTGCTTTGAAATTTTTGGTGATGTAACCCATACACCGTTGGTAACGATATAATACTGTAAAAATCAAGGATATTTGAACTGGGTTACAATTTGAGGCAACATTTTTCTTTTATACAATGAAACTCTTAAGAATTAAATTTTTCTTTGCTATTGTTGTCATTAGCTTGCTCAATGGTTTTTCTGCTTTACAATGATATTTATTGTGAAAAGAGCTATAGATATAAATCAAATACAAATTTATTTGAAAATATTTCTCTAGTATTATAGAAAAAATATTTTGTAGAAAAACAAAATACATAGTATTTCCAGATAATGTTTATTAATATGTTCAATTATTTATTCATGTTTATTGCTTAATTTTGTGCATGCATTTTTGCTTTGTGTATATATACAGTGCCCTCAATATTGGCACCCTTGGTAAATATGAGCAAAGGCGTCTGTGAAAATAAATCTGCATTGTTTATGCTTTTTATCTTTCATTAAAAAATTCCAACCTATCATTGAAGTAAAACAATTGAAAGTGGGGTGGGGGGGGGGATCTCATTGTGAAATAAATGCTTTCTCTAGTTCATGTTGGCCACAATTATTGGCACCCAATTATTGCAATGTCCTTTTCCCAGGGTAACAGCTCTGAGTTTTCTCCTGTAATGCCTGAAAAGTTTGGAGAACACCTGATAAGAGATCAGAGACCATTTTCTTCATACAGAATCTCTCCAGATCCTTCAGATTCCCAGCTCCATGTTAGTACTACTTCTCTTCAGTTCACCTCACTCATTTTCTGTAGGGTTCAGGTCAGAGGACAGGGACAGCCATGGTAAAATATTCATTTTGTGCTCAGTGACCTATTTTTGTGTTTATTTTGGGTTGTTGTCCTGGTGGAAGATCCAAACACGGCCCATTATAAGATTTCTAACAGAGGCAGTCAGGTTTAGATTTTTTATCTGTTGGTATTTGATAGAATCCATGATGCCATGCATCTGAACAAGATGTTCAGGACCTCTGGCAGAAAAACAGGCCCACAACATTAAAGATCCAGTTTGTACTAAACTCATCTGGTGGGTTTGCTGCCAAAAAGCTATTTTTTTTTAGTTTCATCAGACCATAGAAGCCAGTGCCATTTGAAGTTCCAAATTTGCTGGAGTTTGTTTTTGGATGAGTGAGGAGAACTTTCCTTGAAACCCTCCCGAACAACATGTGGTGATGTAGGGCATGTGTGTATGTGTGTGTGCGCGTTAATATATATATCAGCTATGATCCTTGGAGAGTCTTTGGCCACTCAAGCTCTCCTCCTCACCGTGCATTAGGACGATATAGACACGTCCTCTCCCAGGCAGATTTTTAACATCTTTAGTTGATTGGAACCTCTTAATTATTACCCTGATGGTGGAAATGGGGATTTTCAATGCTTTAACTCTTTTCTTACAGCCACTTTCTATTTTGTGATGCTCAACAATCTTGTTCTGCACATCAGAACTATATTCTTAGGTTTTACTCCTTGTGATGGATGATTAAGGGAATTTTGTTCCTCATATATATAATCCTATGGAACAGGAAGTCATGGCTGGACGATTTCATGCTCCTAGTCACCCTGGTGTGCTAAAAAATGTAAATACGAATGGGAATATGCTTCAGAGATATTTTACTCATAAGAATTTCTAGGGGTGCCAATAATTGTGGCCAACATTCATTGGAGAAAACCATTTGTTTCATCATGAGAGTTTCTCATCGCTTTCAATTGTTTTACTAAAATGAAAGGTTAGAATTTTGTGAATTTATTTGAGTGAAAGATCAAAAGGATAAACATTGCAGATTTATTTTCACAACCGCCTTTGCTCATATTTATCAAGGGTGCCAATATTAGTGGAGGGCACTGTATATCAAGCTTTTTTCTTTTTTTTCTGCACACACACACACACACACACACACACACACTCACATAGATATAAATTAATGAATTTGTCTTTATATTTGGGGGTTCTTTGCATTAAAACGTTTGGAAACCCCTAATATAGATGATATTAATAACAATAATTTCATAGCACATGATTATTGGAGATGTACCTTAGTTAAAATCAACCCCATCCTACATTTCTCCCTGAAGTTTCAGTTATTAGTGCACTACCATTCAAAAAATATGGGATTGGTAAGATTTTTAAACGTTTTAAAAGAACTCCTTCACTCACCTAGGCTGCATTGATTTGATCAAAAATACAGTAAAAACAGTCAAATTGTGTAATGTTATTGCAGTTTTTATTTTATTTTATGCAATTTATTTCAGCAGCCAATACTACAGTCTTCAGTATCACATGATCATTTAGAAAGCATTCTAATATCCTGATTTGGTCTTCAAGAAGCATTCCTTTTTATTATCAATATAGAAAACAGTCAAAGGAGCAGCATCTATTTAAAATGGAAATCTTTTGTGATATTAAAAACCTTTACTGTCAGTTTTGGTTATTTTAATGCATCCTTGTTGAATAAAAGATAAAAACTGATCCCAAACTTTTAAATGTTAGTGTACATCATGTTAAATTTGCCACAAATGACCTTCCATGTTTTAGTCATTTAGCTCTGTTTACAATACTAATGCATTTAACCAATACTTCCTTTCTCCCTTTTTGTCACATTTTGCATCCCATTATGTCATTCAGATCAGTTGAATCATCCACTACGTCTCATATCAAGAGGTCATTTATAACATGCCATCATGTGATGTCAGAGGATTTACTAAATACTTATATAGTCTTAATCTATTTTGTATTAAAAAAAAAAAAGTCTAAATGCGGCATGCGCTCCCATTGAATATGTGCATATGTAACAGTGGCGATTGTTTGCTCAGCATTCCTTTCATCCAGGCATGGCTGACCTGTCTCAAAGTCTGTACCTTCCAGTGTGCAACTGCATGTGTTTGTGTGGCTGCCGTGTCAGTAAATCCATTTGTGATTCTGCTTCATTTTAGCCAATTCTATCATTACCATCCGCCACAAAACCCACCCCTTTGAGCACTCCTGAACCCCCTAAAGGAGAAAAAGAGGCAGAGAGCAAAGGAAAAGGTGAGTTCATGGGAAGGTTGACATAAAGCTGTATGTGATTTACAAAAATAATGACTGGAGATTTATGGAAATGCACCAGACATGAACGGCTGAAACTGACTGCCCTGATTATGACTGACTGACATTGTTTTTCTTCCACTTGGTTATTAGCTAAACCCAAATTATAGATTAGTATGTCTTTCTGTTAGTACTGAAAGTGCACTTAAACCTTGTGCTTTACTAGTAACAAGTTTTTAATACAGATTCAGTAGTAGCTACATAAGACAAATCAAGTACATCTCAAAAAATTTAAATATCATGAAAAAGGTCAATATTATTTTTCAGAAAGTGAAATTTTGATGATTATGGCTTACAGATAATGAAAACCCCAAATTCTGTGTCTCAGAAAATTAGAATATTACATAAGATCAATAAAAAAAGTACATTTTAAACAGGAATGTCAGGCTTCTGAAAAGTATGTTAATTTCTATGCACTCAATACTTGGTTGGGCCTCCTTTTGCATTAATTACTGCATCAATGCGCCGTGGCATGGAGGCAATCAGCCTGTGACACTGCTCAGGTGTAATGAAGCCCAGGTTGCTTTGATAGCGGCCATCAGGTCATCTGCATTGTTGGGTCTGGTGTCTCATCTTCCTCTTGACAATACCCCATAGATTCTCTATGGGGTTCAGGTCAGGCGAGTTTGCTGGCCAGTCAAGCACAGTAACACCATGGTCATTGAACCAGCTTTTGGTACCTTTGGCAGTGTGGGCAGGTGCCAAGTCCTGCTGGAAAATGAAATCAGCATCTCCATAAAGCTTGTCAGCAAAAGGAAGCATGAAGTTCTCTAAAATTTCCTGGTAGATGGCTGCGTTGACTGTGAACTTCAGAAAACACAGTAGACCAACACCAGCAGACGTCACGGCAGCCCAAATCATCACTGACTATGGAAACTTCACACTGGACTTCAAGCAACATGGATTCTGTGCCTCTCCACTCTTCCTCCAGACTCTGGGACCTTGATTTCCAAATGAAATGCAAAATTTACTTTCTTCTGAAAAGAGAACTTTGGACCACTGAGCAACAGTCCAGTTCTTTTTCTCTTTAGCCCAGGTAAGACTCTTCTGACGTTGTCTCTGGTTCTGAAGTGGCTTCGTAACCCTTTTCCTGAAGACGTCTGAGCGTGGTGACTCTTGATGCACTGACTTCAGCTTCAGTCCACTCCTTGTGAAGCTCTCACAAGTGTTTGAATCAGCTTTGCTTGACAGTAGTCTCAAGCTTGCGGTCATCCCTGTTGCTTGTGCACCTTTTCCTACCCAAATTCTTCCTTCCAGTCAACTTTGCATTTAATATGCTTTGAAACAGAACTCCTTGAACAGCCACCCCTTTCAGTAATGACCCTCTGTGACTTACCCTCTTTGTGGAGGGCGTCAGTGTTCATCTTCTGGATCATTGCCAAGTCAGCAGTCTTCCCCATTATTGTGGTTTCAAAGAACAAGAGATACCTGGAATACTGTAGGGACGGTCATTAATTGTAACTCAAATGTAAATATTCTAATATTTTGAGATACTGATTTTTGACTTTTATGAGCTGTAAGCTCTAATCATCAAAATTAAAACAAAACAACTTGAAATGTTTTACTTTACAAGTAATGAATCTAAAATATATGAAAGTTTCACTCTTTGAAATAAGTTACAAGAAAGAAATTAACTTTTTTTCACGATATTCTAATTTTTTGAGATGTACCTGTACTGTAGCATATATACATCAAGGTGTAGCATACATATATCCTTTTTTTTTCTTGTCTCTCTACAGTAAAAGAATATTGCAAGGCCACATTCCCCTATGAAGCAACTAACCAAGATGAGCTGGATTTAAAGGAGGGTGACGTCATCCACGTACTGAGCAAGGTACGGAAGAGGGTGAGCAGATGTCTTCCTAACCACAGAGATCTCCATATAAACAACACATATTCAGGAAGCATCCACAATAGGAATATTAAGCATGACAGGCATTATTTAATAAGTTACATTTATGTAATGTACAGTTATAAAAAAGAAAAAGAAATCTGCCAGATGATAAGCATTGAACATCTGAAAACAAATAAGACATATTTGTGTCTATTAAATTTAGCAATGAATTGGTTAACTTTTAAAAGTTTTTTTTTTTTTTTAAATGATTAAATTACATAGTGACATTATTTTAGTAAAGAAAGGGAAATGTATTTTAGTTAACTAATCACTGTTTTTTTTATTGTTGAATTTAAGAAAAAAGCTTTAATTCACAAAATATTAATTTTAAATTGATTCATTATCCATTTATAAGTATCTAAGGTAGATTTTGAAACTAATACTAAGCTAAATGTCCAGTTTTGTTAAACAGCCAAGTGGGCACTGTTATCTGCTCATTTTGATAATTTCTGAATAGCAAAATGTCAGCAGATTAATCAACTTTTTTTTTGGAGTGTTGAATCATCTTTTTTTTGCAAGTCTATTTTATAGTCATTTGTGAAAATTTGGTTATAACACTGCATATATAATAGTTGTACAAGAATAAAACAAAAGTTGTTTGTTTATTTTTTATTTGATGTAATGTGTGACACTGCACGACACTGCTGTCAATGCTTAATATATGTCAACTACTCACATAAATAAACAAAGAATAAGACTTTTAGCTTTGTTTAGCCATCAGGGAGCAGTGTAAACCAGTTTTGGTATCTACATTAATAATAAAGCAGGAAGTGCTCCGCCTCTTACAAAAACCTGTGAACCAGTAACTTTCACTCTCTTCATTTAGACTAGTTAGTCTATATCCTGCTCTGTAGTTTAGTCTGGTGTGTGAAAACACTACTTGATACAAACAAGCTTAGGCAGTTTGTCCACATTTCTGGAAATTATGCCAGAGAGGTAGAGTCATGGTTCATATTAGAATTACAGTGTAATTATGAAGAATATTAACATCTGATGCATGGATTAAATCAAAGTTTAAAGGGAAGAACCACACTATGATGAAAATAGTCTTTATTTACAAAAAACATGCATGACCTTTAATGCAGTTGTTGCTAGTACAGAGCTCTCAGATGGGGATTCTGATGTGAAACTGTTTTGAAGTGGATAAAAATTGAGTTTTCTGTTTGAAGCAGATCAAAGTTGGAAATGTTTTATACATGATCACCATCTAGTGGCAAGGGATATGTCTGCATTGCCTATTCATAGTCATGTGTATTTAAACTTTTAAGGTGAAGATTTTATAAAATAAGCAATTTATGTTCAGAGTGATTGATGATTTTGATGTTTTAGGACACAGGAGAGCCAGGCTGGTGGAGAGGAGAGATCAATGGCAAGGAGGGAGTTTTCCCAGACAACTTTGTAACTCTGCTTCCTGAGACCGACAAAGAGGTAAATTTACATTCATTAATGCTGCGTTTGATGTTTACCTTGGGAGTCTTCTTTTTCGAAAAAGGAAATTGAACTACCTGTGCAGACGTGAAAAAAAAAAAATTATCTGAAACGTCTACTTTACTTTGGAAAGTGATTGTTCTCAAAACTAATTCTCAGTTGCAACAAGTAAAAAATTACTAAAAAAATTATTTCTAATGAAAATTTCTTATTTTTTCCCTCTATACAGACACTCACATCCAAAAGCTCCATTAAAGCATCTCCTAAACCGGAACCAGAGGAGGTAGGCAATGCTAATCATCTCGTTAGAAAATTTGCAGTACGCTTTTTATTATATATATATATATATATATATTTCGTTTTTTTTAATTTTTTTTATCAGCTCTGATATTTTTTAGCGCTGTCTCCCAGCCCTGATTCTCAATGAAAGCTCATTACTAAGCATTTTAATCAAAGACTTTAAGGACCAAAATCAACAACACTCCAGACAATATCAAGTTAACATTTGATGTATTTTATTATTTATTTATTTATTTATTTGTGGTTCATTGTTGGTAATTTGAGCTTGAAAGAAGCGTTTAAATCAAAATGTTACAAACGTGGCTTCATTCTAGCTTTAGGGTCTTCAGGTTTACCCTAAGGGTGCATGTTTAACCACATTTTGCCAAACTCTGGAACAACAGGCCCTTTTTATTGTGAGAAGCAGATTATTTGTTCAAAGCACCAGCTGCCATGTCTAGAGAACAAATAGAGGGCTTGTGCTGGCAAAAGTTATCTATTTTCCAGGAAAATTCTGTGAAGCCTCATACCCCTACACTGAATCAGTTCATGGGTTGATATGCTTTGGGCACAAGTGTTTTTTCTTTCTTTCTTTTTTTTCTTTAATCTGTTCTCAACTTCATTGGTGAATTGGTCTTTGTGCTGCTACGGTGAGAATGTGATAAGATGAAGCTCATGTGATAGGTTGTGTAGTTCAGCGAGCAGTTCATGAAAATGTGAACGTGTTCATTCCTCCAACCAACTCCAAGGAGCCCAAGATCAATCCTTTATCCTATAAGTGTCCTGTCAGATGATGAGGCATTGTTCTCTGTATGTGAAGGGGACGGAGGGCATTAGGAAGGCAATTTCTGTAAATTGTAGTTGACTGCAATTATAGTGCATTCAAAAAATAGTAACCAAGATGTGATTTTATTATTATTATTATTAATGCAATTATATATGATCAAATTAATATATAAATGATCAAGTAGCACAAACACATCAGCCTCAGTGTTAAACTGGAAGTTTATTTTTTAATCATTATAAAAATAAAAATAAAATCTTCCTTTTTTTTACATTTTAAATTTGAACAAAAAGATCCAGTCTACTGTTTGACTGTTTTTCTCTGTGTGCCATGAGTGATTGAATATTAACCCGTCAGCCCTTGATTTCCAGGTATGTCTCTGATGTTGAAGGAGAGGAAATTGTTTTGCCTCTCTTTGGCCCCAAACACAATTCTTCATAGATAGGGTTGGTTACTGTCTCAGTCTAATTTCTTCTAAATTGTGAACAGTAATTTAACCAAATGTATGGTTATTACTGTAAGATCTCACTTCACGTATATAAATGTGTGAGTGTATGTGTGTGTATACTGTACAGTTGTGCTCAAGTTTACATACCCCTTGCAGAATGTGCAAAATGTTAATGATTGAAACAAAATAAGTCAATTTTGTTTTCCCTTCATAATACAAAAACTTAATTCAAAAACTGCATGTTGTGTTTACTTGTGTTATCTTTGATTAATATTTAAATTTGTTTGATCTGAAACATTAAAGTGTGACAAACATGCAAAAAAAAAAAAAAAAAATCAGGAAGGGGGCCAACACTTTTTCACACCACTGTATGTGTATAAGTGTATGTATATGTCGGTACACATGTTTAAATTTATTGTAAAATTAAATTTAAAACGCAATTTAAATTGCAACTCTACTTCAGTTCGGCATAAGTGGGACTGTGTTAACAATAGTGAAGGGAGCAGGACTTAACAGTGATTTAGTTCCAAATTGCTTGGTTATTTTTTGTTTTTTATTTCAACCATTCTTGCTCATTTTCTCTCTAAATGTATAATAATTTGAACGGCCACTTCTTGCCCTGCAGAAACAACTATACTAGAAAGTTGCTCTGATTGGCCAACTGACCCAGTGCATTGTGATTGGCCGAACACCACAAACACGCTTTGGAAATGTAACGCCCCTTACCATGATCACGAAGCTTCAGCTTTCAAATTAGTTTTATCAGTTAAAGCCCAAAAGGGGAACAGAGTCATGTGACAGACACAGTGATGATGCTCGTATGTATTTGCAGTACACAAGCCGCGGTTAAGACTGCTGATGGGCTGTACACTCCGCTGTGATGTGACCCTGTTCCCCTCACACACACACACACACACACACACACATTGTGTTACGCACAAAACTCCGCATTTGAACAGTCACTAGCAAATACTTGAACTAATAACAAAACATACTTACAGTCGCTGATTCAGAAGCGCCAGATTGTCATAGAAAAGTGGGAATTGACCCTTTTTGGCCTTGTACTCTACTATGTTCATGAAACTGTCGTCCATAAAATGCGTTGCACAAATTCGAACATTTGGGATGTGCTGTTGTGTTGTAAACAAATCTTAACCAATGATTCCTAATTGCATCTACTTTCAGAAAGCCAAATAAAGTGCTTTTTCTTTCGCATAGAAACACACAGTGTCTCCCTGACATGGCTGCATCAACACTACTGCCGTTACTGAAACCACACCTTCTTTCTTTGCGTGAACATTTGGGCGGCAGTACGCAAATATTTCCACATCGTGACGTAGACATGTGGGGGCGTGTTTGAATGAGCCATTTTAGGGGGGCGTGGACGAGTCTTAATTTTATAAAGAATATCTCTTTGGGTTTGAGACTTTAGTCTTTGCAACTTTAGGGATCTCATCTATGCACGAACAGCTTGTAACACTCCAAAGAGAAACTTGAAATCGCATCATATTTTAAGTCCACATCTGTTTGCTAGAACACTAGAAAGGAAAATCTGAACTTTTGAGCTAAAATATTTAATGTCAACATGAAATCAAATTCAGTTCTGTTTACTTGATACATGTTCTTGATCTTATTGTGAACAAATGTTATGCTCCACCCCCCCACCCCCAAAAAAGTTTTTATTCGTAATCTTCCATCAGAATATGTTAACTTGATTTGCCTTCTGTTGTGGGTAATGCAGCCTTTGTAAAATCTAACCAGTAGTTAATGGAGCTATGTATTCACAACTTAAGAAGCTCATTTGTACTTTCTTGGATTCAAATACAACCATGGTGTTATTTATTTGAGGGCTTGTTTTAATTTAAAGTTAGTTTAGTTTAATTTTAGGCACCAGATGGAACATTTTGATGGGATATTTGTGGAAAATGGGCAATGCAATGAATGCTGAAATTATGTACATAAAAGACGCGCACTTTATGTGAAAGTCATGCATGTACATGCAGGCCTCATCATAAATGATGCATATCAATGTCAGTTGCAAATGTTGATCAAGGCCTATATTATTGTTTGATTATTAAGAGTCACCAAATCTTCCAGAGCCATCAAAGGCGAGGCTGGGGGATTTCCAACCTCAGCAGTTTCATCTATTTTAGTTCCGGTTAATTTTAATTTGTTGAGCTCTTTAGAAACTTGTATTACTTGTTATTCAGCCCCAAGGGATTATGGGAGCCTGATCTGTGAGGTGAAGATCCCCCCTTTTTTCTGATTTAATGGTGGGTTTTTTGGTTTTTTTTTTTTTTTTTTGTCGTTTGCAATTTATAATCAGAATATTAATCTGAAAAAAAGTTTAATTGAAAAAAGATACATGAAATGTGTAATGGATTATAGAAAAACAAAAAATGTTGGGTTCTATGCATATCGGTTGTTGTTTTCAATTTAATTATTTAAAATAAGGTCTATTTTTTAGACTTTTAAAAGGTTTATATCATCCTTTTAGAAATGTTTCTATTAAGAAATGGGGTGAATTTTCCTTTCACGCTGACAAGTAGCGCACAAATTTGCGTAAAACCTGACAATTGGGTTCTTCAGCAAGATTTGAGAATGATCCGACACAAATTTGCTTACTTAACCTAGAAATAATGGGGTAGAATCTGGAGCAACTTTACCACTCACAAGGTGCATGAGAACAACGAAATACAGGAATGTGAGGAAAAATTCCAGCACTACTTGTGATAAGAAGATATTTTATTATAACATAATAAATAATAAAATATCTCCTTATCACAAGTAATGCTGGAATTTTTCCTCACATTAACCTAGAAATAATGCAGCACATTGTTAAAGATATTTTATTTCATGTCAATATATCGTTTTTCCCCAAATTTAACAGACCTAAAAGATTTATCCAGGTTTAAATTTTATTTTAAATGGCAGGTTTATTTATTTTTGTTGTTTCTCCACAGAAGCCAAAGAAGCCCCCACCTCCATCCAAAACCCCAGGTATGATATATTTAACATACCATTTCACATCTCACTGATTGCATAAATTTGACTACATTACATTACTCTTCTCTTTCATTTTAAGCTGCTATTAGACCGCTGAGGAATAAAAGAGCTTGAAGTGTCATCATACGCATTCTGGCTGCTGAGGTTATGCTCAATGACTCTCTTGCAATCATATGTAATAAGAGCCCTGTGATCAATTTAAGGCGGTTGTTCATGCGAATCAATTTAAGGCGTTGTTCATCATAGGCTCGCTTTCAGGTTGTTTCAAACCTGTATGACTTTCTTTCTTCCATTGAACAAAGACGACGACATTTTGAAGAATGTAGATAACCAAACAATGTCTGGTCTCCATTGACTTATAATAGCTGATGCAGGATGGCATATTGATTTGAGCTGCTTCCCCTGTGGTTTTCAGAGAATATGTACTTTTACTTACTTTAGTCATTTAGCAGACACTTTTATCCGAAGCGACTTGCAAATAAGAAAAAGTAACTAAAACTAAAAGTTAACACTCTGTAAATACTCTATACACACACATTTAAGAAAATACAGAAATTAAATAAAATTGACAAATGCATACAACAACATTTCAATAGTAAAATGAATATGTATGCTAAGAAGATTAGAGGTGATGCCAGCTAAAGTAGCATATTCAATTATTGCAATGAACACAGAGCCCATGTCTGCCCACACATCAGTGGTGGCATATTGAATGATTTGGACACTTCTTTCATAGTTCTTGATCTGTTTTTAGCTTAAGCTGCAGCAATGATCATTTTTTATTCATTCATTTGGAATAATAATTTTGTTTTATTTTATTTTTACTGACCCCATAAAAAATGATGTTCTGTACAGCATGTTCCAGAAATATTTTCATTTAGTTTTAAAAATGTTGCTTGTTTGTTTGTTTGTTTGTTTGAATAATTGTTTAATTTAATTTAATATTTTATTTGACAAAAAATCTTACATTATAATACAGCTCTAATATAACTTTATGGCAGCCATAAATTCTTAAACACACTTGCTGGAAAATAGCATTATAATTTTATTTTGGTTAATGTTGAGGTTAGTGAGATATCCAAACACACATGATCAAATAATGTAAGGGGCTCTTAGTAGATAGTTAATTGGATAGTAACCCAGTCAATCAAGACATCAGTTGTTTAATTGTAAATGGGCTTCAAGACTGATGCAACAACTTATAGCTGACTAGTGTTAGTTTAGAGTGGTAGGGACAAAATCGTATGATCTGTCAGTGCAGATGTAATGTCTGATAATGCAGCTGTCCCTCACAGCTTTTGTCTGCAAAACATGCAAAAACAAAAGCGGATGTTGTTATGCATCAAAGGGCTCCGCATCATCCCAATTGCTTTATAGAAAGCTTGCATAGAGGGTTGCAAAGATTTGGTCTGTCTCTCCAACCCACACAGGAAATGCAAGTCATTGACTGTATGTTTCCTATTCTCTTCAAACGTCTGTCTCAGGAGTCGCATAGTTCTTTTATCTACCGTGTCTAGAGCTGCTCTTAGCTTCAGTGTAGTATCTAAAAAACATATTAACTCAGTCAATATGCTTCGTTCCTCAGTCCTGAAACCAGAGGCCCCCAGTGTGGACAAGAAGCAACCACAGCCGCGGCCTGAAGATAAAGGTAAGAGAGGGCCCGCTACCCGGTTTCTGTTATACCACAAATTCTTCTTGCCAACTGTGGTGTCATAAAGAATGAATAAGCAGAAATTAATGTGTACAAATGTAGTTCTTCATTGGATAATATGAAATAAATAGTATTTGTTAACAACCTATTAGTTAAGGATGGAGTCCACTTTTAGCATACCCCTAAAAGTCGTCATGGTGTTAATTGAATTGATTGCAAATTTCTTTTTATTCATTCATTAGTTTTTGAAGCACTTTTTAAGAGCCTTTATAAGAGAGAATGTTTCTTGCTTATTTACACATGCTTTCAATCAGGAACTGTTGCAATGCTGTCATTTCACTTTTATACCCAATCTTCACTACAGACAGGCAATGCGTCACAATGCAACTAGATTGCTAAAGCCATAAGCTTTGTGCACAGCAGCAGCTTGACTTCCTAACCCTCACAATGTATTATAGCAAGTATTATAGTGATTATAGATTAACTAATTGGATTATTTAAAAATGAATGTGTTTCTGTTCTGGTTTTTATTGTTATTTTAAACACCACTGTTCAAAAGTTTGGGTTAGTATGATTTTTTTTTAATTAATAATTTATTTGATATTTTTTTTTTGTTATTTAATGAATAATTTCATTCAGCAAGGATTTATTAAATTGATCTTAAATGACAGTAAAGACATTATTCATGTTCCAAAAAATACTGTTTCAAAGAAAAGATGATTCATTTGAACTTTCTATTCATCCAAAAAAATAAAAATACTTGTAAAAAAAAAAAAAAAAAAAGTATCATAACTTACACAAAAACATAAAGCAGCACAACGGTTTATAAAAATGTTTCTTAAGCACCAAATTGACTTGTTACAATTATTTCTGAAGGATGATGTAACACTAAAGACTGGAGTAATGACTGATGGAAATTCAGTTTTACCATCACAGGAAGAAATATTACATTTTTAAAAATCATTCAAATAGAAATCAGTTACTTTCACAAACTTACAATGTTCACTGTGTTTTTGATTTAAATATATGCAGTCTTGGTGAGCATAAGAGACTTCTTTCAAAAATATGAAAAATCTTACCAACCCTAAACTTTTGAACGGCAGTGTAATAATGTTACACAGTTTTGTAATAACAGTTGTACACATAAATTGTGATTTTAAAGTTTACTTCAGCTGGTGTTGACCGTGTTAAATGGCACTTGATCTCCATAGTCTGGGCCCTGCTGTCAATTTTCAAAATTAATATTTTCGTATTGTATTCTTTCATATATAATCAAAACGGACGTTATAACTGAAATATACTCAGATACTGAAAGTTAATATTATAAAATCCAGAGATTATGAAATGGGATCAAATTGAAGCGGAAAATCTGAATTGATACCCATCCCTATTTATGAAGCTGTTAATATAGCTCAAGGCAAGTGTAGGGCTGGGTATTGAGTTCCATACTTTTTAGGCACCGACCGAATTGCCTCGATACCATCGAGTATCGAAAAACGTCTTGTTGTTCGGTACCAAATTTCAATACATAAGGGGTTAATCTCATCAACGTCAGTGAGCCAATAAACCTGCAGCACTAGGTGTGTTCGACTAGAAGCGACGCGGCGCAGATTTGACATCGTGTGGTTTTGTTTACTACACACAGACTGAAGTGCACGTGACGCTCGCGGTGATTTCAGCGTCTGCCGTCCGTCTCACTAAATGAGGACATAAACATGAACAACATCTCCAGAACTGCTCTGAGAGTCACTTCATGAGCATTTAACCGTTTGATTTGAGAAAAACTAGCGTCATATCATATAAACCCTTTTCTGTTAGTAAACATTGTGACATTTTTCTGTGGGCGGTGCTTAGGTGGAGGCAGAACGATTTCACTGACCGCTTCGCTAACGCTAGCTATGAAGTCTGTTTAGCTTGTTTTTTAATAATAACTGGATAAATTCCAATTTAACCTGCATATGTAAGGTATAGATGCACTGTCCAGGACCGCGATTGTTATTTGTAAAGATTAACTTTAACGGACGAAACCAGATTGGCCGACCCGTACACGCTTTTGCTCAAAGGATGGATGATCTGACAGGATTCCCTCCGGTTGAGTGACTCAGATCTAATGTGTATAGTTTAGACAAACTCACAGTGTCTATCTAGTCATGAAGATGTATATTTCAATTTCAGCAGGCAACTATTTTTACAGCTACATTATTATTCCAAGCCACAATTAATCACAACAATGTATATGCAATTACATATGTGACCCTGGACCACAAAACCAGTCTTAAGTGTCAATTTTTTTAAATCTGAGATTTATACATCACCTGCAAGCTGAATAAAAAAACTTTCCATTGATGTATGGTTTGTTAGGATCGGACAAGATTTGGCCGAGATACAACTATTTGAAAATCTGAGAGTGCAAAAAAATCAAAATATTGAGAAAATCGCCTTTAAAGTTATCCAGATGAAGTTCTTAACAATGCATATTACTTATCAAAAATGAAGTTTTGATATATTTACAGCAGGAAATTTACAAAATATATTCATGGAACATGATCTTTACTTGATGTCAATGATTTTTGGTATAAAAGAAAAATGGATAATTTTGACCCATGCAATGTATTTTTGGCTATTGCTACAAATATACCCCAGCGACTTAAGACTGGTTTTGTGGTCCAGGGTCACATATGATTAAGCATATAAATTGTAAGTTTGTTGTTTTACACACATGCACACAGACATTATTTCATACACGACATAGTGAGATGCATAAGAAATCTTTAGACGAGCCCACAACAACAAAAGACAATACATTATTTAACCTTTTCTGATAAGAAGTGTGCTCTGCAAATGCGAGCATTTTTGTCAATCGTTTCTGTCCAGTCTGCTCGTTTTATCTCGTTTCACCACAGATGTCGTTGTTTTTTTTTGTCTGGCAGTGGCATCAGGTATGCCTTAAAATTTCAAATTGGAGCCTCTACAACAGGGGTGCCCAACCCTGTTCCTGGAGATCTACCTTCCTGCAGAGTTCAGCTCAAACCCTGATCAAACACAACTGAACCAACTAATTAGGAAAACTTGATAATTACAGACAGGTATGTTTGATTAGGGTTGGAGCTGAGGAAGGAAGATCTCCAGGAACAGGATTGGGCACCCAACATCACAACAAGATGATATTTTAAGCTCCTTATGTAGCAGAATCTGCATTGGTTTGAATGGGCCACCTCCAGTTTTCCCTTTGTTTTGCCTTCGGCTAGCGCTGTGACGTAATTGTGACGTCGGCTCTAAAAGGGTCTATACACACAGAACTGTAAAGGTATTCACGGCAACCCGTCAAAAATAAAAGTTTGGTTTAACGTGAAAGACACTGCGGCAGAAATATATTACTATTGTTCAGCTGAAAGTACATACTGCTACTACTAGGCTACTATTAAAATTATTAAAACTTATTTTTTTTAAGTAATACATTTTTTTAATGATACCCAGCCCTAGGGTGGTGGAGGCTATTAAGGTCATCTGATGTGTGTACTCTAAAAACTGTTTATAAATGTACTTTATATAATGTTGTAGCTACTTTGTAGGAAAAATGTAATGCACTCTGACCAACTGCCAGTCTTGAGTATCTGCTATTTTGTATGCATCAAAGACTTCCTGCCAATTATTTTCTCATATGAATGTCACTCTACTGAAACATATATCTGATAATCTTTGCGGTGTCTGAAAGCAAGACTTCATGCTTTTCAGATAGAAGTCGCTCTTATTTAGAGCAAGTGTCACGAATTGAACAAGACTTGTGATGTGAATGTCAGAAAGAATGATTTATGTGACAAAAAAACATTGAATTGAGAAGATCGAAGCAGATCGATGGGGTGCAAACATCCTGCCAAAATCTCTCCTGACCTACTTGGAGTCACATCATTGTTTCTGTTGTCATTTGGACCAATTTAGTACATGTATTTGTATTGTATGAATTTCCATAATCAGGAATGAAGGAACTACTGTTTCTGTTAACCTTATTACAATATCCTACATTTAGACAATTAACTCCCAGAACCTTGTAAGAGACAATGTTTTGCATAAATTGTGTCTTGCTATGTCTGGGTGGGCATTTATTATCTCAAAACATATATATTTGTCCTTTGTTTCTCTGAAGTTGTCAAGCCCTTGCCAGAGAAACCCGCCAAACCTGCTGGCCCCATTGTGCCCCCGAAAAAACCTGTGCCTCCAAACAAGGGACTGCTGCGTCCTTCCATCCACACAAAACGACCTGACTTGCCTCTCACTCCATCACCAGCCGCCAAGCAAGTGTTGGTGTCATAAGCTTTATCGTAATACATTTTTAGGTTTTAGAAGCATAGTAAATTTGTAGCACAGTTAAAATATTTGGTTTATTTCATATTAATGATTTTTAATACAATATTTTATTAAATTGAAATATTTAATTTAAAACCAAATATGTGTATATTGTTAAATTAATTCAATCAGATATAGTATGTGTATTGAATGTGTATTTTAAATGTATACATACATTTATATGTAACAATCAATGTTTCCCAGTGTATTGCTCTTTTTGCCATACTGGATAAAATATAGCAAATCCAAACACTGAGCTTGTTGCAATGCATTATGAGATGCATACGATACTTTTTTTTTCTGCAAAAGACACAGTAATCGTAAATAGCTTTCTTATTAGTATTTGTTTTACTGTCTGGAACAGCCTTTGCATTTCGAGTGTGACAGTGGACATTGCATGCAGTTGTTCTAACTTGTCCTCCTAAATCCCACAGGCAAAATGGAGAAGTTCCTATTATACGAACAAAACCAGAGAGCGAACCTGTACCAATTAAGCCAAAAACCGTTGTGGACAGCGGTGAGAAGAATTCAGATATAGGTAAGTTGTTCTGATTTTGGTTTTTATTGACCATCATGTGGCAACAAAACATGTTAGCAATTATATTAATAATTTAACTCTGAGAGTTGGAATGGTTTTGGTTCTTGTATGCTCAGTTTTTCACAACTCAGTATGGTTTTTGCTGTGGTTTGGGTGTAGCAGAGCTCTGTTTATGGATTAGCACCATGGATCCCTTGCTGGGAGAAGGATTACTCTTCCTGCACAGAGGGTGGCTGTCCAGATCTGTAGAGCTGGTTAAAAAAATGTTAAAATTACCTGTGAAGGATAAAGGAAGCGAGTAGTCTATTATTTCTGCTCAGTTGCCTTGGGTGCCATCTTTACATTGTTGTTGTTTTGGGAATTTTTAAAAAGGATTTCTTCTGAAGTCATTGGCAAGTTATATCCAAAGGCTTCTTTGATTAACACTTCAACTGAAAAGAGCAAATTACTCAAATCTGAATCGGACCCTTAGTAATTACCTGAGATCTGAGAAATGCCTTTTTGACTGTTAAAAATGTACTACACTTTCTGCATCCCCTAAAATAAAGTGTAAACTACTCATCAGTTGTAAATGTTTTACTCATCATTCGTAGATCTTTCACGATTTTTTGGTTTTTTAACAGGCCAGCTTACAACTTTAACGAAACATACATAGATTATATACTGATCATTTACTAGTGGTTTAATCATCATTTGTTCATGATTAACAAATGTTTATTGATATAGAGATAATAGTACAATGTTGACATTCCAATGATTTATAAGTGATTAATAATATACTAACTAGTAATTTAACTAGTAACTATACTGAAAAAAAAATATTCATTGAATTTACAAAAAAAAAAAAAATTAAGATAAGTGGTTGCAATCAATTCATTCAAATAAACTAATTTAGTTGACTAACTTTCAACAATTTTTTATTTATTTAAATGAAGCTAAAATAAATTGTTCGCAAACCACTTAACCTTAAAAAAAGGTTTTAAGGTAAGACAAAATATTTTTTTCAGTGTATTTACCATTTACTAAGGATCTGTTTGATTATTTCATATGCTATTTTTTAAGATATCTTATGACAGATTTGTAAATCGTTAGCATATTACTCAATAATCATTTGTGAATGTATTGTAAGTGATTATTTAATCTTCATCTAATCACTAATTCATCTAATATGCACTAATCACCCACATCTAATCTACAAAACATGGATAAAAATATTAACATCACTTACTAATCATTTATGAACGCAAGTCATGTTTTGTAAATGATTAGTTCATCATTAACTAATTGCTTGTAAATGAATGAACAAAACATACACAAATTGTTAGCATATCACTTATTAATCGCTTATGAATGTTTTGTAAATGATTAGTTCATCATTAATTAATCACTTATAAATGACTTACAACTGAACGTTATTATAAAGTGTTACCAAGAATTAAAAAAAAAAAAAAAAGTATACTGTTTGATTAGATTCTCTGTTTCTGGACACACACACCAGGATGTTGCTTCAGTCTCAAAGGTTGACAAAATGGCACCAAATGTGCTATAATCGCATCATCTCGAAAGGTCATGAGCATGTCACTACAGCAGGCATCTGGTTTCCTTTTGACACCATCAGAAGGAGAAAAACATCAAGTTCGGTTTTGCCACTTCTGGATAAGGGAAAGCATAAGACATTTTACACTTCATCGAAATCTTTTGTATATAGTCACTGCTTTTTTTTAGTATTTACAAGGGCGCATGTGGTTCTTGTTTTTTGTTTGTCCAATCTCTAAGAGACCATTCAAAGGGTGACTAATGGGTTAAAATTGTTAGGTAGGTAATGGTGGGCACATTAAAGTCTGTCAGATGGATTTTTAGTGCCAGTTTTTAAGACAGAGCTGTCCAAACTTGGTCCTGGAGTGCCGGTGTCCTGCAGAGTTTAGCTCCAACTTGCCTCAACACACCTGCATGGAAGTTTCTAGTATGCCTAGTAAGAGCTTGATTAGCTGCTTCAGGTGTGTTTAATTAGGGTTGGCGCTAAACTCTGCAGGACACCGGCCCTCCAGGACCGAGTTTGGACAGCCCTGTTCTAAGATATCTGACAACCATACCAGGATGATTGATTGGAAATTTTTCAAACTTTGGCACAATCTTTGTACAACCATCATCACTCAGTAATGAATTGTAATTTCCTGCACTGTTGGGTTTTGATCTAGACAAACTTACTTTATCACCTCATATGACTTTTAAATTGGCTTATGTAACTCAAAATTAATTTTTGGGCTCATATATAACTTCTAAATTATAATTCAGCTGAGATAGGTCGTGTTTGACTGTGTGGCTGAAGGCTATTCTTATGACTGCGTCTTCTATGTGTCTTATTCCTGTAGTTAATCTCATGAGTTTTAACGATGTCTCCTCTGCCTCGGAGAAGTTAACCCACCCTACAGCACAGCGACCAAAGATGCCTGGCAAAAGACCGCCTGGACACAGAGGCCACTCCGTGAGTACTTATGCTTAGTTGCCTTGGGCTCTGGCCTCTCAGTTTAATGCTAAAAGACTAATGAAAATATTTGAGATAACAAAATTTTTTTTTTTTTTTGTAAGCACAATTTTGTAATTAAAAATAAAATTTTATCAAAACATAAATTTTGCATATTCATTAAGTGCCATCCTTCCACTTGGAGATAAAACATATTGCACCAATTTTCATTAATATTAAAAAACTCAGATAAAAAAAAAAAATACTTTCACCTAGAAGAGATCAAAAAAGGCCTTACCAGTGACTCCTCACCTCAGATGGGATGTGTGTCAAGTATAGGGCTATTTGTGCTTTTTTTCTTCCCATGTTTTTGTATAACATGCTCTGTAACGTCTTGCAGCCGAGCAAGGAGACTGGCGAGAAAGCTGAGAAAATCGAGAAAGTGGATGAAGTTGACGTTGCACCTTCCACACAAAATTCGTTTAAGGTACCTCAGATATATAGCACACAATTCACATTCAAAAAAGAAGATACTGTGATGTATACAAGTTTAGAAAAAAAGGGCAAAGAAATTATGACTTTTAATGACGAATAAAACATTTTGGCTGAACTCTCCCTTAATGCAAGAATCTTGTGTGGCTTTATGCAATATCTGAATCGAGTAATTAAATAGCTAACCGAAAGAAGATGTAAAAGGTTAAATTCCCCAAGATGCCTGTCTGATTAACTGTGACTCCCTGAAAATACATTTCATGAAATGATATTCTCAAGGGTTTGTTAGATAAACGGCATCTCTGATATGATCTTGACTGACTGTCTGGTTCTTCTTTTTAAATGAGGCTTCAGTCCTGAGGACTTATTTTATTATGTAGTGTTCTTTACGTTAAGCTTATGTGAAATGGACTGAGAACACACTGTCTGGTTTCACACAGATGGTACTCATATTTGGACTAGCACAAGGTCACTCTTTTAAGAAATAAAGAGAAGAAAGGGATTGATTATATACTATTGATTGTACAGCATAGGAGTTATGTTTGGGTGTCTTGTAGTTTTTGGATTAAATGTGCTTATTATATCTAAATATGAATTGTAACAGTTATATTAATATTACGATTAGATGTAGTACACTATGTATTATAATTAATATATTGATGGATTATTTTATTCACTTTAAATATTGTCATACAAATCAAAATGTATGTGAAAAAATGATTGTAGAGTGCTCTGCATTCAGATTGCATTCTGTAATAAGCGAATCACACTGGACTAATGAACTCAGACCACCTCCTGAGTTTGTGTGACCTTTTTTTACCAGTGGTTTATTATTATTTCACATTTTTAGCCTGAGAAAAGTTTTATTACATTTAAGTGGAGTGATTAACATTCCTCCGAAGCAGAAGTTTTCAGCAATTGCGAACATGATTGGTTCAAGGTCATCCTTGTAAATCAGGGAACTAGTTCGGAAATATCTAAGTTTATAAAAGATAAGGGTATTTCTGTTACCTAACAGTTGTATTGTTTGCTAAACACATGGCATTGAGTATTTTGCTGTTTCATACTAATTGATATGCTGGTTTTTGCTTTTCTTGCAGACGTCTGTCTCATCACCCTTACCATCTACGGTGCCTGAAACCATTTCAGCAACCATTTCAACCATTTCTTTCACCCCTGAGCCCAAACCAAAACTTGACAAGGAAGAGGAGAAAGGATCGGAACTGGAGGAACTGAAGGCTCAGATGAAGGAGCTAGTGCTGTCTATAGAGTTGCTGAAAACACAACAGTCGTAAGTGATCGTTTTGTTTCATGCTGCTTGGTTTCTGGTCGAGTTATGTCTATAAAATATAATGCGCAAAAGATGTTTATCCACATTTGAAATTTCATCTCATTGTAGATAAAGTACTTAGACATCACTTGTGACATAAAGGTTGACCTTGATTCTGTAACGTCTTTCATAACTTTGTAGGAGAGAGCTCAATGAACTCCGAAACGAGCTGGATGATGAACGATTAAAACGGGCGGCCCTGCAGGTAAATCGATCTTGAAATCAGAATTTCTCTTTACAGCTTGTCAGAGTGTGTTAGTTTAATGTAAACGATGTCAGAGTGCTGTTTCAGAGGACAGTGAAATGCAGGCGGGATACCTTGGGTTTGCTTCCACACTCAGCAGGGTGAACGCAAGGGGTATGACTCGGCTCCGAGTCTCCTGCTGAGTGTTTCTCACACTCACTGAACATAAAAACTAACAATACTTTACCTGAAGTCCACACCTGCTAGTAACTAAGATGTATGGCATCACACAAGGCCAGGGCATCAGTTGTAGTGATTGAGGGCATCAGTGGTGGTGATCTGTTGTGGATCTAATGCTTTTAACATATATTTATATACCGAAAATGAAATAAAAAATATTAACTTTGATTAGTGGAATCTTCTAAACCGCAAGACACACATTTTTAGTGTTTAATTTTTAATGAATTTTGAAAATGCCCACATTGAATTTCAGTACAAATTTTAAGCATCCAAAAACACAGGCGAACATTTTTTGTTATTTTTGAAAATTTAAAAATGTAGTCCTTCAGAACTGAGGTGTTTGCCATTTGTTGAGTTTTATAGTTAAAGGGTTAGTTCACCCAATGAAAATTAGCCCATGATTTACTCACCCTCAAGGCATTCTAGGTTTATATGGCTTTCTTCTTCCAAGCTTTATAATGGCAGTGGATGGTTGTTATTGTCCAGCAGTCCAAAAGAAGTCCAATAAAGTGCATCCGTCCATAATATAAAGTGCCTCACATGGCTCTGGGAGTGAATAAAGGCCTCCTGTAGCGAATCAATGCGTTTTTCTAAGAAAAATATCCATATTTAAAACGTTACAAACTTATTTCTCTAGCTTCTGTTAACTGCCGTACACGCGTTCACAAGAGAGTGCCTTTCCAGCAGATGACTTAGGACGTTGGTATAGTGACTGGTTTTACTTTGCTAAAGTAAGGAAACTTTGCCTCCTTTGCTCCTGTAAACAAACGTTGGTTCTCGCGAGACTAACATATTCTTACTGGCACTTAGGCTACGCTGACGTCCTACGTTATCCGCCCGGAACGGCTTGTATGACAGTTAGCGCAAGCTAAAGAAAACTGTTATAGCATTTTAAATATGGATATTTTTCTTAGAAAGACGCATTGATCTTTATATCTGCAGCATTGGTCTCAAACTCAATTCCTGGAGGGCCACAGCTCTGCACAGTTTTGCTCCAACCCTAATTAAACAGACCTGATCCAGCTAATCAGGGTCTCCAGGATCACTAGAAACTTCCAAGCAGGTGTGAGTTGGAGCTGGTTGGAGCTTAACTGCAGAGCTGTGGCTCTCCAGGAATTAAGTTTGAAATCAATGAATGGTTGAATGGGTGCCATCAAAATGAGTCCAAGCAGCTGATAAAAATATTTTTTACTTAAAACCATTGCTTACAGCAGAGTCCTCTATCCATAATATTGCTTTCTCCAGTGGAACAAGCTGTCTCCTCTAAATCAGGAAAGAAATATGCACAGATCAAGCACTGTTTACAATCATAAACAGTCCAAAACAAATATGTATGTGGATTTTGATGTGAGAGAACAACAGGGCATGGACTTTTTCAATGGAGTAAGTATTATGGATTATATGTTATTTTGGCCACAAGCAATGGTTTAAAGTGAAAACTTACAAACATGTGTAGCTTTTCACTTCATAAAATGTTAATTGATAGACTGGAGTTTAGTGGATTATCATAATGTTTTTTTTTTTATCAGCTGTTTGGGCTCTCATTTTGCTAAGTTTCTCCAAATCTGTTGTGATGAAGAAACACCCTCAGGCCATCAAAGATGTAGATGAGTTTGAGTAAATTTTCAGCTAACATTCAATTTTAGCTGAACTACTCCTTTAAATCAGGTTTATAGTGCAAACAAAGTTTACCATGTTAAGGAAAATAGTGTCTGCTGCTTTTCAGATGGAGATAGACAAACTAAAGAAGATTGTACAATCAACATGAAATAAAAATCTGGCATACTGAACTGGACTGATGGCTCCGCTGTCACATCACGAGTGGAAAGTGACCTCCAGATGGAGGGACGGATATCGTTCACATCATCTTTATACTTACTGACTTACTCCACAAATTGTAAGATTCAAATATTTGCACATGATGAGTTTTTTCTAGGTTTAGAAAAGTGTAATTATGACAGATGTATGTGTTTGTTTTCCTCCTCTTTTTTTTTTTTTTGCCAACAAAAATGATCGAGGCCTTACTTTACTACTGTGCTGGATATGCAGTCTGTGCACTTATTGAGAAGTGCAGTGGATTATGCATTCAATACTACTGAGTGTATAAATGTTGGGGGATTATGTTGTTTCCTTGTTTTTTTATGACATGGGTTAGTTAAAAAAAAAAAAAAAAAGATATGATCTCAGCAATATTCTGTCTATATTAGCCTCTTTAGATGATTATCAAATGTATGACATACTCTTGTTTCCATAGTGATGATGTATTCTGATGTTGAAAAGGGAGAACATTTCTATTTGTTTTTCTCTAACATTCCTATCAGGGTAACACTATTGTGCCTGTTAAGATTTTTTACAAGTGTTAATACTGGGAGCTCTCATATTATATAAATATATATATGTGTATACTTAGATCTACAGCATGATATATTTTTTATGGTCTATTGATTGTAACATCATAAATGTACTGGGTTTGTGTTTATCCGTGTTTGGTTTAAAACATTCACACTTCCCAAGAAAAGAAAAACTGGCTTCAACAAGCAGTGCCATTTCACCATACGAATGGCAAGAAATCCTTTTCACAATTTAAGCTGCGGAGTGCTGGTGGGTTTGTTCTGCAGTTATGCCCCCTTGAACGTACAAAAATGAAGTGTGCCCATTCCTCAGGCCTCTTAACCCTTGAGCTGAAAATCCATTTTTAAAAGCATTTTTGACCAGGGATTGTTTGTTTGTCTTTGTGTGAGAGTGGAGTTGCTGATGCAGTAGGATGACAGGTTGACCCCTAAAGCAATAAAAAGGCATGTCTTTTTGGTTTCCATTTTTAAATGTCGGATTAGTATTTTCATGTTCCTTTGAAGCAACTTTAAAGGATCTCCTGTGAAAGTACATTGGAAAGGAGTCATCTCTGTTGTCTGAAATTTGGTAGAACACGTTCCATTTTATTGTCTTAAGATCTGTTGTGCACATTCAGCATCTATCAAAATGATTTTGTTTACATGATTACAAAGTGAATTGCATGAGCTGAGATTTCGTTTCCCCAAACTAAATAAATATCATGTTTATTTACAGAGATTGTTCTGGTCTCTGTGATTTTTAAGGTGTTCAGAATTTGTATATAATATTTTTCCTACCTGGTTAATCATAAATAGTTTTCTACTTTTTGGAGAATAAAAATTAAAAATGGGGGAAGATATCATTATGAAATGTTTTTCTCTAATACACATTGGCCACAATTAACAGTACCCTTTTATTCAATACTTTCTGAAACCTCCATTTTCCAGTTTAACAGCTCAAAATTTTCTCCTATAATGCCTGATGAGGTTAGAGAACACCTGACAAGAGATCAGAGACCATTCCTTCATCCAGAATCACACCAGACCCTTTAGATTCCCAGCTCCATGTTGGTGCTTCTTCTCTTCAGTTCACCCCACTCATTTTCTACAGGGTTCAGGTCAGAGGACTGGAATGGCCATAGCAGAAGCTTGGTTTTGTGCTCGGTGACCCATTTTTGTGTTGTTTTTGAGGTTTGTGTTTGGATTATTGTACGGTTAGAAGATCCAAACATGGCCCATTATAAGATTTCTAACGGAGTCAGTCACTTATTGATTTTTTTTTTATGTGTTGGTATTTGATAGAGTCCATGATACCATGTGTCTAAACAAGATGTCCAGGACCTCCAGCAGCAATGTAGGCCCACAACATCAAAAATACGGCAGTATATTTCATTGTACACATGGGGTTTGCTGCTAAAAAGCAAAACATTTTTGTTTCATCTGACCATAGAAGCCAGTCCCATTTGAAGTTCCAGTCGTGTCTGATAACTGAATATGCTGGAGATTGTTTATGGATGAGCTAGGAGAATTTTTCTTGAAACCCCAGCTGCGGTCCTTGAAGAGTAACAAAATTGTAAATATGAATGGGAATATACTTAAGAGATATTTTACTTTATAAGAATTTCTAGTGGTACCAATAATTGCATTGGCTCTTACATTGACTGGCGCCAAACATGGTCACTTTGGTTTGTTGCTCCTTGGTACTTTTTCTGTTTTTATTTGTTTGTCCTGTCTTAAAAAATGTTTTTCCGATCAGCTTCACTAGAAACGAACTCTTGGACATAAGAAATAGCACACCAGATAAACTTTTGCCGACGACATTCAGACATTTTGAACATTCAGACTCTTTACTGGACATTTTAGTTGGAGGAGCTGCGTTCCTATACAAGCGATCCAGGCGAGGGAAGCGTGCTGGCGTGCTCGTGAAGTCCAGACAGCGCAGTTTAAGGACTCCGCTGCTGAGGATTCACCTCCATTCCCTTGCAAACAAATCAGACGAACTACAACTCCTCGCACGCTCAAAAAAGTACTTTTTATAGTCTTCTGCGCTTTGTTTCACGTAAACTTGGCTGAACGGATCTATCCCAGACAGTGCGCTTCATCTAACGGGCTTCCAACTGTTCAGAGCAGACCGCATCACCGAGTCGTCACGGGAAAACAAGAGGCGGTGGATTATGTTTTTATATCAATGAAGGCTGGTGTACAGACGTGACAGTTTTAAAGAAATGTGCTGCCCAAACCTGGAAGCTCTCTTTATTAACTGCAAGCCTTTTTATATGCCGTGTGTTTTCTTTTATGTTGGTGAGTGTGTACATTCCCCCTGACGCACGTGTGAGCGCCGCGCTAGAAATGTTGGCCGACCAAATCACACACACAGAGCAGCGTTACCCGGACTCTTTCATTATCATTCTCGGTGATTTTAATAAAGCTAATCTCTCCCGCGAACTGCCTAAATACAGACAAAACTTAACGTGCCCCACCAGGGACAGCAATATACTGGACCATTGCTACACTGTTTAAAAGGATGCGTATCACTCTGTCCCTCATGCCGCACTGGGACTCTCTGATCACTGTTTGGTTCATCTTCTACCAGCCTACAGGCAGAAACTTAAATCTGCTAAGCCTGTAGTAAAAACTGTAAAGATATGGACTGTTGAAGCAGAGCAGGATTTACAGGCCTGCTTCAAACTTACTGATTGGAGTGTTTTTGAGGCTGCAGCTACTGATCTGGATGAGCCCACTGACACCGTGACGTCCTACATTGGTTTCTGTGAGGACACGTGTGTACCCACCAGGACCTATTTAACATTTAA
Organism: Barbus barbus; assembly: GCF_936440315.1. Classification (NCBI taxonomy): domain Eukaryota; kingdom Metazoa; phylum Chordata; class Actinopteri; order Cypriniformes; family Cyprinidae; genus Barbus; species Barbus barbus. The sequence continues at coordinate 23,358,172 of NC_136742.1, forward strand.
CAATGACAAACCTTGGTTCAGTACAAAACTCAAAGAGCTTTGCCAGGCAAAAGAGGATGCTCACAGGAGTGGGAACAAAGCCTTGTACAAACAGGCCAAATACACACTGAATACAGAGATAAGAGTGGCAAAGAAAAACTACTCTGAAAAGCTAAAAAAAAAACAGCTTTCAAGTAACAACCCTAGTGTGGAAAGGCCTGAAATCCATCACCAGTTACAAGACCCCTCCCTCCAGCACCGAGGCCAATCAACAACTGGTTGAAGACTTGAACAAATTTTATTGTAGATTTAAAATGCAAAAGCCTGGTCTGACACCCCACACCCACTCTGACCGTCTCACAACACAGCCATCAACACCTTCCCCTTCCCTCCCCCTACTGTTTCTCTGCCTGTAATCAAGATCTGTGAAGAAGATGTAAGCAAAGTCTTCAGGAAACAGAAGATAAGGAAAGCCTAAGGCCCAGACGCGGTGTCTCCACCCTGCCTCAAAGCCTGTGCTGTCCAGCAATCATCCATCTTCACATTGATCTTCAACAGATCACTGGAGCTGTGTGAAGTCTCCTCCTGCTTCAAATGCTCCACCATCATCCCTGTACCCAAGAAACCAAAAATCTCAGGACTTAATGACTACAGACCTGTTGCTTTAATGTCTGTGGTGATGAAGTCATTTGAGAGGCTCGTGTTGGCCCTCATGAAGGACTTTACTGGACCCTTGCTGGACCCACTGCAGTTTGCTTACCGAGCAAACAGGTCTTTGGATGATGCAGTCAACATGGGACTGCACTTTATCCTCCAACATCTGGACAAACCAGGGACTTGTACAAGAATCATGTTTGTGGACTTCAGCTCCGCCTTCAACACCATCATCCCAGACACCCTTCAAAATAAACTGACTCAACTCTCCGTCCCCACCTCCGTCTGTCAGTGGATCACCAGCTTCCTGACAGGCAGGCAGCAGCTAGTGAGGCTGGGAAAACTCACATCCAACACCTGCACCATCAGCACTGGAGCTCCTCAAGGCTGCGTTCTCTCCCCACTGTTCTTCTCCCTCTACACGAACGACTGCACCTCTAAAGACCCCTCTGTCAAACTTCTGAAGTTTGCAGATATGTATATATATATGTGTGTGTGTGTGTGTACAAGTATTGGAACAGTAAAGACAAATTTGCTCTGTTGGCTGTGGATTCAAGACATTTGCAAATATGATTAAAATATGAATATGAGACAAAACTACAGAATGCCACATTTTATTATTAGCCGTTTCAGCGCATATGTTTTATCAAATGAAAAAAACAGCACTTTTAGAGTTCATCCCACTCATTGATGTGAGCATAAGTATTGGGACAGTTGAACATAAGGCAGATATAAAAGATTAAAAGCTATTATTTAGTTGCAGATCCCTTGCGCACAATCACAGCAGTGAGTCTGTGACCCATAGACATCACCAGACTCTTGGTCTCATCCTTTGAAATGCTTTTCCCAGCCTTTAATGCAGCCAATTCCAATTGTTGCTTGTTTTGGGGAGTTTCTGCCTTTACTCTCCTCTCCAGCTGATGAAATTCATGTTCAATCGGATTTAAATCTGGAGATTGACTTGGGTAATCTAAGACTTTCCATGTCTTTGCCCTTATACATTCCTTGACTGAACTGGCAGGGTATTTTGGGTCATTGTCCTGATGCAATATGAAGCACTTCCCAATGAATCTGGTGGCATTTTCTTGAATATTGGTAGGCAAGATGGTTTTGTACCCTTCCAAATTAATTCTGCTACTGTCATCATACATTAAGTCATCAGTAAAGTTGAGAGGACCTGTTCCAGAGGCAGCCATGCATGCCCATGCCACAACACCACCTCCACCATGCTTTACAGATGAGGCGGTATGCGTGGGATCATTGCAGTTCCCTTTTTCTCCACATTTTTGCTTTCCCATCACTTAGATAAAGGTTCATCTTTGTCTCATCGGTCCATAAACACAGTTCCAAAACTCTTCTGGCTCACCTTTGTGCTTTTTTGCAAACTCTAATCTTGCCTTTCTATTTTTGGTGCTGGTCAGAGGTTTGCATCTTGCTGTGTAGCATCTGTAATTCTGTGTCAAAGTCTCCTGAGGACAGTAAATTGTCAGAGCATCACCCCAGCTTTCTGGAAGTTGTTGGTGATTTTTTTTTTTTTTTGACGTCTTTTATGATTTGTCTGTTATCAGCTACTGTTGTTTTCTCAGCCGATCAGGTTGTTGTTGGTTGCTGGTGTTGCTAGTGGTTTCCAAACTCTTGATTTCTCCATGCCATTTGTTTTTGCTAGAGCTCTAACTGACTTCCTCTTTTCTTTTAGCATCCAAATTGCTTGCTTTTCTCTCAAAGTCAGCTCCCTCATCTTCATCCTGGTTCGTGTGTGTCATCATCGAATGCAAGATTCCGAATGCAGAAGTAATGGATATAACTGATACAACACATTCCCCTCTTTTAATATCTGAAGAATTAATGCAACAGGACACAGCTGATCACTTAGAAAGACCTGTGAGGCAACTGTTCCAATACTTATGCTCACATCAGATAGAGGGATGAAACTCTAAAAGTGCTGAACTTCTTAGCTGGTAAAACATCTGTGTTGAATCAACCAATAATAAAATGTGACATTCTGTAGTTTTGTCTCATAATTCATCTTTTAATCATATTTGTAAATGTCTTGACTCCACAGCCAAAAGAGCAATTTTGTCTTTACTGTTCCAATACTTTTGGAGGGCATTGTATATTTACAGTGGGGAAAAAAATTATTTGATCCCCTGTTGATTTTGTACGATTGCCCACTGAAAAAGAAATGACCAGTCTATAATTTTAATGGTAGGTCTATTTGAACAGTGAGAGACAGAATAACAACAAAACATCCAGAAAAACAATTTTCAAAAAAGTTTTAAATTGATTTGCATTTTAATGAGTCAAATAAGTATTTGACCCCTTCGCAAAACATGACTTAGTACTTGGTGACAAAACCCTTGTTGGCAATCACAGAGGTCAGACGTTTCTTGTAGTTGGCCACCAGGTTTGCACACATCTCAGAAGGGATTTTGTCCCACTCCTCTTTGCAGATCCTCTCCGAGTCATTAAGGCTTCAAGGCTGACATTTGGCAACTCGAACCTTCAGCTCCTTCCACAGATTTTCTATGGGATTAAGGTCAGGGGCCTCATTTATAAAGCGTGCGTAAACACAGATTTGATCTTAGAGTGTGCGTACGCTTAAATCCACTCCAGCGCTCATATTTTGACGTGGAAAAGTGCTTAGCTTTACGTCAGGGTCTGAGCAGACGTATGCACTTTTATTGTCTGAGTTTTGCAGGTTTTTTAAAATGTAAACTGTTCTTGCAGATCCCTGTTCTAAATTATGATAATTGGTGATATTTAATATGTTAATGACATTAATTAGGAGTAGTTTATAAGGCAGAGAGCTGAAACCATTCAATTGCATTCAAAACCTACCATTAAAATTATAGACTGATCATTTCTTTGTCAGAGGGCAAATGCACAAAATCAGCAGGGGATCAAATATTTTTTTTCCCCACTGTGCATGTGTATATATATATGTGTGTGTGTGTGTGTGTGTACAATAGCAATAGTCAAAAATTCATTGTTTTTTTGTATGCCAATATCATTATGATATTAAGTAAAGATCATGTTTCATGAAGATATTTAGTCAATTTCTTACCGTAAATATATCAAAACTTAATTTTTGATTAGTAATATGCATTGCTAAGAACTTAATTTGGACAACTTTAAAGGCGATTTTCTCAATATTTAGATTTTTTTTGCACCCTCAGATTCTGGATTTTCAAATAGTTGTATCTCGACCAAATATTGTCCTATCCTAACAAACCATACATCAATGGAAAGCTTATTTATTCAGCTTTCAGATGATGTATAAATCTCAATTTTGAAAAATTGACACTTGAGACTGGTTTTGTGGTCCAGGGTCACATATAATGATATAATGTGTGTGTGTGTGTGTGTGTGTATGTATGTATGTATGTATGTATGTATGTGTATATATATATATATATATATATATATATATATATATATATATATATATATATATATATATATATACATACATATACATATATACAAATACACACACACACACACGCATATATAGATTTATATATATATCATTTTTTTTTATTCATTTTTGTTTCTCATTAATCTATACTCCATACCTCATAATGACAAAGTGAAAAAATAATTTTATGAATTTATTGAAAAAAACAAAAAACTTAAATATCACATTTACATAAGTATTGCAACATTTAGCTCAGATGCCCCCCATTTCTCTTGATTATAGCTGAGATGTTTCTACACCTTGATTGGAGTCCACGTGTGGTTAATTAAATTCATTGGACATGATTTGAAAAGGCACACACCTCTCTATAAAAGGCCTCATCGCTGACCATGCATATTAGAGCAAAAACCAAGCCATGAGGTCAAAGGAACTGCCTGCAGAGCTCAGAGACAGGATTGTATTGAGGCACAGATCTAGGGAAGGCTACAAAAACTATTTCTGCTGCACTGAAGGTTCCCAAGAGCATAGTGGCTTCCATAATTCTCAAAATGGAAATCGTTTGCTCTTGACTCTTCCAAGAGCTGGTTTCCCAGCCAAACTGAGCAATTGATGTAGAAGGGCCTTGTCTAGACTGGTGACCAAGAACCTGATCTGTCACTCTAGCTCCATGATCATATATGCAGATGGGAGAGACATACAGAAGGACCAACATCACTGCAACACTCCACCGATCTGGGCTTTATGGTGGCGTGGCCAAACTCAATCCTCTCCTTAGAGAAGGCGCATGAAAACACACTTGGAATTTGCTAAACCGTACCTAAAGGACCCGCAGACTTAGAGAAAAAAGATTATCTGGTCTAATGAACATCAATTCTAAATATCATGTTTGAAGGAAACCAGCTCTGCTCATCACCTGCGGAGTACCATCCCAAAAGTAAAGTGTGCTGGTAGCAGCCTCATACTGTGGGGGTGTTTTTTTAGCAGCAGGGACTGGGAGACTGATCAGGGTAGAGGGAAAGCTGAATGGAGCAAAGTACAGAGATATCCTCAATGAAAACCTGTTCCACATTGCTCAGGACCTCAGACTGGGCCGAAGGTTCACCTTCCAACATGACAATGACCCTAAGCACACAGCCAAGGCAACTCTATGAATGTCCTAGAGTAGCCCACCCAGATCCCTGACTTGAACCCTATTGAACATCTCTGGAGAGACCTGAAAATGACTGTCCACTGACGGTCCCCATCCAACCTGACCGAGCTTGAGAGGATTTGAACAAAGAAGAATGGCACAAAATCCCCCAATCCAGGTGTGCAAAGCTTGTTGCGTCATACCCAAAAAGACTTCAACTAAGTACTGAGTAAAGGGTCTTAATACTTATGTAAATGTAATATTTAATTTTTTTCTTTTTAATAAGTTTACAGGCATTTCTAAAATTCTGTTTTCACTTTGTCATTATGAGGTACGGAGTGTAGACTAATTAGAAGAAAAATTAACATAAAATGAACAAATAAACAATTGTAGTATCAGGCTGCAACATAACAAAATTGAAAAAAGTGAAGGGGGTCTGAATACTTGCACCATATTGTGTGTGTATATATATATATATAGTAAAAGAATAGAAAGCTCAAAAGAACAGTATTTGAAATCAATCAATTAGTAAAAGTGCAATTTAATTAATTGTAATAGTGCTGTAGGGGCTTGCAAACTGAACGGAATTTCACTTTAAATTATTTACTTTTTTATTATTTTACACTAAACCTTGAAATAAAGTGGCATGCCTGTATATTGAAAATAAATTGAAATATCTGAATTCACATCTCATTCGCAAATTAATCTTTTCCCTTGATTAGACTTACAAATCCAAATCCATTAAGTTTAACATCAGCAGGTCATGTTTATGCAGCCTTTTAGCTCCCTGATTGACAAATTAATTAGATCAGAAAGGACATTTATAGAGATTTCATAATTATATTCTTAAACAGGTCACAAATGGCAGGAAACTACTGGAAACTCTCCAATCAGCAGAGCTGGACTCAGACCAGATCTAAACATGCTGAGAGACACGCTGTGAAAGACACACATTTCCATCTGCCGACCTGATCAGAGCCAGTTTACATTTCCATAACGGTCAGTCTCTGCAGCACCAGGAGAATGCATGCCCTACCAGATTATGCTCAGTGCTGTGTTTTTACCACAGATAAATCCAATCCATCACTGATCTTATGCTGGGTACACCACAAGATAATCGGGCTGATTTTGGGGTGATTTCTTCCCTTCTGACAATCCTAGGTAATGTCTCAATTATCTTGGTGGTTCTAAAGATTATCTTATCCTGTGGTGTGAGGTGTGTTAAGAGTGACTGAATCTGCTCGGAAGAATGTTGGAGGTGCCCTGATCGCGAATCAAAAATCCACACTATAGGAGCAAAATGGTTAAATCTAGGTTCCTTGCCGATATTTCACTCGTACTGCGTCGTAAGATGCTTGTATGGGAAAAACTCCTTTTTTCTCTTCAACTGAAGCCTTTTCAATCACGCAGGGATTGTCAGTGAACTACGGCTCCGTGTATTAAATGCCGCTCCATTTGAAAACAGGTGATGGAGATTTAGCGCTAATCAAGGAACCGGCTTTACTGACGAGATGCGCATGCAACCAGATGCTCAGCGTGGGGTGCAGAGGGCAGTGTGTTATTGCTTCCCCAAGGGCCCACTCTATCGCCCGGGTGTCCAACCGCTGTGATAGCAGACAAAATAAAACACATACAATTTCAAAAAGAGAGCAAATATCCTCTTCTGCCTACCATAAGCATCCTGCCCTTATGCAGGCAGTCTTTAGAGCCTATTCAACCTCTCGCTACACGGGCCGAGGCCTGGCAGGCCATCCCCGGTGTGTCGTAGTGGGTAATGGCTACAATAAGACGAGGTTATTCACTCCAATTCGCTCGAAGACCACCACACTTCTGCGGTGTGGTCACCACCACAGTGCGCATCAAGGACACTCAAGTCCTGTGCGCAGAGGTGATGAATCTGCTGGTAAAGGGAGCCATAGAAGTCGTTCCTCCAGCCCAGAGCGAGTCAGGCTACAGCCGCTACTTCCTCATCCCCAAAAAAGTTCAGGATGATCACGTTGATACAGATCCTCTTGCAAATACGCCCAGGGGACTGGTTCATGTTGCTGGATCTGAAAGACGCATACTTTCACATCCAGGTAGCCCCCCATCACAGACGATTCTTGAGATTCTCATTCGAGGGGGTGGCATATCAATACAAGGTCCTCCCATTTGTGCTGTCCCTGGCTCCCCGCACTTTTACGCAATGCATGGATGCAGCTCTCTCCCCTCTACGACAGATGGGAATCCGCATCCTCAACTACCTCGACGACTGGCTCATTCTGGCCCAGTCAGAGGCGGTTGCAACGTCGCACAAGACCCTCCTCCTCAGCCACTTAGATCACCTGGGGCTCAGAGTCAACTTTGCCAAGAGCACATTGTCACCCAGCCAACGAGTGTCGTTCCTGGGGACAGTTATTGACTCACAGATGCAGTGCAGATGACAGCAACTGTCTGAGCGGAACGAGCCATGACGATTCATCGCCATGCGGCCTCCTTCAAAGAAGGGACCGTCCACCCGCTCAAGGCTTTCCCAGTACTTCGGTTGGGCCTGCTTCACATGCGGCCCATCCAGTTCTGGCTGAAGCAGAGGGTTCCATCTGCGGCTTGGCGTCACGTTCGCCATCTCTTATGGAGACTCAGGCCTGTGTTTCAGCCCTGAACCGTTGGAGGGACCCCCTCTCGCTGAAGCGAGGTGTGATCCTAGACACAGCGCACAGAAGGAAGGTTGTCACGACAGACGCTTCCAACAAGGGTTGGGGAGCACTGTGCGAGGGCAAATCGACCTTCGGTCTTTGGTCCGAAGAGGAGTCGGATCTGCACATCAACTGCCTAGAGATGCTAGCAGTGTGCCGTGCCTGTCAATTCTTCTTGCCGGACATAAGGGGACACCACGTGCTAGTACGCTCAGACAGCAGGTCCGTGGTGTCATACATAAATCACCAGGGCGGCCTCGTCTCGACGCGCCTCTGCACACTTGCGAAGGACCTTCTTTTTTGGACTCAGACTAATCTGCGCTCACTGAAGGTGTGCCGGGCAAAATGAACCAGGGAGCAGACATGTTGTCGAGGAACAATGTCTCCTCGGAGGAATGAACGATCCAGCCGCTTACGGTTCAGAAGATCTGGGAGGTCTTTGGCAGAGCTTGAGTGGACCTCATCGCCTCCGAAGACAACTCTCATTGCCCAATCTATTTCACAAAGAGCACGGATGCCCTGGCCCAAGAGGCTTCTTCTGATAGCCCCCCTTTGGAGGAACCACCCGTGGGTGTCGGAGTTATTCCAGCTGCTCGAAGCAGCCCTGTGGCCCATTCCCTTGAGACGGGACCTCCTCTCTCAAGCGAACGGCACGCTGTGGCATCCACGGCCCGAGTTATGGGCACTGCATGTGTGGCCGCTCAACGGGAGTCTTTTGTTTTCCCAGAGCGTGTCTTAAACACTATGACAGAAGCTAGAGCCCCGTCTACCAGACGCCTCTATGCTCTGAAATGGTCTATTTTCCCGGCTTGGTGTCAAGACCGTGACTTAGATCCGGTTACCGCCGAGATATCGGTGGTTCTTTCGTTTCTGCAGGAGATGCTGGATAAACAGCGGTCCCCATCCACCATCAAAGTTTACGCTTCAGCCATAGCGGCTTTTCATGCTCCTATTGCTGGCCGATCAGTGGGCAGGAATAGTGCGGTGGTCCAGTTTATTCGAGGCACCAGGAGAATGAACCCCCCATACCCTCGTACAGTTCCACCTTGGGACTTACCAACCGTGCTAAGGGCCTTGAGAGGCCCCCCGTTTGAACCATTACAGTCCACGAGCCTGAGATCGCTCTTGTATAAAACCGTCCTGCTGTTAGCACTGGCGTCGGTTAAGCGAGTAGGAGACCTACAGGCCCTATCTGTCAACCCTGCTTGCCTGGAATTCGGGCCTAACGACTCCAAAGTCATCCTGAACCCAAGGCTGGGTTATGTACCTAAGGTGCTCTCCACTCCGTTCAGAGCCCAGGTCATAACGCTTTCTGCGTTGGCACCTTCGACGGATGATCAGGAATTGTCCCTGCTCTGCCCCGTCAGGGCCCTCAGGGTATATATTGAACGCTCCGCCTCATACAGGAGGTCGGAACAGCTATTTGTCAGCTTCGGTAACCGCGCTAAAGGTCACCCTGTTACGAAGCAAAGAATTTCCAGGTGGTTAGTGGATGCTATTACCCTAGCATACTCCTCCTTGGGTTTGCAGTGCCCCACTGGAGTCAGAGCCCATTCCACCAGAGGCATCGACTCTTCCTGGGCATGGTCCAGAGGGGTGTCCATTTCGGAAATTTGTGAGGCGGCTGGCTGGTCCTCGCCGTCCACATTTATAAGGTTTTACAACCTGGACGTCCCCGCCTTGCAGGCCAGAGTCCTTTCCGCTTAGTTCGTCGCCTCCGGCTAGTTAAGCAGTCTTAGGGGTTCACTTGACCAACATTACTCAAGTCCCTTCTTCTCTTGGACGGTCCATATTATATGGACACCAAGTGTGTCAACTATACGGTTCGACACCCTGGCCATGGATGACCCTGATGGCTCAGCCTGTGCTTGGTGTATTTTTAACTCCCCTGGGTCTTCTCCCATGTGAGTTATGGTTTTGAGTCATTCTCCATCATAGCATGGCGTGATTGTACTGGTTCCCATACAAGATATCGGCGTGATTGTACTGGTTCCCAACAATATCGACAGGGAACGTACTCGGTTACTATCGTAACCTCGGTTCCCTGAGATATGGGAATGAGTACTGCGTTCCTGACCGTGCTATGAGCTGCACGCCTCAGTCGCTTCATTTGAAGAAATCTGAGATGTGGCGGCGAAGCCCTGTCCATTTTAGTGGGCTATGGCGGGCTGCATAGCCAGAGGCTCGCTCATTGCCGCCGCCGAGCCATTGGTTCGATTTTATAGCACTGCACGAACCAATGGACGTGCAGTTTCACTGCGTGATTGAAAAGGCTTCAGTTGAAGAGAAAAAAGGAGTTTTTCCCATACAAGCGTCTTACGACGTACTCGTTCCCATATCTCAGGGAACCAAGGTTACAATAGTACGATTTTTTTCCCTCATGTTTGTGGTCTGTCACATTTTGCAGATCTTATAAGATTTTAAAAATCTTTTAGTGTGTACCCAGCATTATGTAACAAGGCCAAGCAGATATCAGGATTGTGTCTTTGTCAGGTTAACAATAGTTGAACTGTCTGAAACAGCTGCAGCCATTCAGTTAAGTCAAGTATTTATAAAGTGCTTAATACAATACAGATCGTTTCAAAGCAGCTTTACAGTGATAAGCATGATTCAATTATGCAAACAAAATTAAATTCTTCTGTAATTCAGCTCAGACAATAAACACAAACAAAAAGAAACTGACAAGCCCCGGTTAGTCTTACGCAGTACACATATCAAGGGTTTGTTTTTGTTTTTAAATAAAAAATGGAAGGAAAAAAAAGTTGATAGAAAAGAAATACAGTAGATGGAGGGTCAAGTTATTTTTTATTTATTTTTTATTAAAAGTATATAGAATTGAAAAAGAATAGAGCATATGTTAATGTTAGAGGGTCAAGTTTTTATATAATAAAAGAAAACAAGTACAAAACAAAAACAGAAATAGAATATTTGCATAGCCTACTCTTTTAAAAAAAATACTTGAATAAAGGAATTGTTTATTTGAGGCATTCTGATTTGAAAGGTTATGTCTGTAAGCAAGCAATAAGCACTCATACTTAAAATCAAATTCTGTTCGTTACACTCTCAGAAATAAAGGTACAAAAGCTGTCACTGGGGTGATACCTTTTCAAAAGGTACACTTTTGTACCTATTAAGTTAAAATATGTACACTTTAAGTACTAATATGTGTCTTTAAGGTACCAAAATGGACCTTTTATTTCTGAGAGTTCAACGAACAGAATTTGATTTTAAGTATGAGTGCTTATTGCTTGCTTACAGACATAACCTTTCTTATTGATAATAAGGAATGTTTAATCAAATTACCAAATATATTTCTTAGTTTTTAGAAAAAGTCATCTAATTCAGAAAAAGTAATTTAACTGTGTTCAGGAGTCAAATCTTAGCGCAATGATGCAGTCATAACTCGACAGCATAATCGTTTGGTGAAAGAATTGCTTCATTTAGTAAGTCAGCTGACATTTCATTAACTCGAGTCTTGGCACTCTCATAGATTTGCTTTGTGCTCTTTCCTAGAAAGCCTTCTTGAACCAAACTTGTGACTATCAATGGTGTCCATTAATTTGTGCAGTAATACGCACCCCTTTTTAAATTATTTGGTTGTTGCCATAATCATAGCGATGGTTTCCCCTGAGGCCTTTTTCACATCTAGGATGTATGGTAATGCATCATTTAACAAGTCAGAATTCAAATTTCTCATAAACGGGAACAGTTTCTTGTAAACTCGTGATGGAGCACTAAATAAAAAATCAATATATAGAGGTCAAGTTTTAATGACTACAATTTGGTAGCCATTTGTTTCTTATGCTCACAAATGCAGCATTTATTTGATCGAAAATACAGTAAAACAATAATATTGAGAAATATAATTTCAGTTTAAAACAACTGCTATTTTATTTGCATATTCTTTCATTTGTAATTTATTTCAGTGATACCACAGACGATTTTTCACGCACCATTACTCCAGTCTTCATAATCACATGATCAGGATTTGGTCCTCAAGAAACATTTCTTAGTAATATAAATGTTGAATACAGTTGTGCTGCTTGCTCTTTTCAGTTGTACTGCATTTTATAATTTAATTATTTATTTTTTCCAAACCTTTGATCACTAGTACAAATATTATTTAGCATATAATTTAATGAAGAAAATAGATGCTCTGTCAAATCAATATTTATCATGGCCTTAGAGAAACAAAAGACCATCCAAAAGACATCATGCTGCTTCCTTTGACTAAATTATTGGATTTTCCAAAGATTCATCTCAAGCACATTTGTCAATCCGGCTGTAGTTTGTAACAGCTGAATGTTGATGATAGATAGGAAATGCTTGCATACTACTTTGAAATTATTAATTATGCTTGAGTATCTACACAAATGTTTGATAGTACATCGTAGCTCTGCTGTCAGTAACCTATATTAACCTTTTCTGAATTTGGCGTGAATTAGCAGAAGGGGAACATTCGTTTCGTGCTTGGTGTTTCGTCTGCGATTCGCCTCGCGTTTTCGCATTGCGTCCAGTGTGAAACGGCCTTAAGTTTAAAAAAATTCTGTAGTGACATTTTTCCAAATTTAAATAAATAAATAAAAAATCCAAAAAAAAAGTAATCCAAAAATAAAAAGTAGAACATTGAATGCTTAAATCTTGAATTTATTCAGTTAAAAGAATAAGATTTATAAAAATATCATAAAAAAATACCAGTCTGCAATATCAAACAGCATAACAGCCTACTTTGGCTCAAAATAAATGGAAGCTGGTGCACTGGTAGCCTGACACCTTTAAGTCTTTATGTTCGCTGTTACGTTAAAAATACAGTGGATAAGACATGCAGGGAACAGAATCCGATTGCCAGCTGTTGGATAATAAAGGTAAGATTATAAATTTTATAGTCAAATAAGTGTTTGACGTCACCTTATTATTTGGCGAATAGCCATGAAATAATAGGGATAATGTACAGTCATCCGCAGTCTTTACCAGGATGACGATGATGCCTGTCAGGCTGACCTATATTATTCTTTTATGTAAATGAAAATTCAGTGATTTGATCAAATGAAAACCTTTAATTTTGGAGTCCCTTAATCAGTCACTAAGAGAAACCACATCAGAAATTGCTCTTATGATGTAACCTGATGCAATTCAAGGTGGTGAATGCCTGTAGTTTAATGCTGTAAATAAAACTGTATGTTTGAAAGAAATTCTTTGCGCCTGAAAGCTATTTGCACCCTTAAGTTTGAAATAGCAGAGTGTCACTCTCCTTCTTTTTCATGAAGTATTGGTCTTAACCCCCTCACACTGATCAAGGCCATTAGCAAGTGCAGGTTTTTCTTCCACAGACTCAGGTGTTGTCGATTAGACGGATGGACTGCCATGGCTCATGACTGTTCTGACCTTATCAATGATTGTATTGCACTTTCTTCATTTCTGTTCATCCTTGTCTTTAAATAGCGGACAACTAAAACAAGTGAATGGATACAGATGCAGTATTATCAAAGCATTACCATACACTGACATATGGCTGAATTCCCAAGTAAGATTCATTGCTGGGCATCCTGCTTGATAATTTAAAAAAATATCATTTACGTGAAAAGACTATTAAAATGAACATTTGGTCAGCGCCGATAGCCTTGTGGGCAGCGCGAGGGCATACAGCGCCATTGCGATTCGGGTGTCCCGTGCTCGACGTTTTCACGTGGGAGTTTTTGTTTTACCATAGAGATATTTGTTCTATGCAAATAATTTCAAAATTTGTTTATTTCAAGGTTACTTGAATAAAAAGCTCCTTGATTTTCAGACTTGCAGATGCCACTGCGATAAATGCGTCTTTGAATGTGCTTCAGCTCCAGATGTAAGTCATTTTGGAAATTCATCTAAATGTGTCAATCTTACCATTTACAATTTCCAGTACATATATACATAAATCTTATTTATATATTGCCTTTTTTGATATATTAACTGAAGAGTAAATAGTCCTCTTAAAAAAATGTATTGTGAGTTTCATCCTTGTGGAAGCAGATGAGAAAATGCTGCAGATCGTGCAATTTATCCTGTATGCGGGCTGTCTTTAATCTGCCTTTTTATGTGTCACTGGCTGCAGATATATCCAAATACTGTATGTGTGAATCTACTAATGCATTTCTCTGATATGTTGCCAACACTTCAAGCTGCTATTAAAGGTGCAAATGGACCCTGTTCCTCATACAGAACTCTGTCTTCTGGCTCTGATATTTTCACATAAGTTGCACCAAACTAAAAATGACATTTTACTAACATACTTTTTCAAACTGTGGTTTTATAGCTGAACATAAGGTGTGACGCACACTTGTCTTTGTTGTTGTTTTAGGGTAATATATGTATATTTATGATTTATGAAGTGACTAAATAAATCCCCTCTGTAAAAACCTTGAACAAAATGAAACACACACCTGACTGTCACACTACAGAAGGAGACAGACAGGTAAGTGAAATCTCTTTATTTACAGCTTGGTGCAGAGGGGAGAGATGCAGAGCAAACGGACGAGTAACTCAAGAGTCTTTGAGAATGACTGGACTTAGCTCAGGTTGATAACAGATCCTTGTATCTCTTTACAGGTCCGACAGATGATGTAGATGGCAAAGACAGGTGGGTAACAGACGAGAGTCCAGGTAGGTGAGTCAGGTAAGGAGTAACAACATTTATTTTCCTCTTTGAAGGTTGGCAGGCTGAAGACGAGGTGTCAGAACGTGAGAATGCAGGTGAGTAGGAAAGGAATCAGGTATGGGTAAACCTTGATGAGACCAGACAATGAGGGCATGAAAAGTGATTGCTTATATAGGGTAACTAATGAGGTGAATGGTAGCAGGTGCTCTGAATGGGGACTGGGTGCAGGTGTGAGTCCAGCGTGATTCTGGGAAATGAAGTCCTAAGTACTGAGAGTGGCTGTGACTGGGGATTGTGACACTGACTTAACCCTTGCATCAATAAAAACAGTTACACCTAGGTCCATAGTGGACAAAAATGTCCATGTCAAAAAAACGGTCATAATTTGAAGCTGGGAGTACAGACTTAAGTTTGGTCTCATTTTAAAGAAGACCCATGGCAGATTATTGTTGAAGTAAAAACAGTTTAAAAAGTGAAACCAAAAAAAAAAAAAAAAGTTATACAGGTTTAAGTTTATGAAAATGATTTATGAACAATATTTTATATAAAATATATATTTTATGAAACATGTTGAACTCTAAATCTGCTAGAAAATCAAAGCCATAAATACAACAAGTTGTGCTCCAAATTTGAGTTTGAAACATTTTTGGGCGCAGTACCAAATTTACCCCATTAGATGTCAGCAAAACTCCGCTGATGCACACAGTGGTTGGATTTGGGATTTGCAGTAGAGTTTTTCTCTCTCAAACTTTACAAGAACACACACGCACAATTTGTTTTTAATGGCACACATACAAACCATACTCTGACATCCATACCAACACACCCACACAATTTTTAGCTGCATCATTTATCCAATTGGCTCTATAATATGCAGAAGCAGAAAACAGGAATAAAGCGAGTATTTGCTTTATAGGCCAAACCTCAAACAATGTCACCCATCTGGTAAAACAATAGTAAAAAAATAATAATTTTGAAGCCTTGCCAACAGAATGATAGCCTATTAACAAAAATTGCATAATTTTACAGATAAACGGCACTGCGATTAAAAATAGTCGTTTTAATGGGTTTCAAAGGGGACATTTTTATCCAAAAGGTCCTGAGAGGAACTATTTGTTGTACCTATGCAAAATAGATTTATTAAAGGAAATGGGAGTAAAATAGTAAAATTCCATTAAAAATACACACCTGTGCCAAAATTTATGCAGCTGCCAATAATGATAAAAAAACTGAAAAGGGCAAAAATGTCCAAAAGGTTGCACAAGGGTTAATCCAATGGCCAGATTTCTTGTATTCAAATTAGAGCATATTTAATTAGATAATGCTTTATTTGAAAATTTTAACTTTTAGTAAACTTGAAATACAAAACATGTCTTGCATACTTGTTATAAATGAACAAGAATTGTGAAGCCAAACAGTAAAGAGCCTTGATAGATGATATTGATACTGATATTGATAGATGTTGATATTGTATGTTCAGGTATCAGCTGCAAATGTCTTTGTTTTTCCTGTCATCTCAGCTTTTCAATTTAATACACCAGACCTGGCTAGCAGCAAACAGGAAATACAGCATTTGGAATTCACACATTTCAAAGGTGAAATATTAAGTGTCTAGTAGTAGTAGTTTAACTACTACAAAGAAAAATATCAGTTAGTAAAATTTATTACATATTCACAGATTATTTTAGGCAGCACTAAATATGCAGGAGGAGCATGGGGTCACAGAATAACTCTAATAGTCGGGTACAAACCTTAATCAATTGATTTCATACGGAATTCTAAGCAGGCCTCCTAACTAAAAAAAGACCAACTCAAAGCAAACAAAAAGTAAAATGAAACAAAAACATTTAAGTATGCACTCAGATTCAACAGAGTTATTTTCAATTTACTGTTTTGCTCTTCTCCAGGTTTTTCTAAATCTACCTTTGTCATCAACTCTAAATAAAACTCAGATGTATTTGAGTCCAGATGTGTCTCCTTCATTATCATTATATATATATCTATGGTGGGAGGGCCTTCGTCCGTGGACAGACGGCTCAATTTGAGAAAGGGGTAAAGATTTTAGTAGATTTAAAAAAATAAAAAAAAAACACTAGGTGGATTTTTATCATTACAGGGTGGTTGTGTACATACACTGCCAACACACATTTCAGTTCAAACTACTTGTAAAAGTGCATTATATATGGAAGCCCGTTTCCGCCAATGAATAAAAAATAAAACAAGGTAATTGCGACTTTTTATCTCACAATTCGGACTTTTTTTCTCGCAATTCTGACTTTATAACTCGCAATTCTGACTTTATAACTCGCAATTCGGAGATATAAACTCGCAATTCTGACTTTATAACTCGCAATTCTGACTTTATAACTCGCAATTCTGAGATATAAACTCGCAATTCTGACTTTATAACTCGCAATTCTGAGATATAAACTCGCAATTCTGACTTTATAACTCGCAATTCTGAGATATAAACTCGCAATTCTGACTTTATAACTCGCAATTCTGAGATATAAACTCGCAATTCTGAGATATAAACTCGCAATTCTGACTTTATAACTCGCAATTCTGAGATATAAACTCGCAATTCTGACTTTATAACTCGCAATTCTGAGATATAAACTCGCAATTCGGAGATATAAACTCGCAATTCTGACTTTATAACTCGCAATTCTGAGATATAAACTCGCAATTCTGACTTTATAACTCGCAATTCTGAGATATAAACTCGCAATTCTGACTTTATAACTCGCAATTCTGAGATATAAACTCGCAATTCTGACTTTATAACTCGCAATTCTGAGATATAAACTCGCAATTCTGACTTTATAACTCGCAATTCTGAGATATAAACTCGCAATTCTGAGATATAAACTCGCAATTCTGACTTTATAACTCGCAATTCTGAGATATAAACTCGCAATTCTGACTTTTTTTCTCACAATTGCGAGTTTATATCTCACAACTCTGACTTTCTCGCACCATAGCAAACCACTCTCCGTGTAAGGCTTTTGGACGCGGTTGGACAGTAGCCTACCATTACCGCCGGGCTTTCAGACAAAACATTCTTAATTTCTTTATAGTTCTGAGTTTGAGGCAGCTTCTATCGCGTTATTTTAATAACAGCTGTCAAGTAAAGCGCGTATATTGTAACACGAGAGTGGATATTATATGAATGCACGCAGGTGGATTTCCTTCACTCTCCATAAAGCCCGCTTTCATCTCTATGTTCTTGCTATAGAATTATCTTATCTCCTGTATTTAATGTTGTAAGATATCGACCAAGCAAGACATCCCCAATGAAAATTATAAATAAATTATAAATAAATGAAAATTATTTAGTCAATTATATATGAAGAATTCAGATGCAAAAGCTTAAATGCCATCTGAAATTTTCTTCTAAAATTAGTATTTTTCGTTTATATTCAGTTATTTTACTTTAATGACAATGAAAAGAACCTGTTCCTGAGAAAAATGCTCATTTTAGAATAACATTTCAGATGGCACTTATGGCTTTTGCATCTGAACTCTTCATTAATAATAATAAAATTAATGAATCCTTTATTTATAATTTTCATTGGGGATGTCTTGCTTGGTCGATATCTTACAACATTAAATACAGGAGATAAGATAATTCTATAGCAAGAACATAGAGATGAAAGCGCGCTTTATGCGAGAGTGAAGGAAATCCACCTGCGTGCATTCATATATATCCACTCTCGTGTTACAATATACGCGCTTTACTTGACAGCTGTTATTAAAATAATGCGATAGAAGCTGCCTAAAACTCAGAACTATAAAGAAATGAAGAATGTTGTGTCTGAAAGCCCGGCGGTAATGGTACTGTCCAAACCGTGAGCGCAAAACACAGAAATAAAGAATAAGGAGTAATTTTTATGTTTGTTCAAAAATCATATTCGGACGCAACATTCATCTAGTTCAATATATAGTTCAGCTAATTGAACAAAGTACTGCAAAGCCTTACACGGAGAGTGGTTTGCTATGGTGCGAGAAAGTCAGAGTTGTGAGATATAAACTCGCAATTGCGAGAAAAAAAGTCAGAATTCTGAGAAAAAAAGTCAGAATTGCGAGTTTATATCTCAGAATTGCGAGTTATAAAGTCAGAATTGCGAGTTTATATCTCCGAATTGCGAGTTTATATCTCAGAATTGCGAGTTATAAAGTCAGAATTGCGAGTTATAAAGTCAGAATTGCGAGTTTATATCTCAGAATTGCGAGTTATAAAGTCAGAATTGCGAGTTATAAAGTCAGAATTGCGAGTTTATATCTCAGAATTGCGAGTTATAAAGTCAGAATTGCGAGTTTATATCTCCGAATTGCGAGTTTATATCTCAGAATTGCGAGTTATAAAGTCAGAATTGCGAGTTTATATCTCCGAATTGCGAGTTATAAAGTCAGAATTGCGAGTTTATATCTCCGAATTGCGAGTTTATATCTCCGAATTGCGAGTTATAAAGTCAGAATTGCGAGTTATAAAGTCAGAATTGCGAGTTATAAAGTCAGAATTGCGAGTTTATATCTCAGAATTGCGAGTTATAAAGTCAGAATTGCGAGTTTATATCTCCGAATTGCGAGTTTATATCTCAGAATTGCGAGTTATAAAGTCAGAATTGCGAGTTTATATCTCCGAATTGCGAGTTATAAAGTCAGAATTGCGAGTTTATATCTCCGAATTGCGAGTTTATATCTCAGAATTGCGAGTTATAAAGTCAGAATTGCGAGTTATAAAGTCAGAATTGCGAGTTTATATCTCAGAATTGCGAGTTATAAAGTCAGAATTGCGAGTTTATATCTCAGAATTGCGAGTTATAAAGTCAGAATTGCGAGTTATAAAGTCAGAATTGCGAGTTATAAAGTCAGAATTGCGAGAAAAAAAGTCCGAATTGTGAGATAAAAAGTCGCAATTACCTTGTTTTATTTTTTATTCATTGGCGGAAACGGGCTTCCATAGCAAAGCCTACACGGAGAGTGGTTTGCTATGGTGCGAGAAAGTCAGAGTTGTGAGATATAAACTCGCAATTGCGAGAAAAAAAGTCAGAATTCTGAGAAAAAAAGTCAGAATTGCGAGTTATATCTCAGAATTGCGAGTTATAAAGTCAGAATTGCGAGTTATAAAGTCAGAATTGCGAGTTTATATCTCAGAATTGCGAGTTATAAAGTCAGAATTGCGAGTTTATATCTCAGAATTGCGAGTTATAAAATCAGAATTGCGAGTTTATATCTCAGAATTGCGAGTTATAAAGTCAGAATTGCGAGTTATAAAGTCAGAATTGCGAGTTTATATCTCAGAATTGCGAGTTATAAAGTCAGAATTGCGAGTTTATATCTCAGAATTGCGAGTTATAAAGTCAGAATTGCGAGTTTATATCTCCGAATTGCGAGTTATAAAGTCAGAATTGCGAGTTTATATCTCCGAATTGCGAGTTATAAAGTCAGAATTGCGAGTTTATATCTCAGAATTGCGAGTTATAAAGTCAGAATTGCGAGTTTATATCTCAGAATTGCGAGTTATAAAGTCAGAATTGCGAGTTTATATCTCCGAATTGCGAGTTATAAAGTCAGAATTGCGAGTTTATATCTCCGAATTGCGAGTTATAAAGTCAGAATTGCGAGTTATAAAGTCAGAATTGCGAGTTATAAAGTCAGAATTGCGAGTTATAAAGTCAGAATTGCGAGTTATAAAGTCAGAATTGCGAGTTATTAAAGTCAGAATTGCGAGTTAATAAAGTCAGAATTGCGAGTTTATATCTCCGAATTGCGAGTTATAAAGTCAGAATTGCGAGTTATAAAGTCAGAATTGCGAGTTATAAAGTCAGAATTGCGAGTTATAAAGTCAGAATTGCGAGAAAAAAAGTCCGAATTGTGAGATAAAAAGTCGCAATTACCTTGTTTTATTTTTTATTCATTGGCGGAAACGGGCTTCCATAGATGAAAGCGCGCTTTATGCGAGAGTGAAGGAAATCCACCTGCGTGCATTCATATATATCCACTCTCGTGTTACAATATACGCGCTTTACTTGACAGCTGTTATTAAAATAATGCGATAGAAGCTGCCTCAAACTCAGAACTATAAAGAAATGAAGAATGTTGTGTCTGAAAGCCCGGCGGTAATGGTACTGTCCAAACCGTGAGCGCAAAACACAGAAATAAAGAATAAGGAGTAATTTTTATGTTTGTTCAAAAATCATATTCGGACGCAACATTCATCTAGTTCAATATATAGTTCAGCTAATTGAACAAAGTACTGCAAAGCCTTACACGGAGAGTGGTTTGCTATGGTGCGAGAAAGTCAGAGTTGTGAGATATAAACTCGCAATTGCGAGAAAAAAAGTCAGAATTCTGAGAAAAAAAGTCAGAATTGCGAGTTTATATCTCAGAATTGCGAGTTATAAAGTCAGAATTGCGAGTTTATATCTCCGAATTGCGAGTTTATATCTCAGAATTGCGAGTTATAAAGTCAGAATTGCGAGTTATAAAGTCAGAATTGCGAGTTTATATCTCAGAATTGCGAGTTATAAAGTCAGAATTGCGAGTTATAAAGTCAGAATTGCGAGTTTATATCTCAGAATTGCGAGTTATAAAGTCAGAATTGCGAGTTTATATCTCCGAATTGCGAGTTTATATCTCAGAATTGCGAGTTATAAAGTCAGAATTGCGAGTTTATATCTCCGAATTGCGAGTTATAAAGTCAGAATTGCGAGTTTATATCTCCGAATTGCGAGTTTATATCTCAGAATTGCGAGTTATAAAGTCAGAATTGCGAGTTATAAAGTCAGAATTGCGAGTTATAAAGTCAGAATTGCGAGTTTATATCTCAGAATTGCGAGTTATAAAGTCAGAATTGCGAGTTTATATCTCCGAATTGCGAGTTTATATCTCAGAATTGCGAGTTATAAAGTCAGAATTGCGAGTTTATATCTCCGAATTGCGAGTTATAAAGTCAGAATTGCGAGTTTATATCTCCGAATTGCGAGTTTATATCTCAGAATTGCGAGTTATAAAGTCAGAATTGCGAGTTATAAAGTCAGAATTGCGAGTTTATATCTCCGAATTGCGAGTTATAAAGTCAGAATTGCGAGTTTATATCTCCGAATTGCGAGTTTATATCTCAGAATTGCGAGTTATAAAGTCAGAATTGCGAGTTATAAAGTCAGAATTGCGAGTTATAAAGTCAGAATTGCGAGAAAAAAAGTCAGAATTGTGAGATAAAAAGTCGCAATTACCTTGTTTTATTTTTTATTCATTGGCGGAAACGGGCTTCCATATTAATCAGTTCCTCAATTCAAGCCTCAAAACTGCTTAAGTTTCCTTTAAAAAATGAGGAAAACATATCTCTTGGTTTTATTAGTAAAGAGTCCTCAATATTTTCTATACAACACTGAATCACAATTTCTTTAATGAAATATACTCACTATTTTTAATTATCACCTTAATTTTTTATGAAAATTACAAGACCCATGATTAATTTTTTACAGTGTACCTTTTACAGTTTTTCTCGATTACTTTTCGAGAAAACTTTTCAAAACAGCCTTTACATTCTCTAAACTGTAAGTTGAATTGTCACAACTGTTTGCTGGAACATCAGAATGTCTGCAAAATGTAGTAACTCACACAAAACTTTTAATGCATGCTTCAAAACCTATTGTGTCAGTGATTGTGCCAGCGTCACCAAAATTAAAAAAGTTTTTTTGTCATCATGTGAGCCATCATGTGAGTTTTTTTTTTTTCTTACCATATAAATATTTGATATATGCAAATAATTTAATTTTGGGTTATATTCACATTCCATTTTGTTTTATGCAATTTAATTTCATATTTGTTATATGAAAAAAAATTCTACTTTTTGTTGACAGACTACTATACAAGAATGTCTGCGTATCACTGAGCATTTTAGATATGTATTTTAACAGTAGGTAAAGTGTATTGGTAAATGTCAATACTGTAGTATACAAAAAGAAAATTAACATTTTATGAGCATTTTTTATATTGATAGTATTGTCTTCCACTAACACCACCACCTCTTCCACAGCAAGCAACTGTGAATGTTCAGCTTACATGTAACGGATAAACGTACTGTACAAAATAAATGTATTTATTATTATTTAGAGAGCTCAACGTGCTGCAAATAGAAAAAACGCCTGCAAATTAAGAAAACAACTTCATCAATTTGACAACACACGCGCTGCAAATGCTCACACCACAAACAAATAAAGAAATGCACCTGCTGTCAAACTGATTAAGAAATTTTCTTGATTTGCTGGTGCTTTTTCTATTTGCATGTGTTTTCTGAAGTTGCAGCGCATTGAGCTCTCTCGGCCACCGTAATTTATACAGTTTGTTATAGCTGCTGCTTTTTATGGTTGTGATATTCTCTCTTGTTCAAAAATGGTAGTGATTGTGCTGGGCAAACTCAATATGCTTCAAAACTTGACTGGTTGGCAAGATTCCTTTCATTACAATGGCAAGTATGGTTGCTTAGGGGCAGATAAATTCCAGAAACTTTCAAAAGTTTTCTGAAAATGTACAAAACCTTTTCAGAATTTACCAAACAATTTTGTCAACTTGCCAAAAATTCTGAAAAGTTTCTGGAAATTTACCAGAAATTGTCCGCCCCTTTGCAATAATGGCAAGCCATTTGCCAGCTTAGCAGAAATATGCCAAATTTCAGTGAGAATCAACTCATCGGCCATGTGCATTTAGTTACAGTATTTAGTACTGTATTGTGCAAACTAGACAATTGCACTTACTCTTTTGCACATGTGCTAAAACACATGCAGTTTGCAATCAATAAGAAATACAAATCTGATGTGAACAAGAAATGAAGGTTATTTATCTGAAGTTGAATTTGGTCCCACTGATAAAAGGAACTGATCTGTTTTTTGCATTCCAACTGCGACAATGAATTTTCATCTAGACCATCAAAACCATCAGTCATCTGATTGTCAGACCTCTGAAGAGAGGAGTATCAACAGCTTCCTCTTATAATGCATGTGTGCATGAATCCTGCCTTTCTTATCTTCTCCCTCTTCATCCTTTCCTTCTCATTGCTCTTGCTCATGAAATACTATCCTTACAAAACCTTCAACCAATCACAATGCAAATCAGCATACAATATATGACGTACATTTCTCTCATTTATATGCAAGTAAGTGATACACTGACAAACACTCTGGTTATATTGATCTGACGTACATTTGCCAAACAAAGCACTTGATAAATCGTCTCAACCTGCAGCTACTGAATCAATTTACATAACCGGATGTAAGGCCATTATTACCACAATCCTATGAAACTACACATTGCTTAACTGAATTTTTTTTTTTTTTTACATATAAAATTATGGCATTCTTCTAACCTTATTTTCATGAGTTTATAGCTTACAGTAGGCAAATAAATACTAATATGTATAAGTAAAAATCTCAATCTCAATAAGGTAAACCTTTCAGGCTCATGCTTTAAAGAGTATGAAAGTGCATTAGATGTTTAAATAGATTGGATATTCAAGTATAGGATGTAGGATGAGTTTCCCTTCTGAGCTTTTATCCATATGTTATTTATTCTAAAATGTGCATGTGTTAGCATAAATTTTTGATTTCAGCTTTTCATTATTTAAAATACTCTGCTGGCAAGCTCTCCTTGAAACAATTCAGTCCTTTCCTAACACTTGAAACTTAAGCATTGTGCATGGAATATAAATGTCAAATTTCAGTTAATCTTGAGGAAACAGAGAAAAATACAGTGTTTTGATTCTAAGATCATTTTTGGCTGAACAAGGAGAAGGAGCAAAGGTTGTGTGAATTTGTGCTAACTAAAATAGGAAACACGGCAAATGACCAGTGCTTGCGTAAATAACAGGGAGACAGCATCTGTGACCTACATCCCTTGAGTATTGAAATATGCACCATAGTGTACAGCCCGTTTCTTCAGCAGTTAGACGGACATGAAATTCCTTTGACAGTGAATGTTTTAAAACTGAAAATGCAGCCATTATTGTCATTTACTCACCTCGTGTTGTTTCAAACCTGTAGAACTTACTTTGCTTTTTTTTGGTACTGCTCATATTGACCTGTCAAATGCCAAAAAGGGCAAACATTTGTCACTGCTTTTATAGTTTATGGATTTGTGACCTGTTTGTTGACCTGATAGAGAAAGTGTCATAAAATTCCTTACTTTGCCAAGATGTTGACACTGATTTTATTGATGCGTTCATTTTAGGACCACCAAACTTGGAATGAAACCAAAATTTCACCAATTTCAGTATCACATTTGACATTTACTGCACATTTACTTCTTATCCTGGAATAACAGTCAAAAGACTCATCATGATTAATCTTAAAGAACTGTTTAATTTACATTAAAATGACTTCTTGGTTTCATTTAAGCCACTTCATCAAAATGTATTTTCATGTTTTTGAACGCAGGCCTGATATCCCAGCATGCATTGCATTAGACTGAATGTGGTGAGTAAAGGTCAGAATTGCTTTATGTATTTTGAGAATGTGTGTTACATATTTTGTTGTGCTGGGGATTAGACGAGTCGAGTTTGTGTTTAGTTTGAGGCTTTAGCATTACAAGAATTTGTTGAATATGATATCAACTAGAGATATTTCCTATAAGCAAACAATTATTTCTATTTTGTGCTCACATATGGCTGCTGTGAATTTATTATTTGTGCTGTTTCTAGCTAGCATTTAACTTAATTGACTGAAATATTTTTTTTTATTATTTTTACTTTAAATCCAATGTACATTTTTGTTTTGTGTTACTACTGTTTTTTTCATTATTTTTTTTTAATCTTAATATGTAATTCTTTTATTTTTGCAGCAATTGCTTACACATTGTGACATTATGATTAATTCGGACACTGAAAAGTGTTATGCATTGCCATGCATTCGTATGAATTACATACTTGCGTAAACATATGATTGCATGATTGACAGGTCTATCACATGGGGGGCGGGGCTTTACAGTATAGAACTGTCAGTGCTACATGTGAACTGCCAATAGTGGATTGAACTGAGAACTGAGTGGATTTCGCCGCTTACTTTGACCAGCAGCACTTTATGGTAATAAAACTGAGCTCTACTTTCTTGTGAATTACCTCAGCTCTGAAGGACCGTGCTGAACAACATCGTCCTCTTCCTCCTCATCATCAATATCAGAAAGAGAAGTAGCCAGACCGACAGCCCCTCAGCTGAAGCGTTCAATAACAGAAGGCGCAGTCCGTGTGATTTACAAACGTGGATTATGGAGAAGTTACCAACTCAATTTTAGGATCATTTCCAGTGGAGAGAAAAGTGCTCAAATCATTGGCATGGTTGAAGAGTCACAGGAAGGTAAGCGTTTGTTTTTCGGGAAACATTAGAGGCATCATTGTTTTACGTGCACGTTATTGATGTTACGTGCACTTGTTGCGTCAGTATTTGTGCTTTTGTTTGATTACGATCATATAGCCTATCTATCAGAACTCAGTCATAAACAGAATGCTTAAAATTAACAAAGGTTTCAAATGAATACTGTCCTGCACAATGACTTGTTTCAATATTGTTTTTTTTTTGTTCTTTGCGTTTTCAAATGAATGATGCTCTGTTTCAAGATGCTCAGTACGTCATCATTACAGCTGACAGATGCAGACAGTTTGTTATTGCAAATTTTATGGTTTGTTTTTAAGTTTTAGGAGAATAACATTGCCAGATGAAAATAAGTTGTTTAAATTCAATACACATACCAGAAGTGCAGGATTTAGCAGCATCTGCTGATGTTTCACAAATTTCAGCAGATATGATATTAATAATTATTCAGGAATTGATTATGTTTAATACAATACAGAAATCAACCAGATTTTTAATTACTTATGATTATTTATGTTTGTTTTAACAGAATTGAATAAATGAACATCCTCTGTTTACACATGCATCAAAGCCATTACATCACTTTTATAGCAACCCACTCCGATTCCTCGACAAAAGAGCAGTTATTCTTCAGTGCTTTTATAGCAAGTCACATTTCTCTTGTTAGTTCTAAGAGGTCATTGCACATTAGACTATGAAAGGAACTCAAAAACTGACTTGTCATGTGACCGCTTTGAAATGATTATTGCATGCGTCAAGTGGTCATCTCTTAGAACTTTAGCCTATTTTATGAGATTTCATTATTTAGAAAACGTATTTGGGGGAGGGGATTCATTGTTTAGTAACCTCACACATTTCCTAACGGCAGGGGCTTTAACTGAAACACGGATGCAGCATCACCTCTGATCTCCTGGGAGATGATTGCAAAAGCGGTGTGTCACCAGAGAGGGTAGTGAATGCTCATTAAGTTAAGCCTACTGTTTTTTTTACACTTTAACGTGACTAACAGTGCTGATAGGAACCTCAATACTGTGTCAATTTTAGCTCTTGGTTTTAGATAAATGATTGTCTTCGGCTGTATAAAGGTTTGTTTTAAAGTGTTTGACAGGTGTTCTTTGCTACTCTGCCAAGTAATAGCATTCTTTTGACATGACCTCACCTTTTTGGAAATAAACCCAGTCTAGAGGCAAATACTGGACTTACAAAACAAAAATGTGGCATGGCTACAAAATCAAATGTAACTTTACTCTAATGTGAAGCGATTATTGTGAAGTATGTCTGTTGCACTAGTAATCTGTTCTGCTATTCAGAACATGCCTGGCGGGAAGGAGACGGCACTGCCATTTCTACAATAAAACAGCATTGTATAAAAATCATGATGTAGCAGTTTTTCTACATGTTCTTTTGTCTTCAGACTAAAACTGACTAAATTGGTTTATTCCCCAATTTAATATATTTTTTTTTAATCTTTACTAAATAAATTCCTTAAGCAGTTTATAGGCATATTTGTAGTCTAAATTATTAAATGTATAAATAAATTTACTGATTGACAGTAGACAGCAAGTTTCCTTAAAACCTCAAGATACCAAATCAAATAATATGCCTATATCTAAACATCATCTTTATAGATAAGTCCATCTAGAGATCTGGTATTGCTTGAGGGCCCAGATTTTTGCAGTATCACTTTTCTGTTCTGTGATTTAATTCATTTTGATCATTTAATTCGAAGCAATGACATGATGTTTTATAATTACCAATGGAAGTGTCAAATGAATGAATGCATATAAAGAAAACCCCTGCTGTTACAGTAATTAGCAACCTTATGTGATTGACATTGGAAAGGTGTAAATAGGACAGATAGAAGTAGGTGCAAAAATCATACACAAAATCACATCGTATTTATTCCAGAACTATGAGTAATTAATGTCTTGAAAGGACTGACCAAATGGAAATAGAAGATTTCGCTAACGTCGCTAATGGTAATCATTTGGACCAGCATCAGTTACAACATTGCCAGTAATATCTCTGTAAATATGTAGAACTTTGATAGCAAGATTTGTCTGATATAGTGCTAAATTGCACATCGTTAGTAAACCTATCATTAAACCTTGGAAATTGCTCTACTGCTGAGAGGAACTGCTGAGAAATTACATAGCTAGCAGGTCTAACTCATGTCTTATTCCTATGCTATTTTTCACCAGTCTCAAATGCATCCGTTTTGTGAGGGGCAGTGATATATGTTTATTTTGTATTCTCATGCTGCTTACATATGAACATTTTTAATGGGACTGCATGCACTCCAGGACTCAGTATGTATTGATTACAGATATGAAGGGAGTGTCTTCATGTACAGTAGCCGATAAGAGATGAGGAGATTTGTAGAGCTTAATCTGGAGCCTCAGAAGATTGGCAGAAGGTTTTTGAATTGTAAAACTGTTGGATATGGCTCCCCTCCGGCTTCTGTCTCAAACTGAGTTCAAATTTGATTCTGTTTTTGTTTTAAATTTTTTCCCGTTTATTCCGCAGCAAAGTAATCACACTCCTCAATAAGGCCCTAATGGAGAATGAGACCATCCCTTCGGGCTATGTCCCACATTACCTACTTCGAGGAGATCCCTTTGCTTCCAAGCTGTCCAAGGAGGCAGACATAGTGGCGGCGTTCTACATCCTTATCATCGGTAAGTGAACAAGGTGTTTGTTCATGTGAAAGAGTTCTTTATAAGCAGCATGTGAATCGTCTGGGATAAGATCAGAAATAGTAATTTAATAATAATTTGAATTTGAATAGTTCATTTAGGTTACAGCAGAATGTCTGGAGTTTTAGAGGGTATGATTGTACTTATTTCTTGTTGATTTTAAGAAGTTTGTCTTGTAAAATGTCTTCAGACAAGTATTTGTGGTGAATTTAACATACTGAAATTTTCATTATATTTTAGTTACCACCAATGGCATGATAAAATCATCAGATATTTTACTGACTCTCATCGGGTTTTGCAATCAGATTTATTGTATTACTTAATCTTGCCTGAACATATAACCGCTTTGGCTTGCATAAGAACCACTTATTTTTAAGGTCATGTTGGTTGGTAGGGCGGGCCTACATGCTAATGAACAGTCTTGGGAGTAGACATATTGATATAATCTTTAAAACAATGGGTTCAAACCCTGATGATTCATTATGAATAAAGCCCACCCAAGAACTTTAACGTAACTGAATATGGATGGATTTAATGCGTTTGTTTTTAATAAATATGTGCACCATTGCCATGTGTACTAGCAAAAGAGAAAAGATTCCGCAAGATTCTCCATGTTTTGTTAATAAATTGATGGATTTCATTAGACCATTCACAGAGACACCCAATTATTTTTGTCATTTTAATGAGAACCTTGTACAATTTTTTTTTTTTTTATCTTTGACTCTCATTATTGACTTTTTTTGTCCAGCAAATCCAGTGTTGGTCTGCTGAGTCCATTATCAGAAGAATGCACACTTAGCATACATATTTATTTCGCTTATGTTTTATGCATTTTAATAATGGATCTTGAAAATTCCATATATTTGTATTTCACCTTATTTGTCTTGTTTGTCGTGTGTGAGCATGCTCTGAGGTTATAAAAAATCAAAGCATGTGTCTAGAGTTTTAAGATATTTGTATTGACTAACAATAGTAGCGTGTACATATAAATTATATAAGCACATTACAGAGCTTTTTCAGTGACTGTACTGACACTATGAATGCCTGCATTAACCAACATGTATTTAATTCCTTCTAAATCGAAACAGTTATCAATTTAATAACTTGGCTTATCGGGAAAATTTTTAATGTGTAAAAAAATAAATAAATAAATAAATAATGCAAAACAATTCATGAAATAGCAAAAAAGATAAAAGGTGACATTCTTTTTGTACATTTTAATCCTTTGTGAATTAAAAAATGCATTATGGAATCTTTGTATTGCAGGTCTTAGTTTCTTTTCTTTTTTTTTTATTCTTCATGAATTCCTCTCCAAACCAGAATAAACATTTCTAAAACTGACATGACCTCTCCAAGAAAATGATTGCTATGTCCAATCTACATAGTTATTAGAAATAATTCCGATGTTTTGCCAATGCAAGTCTTTTACAAAATACGCTTTTGAAAAATGTAATTTGAAAATCCTTTTTTTATTATTCAGCACAACATCATTTAGCCCAGTCACCTATCAGTAACCATGGTATTAAAGCTATTCTTTGAAGGATGTTTCATCCCTTTTTTTAAAACGAAGGTATTTTCCTTTTCCGAGATTTCCATGTAATTCTGACCTGATAGATGTGTGTTTCAGGGAAAAGACTGAATCAATAGTTCTTCCTTGTTGTATTTCACAGTCTGTTCTCCTCCGTTTGAATCATGGGATCAGTCAGGTGTTGCAGTAGATATTTACTCTCAGTAACGCATACAGATCAACAAATGCCAGTGATGAACAGGGTTCATTTGGTAGGGAACTTTTGGACAAAATGATAGTATTTTCATTTGTGGATGGACTGTCCCTTTAAGAGCAATAACTGTTGAAACAATGTATCTGTTAGTGATGTTAATGTGCGTGATCCATGCACATTGATTCATGATCATATGAGAACAGCAGACTAAAGAAAATTGAAAGAGTTCATTGAATAGTCACATGAAATAAACTAGCTTCTCTGAAATGTTGCATCAGTCAGCTGACACTAAAGGACAAGATGTGAAATTACTGTATGTGGCACTCACAGTGACCTCTGCTTTGGATATTTGATTTTCATAAAGGGACATTATGGATTGAACATAAGATTTTGAGAAATAGATGTTTTATTTAATTTAATTTTGTGAAAGCTCTTTTCGGACAAATACATTTTAGCAGGCACGAATAACATGAATGGGAAGATCGTTTCATTTGAATGAATGTGGCTGTAACCAGAAATGACTAATCATCACAATGCTCTTTTGTTATTATTATTATTATTATTATTTAGTCATTTAGCAGACGCTTTTATCCAAAGCGACTTACAAATGAGGAGCAACAGAAGCAATCAATTGTAGTATTCAAGTTCAAGTTTATTTGTATAGCGCTTTTTACGATACAAATCGTTGCAAAGCAGCTCTACAGGAAATTAAGTTTCCACAATATATTTATATATTGCAGAACCTTACTATATTTAACTTATGGCAAAATTGGGTAATTCTGTATGTTGTCTGTATATTGGCATCCTCTGAGGTCCTCTGAGGGGTTGGCATTATCTTTTCTCAGGTGTTCAGTCATCTCAGATCATTTAAGGGTTGGATCCAGACTGATGTTAATCCCGTGGCAGAAACAGAGAAACAAATAGAGACATAATTAGCGTAGCTGCTGTTCCATCTAAGCAAAAATGATTTGTTCAACCCAAGCTAAAGAATAATAATAATGTACATTTGATCAGATATAACTGCAGTACAAGATTATAAAATGCATTATGTGTATGCTTGGCTAAAGAGATGTGTCTTTAATCTAGATTTAAACAGAGAGAGTGTGTCTGAACCCCGAACGTTAGCAGGAAGGCTATTCAAAAAAAAAAAAAAAAAAGTCGTGACGTATTGTCAAGTATGGTGACCCATACTCGAAATTGGTGCTCTGCCTTTAACCCATCCAAGTGCACACACACAGCAGTGAGTAGTGAACAAATCCACACACACACACCGTGAACACACACCCGGAGCAGTGGGGGGTTCGGTGCCTTGCTCAAGGGCACCTTAGTCGTGGTATTGAGGGTGGAGAGAGCGCTGGACGTTCCCTCCCCCCACCTACAATTCCTGCCGGCCGGGGGCTCGAACCCGCAACCTTTCGATTACGAGTCCGACTCTCTAACCATTAGGCCACGACTTCCCCCAGAGTTTTCCAGAGTTTTGGAGCCAAATGTGAAAAAGCTCTACCTCCTTTAGTGGACTTTGCTATCCTAGGTACTACCAAAAGTCCAGAGTTTTGTGACCTTAGGGAGCGGGTTGGATTGTAGCGTGGTAGAAGACAAGTTGGGTACGCAGGAGCTAAACCATTTAGGGCCTTATAGGCAAGTAATAATATTTTGCAAATGATACGGAACTTAATAGGTAGCCAGTGCAGAGACTGTAAAATTGGGGTAATATGATCATATTTTCTTGACCTGGTAAGAACTCTAGCTGCTGCATTTTGGACTATCTGTAGCTTGTTTATTGAAGATGCAGGACAACCACCTAGCAGTGCATTACAATAGTCCAGTCTAGAGGTCATGGATGCATGAACTAGTTTTTCTGCATCAGAAACAGGTAGCATGTTTCGAAGCTTGGCAATGTTTCTAAGATGGAAGAATGCTGTTTTTGTAACATGGGAAATATGATTTTCAAAGGACAAGTTGCTGTCTAATATAACACCCAGATTTTTGACTTTAGAGGACGTAACAGTGCATCCGTCGAGTCGCAAATTGTAATCCAAGAGATTCTGTGTACTGTTTTTTGGTCCAATAAGTAATATCTCTGTCTTATCTGAATTTAATATGAGGAAATGATTGGTCAT
The DNA here is from genome assembly GCF_936440315.1 of Barbus barbus. Taxonomy (NCBI): domain Eukaryota; kingdom Metazoa; phylum Chordata; class Actinopteri; order Cypriniformes; family Cyprinidae; genus Barbus; species Barbus barbus. The sequence continues at coordinate 23,390,567 of NC_136742.1, forward strand.
CCAATCTTTTACATTTTTTACGCAATCTATTAGCTTAGATAGTTTAGAAGTTTCATCTGGTCTTGTTGAGATATATAGTTGAGTATCATCAGCATAACAATGAAAACTAATCCCATATTTTCTAATAATATTACCAAGGGGCAACATGTATATTGAAAATAGCAGAGGACCTAGGATAGATCCTTGTGGTATTCCATACTTTAATGGTGATAATTGAGATGACTCCAGTTAAATGAACAAAGTGGTAGTGATTGGACAGGTAGGATCTAAACCATCTTAAAGCCTGCCCTTGAATACCAGAATAGTTTTGTAATCGATCTATGAGTGTGTCATGGTCTATAGTGTCGAACGCAGCAGATCAAGTAATACTAGCAATGAGATGCAGCCTTGGTCTGAAGCAAGAAGCAAGTCATTTGTAATTTTAACAAGTGCAGTTTCTGTGCTATGGTGAAGCCTGAAACCTGACTGAAATTCTTCATAGAGATCATTTTTTTTTCAAGTAGGAACACAATTGAGCAGACACAACTTTTTCTAAAATTTTAGACATAAACGGAAGTTTTGAAATGGGTCTGTAATTTGCCAGTTCATTAGAATCTAGTTGTGGTTTCTTAATAAGAGGCTTAATAACTGCCAGCTTGAATGGCTTTGGGATGTGACCTAAAGATAACGATGAGTTAATAATATTGAGAAGCGGTTCTTCTGCTACAGGTAACAACTCTTTCAGTAGTTTAGTGGGTACAGGATCTAATAAACACGTTGTTGGTTTAGATGCACTGATAAGTTTATTTAGCTCTTCCTGTCCTATAGTTGTGAAGCACTGCAGTTTTTCTTTGGGTGCGATGAATGAAGCTGAAATACTAGACGCAGTAGAATCTACATTTGATATTGTATTTCTGATGTTATCTATTTTATCAGTAAAGAAATTCATAAATTCATTACTATTAAACTGTGGGGGAATATTTAGATCAGGTGGCGTGTGTTTATTTGTTAATCTAGCCACTGTGCTAAATAAAAACGTTGGATTGTTTTGGTTATTATCTATGAGTTTGCGGATATGCTCTGCCCTGGCAGCTTTTAGAGCCTGTCTATAGCTGGACATACTGTTTTTCCACGTTTTTCTCCATTTGCGCTCAAGATTACGAGTTTCTTTCTTGAGAGAATGGGTATAACTGTTGTACCATGGCGCAGTACGTTTTTCTCTAACCTTTTTCAATTTGAGGGGGGCAACAGCTTCTAATGTATTAGAGAAGATAGTGCCCATGTTGCTAGTCATTTTGTCTAGTTCGTGTGTATTTATGGGTACACAGAGCAGCTGAGATAAATCAGGCAGGTTATTTGTGAATCTGTCTTTGGTGGCTGGAACAATAGTTCTGCCCGGACGATAACGCGGAGCCATATAACTAATATCAGTAATACGCAGCATGCACGATACAAGGAGATGATCAGTAACATCATCACTTTGAGGTACAATATATATATCGGTAAGATCAATTCCATGCGATATAATTAAATCTAGCGTATGATTAAAACGATGAGTGGGCCCGGTGACGTTTTGCTTGACTCCAAAAGAGTTTATTAGGTCAGTAAACGCAAGTCCTAACGCATCATTTGTATTACCAACGTGAATTTTAAAATCTCCGACAATTAGCACTTTATCAACATTAACCAATAGATCTGAGAGGAAATCTGCAAATTCTTTTAGGAAATCTGTATATGGCCCTGGCGGTCTATACACAGTAGCCAGAGCAAGAGATAGGAGAGATTTCTTTTGCATATCTAACAGTGTAACATTAAGCAGAAGTATTTCGAATGAGTTAAACCTTCTGTATCCTGTTTTCTGAGTAACATTGAGAATACCACTACATATTGTTGCAACACCGCCGCCACGACCAGTATGAAGGGGCTCATGTTTATAACAGTAGCTTGGTGGAGTAGACTCATTTAGACCAAAATATTCATTTGGTTTAAGCCAGGTTTCAATCAGGCAGAGTACATCAAAATTATTATCTGTGATCATGTCATTTACAATAGCTGCTTTGGGTGCGAGTGATCTAGGAGCTGTTTAGGAGCTCAAGCTTTAAAAATAGTTTTCGTTCATTTATTTTGTGTTTTTCTGGTTTAATCATGATCAGATTTTTTCTATATCCTGCATTAAATTTATATTTTGACCTCGCTATTCGGGGAACAGACACAGCATGTATAGATTGGACAACGCAAGTACTTCTATCTTTTAAGTGGGTAGATCAAAAGCCATCATAGCAGTTATTTGAGAATTGGCTTAGCAGTCAGATGGAGCGTAGCGTCCTGGAGATGTTGTCCGACAGGAGTTCCGCTCCGACTCTGCTGGGGTGCAGGCCATCAGCACAGAAAAGCCTGGTGGAGTCGATGGTCTTTACACTCTTCGGTCATCACACGAGGAGGCCTTCACACGACAACTGCTGCGACCACTGCTGCAGTAAACTAAGCTTTTTTTATACCCATCTAACAAAATACTAATTGAATTTAGCTGAACACACTTTCCTTATATTTCTACAACAAATGGCCTAGCAAGCGCAGACACTGACAAGATACACCAGACAGAACGAGACCAAACGCAATATCAGCACGTCTTCACAGTTATAGTGACCTTTTTTTTGCCCTTTCACTGGGAAACGGGATAACCAGTAACCTTCGACTCTTATTAGTTCTCTAAACATTACTGGTACAACAGGAGTTTTAATATGCAGTCGCTGTATGTCAACAAATACACAACCCTTAAACACCTGCGTCTCAAACTGATGCTAAGGACTCAATATAATGGAAAGAATAAAAAAGCCTTTTCCAAGTTCCAAGACTTTTGGACTTTTTACTGTTTAAAAAGTAAATTAATTTGTTTTGATTTCCCCTTCCCCCAGATATTATGTATTGTGCGTGCAGTTACATCTTTGTGAGAAAACATGCAGTAATAGAGTTTGCTTATGTTTTTACAGGTCTCTTGTCAGCCACTGGAAATGGTTATGTCATATACAAGACCATCAAACGGAAAAGCAAGTTAAAGCCACCAGAGTTCATGACGCTGAATCTAGCTGTGTTCGACTTTGGCATATCAGGTGAGACTGAAAGAATTGATGTCATGCTGCTCAAATACTGTTTTCATCTGTCAGATGTGCTTTTCAAAAATGGATTTATATTTTAAAGTGGAATACAAGTGAATGTATTACATAACTGAAAGGATCTCTTTGTTGTTTATAGGATTTTCTCCCTTTGTGTGTGTTGAAGATACTTACATAAAGCATTCAGTGTATAGTTTGTACAGCTTGTATTGGGCTTTGGGCATTATGTTCTGAGTAGACAGCGTGGCAGTAAATCAGCCAGGGTTATTCAGTGCTGCCTCTTTTATGATACTTGTCACTGTCCTTCTTACTGATTTATTTGCTGTTATTGAAATGATGCACTTGTGTAAATCATACACAGATTTTTTTTAAACCCATTTGTAGCAAAACTTTCTGGATGGTTTCATGCATATAGTCTTGTTAATAGTGTCCTACACTCTAAACAATGCTGGATGGGTTGTTTTCAGGCAACAGTTGGGTTAAATGTTTAACCCAACCGCTGGGTCTAAACAACCCAATCGCTGGGTTCATCCATATTTTACCCAGCGCTGGGTTGTATTTAACCCAGTATTTTTTAGAGTGTATGTTCTGCATTTATTTCCCCCAGTTTTTTTCTTTTTTTTCTTTCTTGAAATCCTTTATTTGGTTGTTTGCTTGCATGTCATTGAGACATAAAACATGGATAACATCTAGAAAAATACTTACAAAATACAACCATAAACTGCTGCAACTACAGTTGTCGGTGGACTTAAATGGGTTAAGCCACAAGGTTACAAAAATGAACCATAAAAATTATTTAATGCTTTGACTGACTTCTGAAACATGTAAAGACTCCCCCCCCCCCCCCTTCAGTTTACTGTGGTGATTGATTTTTCACATAAATACCAACAGTACTCTTTTTTTCAGATCTAAATTTATTTTTAAAGCAACAATTCAAATTTTATGTTAGCTTTTAATATTATACAATAAGAATGAAAACGGTAATATCTATATTTAACATACATTTAGAAATATGATGGCGGCATGTTGTAAAGTTTCCAAGAGTTTAATGTGGCCTTCATATAACAGTATAAAGTAAAATCTGTGTTTAATACAAATCATAAAGTGCTTATGGTTATTGATTTAGAGCATGTTTCATTCACAAATTGGCATTGTTAGTTCTGGCTCTAAACAGCTAATAGAAAACACACATGACATGATTGTTGAAATATTGACAGGGAAAATTATTTTATTTATTATAATATAATCTCAATTATTAGGCAAATTTATCTGTAAAATTTTAATGGGGCACAGAGGTATTTTACTGGGGCCACTGATTACAATGTGCTGGCCTTTGCTCCTTGTTCATAACAAAGATTTCCTTTTTTCGTTCAATTTTTTTATTCATACTTGTACTCTAGTCCCACCCTGTGGATGTTTAGTGTCGCTTCCACAGGGGAGCAGTGATTCCTGATAATAAAACCAGCATTAGTATATGCCTTAACTCATCATTAGTTCATATTTAATTAATATTTAATTTAGGTGTTAGTGCATGATTATTCATGTACTGTTATTGTAAAGTGCATAATAAAAAAATAATGTAAAGTCGGCAGCCATATTACCCTGCAGCCCAAGACTGGTTGCCCACTGAATCTAAGCAGGATTGAGCCTGATCAGTACCTGGATGGGAGACCTCCTAAGAAAACTAGGTTGCTGCTGGAAGAGGTGCTAGTGAGACCAGCAGGGGGCGCTCACCCTGTGGTTTGTGTGGGTCCTTACGCCCCAGTATAGTGACAGGGACACTATACTGTCAAGAAGCACTCTCTTTCGGAAGAGACGTTAAACCGAGATCCTGACTCTCTGTGGTCATTAAAAAAAATCCCAGGATGTCTTTCGAAAAGAGTAGAGGTGTGACCTCAGCATCCTGGCCCATTGGCCTCTGACCCATCAAGGCGTCCTAACAATCCCCATATCTGCTGATTAGCTTCATCACTCTGTCTCCTCTCCACCAGTAAGATGGTGTGTGGTGGGCGTTCTGGCGCACTATGGCTGCCGTCGCATCATCCAGGTGGATGCTGCACACTGGTGATGAACGAGGAGATACCCCCTGACAATGTAGAGCGCTTTGAGTGCTTGGAAAAAGCAGAAAGACGCTATGTAAATGTAATGAATTAAAATTAATTAAATAATCTGTTTAGTCGCTTCATTAATTTTGAAGCGACTAAACAGATTATTAGGTGCTAAAAAATTAAAGGTGCTTCATGATGCCATAGAAGAACCTTTTTGTCTAAATGGTTCCATAAAGAACCGTTAACATCTGAAGAACCTTTCTGTTTCACAAAAGGTGAAAACACATCTTTTGTGACACCAAATAAGTTTCCCAAACAAGTTTCTCTCTGCCTGCAATTGGTCAGTCGACAGTCCTACCCCAAAATCACAGCATTTGATCAAACAAACTGAAGAATAATGTTTTTCGAGAGAATCCATTTACAAAGAGCTTACTTATACCTTCCTTTGCATATTATTTGGGAGAGAATAAAGTAAATTACATAGAAAAAAGTTGTCCTTGTCAGCTATAGCTTGAGTGTGAGTGACAAGAAATTTAATCGGATATGATTTATAATTTTAGGCACTCGGATTCAAATCAATAGTTACTTCCTAATTGCTGATTGCCTTTTGAACTTGTCGTCTATTATCAGGATGGCATCACTGAATTTAAAAATAATGAGGCTTTTGTTTCCCAGGAGTCATGTACATGGCAGACTACTCTAGTGCGTCACATTTACGCAGACTTGGGGTCATGGTGTGCTTTCCACCTCTGGCTACTCTTCTTCGTTTTTTGTCCACATATATGTAACTCTATATGTTTACAGAGAGTATTAATGAAAATGTTAATTTAGGTAGTTTTAGATACAGACAGTAAGAAAAGATATGAATTATATAAAAAAAGATATGACATGTATTGGAAAAGAGCCATTTGGAATGATAAAGAAAATACAAAATTTTAAGAAACATTGAGAACATCATAGTTTGCAGTTGAGTCTTTGCAGTGTTCCTATTGCCCTCTGAGAGCTCACTGTAAAACAAAAGTATTCTTTTGTCAGTAATAATTGCTTCTGAATTTTTTTTTACTGCTTGTTTAACATCAATCTCTTTTTGTATGTTTTGTCAGTGACTGGAAAGCCATTCTTCATAGTGTCTAGTTTTGCCCATCGGTGGCTGTTTGGCTGGCAGGGTTGTCGCTACTACGGCTGGGCCGGCTTTTTGTTCGGATGTGGAAGTCTCATTACGATGACCATTGTCAGCTTAGACCGCTACTTGAAGATCTGTCATTTAAAATATGGTAATTACAATTAGCCTAACTGTCTGTGTGTGATTCTGCTTATTCTGTCTGTCATTCTGTCTATCATTATGCATTTCTACCTGTCTGTCGTTCTATCAGTTGTTCTATCAATCTATCTCATTGTATCTATTGTTGTGTGTGAGACAGGCGTTCTATCTGTCTGTTATTCCATCTATGTTTTTTTTGTCTGTCTGTTGTTGTTTCTATTTGTCTGTCTGTTGTAAAATCTTTTTTATTCTGTCTGCATGTAATTCTCTCTATAGTTCTGTAATTCTGTCTGTTGTTTTTTATCGGTTGTTATCATTTTATATTTCTATCTGCCTCTGTCGTTCTTTACTGTTGTATCTGTAAGTTAAATCTATTCTGTTAGTCTGTTGTTCTGTATTTCTGTCTATCTATTGTTCTATATCTCTATCTGTCAATCTGTATTTCTAGCTATCTGTCGTTCTATTGATTGTTCTAGCTAGTGTCTAGTTAGCTTTACTAACATCAGTTCACTTTGCCAATCAGGTACATGGTTCAAACGACGTCATGCCTTTCTCTGTGTGGTTTTTACATGGATCTATGCTGCCTTCTGGGCCACCATGCCAGTGGTGGGTTGGGGCAACTACGCACCTGAGCCGTTTGGCACCTCCTGCACGCTGGACTGGTGGTTGGCCCAGTCCTCGGTGTCTGGCCAGAGCTTTGTAATGTGCATGCTCTTCTTCTGCCTCATCTTCCCCACCGGCATCATCGTCTTCTCCTATGTCATGATCATCTTCAAGGTCAAATCCTCAGCCAAAGAAGTCTCTAATTTCGACACACGGAATAAGAACAACCACATCCTGGAGATGAAGTTGACTAAGGTTTGTTAATTGCAGATTAAGGTGTTTTAATAAGCAGAAACGCTATGTGGAAATGCCATGTCACATTTTACATGGTTCCATTTGCATCCTCCAGGTGGCAATGTTGATCTGCGCAGGGTTTTTGTTAGCTTGGATCCCTTATGCTGTGGTATCAGTGGTGTCTGCTTTTGGAGAGCCCGATTCAGTGCCCATCCCAGTCTCTGTTGTGCCAACTTTGCTGGCCAAGTCCTCTGCTATGTACAATCCAATCATATATCAAGTCATTGACTGTAAGAAGAACTGTGCAAAATCTTCCTGCTTTCAAGCTTGGAGAAAAAAGAAACACTACAAGACTTCAAGGTATGTTCAATATTCAAATTCTAGTGGAATGAGGGATAAACTGGCTTCTGATCACATTTTTATATATGTACAGTATATCCTTAGAGGAACTTGTCACCCAAATTTGCTGAAAATGAACTCATCCTCAGGCCATACAGGATTTGTTTCTTCAAGAAATTTATTATTATATCACATGCTCACCAATAGGTCCTTTGCAGTGAATGGGTGCCGTCAGAATTACTTGTGAATTACTGTAATGTTTATATAAGCTGTTTGCACTCTCAACCTGATATAATGCTGAATTTCTCCAATTTTCACAAATTTCTCCATCTTACCTGATGAGTTTTTTTTAACCATTCCTTTAAAATACTTTTATTTAGGACATGATATACTTGGGTTGGTAAATCTATATACAGTAAATGTTCATAAATTATTCCTCTGCACTAGGCCATTACATTATGAATCAAGCGCAATATGCAAATGCATATACTACTGGGGGTGGATGTTTTTTCTGCTATGCCACATCTCGTTCTCTGTCTTGTTCCATTAGTTTTATAAGTCACTGCCTTTAACTCACTTAAAAACAGATACCTGTGTCGAGATGCATGCATCAAGTTTTAGCCGGTTAGCTTGGCCCTGTTAGCCTTTGCTGGTAGATTTATCTGTAGCTGCAGTAAATGCAAAAGTGACCATGTATTCTTATGAAATAATTTTTTTCAAGCAACACATTGCTGATATTTCCGTATAGTAGTAGTTATTTTACAAATTTGGTTTTGCAGAGCTCTTTAAACAAAGGGAATTTTGTTTTCTGAACACAAAAACATCTGTCCTTTGTTGAGTTGTTAGAATGCAGCAAGAATGTGATGCGTTTACATGTTCGTTGTCATTCTTTGTTAACAAGCTTGGACACTGTAAAGTAGTGTTGCCTAATTTTTGGAATGTTATTTAATGTTTTTCCCAGGTGCTACTCCATCGCTGCCTCCCTGAAACAGAGAGCAGCCAATGAAGTTCCAATTGAGATATGAGGAAATGACAGGAACTCACAATGGGCCTGTGATAGGACACTGGGCAATTTGTTATTGTGCAATTTAGACATCAACAGTTCACACCCACCTAACTTTGCTGTTGTATCCTATTGCCGTCAACTTCACACACTCTGCAAACACATCTCTTAAATTGATCTGTGTGTGTATTAAAGAATTAAGTGGTATATATGATGGATTTTTATATATATATATATATTTTTTAATTTGTTTGTATTGTATTACAGTATTCTCAGAACCACAATGTTTAAATCATAAGTCTAAAGTGACATCGCTTTTCAACAAGTCTGTGTTCAGTCAGTCTATTGTGTCTAATTGAAACCAGTCACACTCGCATCTATACAACAGCATGGTCACAGATAAACAACAATATATAGATATAGCTATATACCGTATACACAACATGTGTGCATAAAGTTATTATTATTAGTATTTTTTTATCAAATTGAATGTACACTGATGCACTGATTCAGACCATTGAATTTCTTTTACATTATTTTAACAGACGTAGCATGATAGTTTTGGGGCATGTGCAATGATTATATACTGTACTTACATAAGAAATTTTACATTGAAAGGTGTCCCCAAAAATTCAGTTCATGGTCTTAAGACGTTTTGTGTTTTCTTCATTTTATTTTAAAACATTTAACTCATTTTAACATTCCTTTTATATAGTTATCTTTTGCATGTTATCAACCTGCAGAAAGCACCTTAAAAGAAAGTGAACAGTTGGAAAAGAAAATTGTTTACAGGTACTAGTGTGGTTAAATGTTTTCCACAAAAACATTCAATGTTTCTCGAATAGTTCAGAAATTACATATTTAGCAGAATGTCCAGAGAATTTTTTTTTAGCAGAAAAAAACCCTTTGAAAAAGTGAACCACAATTTGAAAAGCTTTTAACCATGATTGAGTAAATGAAGACAAATATTTTTGAATGAAAGCACTGTAATTTTTGTGCAATGTAGCTCAGACAATTGTTCACAAAGGTCTTGAGTGAGCAGCTTTGTTTGTGTGCTCTCATCATCAAATGCTAGAATAAAGTTTAACTTGCAAAAGCATGGTTTGACCTTATGGGTTCAGAGTTGAATGACCAGAGATTCCCCGTTCTGATCTCATGAGTCTGACAACTGTATTACCCAAGGTACTTCTTCAAATCCTTGCAGTGTGTTGGCAGCTGATCCTTATGGTGTTGGATTTCCCTGAGCAGTTTATCCTGTTTTTCAGCAGTTCAATATAATGCTCACGTCTTTTCTCCAATGCGTTCATGCCGTTGTGACAGAGAGGGTGACTTCCCCTGCAAATCAATGCCCAAGTTGCAGGAAGTAGAATATGCACTGGATGCCTCACTGCCTGCCTTCTGTTGTCCTTGCCATAATGCAGTTTACAGCATGCAGGAGCCAGAATAATAACCAGACAATACGCTAAAAAATACGCTTCAATTTCCAATGAAGTCTGTAAAAGCCACCTCTCACATTGTCTTTAAGTGTGACTTGAAATTAATGCTTTTTCTTGTATCTTATGCTTTAATCAGCTTGATGAATTATTTAAAGTATGTAGAATGATTAGCACATTGAACCTGAAGTGAAAAATATAATGAAACCAAAGGTAAACCTATCATGTCTTTGTTTCATTTAGGTAGATAGGATACGCTTTCCTTCTCAATCAGATCTGACAGGCTTGTCAATGAATAAGACTGATAAAACTTTTACAGAAGAAATTGCTATTAAATGAAAGAATAGACTATTCTACTAAACTTTTTGCTTTATTATCAAACCTAAGAAAATGTTTTTTACTTATGGTCAAGGGAAGCACTTAACCAACCAGAAAATGCATTGCAATGTGAATTGTTGTAAAATTAGACGTCTAAGTTGTTCTAAATCTAAGTGGTGATCTGGGAGGCAAATAAAGTTGGCACATTGAAGGATACCAAAGGTTTGCATATTTCACAAACGTGAGGCACAATACATCTTCTATACTATTTTTAGGGTTCTGCTACTGCAATAAAGTCTGTCACAAGTAACAAATCATTGTTATGGTGCATTCAGCTTCAAAATGCCATTGCATTAGTCAGTTGATATAACGCATTGATTCCGACCCTGAGGATATCAGCATTTTTGTCTTCAGCAGATGTCTTGGCATAAATAGTAATCTCTTCGTTGTAGTTACAGTAAGTTAAATTTAATACAGGGCCTTGATTACATGACAACATTCAATGTAGACTGAAATAGTTAAATCTGTAATATCAGAATATAACAATATAAAATTCAGTATATTGCTAATATAGTCATAACTCTTGCGCAAGTATAAAATACATGCTCATCCATTATCATCATGTTCTCTTTAACATTATTTATTTTAACCTCATTAAGGTAGAGTTTTACTGCAAAGGTCATTAGCAATATGGTAAACAGGGTTTTAATGTTTCATTTCCACAGGCCGGCATGTTTCTCTGTTACTGTGTTGATTTTACATTTTACTGTAAACCCGCAGATGATGTTATCTGTTGATTATTACGTTACCAAATCAATAGAAATTTGCTTATTGTGCTCATCAGCTTGCGTGTTGGAACAACAATTGTTATAACTTATAAATTCACTTTCAACAGTTGACAAGGGATACTTGGCTGGAATTATGAATTCATTTGTGTGTATCCATGTCAGAAAATGTAATGTCAGTATCTCCAATAATGATCAAAACATTGAATAAAGCTTGTTTAAAAAGAGCTGTTTTTGTGTTCATTTGGCAGGAAAAAAATAGCATGTTACATGGAAATAAAAAATATATACACTCACCTAAAGGATTATTAGGAACACCATACTAATACTGTGTTTGACCCCCTTTCGCCTTCAGAACTGTGGCATTGATTCAACAAGGTGCTGAAAGCATTCTTTAGAAATGTTGGCCCATATTGATAGGATAGCATCTTGCAGTTGATGGAGATTTGTGGGATGCACATCCAGGGCACGAAGCTCCCGTTCCACCACATCCCAAAGATGCTCTATTGGGTTGAGATCTGGTGACTGTGGGGGCCATTTTAGTACAGTGAACTCATTGTCGTATTCAAGAAACCAATTTGAAATGATTCGAGCTTTGTGACATGGTGCATTATCCTGCTGGAAGTAGCCATCAGAGGATGGGTACATGGTGGTCATAAAGGGATGGACATGGTCAGAAACAATGCTCAGGTAGGCCGTGGCATTTAAACGATACCCAATTGGCACTAAGGGGCCTAAAGTGTGCCAAGAAAACATCCCCCACACCATTAAACCACCACCACCAGCCTGCACAGTGGTAACAAGGCATGACGGATCCATGTTCTCATTCTGTTTACGCCAAATTCTGACTCTACCATCTGAATGTCTCAACAGAAATCGAGACTCATCAGACCAGGCAACATTTTTCCAGTCTTCAACCGTCCAATTTTGGTGAGCTCGTGCAAATTGTAGCCTCTTTTTCCTATTTGTAGTGGAGATGAGTGGTACCCGGTGGGGTCTTCTGCTGTTGTAGCCCATCCGCCTCAAGGTTGTGCGTGTTGTGGCTTCACAAATGCTTTGCTGCATACCTCGGTTGTAACGAGTGGTTATTTCAGTCAAAGTTGCTCTTCTATCAGCTTGAATCAGTCGGCCCATTCTCCTCTGACCTCTAGCATCAACAAGGCATTTTCGCCCACAGGACTGCCGCATACTGGATGTTTTTCCCTTTTCACCCCATTCTTTGTAAACCCTAGAAATGGTTGTGCGTGAAAATCCCAGTAACTGAGCAGATTGTGAAATACTCAGACCGGCCCGTCTGACACCAACAACCATGCCACGATCAAAATTGCTTAAATCACCTTTCTTTCCCATTCTGACATTCAGTTTGGAGTTCAGGAGATTGTCTTGACCAGGACCACACCCCTAAATGCATTGAAGCAACTGCCATGTGATTGGTTGATTAGATAATTGCATTAATGAGAAATTGAACAGGTGTTCCTAATAATCCTTTAGGTGAGTGTATGTGTGTATATATATATATATATATATATATATATATATATATATATATATATATATATATATATATATATAGATAATCAGTATTTCCAGTCAAATTAAGTATAGGCTGTTTAACAAGAAAGTGTTGACAGACAATGCCAAGGGTTAGCAACCCAACAGGGAGGAAATGTTTCAATTAACTATTTTTAAAACAGCAAAAAAATAAAATAAAGAGTGCAGAAATTGGTGCCATCAAACCACTTATGAATTTGAAGCAAACAGTAGTCTCCAGTTTTCCAGTCATTTTTTACTCACTCTTGGAACAACAGTATGTCCTTACCTAAAGCATAGACATTTACCTTTTTCAATGCAAAAATACAGCAGATTCGATACAAGTAGCGAAGCGTGTTTATATCCACCCTTATTTTTTCCTGTAAGAGCAGTCGCAGCCATTTGTAAATTTAGTGTCTGGCTTCCGGTGTCATTCGCGTCCAGCCATTTTCAGCGGTACAAAACAGCTCGTTTGAACCCACTGGTCTGTTGTGCAGTTTTACCATTTACTGCACATTGTTATTCTTCTCTTTATTTCCCTATAGTGGCTAATGAACCGAAAGTCTCACACATTCACAGAAACGGCTTACTTTCGTGTTGAAAAATAAGGTGGATAGGCTAAGTACATCTGTCAGCATTAGCTTCGCTATTTTAAAAATCATGTCGCTGTTTTAAGTACAGGGTAACGTTAGAAATCTTACAAGTGCAAATGTGCTGTTTGCGACAGGGCCTGTGTGACGTTTTTGGCTGTTTTGAATCAGAGCAATTGGTGTCTGAAGCCGGGTTTCCATCCAAAGTTGCGAATTTAACTTATGCGCAAAACTGAAATATTGCATAAAACATTTGCCAATAAGCACTGTTTCCATCCAACGAGTCAAAGAGAACAAAATCGTAACTTCCTGGTAGAAAGTAGGAAAAGCCACCGAATATAATAATTTTCATATATTGCGCCTCAGAGCAAGCAGACGAAACAAAATAAATGGGTCGTTGCTTTCTGAGGTGGATGCCTGCTGTTTGGGAACACAGTCGTGTGACAGTTCTGGGAGGCAATTATATAGAAATACTTTGATGACAGACTTTGCTCGGGCATTTCGAAATGATTATAACAACATGTAAGATTAAGATCGGTCCTCTGGTTAGTCAGATTTTGCCGTCCCATAGGTCAAAGTCTCATGACTTTTTTGATGCGCATGGAGGAATTTACTTGCCAAATACGTTTATCTGCATTATTCCCATTATACGTTTATTCCCATTATTCGCATTAACCCTTTTTCGCACAAGACAAAAACCACCTCAAGCGTGCGTAAAAACGTTTTTGCGAATTAAGGGATTTTTATTTGAAATTTGGCGTTTCCATCACTCGGGGTTCTGGTGCGATACTTCAGAATGCGCATATAAACAGGATGGAAATATAGCTTGATACTTCTCAACCTGTCTGAATTTTGAAGTTTGAGTTTGAATCATTCACATTCGTGAATCAGTCTGAATGAACAATGTTATGGTGTTAATGGGAAGAGTAATTAAATAAAGTAAATAAACAACTCACACACTTAGATAACTACTTTATGTCAAAATAAGACTTGAACTGGCCTGAAAACAGGATCTGTGGGAGTTTTTAGTGAGTAATCAGCTTGGTAAAATTTAAAGGGATAGTTCACCCAAAACGGAAAGATCTGTCATTAATTACTCACCCTCATGTCATTTCAAACCCGTAAGACCTTTGTTCATCTTCAGAACATAAATTACGATATCTTTGATGAAATCTGAGAGCTCTCTGACCCTCCATAGACAGCAAAGGTACTACCACATTCAAGGCCCAGAAAGGTAGTAAGAACATTGTTAAAGTGGTTCAACCGTAATTTTACGAAGATATGAGAATACTTTTTGTGCGCAAAGATCATGAAAATAACGACTTTATTCAATTATTCTTCTCCTCAGCGTCACCCTAATGAGAGTATCATGACATATGCGTGTGATGCTGCTGACACAGAACACGCATGTGCTGTGACTTTTTATGAGTAGAGAAAATCACCAACATGCGTCGTGGTACTCTAACTCTAATTATTATTTAACCCTTGTGCGACCTGTTGGACATTTTTGTCCTTTTCAGTATTTTTTTTTTTTTTATCATTTTGCTTGTGTTATTGGCAGCTGCATAAATTTTGGCACAGGTGTGTATTTTTGTTGGAATTTTACTATTTCACCCCCATTTCCATTAATAAATCTATTTTGCACTAGATACAAAAAATAGTTCCTCTCAGGACCTTTTGTCGCAGTGCCGTTTAACTAAAATTATGCATTTTTTGTTAATAGGCTTTCATTCTGTTGGCAAGGCTTCAAAATTATAATTTTTAAATATTATTTACCAGATGGTCCCAATTTTTTCAGGTTGGGCCTATAAAGCAAATACTCGCTTTATTCCTGTTTTCTGCTTCTGCATATTATAGAGCCATTTGGATAAATTATGCAGCTATAATTGTGTGTTGGTATGGATGTCAGAACGTGATTTACGTGTCATACACGTAACGTGTCATAAGAAAAAAAAACGTGTGTGCATGTGGTTTCTTGTACAATTTGAGTGAGATTAGGCTTTCAAAAATGTTTTCAGTATTCAAGGATTCTTCACCATCTGAGCGAATGAGTTAACAGGAAAATTGGAGAACTGGAGAAATGGTCTTATAGACCTTCTTGGGTAAAATACTGTAGCTGACAAGCATGCAAACGGACCTCGTGGTGTCACTCTCTGTTATTATAAATCTTGTTAGAATACATGTCTTAATAATTAATGTAATCTATAAAGACAAAATCTGTTACATTATGGATGACACTTACAAAATAATTTTGATTCACACTAATGGTAAATACTAGGATTCTCGTTCATCACTGTCATCGGAGAAGAAAGATGCTTATTTTGTGCCAGAGAGAAAGACAGCCGATCCACCCACCCGGTAAGCAATATACACAAAGGGCTCCCAGTCATAATGCCATGAAGTTTCATAGACAAAGGCTTTAATGAAAAAAATCCATATTTCCATGTTTCCATATAAAAATGTACATCAGCATAATATTTATAGCTTCAACATAGCAGGCAGTAAAAAATAGTTTACAATGAAAATATTCAGAGCATTCAAATGTATACATCTTATAAATTCAGACTTAAAGACATTCCTTTAAATGATCACTTTACTATGTTTTCTATTTTTGGTTGATCGATTCAGTTCACGTTACTCGCTGCCTTGAATTGTGACGAAACTCAAATGAAACCGTGTTCTGGTGCGTGTCACAAACTGAACACCATATTAATGGAAGACATATTCATTTAACGCTATGCTCACGTTTGTTTTTAAAACGTCATGTTTTTAAGTCTGACATATCCACTTCACAGTGACCTCAAAAATTTCAAGACACCCAACAAGTGTACAACTGCACATACAGACACGTATCAGCATGTAACTTCAATCTTGCGGCTCGCTCACTCTTCTTTCTTTTGCCCGTTTGAAAAGATTTGATCTGCATGAGAGACTTGAACTTTGGGCCTGTTTTCAGGGCTATTCACACTCTTTGAACAAAGCACAGAAGTAATCAAGTAAGTAAGAATATAGAATCACTGTAGATAGGTTATGTAACCAATTTGTGGCAGTTCATTGAATTAAGCGCTGGAGCTGCTGAAAGCAAAGCGTTGAGAATAAGTAAGGAGGAAATGGGGCTACATGAACACAATTCAGATACACACAAGTAAACACACAGACTAGGAATTACATAACAGGGGTTTTAGGCCACACAACCATGACATTGTCTAGCTTTAAGCCATTGTGAGCATCACAGTTTCATTACTAATGTGTTTTGTTCTTTAGAAATGGGTTCAGAATCAAATGTCCCGTTTACGTCACACCAATGGCTTCCCTCCCATTCCAATGCAAGCATGTCCATAAAAGTAAACTTTGAATGAGCGTCACAGTGTTATACACAAGCATAGGAACTAAACCTTCATGCTTCAGGACTAATGTGTTAATAAAAACCACATAGAGAGCATCTTTGCATACATAGCATCTTAACCATAAGTTCTCTTGTGATGTTGTTCATCTTAGTGCCATTGTGAAAATGTTACACTTCTATTTTACATAAAGATCTCACTTAGTTTGTGTCTTTGAGATGATCCTAAGGACTAAAATACAGTAGACTACTATGTTACTTTAATACCATTGCACATCCCTATAATGTTTTGAAATTGCACATATTTGGGCTCATAAATAGATTTGACTCATTTTGTCCATACTTGTATTGACTTGACTTGTAGTGATTTATGAATCTTTCTTTTTTTCATTTTAAGAACTAACATAGATACTAAACAGACAAACTAAACCTCACAGATTACTTTTTTATCTGTTAAAAAAGCCTTTAAATCTTTAGTAATTAAATATTATGTAGTTATTTATTGTTATTTACTGTTTAGGTATATACTAATTGCATTAGATGTACCACTGAAAACTCACATTACATTTTACAGTACATCATGTATAAGCTGCTTATTAAGATTCACTGCTGGCAACAACAAATGGTCACATTAAAATATATTTAGCACTTTGAACTGTCTCATATTTTATGAACTTGTGGGCCTTTGATTGCAAAAGCTAACATTTTAAAAGCTTTGATATGACACAATCCATGGCAGTCTAATTCTTGTCTAGCTGATGAGCACTCGCATAACAATCACACATCTTCAGTGAGTGCTTCATTACCATTAGCTTCAACACAAAAGAAATAAATGCCAAAATGACTAAACATAAAGAACAGAATATTATCTTAAACACCAGTTAATCTGCATTGTCAAGTCTAATTTCCTAATAGTAGACACCAAATCAGATCACTGACAATAAGTCACTCCTAATTAGCAACAACTTTAAAAAATATTTTAAAACCTTTTCTGACACTTATTATGCTGGATGATGGTTTGTAGAAACAACACAGTAGACTTTATACAGCGGTGAACAACTTTTAGCTCGCTAGAGAAAATACAGAAGCTGCCTTCTCTTCTCATTGTTGGTTTATACAACACAAGACATGAACGTTTTGGGCTCATTATGTGACTTGAGGTCACAAATCATGTAGCCTCACCCAAATCAAAAACTTGTTAAACCATTCAACATTGTAAGACCAACGTCTGTCTAAGATGTCTGATTTAGATTTATAGCGTTATGGTTTTAGCTAATTTGTTTTGATTAACCTGACTAAAATATGGACTTGGAAAACGTATATATCATTGCTATGGCCAGGATCCAAAATTAACGTTTTGTTACATTTGCCAATGCATTGAGAAAATGCATCAGTCATAAATATTTGTAACCTGTTTTACATAATTTTTTTATTTTTTTGTAACTTATCTATTTTTTAAGAACAGCATATCACAAATATACTACCAAGTTTTACATTATATTTATTGTTTAAAAAATCCCAATGGCAATAATTATCAGGGTATTTTACAAATATATGAAGATTAATTGTTGCTATTTTCCTCAGATTTGTATTTTTTGTGACTTAACTGTGAAGAATATTTCACATATAGGAGAAAAAAATGTACATGTACTTTGTTGAAGTAACTGTTTTATTGAGTCATCAAAGCATGCTTTTTACTTGCATTTTCTAAGAGGGGGGAAATAATACTGATATAGTGCCTTTTCCAAGCTCGAGATCACCTTACAGAATTGCACTGAATTTAATTATGAAAGTGTTAATTTTGGACCCTGGCAGAGTCTGAAAAAGCCTTGCACCAGAGGGAAAACAACAACAGCATACAGGTTTGCACTTTTTGTCTTATTATTGCTCTGTAATATTAATGACCTGATCATGGAAAATACTACATGCTGGTGTGTACTAAAGAGCTGACTGATATCCAGAGTTTTATCATCACCTTGAATGCACAATAATGTATGTTTTTCTGTATTAAAAAGGTGCCTCTGTGTATTGCGGTGAGTTTTTTCCTTGGCAATGTAAAATACAGTTGAAATTACGGAAAGCAAATGATGTTAACACTTTTATCTGCATTCTAAATAGCAAATCCCATGACAAAACATTGACTAATTAGGACAAGCGTTTAAAAACAAAATAACAGTGATATACAGTATTCACTGCTTGTGTAATAAATGGTCAGTGTGTAGTCACCTGTGTTTAGGAATTTGAAGATTATTAAATTAAAGCTGTTCAAATGTTCTTTTATTTTTTACCTAATGCAGCTATTAATTAAATAATCAGAAGTTGACCTGATTTTTTATGAGCTTTTAAATATTAGAAATATTAGTGTTGAGTGAGCTATTCCTCCACAGAGCAGTAAAACGGTAAAAGTGTCTGTTTGTTGTTTGACCTCTGACATTGCATTTGCAGAAAATGGGGTACAGCAAAATTAGTCCCTGTAAAGAAAATGACTATTAATTTTAGCAATGATTCACAGTCTTAGCTCTTGAAATCTTATATGATATGCTTGTTGTCAAAGTGATTTGAGCCCAAAAGTGCATATTTGATTTATGACCCTCTGAATACGTAGCTGCGTGCCTGAAGTTTCACTGAAAACGGTGGTGACTTTGTGTTGACTTTGATTTGTGGTCCACTTTGAAGTTAAATAAAGCAGATAATAAGAATGTCGACTAAGTGATTTATGGTCTGATCCAAGAACATGCATCAAAACAAAAAGAACAGTATGCAGATTTTCATTTATACAGCCTTAACTCTAGATATGACCAGCAGTTTAGTAGACGAATATACACAGAGTTGGGTTATATAATTAGAACTTAATTAAGTGTCCTGAATTTTCAACATAGTTATTTGGCGTTTTAATAGCTTTAGCAATATATTTAGCAAATTTCTTACAATCTCTCTATACCTATGTCTACACATTGCATTATAATTAAGAGTTCTAATTAAGATTCAGTTTTGGCCACCTATAAAGAAATGGATTATGTCAGGAGAGATGTTGTCTCCTGCAAAATTACATTGTGGTTTTTCATGTAGGCTACTAGTTTAAGTAACAACAAAAGATCAAACATAGTGGAGTGTGGCAAGAACTGACCTGTGAGGATGCAAATAACATTCCATACGTTATTACTGGCCTACTGAGTTTAGAATTTATTTTATTCCTTTTTTTTGTTCTTTTTTGCTTTTTATAATAACATGACCTTTATCTTAAAAAAAAAAAGTTTCCACCTCTAATTTCTTTAAAAAATTAGAAAATTCTATACATTTATTTTACAATTCATAATTTTTCATATTGGCTTAAAGCACACCAGAAAAAGGTAAAACACAAATTTCTGAAGATGGTATCAAGTATGCATTAAAACAAAGTGTCCACTCCAGCATCTACAGCTCTCAAAAAGTCAGGAAAATATACACACACTAACCAAATACATGCATACGTACAATACATGCATACACAGTTATTTTGGGAAGTATATGATTTTTCATCATTTTCATTATGCATCTCTTGTCTTCGTATATTTAATTTTCATGCCCTCTTCCAACACAACAGCTCTTACAAAATATGGGGATGCCATCGATATTAGACACAATGTACATAAAAGTTTGATAGGCTTATATTTATGAAATCTGCTGGGTTTGGAATTCTGCATCTAAACATGGTGGCCATTATCTTGAAGTGCCTAATACCTGTCACATTTAAACAGTCA
Organism: Barbus barbus; assembly: GCF_936440315.1. Taxonomy (NCBI): domain Eukaryota; kingdom Metazoa; phylum Chordata; class Actinopteri; order Cypriniformes; family Cyprinidae; genus Barbus; species Barbus barbus. The sequence continues at coordinate 23,410,886 of NC_136742.1, forward strand.
ATGAAAACTTAAGACCATCATTGTACATGAAGCGTTTTAACGTTTCTAATGGACTTTTCTGTAGCAAACATTTGGCCCATGTATCTCAACCTCTCAAGTAAACTCTAGTCAACGAAACCTTCCCCTGTGAGAGGCCCTCTGCCTTTGGAATGACTCTACAATGAACCCAGCTGTTTGACTGGATCAGTAAGGCTCTGGCTACCACATGCATTTTGCACAGTCCAATGATCATGAAATGTGTACAGTATACTCAGCAGGACAAAAGCTAGAAGTATTTTTTTTTTACATTTTTGGGTTCAAATTCCACTTTTTTTGCCAGGCGGTCTATGTTGAGGCATACATTGCAATAACTGACCTAGAATCCATTTGAATCTACATCTGAACCATTGGAAACATGGCAAGCACAAGAACAGTTTGTTGATGCATGAGATAAGGATATAATTACTTTGATTACACCTTTACACTGTTGATTAGGACAATCAGAGTTTGATGAAATATTTATACTAAATACTTTTAATCTGTGATTATTAGAACATTAGCCAAAATTCTTCCGAGATGCAGGCTGGCAAAAAGCAAAGAGCTGCTGATTTTTGCCTCCATCTACACAGGTCATTCCAGAAACTTTCACATTAAAAGGACAGTTCACTCAACAATGATTCTGTAAATTCTGTCATTATTTACTCACCTTCATTTCATTCCATTTTGGACCCCACTGTATGGACAAAAACAATCTTACAAATATGTATTCTGCAGAAATTAGAAAGTCATACAGGTTTGGAATGACATGAGAGAGAGGTAAATGATGCCTAATATTCCTGTGGACAAGAGAACTGACACTTCTAACATAACAGACATACACATTTCCACCAGAATGTACCTTGATAACTTTATATTGATTTGTGCAAGATATTTCTTCAACGTGAACACAGTGTATACCATCTGCACTGCTCATCTCCACACACACAAATACAGACAAAACACATGCCACACTCAAAAACAATTTCTACTCTTGTGATTTGACATGTACTGTATATTTTTAGACGACAACCATTAGTGAATCTGCCTAATGTGCAAAATAACAAAACATCAGAAAGGAAACCTTTCTCTTCTTTGTCATTGCTCAGTTTAACTACACGAACAGGTGCGTGACCAGATTTGTGGTTTTGTAATTAACAAACACACAAGCAAGTAAACAAGATCATATCAATGCAGCTTTAAGACATGCTACAAGTCTCTTTTCTCATGAATGAGCCACTTGGGTGTATTGGAAAACCTTTTTTTAAATGGCATATGCAGTTTAATATTATATGCAAAACATTTTAGTGATTCATGTCGGTGGTGTCCACACGAAGCACCTTCAGACACTGTTTATTTACCCGGAAGAGTAAGACAAATTACAGTCTGAATATCAGCTAAATGTCAGATTTGACAAATGTACTTTCACTGAACATTTAAAGGAGAAAAAAACGCTTTTACAATACCATATAATTCATTCTATTGACCAATAATGCTTTGCTCGGAGGATATTTTCCAGGTATAAGGTGGGACCGCTCAGGGGGAGTCTCTGTGAATATGTCTAAATAACTGCTACCAGAGAAACTGCAAACACACTATTAGATTTGCTACAGGACATTTGTGATAAATGCATGCCAAGTGTTATTTGTAGGAGAGTGCTGCATAATTTGATGGACGCTGGAAATTGCTACTTCCTTTCGCTACTATTTTTTACATAGTTACTTTTAAACAGAGTAGGTCTTGATTAATTATGTAAGCACAACTGGAGGAACGTGAGGTGCATAACAGTTAGAAAAAACACAGAGTGATCAAAAAGAATTGTGTTGGTGCTAAATAAGAGCAAATGTACTGGTCTGCTCTTACAAAACATATATGAATACCCTTGGGGATACCCCTAGAGATCTAAAATAAGCAGGAAACCACCTGCTTAGATTCATGCTTATAACATTTTTGGAGGCCTTCTTTTTAGGCCTTTTGTATTAGTTTGTGTATACAGACAACCTTCCTTCGCAAACCTTTCATTAACGGCTAACATAAGCTAGCAGCTGCAGATGTTATACACTGTTCTAGACAAAGGGTACACAAGAAATGAGTGAGAAGGGGTTTTTAACTCTGGACAGCACTGTTGTTGATTGCTGGGGTCGCGTGGGTCACCCCAGGGGCGAGAGTGCCGGACTCGGCCACCACTGGACCTGTGAAGTGCTGCCTGACGTCACCCCCTAGTGGACAGGAGCTGATTTCTTACCACTTATGTTCACACACATCTTTCAATCAAACACTGGTCACGTGGTCTGGGTTTTCCCTGACTTCGATGCACTCGATTTCCTCTCTCTCCCTCTCCCGCTCCCTCTCTCTTTCCCGCTCTTTCCGTTTGGCGCGTTTCTTTTTCTTGTGCCGCTTCTTAGAGGGCGGGAAGAATGTCAAAAACACCGGTAAGATGACGAAACAGTGCAGCACTGTGCAACCGGCTGTGAGAAGGGAGCACTTGAACAGTGTGTAGGTCAGGTTAGAAGGCACAAAGAGAAGAGGCATTATCCCAATTGCAAAACACGAGGTGTTCTGCAAAATGGCGGCCCCATGCTCCTCTAAAGAGATCTTGATACACTGAGTCCGCGTGTGCTCAGTGGCCAGTACGAACGTGTAGAGGTGGGGGGCACAGTGATCCATGGCAAAGTTGAGTGTATAAATAAGGCACAGGATTGAGATGCTGTCCATGTCTACATTCCAGAGCGTCATGAGACCCAAGACACCCAGTTCCACGGAGGTGACAGTCAAGATCAACCAGAAGTTCCCCAGTGAGTTAATGACCAGGAAGAAGGTGAGGATGAGAATGGTGAGCACGCTGAAACCTGACGTTAGGATGGGGGAGATGATGGAGGAACTGTAGCGGTCCATGAACACGAAGGTCGGGTTGAAAACGATGAACTTGATGCTGTTTATGAGGGAGAGAGGTCGAAGTCTCTCCAGCAGCTCCACGACCTCCTCCATGGTCTTCTCTGTTGTCCTGGCCACCAAGTACATCTTGGACGCGATGATGTCATACTCGTCTCCGGTTTTGGAGAAAATGATGTCATCCACAAAGTGTTGATATTCTGGGCTCCTCAGAAAAGAAGTCTTGAGGATGTTGATGAAATCACTTTTGGTTGACGCGCTGACATTCACGACCCTCAGATAGTGAAAGTAATTATCGATCCATGAAATCTTATTAAAGCCCTGGCCCAGCGTCTTGAGGTGCTCCTGTACTGTGGAGTTCCAATACTCAATGGGTTCGTAGATGTAAAACCCAATCACCGGACTGTAGTTGCTAAAGTATTTCTGTTGGGTCAGGGCAAATGACACACTGGGCGAATCAGTAGCTAGCAGATTAATTATGTTGGAGCCGTCGCTGATTTGTAAACATCCCATGAATGAAAAGGAGGCGTAAATCAGGTAGAGGATAACCACAAAGGGCTTGACGTAGGTATTGGTAATCCATTCTGTGTAATGCTCCCTCAGGAAGTGCTGAATGAAGTGGTTCTGGTACGGTGCGCTGTCGTGGTGCGTAGACAAATCGTGGCCGTCACTCATCATGGTCTTGAACCAAGTGGGCTGGCGGTCTAGATACTCCACCGAGGGGATCTTGCAGCAGAAGACGCTGTGATAGCGGTTTTGCTCCAGCTGCCCAGCAAACACCAGGCAGGAGCCATAGAATGAGAATACGTAGAAGTAGTTCACCAAGATTGCTACACACATGCTCTGGCAGAAAACCTTCACGGATTCGATGTTGGTGAAAGGGCTGGCACCCATGCCGAAGGTGATAATATAGAGCGAGCTGGTCATGGTGTAGCACACCATCACGTCAGCGAATGCATCTGCCACTCTCTCCTTGAAGGGCAAACTCTCTCTGGTTCTTCTCCAGCCTGCCAGAAGCTCAAACACACCCTTTGTCCCATGGCCTGAAAAAAAAAAGAAAAAAAGAAGCAATTCATTGTTTGATGCATGGAAAATTCATAGAGAAACTTGATTACACAGCATGTGCTTGGTGGCCAGTACAACAGACTTTCTTTTTTTTTTTTTTTTTGCAGTGAATTTTAAGCATTTCAATTAAATTTATTAGAAATATATTACAAACCACTTGTCCTAATATATACCATTTTACTTTCATCCCACAGCCCTCAATCAAGTTTGATTTTATATATAAATCTATATAAATAAATTAACAATGTGTTAAATCATTTATTTTCAGAACAGTAGAGGCCAAAAGTCTAATACTATTAGTGAAAATGCACTATTTTTTTTTTCCTATTTAATAATAAAAATAATAATAATTACATCACTACATGCATTCATTAAATTATCAGCCTAAAAAGAATTTACTAAAATGTTACCACAATTTACCTAAAATAAACCGGTTTTCAAAGTGCCCTCAGACTTTTGGACCCCACTGTGTATCAGCATTTTTTAAGTCATTGCCTAGATATTGGCATGGTCATCGGTCATAACAGTCAACCACTAAACATGAGTTATGGAATAATAAGCCTTTCATGATAGCTGTAAGATGAGCAGTAATTCAATTACTCTTCTACCATCCACCTATGAGATCGCTCAAACTCATACATCACATCTAGTGTGTGCACACTGTCGCCTTTGAACATTTGAATGCATGACTTTCATCCATCCTCTAAATATTTCACTCAGCATCAAGGACATCGTGGCACATCTCTACGCACTCTGTCGCTGTCAAGAATATGTCAAAAAAATACTCTCTTACCTCTTTCTACAAAATCATAAATTTTCATTGACCTGACAGACACGGCGAAAAACCTAATTAACCATAAAGGATTACGCCAATGTAATGAGTCAGATGGACTGGCTTTCCCAGCTTTTAGCTTTATTAAGACGAAGAACAAGTCCATTAGCTTGTGTGAATTCATCTGCAAGATGAGGAGGGCACATGGTGGGCTGTGGTCACCCGGTGGCCAAAGATCCAGGTTGCTAATGCAAAGACTGCATGTTCAATTACATACACTCAGAAGGGGCATCACAATCTTGTCCCTGCAATTATAGGAAGCTGCTCTGAATAAAAAGCAACTGCTAAATGGTAATTAAAACCTAAACTACTAAACACAAAGTTTGGTAGAATTGAAAAATTCAGACATCTGAGCATGAACATGGGTCACCACTTGCCACATTATATATATATAATAGTGTGTATTACATTTGCATTGTTAAAAGCGCTATACAAATAATATTGACTTGACTTGACTTAGTTCGGAGTGAATTAATGGTAACAGACACATTTCTTTTTTCTTTGAAGAATGTTTTAGTAAATGTGAAAGTTCGTTGTATAAGTATTGTTCACTGTTAGTTCATGTTAACAAGTATAGTTAAATATTGTTAACGAATGAAACCTTATTGTACAGTGTAAACATAATTTATTTAATAATACATAAACCTAAATTTGAACAGGTACATTTATAGTAAACACAACAAAATACCATAATTTACTAGTCTAAACCATGAAAATATAGGGATTCAAATGTGTGATTCATTGTGAATCTGTTCATTTACATGAAATGCCCAAACAAACTGATTCACTCATGAATCTGACTTTCCAGTGTTATATAAGAGAGAGAAAAATGAAACGTTATTATAGATAAGATCTTGAAAAATGTAGTTCACACAAAAAAGTAGTCTACACACCGAATCAAATATGATTTTAGTCTTTCTACTTAAAAATATCATATTGTCTTGTAAAACATACTCCAATAATCTGTTTTATTGCTTCTTTTGATGGATGCGCATTCTGGCTTCCCAGTACATTACAACAACAGCGATAAAAAACAAACAAAAAAACAAGTGGACAAACCATTCACTCTTGTTCAATGCGAGTGCCGTATGCTGGAATATGAGCATTTATTCCGTCATCACCCTGGAGCTAATAGCGTGAGCGCACAGGTGAGACCTGAACAGCACAAGTTGATATCTGTGTTTAAACTAAACTCATGTACACTATGCCAGTTTAAACATTTAAGAGCCAGAGGACGGAGCTCGCGCGCGCAGTGAGAAGATTTGTGCGTGTATGAAGGTAGTTTGATGCCATAAAGATTTGCATGCGCAGGGTAAGATTTGTGAAAGTGTACATAAGACTGTAAGTGTAAATTAAATTTGCATGCGCAAGAGAAGCTTTGTAAAGGTGTAAATCGCATTTCAAGCGTAAGAAAAAAATTATTTGCAGCCTTTTGCTGTTACTAGTAAGTGTAATTCATGTATTGTGAAACTGCAGCTTCATGCTAACGCAGAATAAATATGATCTGCATTCTTTTTTACACTTTTGGCACGGTTTTTTCTCCAAAATACGGTCAAAGGCACTGCAAGCTTGTGAACAGTGATTTGCAAGCGAAAACAACAGTTTAAAGAACTGCAAAACGGATTGACCGCGTAGAACCAATCTGTATGTGTAAAAAAAACAGACTGTCAAATATCTAAATGACTTGTTGTGTATGTAGGGCAAAAAGTTCTCGAAATAATCCGATATGTACAGCTCCATCTTTCTTTTATCTGCTCTTACAGTTTTGGCACGATTCTCTCACTGAGTTTTGCAAGCGTGAGGGGGAGGGCGGGGCCACCTTCTTTTTGTAGCCAATCAAATTAGGCTCTCGCTGACTCTCCATTTACTCTTATCTGATTGGTTCAAATAAACACATCATACGCCAAGACATTTATCTTCATTTAGTTCGGGAATATTCTCGCTGCCGGAATGATACTTTTAACATATACAGTAATTAATAAATAAATAAATAAATACTAGCTTAATTAAAACATGATATTTTTTTAAGTTTTTTAAGTTGTGTACCATTTGGCTATGTGTTCATACTGAATTTCAAGCTGTGTAGTATCCTTCTCCTCCTAAAAAGGCTATATGATATATTTAGTTTATTGTAATATTATATTGTAATTTTGATCATAATTAAAGAAGGCCTAATATCTGCACTAGCCTAATACATAATTTCACCTGTCTACTGATCAGGGATGTCCATTTACAAAAATTTGGTTCAATAATAACTGAACCAACAGAAGCAACAGTAATATTTTTTTCTTTAACATGTTGTAATTAAGGGGACTTTACAAAATATTACTAAAATATTTATTAAATATTTATCTCTAACTTATTCACCATTTATCTTCTGTAATACCATCGTGTAACCACTAGATGACTGTTTAGCTCTCTCTATATAAACACATAAACATGGCTGTGTGGCTGGGAACTTTGGATTTCCACATAATTAGTTACTTGAATTTGAATATATATTTAGACATGATTAAATACATATTCAAAGTTTTTGCATTAGTCAAATCTGGACACAAAGAAAGCATTTTGTTACTTATTCTTGCTTCATATAATAGCTTGATTGGTCACATGAAAGTAATCAGAATCAATACTGAAATGTCAAAATATACAATTTAGTGTTAAACAATTAACAGAGACATGGTTTGAAAAATGGACAAATTCAGATTTAAGTAGCTTTATTGGCATAGCAAAAAAAGGTTTTACATAGTGTAGCACTCTGATACCATAGTGTTGAGCATCGTCACATAACATCATTTTAATTATAAAGTTTAACATCAGTGGTGTAAGCAGATTATGAAATCATCCATGACACTTGAAACTTGACTAGACTAAAAAGAGTATGAACGTGACTAAAACTAATAAAAACTAAAATGACAGCTTCACACAAAGACTAGACTAAAACTAAAATTAAAACAGGCTGCCAAAAACAACACTAGTTCCCAGGGTAGTAAACAAAATTGTGGTAAAAGCATCCTACACAACCCAACACTGACCTGCAAACGGAGAAATTGCACTGCGCAAACTGTTTTTTTTTGGGGTGTGTTTGTGTGTTACCAGATTTGCATAATTCCTTTAGTGAATAGGGTGCTGAAACAATGCAGACCACATGCACAAATAAATAGTGGGAGCAATTCATTCAAAGTGAATTCCCTCCCCCAGAGTGTTTCTCCCATGCTACTGAGAACACCTAGGGAACTTAACTCCCGTGTTCCCTGCAGGTCTCACAAGGGGTACGGTTGGAAATAAAAGGCTGTACCTCATGTCTCTGGGTGCTGGTGGACAGGTACAACATTCCACATAGCTAAGGAGGGTAGTTTGTCACAAGCCTCCCGTGGACAGTTCTAGCTGGCACTGGCTGGAGGAAAGCTACTCTGAGGCCTGGCTTCAATATAAAGAGCTGCATCACCTCTCTCGCTGCAGTGCAGTGAGTCATTAAACAAAATTACCGCTTTAAAACTTCAGCACCAGAGCAGCTGCAAACACATCCATCACCGGCAGGAAAACACCCTACGGATGGACCCTTCGTGCACCTCTCATAAAGCATGTCCAGTTGTGACAGAAGATGGGAAAAATATTACACGGATTTCCATACCGTGTCAGTCTTTCTGTGCAGCACTGACAAGACATGTACAATAGCCTATATATCCTCTGAAGAGATATTCTTGAAGTAGTGCAGAATATTTTAGTTATTTTGCTATTTATATTTCCAAGTGGTATCATCACATTGTTTGGACATGCAACATGGTATCATCATAGTTCTTCTTTGTGGCAAATGCTACAACAAAATGGCTTGATTTATTTGGAATAATTCACCAACGGATTCCCTGCAATGAATGGGTGCCATCAGAATAAGAGTTAAAAATATATATATATTTAATGTCTTATGAAGCGGAAAAGTTGCATGTTTGTAAGAAACGAATCAAATGTTTGGACTCTTATTCTGACGGCACCCATTCACAGCAGAAGATCCATTAGTGAGCAAGTGATGTGTAATGCTAAATTTCTCCAAGTCTGTTCTGATGAAGAAACAAACTCATCTACATCTTGGATGGCCTTAGGGCAGGGGTGTCAAACTCAGTTCCTGGAGGTCCGCAGCCCTGCAGAGTTTAGTTCCAACCCTGCTCCAACACACATACTATGTAGTTTTCAAATAAGCCTGAAGGAGCTGATTAGCTGGATCAGGTGTGTTTAAATTAGAGCTAAACTCTGCAGGTCTGTGGACCTCCAGGAACTGAGTTTGACATCCCTGCCTTAGGGGGTAATTACATTTATAATTATTCCTTTAATGTGCTTTTTAAGTATGCATTTAATATATTGCACAATTTTATTTTCGCAAATAAATATATCTGGCTTTTGCAGTGCAAAACACTGTCTTTCATTTTATTGCGTGACATAATCAGTATGAAAGGAGCACTGTTCATTCAAAGATAAAAAAATAAAACATGCTGAGAATGCTGCATTACAAAAATGTCCAAAATTAGCATCTCCTTTGACAGTGAACATGTCCTTATCTTAACACGGCACACATCACAGCTCACCGTTAATCTCGCTGCTAAGGATTAGGTGTGCGCCATGCACAAAACTCAACACAACACAACGGTGTCTAAGTAGAAAGCTGGGCACTTTGCAGGGCCAGTCAAACGACTGTAGTCAGAGGATGGTGTGACACTTCTGTCATAACGAGAGTCATTGTATTGAAAGGCTGCTGCTTCTTGTGGCACCCCACACATCTGCTACATCTGCAACTGCTAATGAAAAAGCTTGTGCAAATGCACCACATGTAAATCAGCAGAGGGCTTGAGTTACACGCACATAATTTCATTGGAGTGGACCTCATCAATCCTGCTGTTGACTCTACGAACCATCATTTAGCTGTGTTTGGCAATGAATGTTTCCATTTTTAACCTTGGAATATCAAGATTGTCATTTCAATAGAAACACAGTACAATACACTACCATTCAAACATTTGGGGTAGGTAGGAGTTTTTGAAAGCAATTTTTTTTTGAATACAGAAAAACAGTAATATAGTGAAATATTACAATTTAAAATAACTCTTTTCTGCTTAATATAAGTTTTATTTATTCCTGTGATGGCAAAGCTGAATCTTCAGTGTCACACGAGCCCTCCCAAATCATATGGTGATTTGGTGCTCAAGGAACATTTATTATCAGTGTTGAAATCAGTTGTGCTGCTTAATATTTTTGTAGAAACCATGATATTTTTTTCAGGATTCTTTGATAATAGAAAGTTCAAAATAACAGCATATATTTTAAATATATTTTGTAACAATGTTAAAGTCTCTACTATCACTTGCTGAATGAAATATCACTTTCCTTAAAAAAATGCTTTATGACCAGAAACAGTTCAAATCTGTCCTGTTAGAGGAAATATAATATGATTAATAAATTTATTATTTTTTATAAAATATTAAATCAGACATATAAATAAGAAAGAAGGAACTAAGATATTTTATGCTAAACATAAAGAACCAATCTAAAAATAGCCAAGAGAAAGTACAGTACAAAGTATTCACATATCACATATGACTGTCCAATAAAAGAAGACTAATAAAAAAGTTGGGGCTTTATATAGTTAAAACCTTTCATCTTTCTTATGGCCTACTTTTCTGCTGAGACACTGAATGAGCTAAACAAAACGCCCTGCATTTATTGTGCCATGGGCCACACTATTTCAACTATTACATTTTTTTACCTCAAACCCACAATTTAACTGTTCATTATCAGTTTCGCACAAAGTAATGAGGCTACTTTGATATCAAAAAGACAATGAACTACAACATACAGTAGAAACTAGTACAGTTTTAAACAATATAACAGCCTTAAATGGAAAGCAGCAATCAAGGAAGTGGTTGAATAACTCATGATTGCCCTTTCCCATCACTTGCTTTCTATATGCCGTGGCTTCAGTCAAACGAGTAAACTCATGGGAGAATCTACCTTACAATCTATGACAGTATTTCATATCATTGTAAAACATGCCACTGTCAGAATATGTCAGTGTGTTCAAGGCCTTCACCGGAAGATCTATTTCTCCTAACAATTGTACTCCCACACTAAAAACAGCACTTTTCCTTTTAGTGGTCTAGAAGCATAAAGATGACAGTGAAAATATTGTCAAGTTCAAACAGCTTCAATCCAAAACACTCTTGTATTTTTAATGCCAATTATTCCACTTGAAGCAAGCCACTAAACGAAAAAAAAAAGTCCTGTAATTTCCAATCTTGCATAATTTTCAATCAGAAAAAAAACCTGTGAAACATAAATCATACAACTGAAGGATACAAGGACTGGAATATTAATGACAAATGGAGGAAGGATGAAGAATAGCTGGACGTCTGTTAGTATTTCTATTTCACGCATTGATTCAGTAGTCGCACATCATGCCTGACCAAGCTATGCAAATTAATTTTTTCTCTTGGCTTGTGATGTCCAACAAACCTTTCTCATTCTGATTCTTCTTCCTGACAATGGCAAATTATCCAGCCACAGGCTTAATGGCATGTAATATGTGACGCTTGAAGACATTTGTGACAAGTAATTGGTAAGACCCTTAATCTCTTCCTCAGGACTTACTCTTGCCTTCTAGCACAGAGGCAAATCAATGGCATTCAACATGGCCAGTTTTCAATCTACTAACACCCCATCATCTATATTTTCCTGCGGGAGACAGCAAAGGTCTGCTGTAAATGCTGGCGGTTGCACGTGTTTGTTTCTAGAATGGTGATTGCGATGGGATTGGGCTTCCCAGGCACTGTGAATGTGTGCTAGTCATGACCAGGCACAATCATGCTTGTGTAGAGAGAATTGCAAAGAGACGGCCCAGATCCCAGGGCACATGCTGTTCCACAGTCTGTGGCCCTAAATGAGCTCAATCAATAGAACTGACGTGCTGGGGAGTGACTACGCCACTGCACACACACACACACACACACACACTTACATTATGGCTCATGACAGACATACAGACGTCTAAACCCAGACTTTAACTGAAAGGGGTTATGAATAGCCTTGTTCTCTGAGGTCCTCTTATAATGTTATATTTTTACATCAAAAAACATAATTAAGAAGTAATAAGCTATTTTCTGTCCTGTTTTTGACCCCCCTCTTCAGAACGCTCTGCTTGAATAGGCGTGGCGGATTGCAGACTCGGAAGTAAACGCCCACTGCTGTGATTGGCTAATAGTTGTGTATGTTTGACAGCCTACGTCCTTCACAAATGGACGCTGCTGTGATTTAAGTTAAAACCACATAAATACTCATATCAAACAATCTGTTTACCAGACAAAGCAGTTACTCACACTTGTGTGTTGCAACATTACTGTCGGATCCAAGATAGTCGGCACAGCATTGTCTTTTAGTTTCAATCTCTCTGAAAATCCTGCGTCGAATTGTGTACCTTGTTTGTAAATGAATCCACGGTAAAATGAAGTAAACAAAGGATCAAGTTCTGACTGACATGGTCTGGATCTTCATTAAAAATAAAGTTCATTCACTCTTCCCTAATGTTTGGTTCAGAAGGAAGGAAAAATGTCAAAGTTCTCATACATCTAGTCATCTTTCTCCTAATTTTGTCTTAATCTGCTCTTTGACTAGTTCTTTTATTTGTATTCGTCAGTGTTATCTATTTATCTTTCATCTCTTTTCTCGTATAATGATATAATTTCTTATGCATATCATTTCTCTGTCATAATAGTCAGTCACATTTCATAAATGGATGTGCTAATATGACTGTAGGAAAACAAAATAAAGGTGCAGCAATGTTTTCTTTGTAATTTTGACATCTTTAGCGTGCCATATTTTGTAGATAAGCTCCAAAATTAAATTTAAGCCAACATTTAGTTTCTACAGAACAGCAACCAAAGATAGGTCTTTGTACAATTAATTTTTTAAATTACGTGACAGCATGAAAAATAAATTAGCATTTGCAGAAGAGGTAAAGTCAGTTTTAAGAAAGACAAAAATAGTATTAACCTTTAAAACTCAGATGAACTTTAAATATTTTTTTACAGTCAGTGTAGATCACAGAAATCATTTGCACAAATGGTCTACCCAATCTACGTACTTAACATAATTTATATGTTATTATAATATAAATTGTTGGATAAACGCTGCTTTATTTTATAAAACAATGTTGTTTTGGCATTGTGCCACTGCTCTGTTTCTGGCTTCACCTTTCGTTTCTTTTATGAATTTTAATTTCTTTGCTGTCAACATGACTCGCTCACTATGTGTACTTCTCGCATCTGTTCAGCTTCAGAATATTCAGCAGAGCAGACTCCGAATATTTTTGGAGAGGGTGAAGGGGACCTCAAATTGTAATACTAAAAATACTTGCATGACACAGAGCACAATTTATGGATTTTTTCCCCACATAAAACCGGTTTAATAAATTATTATTTACTTAAACAAACCCTTTCTGGTATTTTAAGAGCTGCTTGAAGATTCTTTAAAAATTATCCTTTTGTGGTGCATAAAAAAAACAGCAGCTGAGTAAATAATAACATAAATCTCAATTTTGATTCACATCCCTTTCAATTATAAATTAATACATTTGACATTATGAGAATTAACTTAATAATTTCTATAATTCTCATAATTATCAAGGCTTATCATACGTCAACAGCAAACAGCTTTACTATATGTGCACTCAGATCAGGAGGGGAGTGAGTAGTCTGACATTGATTTCCTATCCTGTCATTTGCCCCAGCAGAACAAAGCATTTGCCGTTCCACCACTAAGACGTGTGGCAGGAAGCAAGTCTATAAATAGCCCCCTTGCTGTATGCGTCTGAACAAAAATAACCTCCAAACTTAAATTGAAGGTATAGGACGCACTCCATCCATTGTTTTCTGCAGAGCATCCATCTCCTGCCAAGGCCTTTTAAAGGGACAGTTCGCCCTAATATGAATATTCTATAATTATTTACTCACCCTCGTGTCGTTTCAACCCCTTTTTGTCCCATTAAAGACAAAGATTTATTACATAGCTTGACCACATCTGTTTAAAAAGGACTAAATAAAAAAATAAAAATGATAAAAGTAATCCAAACACATGCACTATATACAGTATATAGGAAAACCAAAATTTCGAATGTGTCTATTCTATCAAAAGACCTTTCAGAATCATCCACAAACTTGAAACCAATGTCACTTCGCCAACTTGACAGAGCCACCCCGTGTCCCAGGGGTCCCTGCAAGCACATTGTGATGTGCCGTGTAGAGTGTCACCATTCATCTTTGCCGGCGGGACAAAATTTATTTCTCCAGATTGTCCTTCCTGCTAAGCTCAAATGCAAAGCACAGTAAATCACAGGTCCTCTGGTATTGTGCAAAGAGCTCAAAATCCAGTGGTCAGGGAGCAATTAATCTTTCACGCTGGGCTAGCCTTGCAATAAGACTGAGCATCTGAGGGGTCCAGATCATTAGGGACACCGTAAATGGCTGGCTGAAGCTTAAGAGGTGAATATACAGTACAGCAGCAAGCATTATTACCTTTGATCCACAAGCTCCACAAGGACATTCGTGATCATAAAATCCTACAGTACAGTCAGTCTCTTCACCGACAATGCTGCTGTGTTCTTAAATTGGGAAGCCGCATGTAACTGATGGTTGATTATTCTATTGTGCTGTTACAATAACCAAACCCATCGCAGTGACTGACTGAGAGTAAGAATGCTATAAGCGGTTATTCTCCGCGGGTTGTAATTGTGCTTTTGCACCCTGTATATCCTTGTTTTGAGCGAATCACCTCCACAGGAGCAAACAAATCGGCACGCTTTAAATCCGAAGCTAATTAGTTCCACTCAGTTAAGGGTTGCGACTGTCGTCACCTAAGGGCATCTAATGCAAGCTAGACAGGTGTAAAATCTAAGAGTGTTTTTAACACCTGCGAGATGTGTTGAGCTCTGAGTTCGTTAAATTTCCAAGTTTGTTTTAGCTTGCTAGATTGTGTTCCCAGGGGTTCACAAAATAACACGTCAGAAAGAACACCGCACTGTCGGAAATTAATGACTGTTCCTAATTCTCCCAAAATGCACAAACAATAGAAAGAAAAGGAGCTAATTATCATTAAAAGGATAAATATTCTGCAGACTAAAATATTCACAGTGCATTTATTGGTGCAATGGCATGTTTGCTATCTAATATAATTTTTGGATTTACTACATTAATAATTCGAAATTAAGTTTCAGTCAAGCACTATTATGGAGGAGACCAAATCTGATATTTGTCTTCAAGTTGGCCCAACACACCAAAAAGTCATTAAAAAGCAAATACTGAAATGCATTTTTCTATATTAATCTTCATCTCTTCACTTATCCATTTTTTTGTGTGTGACTCGCAGTTATATCAGCCAGAAGGTGGCGACAAATAACATTTTGTTAGTCGATGAACTGAACCGATTAGTTCAAAACACTGATTTATTTGAGAATAAGACGACTGAATGAGTCGATGAATCATTCACTCATCGGATTCAACACTCATTCACTAAGGAGTCGTTCACTCAGCCGATTTGTTCAAAACACAGATTCATTCAGGTACTAAACTCCGCTACATGGTGTTGCTTGGAGATGATTGAATTTGTTGGAACTATTTCTGTTGGCAGAGTAAATATAGGGGCAATACAGGGTTTAAAATGTAAGTTATGCAAAATGAAATACTTGTTTATTGAGCGGTTTAACGTATAAAAGCACTATCACACTTGCAGTCATTCTGTTGATCTGAATATCACCACTTACTGTACAAACACAGATTATAGTAGCCAGGCACCAATCATGTTTTTCCTTTTCGTGTAGTGTTTACAGTAAGACATTTATTGTAGCCAGGTTTTACCTCGCATAGCTTCGTTCATGGTTTTCTCAAATGACACCTGCCTGATTTGGCTAGGTTTACTAAGTGACATGAATTGTAAACACTACAGAATATGATTTGATGTCAACAACTAACGATATGTAGAAAGTGTCAAGATTCGATAATTTATTCCGTTGCATATTATTATTTACATTTATTACTTTTTTAAATTGTTTGTTTCCTTGCTGTTGATGACCTTATCAGAGCAGACCTGCAACCTACCAGATGGGAACCACTGTGCTAGGTCAGTGTGTCCTGCCCCACCATTACTTGTTTCTATGTAAAAAGGTCAACAATTTACTGAGAAATTCAATGTTTTATCATGAGTGGTACATGAGCTATACCATCAATCAGATCTGCAGATCATGTTAAAGCTACATTCATTTATATTAATCTTAACTGGAATTTTCAGGCAAACATTCACAGATTTTTCACTGTACCACAAAAATGTTGGCCTCTAATTATCTTCCATTTCTATTCATAATATCACAGATTCTCCCTACATGATGAAGAGCCCACTGTTGCACAAGCATTGACCCCGATGACTGCCATGGAAAATAATTACACCCTCCCTCCCGAGGAGTCACACAGCAATTATAATAATCCTACATGCAATCACTGCAGTCTCCGTGAACAAAGCTGCACTTACCCATGGCAAAAAAGGGGATCCCAAGCAGCGTAGAGTTAAATTTCCCATCAGATATGAAAAAAATCCCAGCTGCCGTCACATTGGCGATGCAGATGGTAAGGACGCCCAACAGGCCCAGGAAGGGTTTCCCGCGCAAGCAGTCCCGCATAGAGCTGGAGATGGTGGCTGCCAGGAGCACCAGCACCAAGCTGACCAGTACCTCGCTCTTGGCCAGCACGCCTGTCTTGTGGAAGTCCCGCCATAAGCTGAAGGACGTAAGTGACTGGATGTGTAGTTCTTGGCCGTCTGTAGCCAGCTGGTGCACCAGCTTACAGAATTCACTCTCCCACTTCTCAGAAATGATGTCCTGCACCACTGGCCCAAGGTTGCGGAGGTAGTAGGTGATTTGGATGGCGCGAGCAAACTTGACCTGTTGATCCCGGCTGTTTGCAGGCAAGGCCACGCCACCCAGCTGATGCCCAATAAAGGACACTCGACCATCCTAGAGGCAAAACAAACCATTTAATTTATTTCCTTCATTAAAGGAATGTTATGAGTGAAATTAAATTTGAATGCAATCTAAAAAGTGTACTTTGCAATCAGTGAAAATCAGCTGCCGTCCAAAAATATGTTAAATAATTGGTACATTTGGAACATCTGAGGAATACTAAAGTTGATTAGAAAATGAATTGAGATCTGTAATATGGGCTGCTGGAAGAAATAGCAGTAGCGGTCATGTGTCGATCATAAAAACAGTTTAACACTCCAACTTATTAATCTAAACAATATAGTGCATATTTTTACACTATACATTTGTCAATCATTTAGTTTAGAGTTTTATTAGTGGATTAGTAGTAGCATATTTTAGTCATTTACAGCATCAGTGTTTAAAAAAAAAAAAAACTTTACATGTAAACACAGCTGAATTAAAACAAAACAAAACAAATAAACAATATGTGTGATAGGTTGGTTTCAGAGCCCCGCACATGACATGCAGGGAAAAAGATTATTTATTATATAAGAATTCATTTCCAAGCTTTATTAATTTATTCCCTCATTTTATTAAATTGACACATTGTACACATTTTTTCGTTTGATTTGATTTTATTAAAATGAGGGAACGAATTCATAATTCATGGCCATGATAAATATATTTTTCCTGCATGCCATGTCCAAGGCCCCGTAGTTGTTAAGGATGGACAATAAAACACAAACGTAAAAGTGGCACCTTAAAGAGGAATGAAAGAATGGTGGAGAAGTCAGTCACAAGGTTGAATTTGCAGAAAGGAAGGCCTGAAGAGTGCAACTAAAACAAGTGAGTAGTGCATTCATTTTACATTTTCATGTCTGGAATATTTCATTGGGCTGCCATACCAATTGTTTGTTTGTATGATGTAATTAACTATTGACATTTTTCTAAGTTTGGATGCCTTAGTTATTTTAGACTTATGTTAGTTCCGATCTGGGCAGCGTTTCCTAAAACCATCGTTAGCTAACTACATGGCCGTTAGTTCCAATTAATTCTATTGGCACCACAGTTGCTTTTGTGAAACACATCCCTGGTTGTGAAAAGATATTGGGTAGAGTTATACAACTCAAGGTTGCATTTCATGTTTATTACGCAACTTCCTTGAAAATTTTTGACTATTACTAGCGCTGCTGCTTTACAGAAATCATATTTTTTATCAGGCTACCCAGGTGATAATGACATATAAATGTCCTTTGCAAAGCAGTGTGTTTGGTATGATATTTTGCTTATAACCTACAGTGATACGCCTCTTCGCTGCACTTCTTGTTTGGGGCCCATTAAAAATGTTTTGCATATGAGCCAAGGGCTGACTTGCTACGCCGCTGCTGCATTTTAAAATTAATTCCACACTATAATCATGTGTGACTTGCAGAATCAGCAAACCAGTTAATGAGCAGCTTTGTTGGTGTGGATTTGTTCTGGTATTTGAATGGATTTAACACATTTCAACAGTGTATTAAAACGGTCTTCCATAGCCAAAAAAAAAAGTTTCTCAAGGCAGCAGTGTGTGCTTAGTGTCTTTTAGCTAAATGTCAGACAAGAAAAACAGGCAAGAAGAAAACACAAGCTAATATTAAACCACAGCATGAAACTGGATAATATGTTAAGACAATCTTCACAGTTGAACAACATAATTTGTGCACCAAAACAATGCTGAATTAATAAAATCCAGAGCAGATTGATTGTTATTGTTTTCAATAGTCTCAATATTTCAGTATCCAGTAATGAGCTGGACAGTGCATCACACTGCTGAGAAAACGATGTAGCCTTGGATGCAGCAATACAGCCACAAGATGTTCTGAAAAGGACTGGCACAATATGAATGAGCTCTTGTACAGGCCACAGTAAGCGCCTCATTCACACAGATCCTGCTCCTACTCCTACTGACGCAGGCTTGAGAAAACAATAAGATATCTGGCTTGCTGTACTGTTGTGTTATATTTAGTCTTTCGTCTGTGAATACTGCAGCATTTTGATAAAGACTGTTAGTCTTACAGGTCTCAAACTAGATGCATATTCAGTCTCAGTTTAGAACACTTGAAATTTAACAATGCAATACACTGCAGGAAATGATTCTATACTACTATAGATCATGAGTATAAACTATTTTTAACATAACTATGTTCATGTTTTTATGCTAAAAATGTTTGGGGGAAAATGAACTAATATGTATTCTGTTAGAATATTTAAATAATTTCACAATTCCAACAATGGTCTTCCCAACATACTCCCGGCCCTGAAAAATTAACGTGGTTTCACTGTTTCCCAACAACTGTTGTTGCTTGATTGTCATATTTACTGAGTACCAATACACTGCAATATATGATTCTGTGCTACTGTAGATTGTGAAACACAATATATAAACAATGGTATATTCAACGGAATTATGTTCATGTTCTTATGATCAAAATTTGGGTGAATATCATTTAAAATGTTTGAGGAAAAATGTACTGAAACTTTTTTGTTTGTATATTTTCAAAAGTAGTTTAAGCAGTTTTATGTTCAAGCAATGGTCTTCCCAGCATGCATTGGGGCCTGAGAAATTAATATGGCTTCACTGTTTCCCAACAACTGTTGCTTTATTGTCATATTTAATAACTTGTTGTAATGTGAGGGCAGAATGTCTTTACTGATTAGTTGATTGTTGTATTCAAAGATAATTCAAAAATGGCATAAAACTGAATATAACTTAAGAATTCTTCATAGAGGCAATACAGAAAAATGCGAGTGGTTCTTGTAATTCCAATTAACTCAATGTTTTTAATGATCTGTATGCACTTGAATGGTTTGACACAGCTTGTAATTGATACTGGATTCTAAACAGTTGTAGCCTATTTATTTAATAATATTGTTTGTAATATGTTGTCTTTATTTTATTTATTAAATATAATGCAAAAGGTATAAATTGTAAAAGTCTAGATTCTGTGAGTGTCTTCTAGTGCACATTGCATCACCAGGCTCCTCAGAGTGCAGTGCTAGAACTATGCAGCTGATTCCGAGGCTGCACACACTAGAATTACAGCAGCATGGAGTCTATTCATAATTCTGAGCGTTTCGTAAAGGTTTTATGAGGCTCAGTCGCAATATGCCGAGCTGGTTTTTGCCGTTTCATTGTTGCAATGTCGCTCAATCGCACACAAAGGCTGCGTCTCAAAAACCTCGAAAAAGCGCTGTCTCGTTAGGCGGCTCGCGAGGTTTTGAAACACAGCCGCTGTGCTCCAGACAACGTATGTCTCTTACCTTTAATGTTGTATTCGGATAGCTGACGGGGACCTTGGAAAAAGTGCTGTTAGACAGAACAGCTAAGCGAATGTCTTCGAATATGGTGACGATATCATCCAGGAGGCATCTCTTGTCCCGGTGGCTCAGGACACAGAGATGCGCGAAAGTGTAATTGAAGCCTTTATAATTGACGCGCATATCCAGGACCTTCTTGTGCACCTGGAGCACCTGCTCGGCCAGTTCCAGGATATTTCCCCCGGATTTGGCCAGCAGGATGAGTCTGCCATATCTGCCGGGGGTGTGCAGGTCCGAGTACAGCTTGTGCTTGGACTGGTCGATGGGGAAGAGGCTGTTGGCGAGACTCCGCTCGATCTTCGCGAGGCTGTGCGTCGGGGCGACCAGGATCTCCAGGTCCGTTTCGGGCTTGAACCGGCTCAGCACCGTGGATCCGAAAATAATGGTCAGAACTGCGGGGACGGTGAGGAAGAACACCGGATGCCTGCTCACGAACAAACCCAGCCAGTAGAAGGAAGATTTCAGCCCTCTGTGTATCACTTGCCGCAGCATCCTCCTCCAGATCCAGCTTGCAGCAGATGATGCCCCGGTTCTTCCTATGAAGCACATGTGACATGTGTCTCCAGTTCAGTCAATCCGTATGAGAATACTCCAGTGTACACCTGTAAAGCACTGCAGCGATTTGCAAAAGACAGTCAGATATTGATCACTATAGAGGCTTTTTGGTTCCATCCCTCCCCCTGATGTGTGACTGTTTCTCTCGCTTCTTCTGCTGCAACAGCAGCCAGCCCCAGTCTGATGTGCATGTGTGCTTAATTCGGACTATTCGATCGGAGGCGCCTGATTTATGGGTTTGATTGTAACCATGTGCTGCTGTGTGCGTGGAAGGAGAGGCAGACGGGGAAATGCTGGATGGCTGGGAGGGTGGGGGCTCATTTTTAAGAACACGCGCGATTCAAAGCCCTTCACGATCGCGGACTCAACTCTTGAAATAGCCACTCGATTACTAATGAATGAGGCATTCCCATTTTAAAGCTAAGGGCGGCAGTCCACACACAAGGCCAAATGTAGTTACAATGCAGACCCGCTAAAAATAACGTTGATTTCCAGACCTGAATATATGAAGCTACTCAAAGTCCTTCAGAGTTTTCTGATGAAGTGACTCATATACCACAAACTAAACCTAGAAAGTTAATAAACTAGTAAACGTTATTGACTTACACTAATAGTACAAGTATTTCTATTCACACATTTAAACGGCGTTTTCACAAGTTGTGCGAGAACGACGAATAGACGCTTCAACGAGTCGCGATTGAGGTAACCATAGCAACAGTACGTCATTCGCTTTCCATTATTCGGAAGTAGCCTGTTTTGACAATTCCTGACATTACTTATAGTAGGCTATCACTTCATTATGGCTTATAATGAATAATCTGTATTGCTAGGCTATCCTTTAATTTTGTGCTATAATTCATTCGCAAACTCAACTCTTTCTTATCGCCTAAATAATCACTGTAGGCTACATCAGAGCCTCAGAATACATTATCAGCCTGTGATTTTTCAGTTAGAAGACTAGCTACTGACTACTTGAAATCTTGAGAAATTAAACTTTCCTTCTATGTTAAAATCTTTATGTTTTATTTCTTTGTGGAGCAGCTAAAGCCTCTTTTATACTTAGTGAGCACAGCAGAACTGTCAGAAAAAAATAGATAAAAAAAATACACCAAAAATAGCTCCCGCGCTGTAAAAAGATCCTTATACCTAACTATTCTTAGTTTTTGTTTTATGTATATCGGTCCAATTCATTTATATGTGTTTGCTTAGTTTTATTTTTGCATTTAGATTCATGAAGGTACTGTTTAGCACTTTTTTTTTTTTTTTTTTTGGTGGTTCTGGGACATAACTTATTTCAGGCTCTAACTTAATATGATATACAATATAATTTACAAACCTGAAATATAGAGTAACCTGTAATAAAACCCAGGGTACTCCATAACTCATTTAGGATGACTCATCCATTGTAAATAAATAGCAATGACAACATAATGAAAAAGTCTGTAACATTTTTGTAAAAAGCCATAGCACCAGAAAGTCAAAAATAGATTTAACCAAGATCTTTGAGTTGAATAGTGGAGAAAAAAATCACTGTGAACTCACAGTAGAAGAATTTCCCATTGTTATTTGTCATTTTCACTGATGTTCTTCTAACCTATGAAGTGAAGTGAATCCACAGTTTTAAACAGCTACCTGTGGTCTTAATAACCTGACACAAAACTCTCTACACACAACTCTGGGTGCATATTTGTTATTTGCACCATATTTTTAACAGAAGCCCCTCATAAAATAATTTTCTGCACTGCTGATCATGTGTGACTGCAGAGATGACCTGTAATCCTGTTCGGTTACAGCTTCTTCATTATTTATGTGTGGATGATGTTGTGTTTACAACCAGTGAAAGGTTAGACATGGTCATCAACACAGAAAGACTGTAATTTGGTTGCTGGCTATGAATAGTAAGAACATAATCACCTTTGAGCATCTGGAACATACTGTAACTGGATGCAAAATCAGTTGAGAACAGCCACATTAAACAAACTACTTTGTGATGGTACACATCCAAATCTATGGATGTGTCTGAAAGACTTAATGGAGAAAGATGCTTTTAGCCTGCAAAATGTTATAGTTACAGCATCTACCAGCAGGGCATACCTGCAGAAGCTAACCAGCAAATCCACTGGATGTATGAATGGTGCAGACAAACATCTCTCTCTCTCTACGTAAATCTGACATGGCAGAAAGCAGCATGTTGCAACATAATTGGGATGTAATGGAGACCATCACAGATTTGTCCTAGTTTATTCCCCAAACCATTACCAAAATGAGTGCACTCCTTTTCCAAGCATGACAATTTAACCTAAATTTAGAGCCATCAGCTCAGTCTTCTTACCTGCTAGGCTCAAAGGAATTAGTGCACTCAGTAGATCCACTCACAGGTGTCAGGAAAGATACACCTAAAACACTACATAAGATAATTAAATGATATATGTAAATTCTCAACTTCTCACATTTTGTAAGCACTGACATTGAAAAATTTAGGCTCTTCCACTGCAACGACTACTGCAGTGTTGCCAGATCTCGCTAGAAAACAAGCAACCCAGTCTGACAAAACAAGCCCAAAATAGGCAACATGCCTAAAATAAGTCTAAGTGGCACACATGAGTAATTTATGCAGCATTGGGAAAGGTAAAGGCAGAAATACAGGAGTAAAAAGAAAATAAATGACATTATAATGTGGAACTCAAAAGAAGTTGCTATTTGTGGTTGGCCTTATTTTATTGCGCTAAAAGATCCAAGTACTAGCAGGCCCAAATACATCACTATATTCCAGAAATAAGCCAAAAATACAGAAGTTGTGTTGAGAATGAGAAACATGATGTGAAAACAAGGCCAAGTTGCTTAGAATTAGCAGATGTGGCAACACTGGACTACCGAGATGATGAGAGATAAATAGTGCTGGAATTGGAGAAGGACGTGGAAGAAGAAAGTGGAACAGGGTGTCGTGCGTGGTGTTGTTGAGAGGAATCCCATATTTTTGCAGTCTCAGTGGATACGGACCTGCAGTAAGCTTAATGTGCACTTCCTGCCAGCCGCTGTTGCCAGGTGGTGGGCTTGTGCAAGAGTGGCAGGCCAAACGCACACACATCTTCAAGCACAGCTGCGGAGAAACCCGCATTGTGAAATTGCCACAAAATGCACAAATACAAAAACACTGAACTCAATTAAATTTAATTCAAAAAGCTAGGATTAAAAAAAAAATGTAGGCCAACGATTTCTAAAGTAGCCATCACTAGAAACAGAAGCGTATGATGAATTATAGTCTGGATTGTCAGCAAAGTCAGAACATAATAATAAACCCTGTATTTTATGTAACGCTCACATATTTCTAATAACGCAGTGTATTGCGTTATAAATACCATAAATGGTGTGATGCTACATGAAGTCAGAAGCGCAAGTGCACCAGTGAAAAACAGGTGACAGATTGTGAATAACGCACCTCTTGAGTTAACATCATAGCCTGAGGCCACGTCTGTCAATCATGAACAGAGACCTGTATAATAATAATTCTATTGTATTAACCTTAAGATCATTTATATTATAGAGTGGGTTTTCTTTTAACATTTACAGTTATTTAACAGAAACCTGTGCTACCGATCTAAATATTAAAAAAAATATATAATATATAATTTATTAATAAAATAATCTAAATATTAATGCACTGTCTAACATATAATGCCCCACTGTAATTACCGATGTCTTTTTTCTATTAAAAACACCTTTAAAAAAATGAAATGTTGATGTTTTCTTAAGTTTTAAAATAGGAAAGCTCATGTAAAATGAATATAAAACAAATAGAAATAGAACAAAGGGCTTTTGAGTAACTTGAGTATCATCACATTTTTACTGCCTTGACTATGATGGAACAGGATATGACATATTCTTAAAAAAAACCAAAAAACTTTAATATCCCATCAGAGTGCAAAGATAAACTAAAGATTATTTTTATATAAGCTAAATGATCCGGTAGGTAGTAGATATAAGACAGTAATGTAATTGTGATATGGTGTCAATTTCGGACAAAAATATAGAATTTACACTGACATATTTTGCTGTATTTAGCCTTCTGAACTTATCTTTGATTACTGTTAGTTTGACATGATATAAAAATTGTGACACTTATTGAGGTGAACACACACTTTCCATTTAACATCTGTGTTTATTCTAAGTCTTATGACCAGGAAAATAGAGCTGGGAAAAAAATCTCAAAATCTTATTACTATTCCTTTGTGCTTGGCTCATGGCTTATTTTCCTTCACAAACATCCTCTCCACACAGCTTTGACCATTGATGAGAGTAGCCACCAGGCACGTGCAGAGGGGGGTGCGGTGGGTGCTTGATGCCCAAAGTGCCCTTTTGTCAAGGCAATTTATTTTTTATTTTTTTTGTAATTAAACGCCCTTTTGTGAAGGCCTGCCCAATCTAACTATTAGTAAAATTAATTAATAATAGTTTAGCCATAAATTAAATTATCCACATAATGACCTTTCACCTGACGATCTCATCCGGGACGATTCCTCACGTTCAGACACCTTTAGGATGCCTTCAATAACGTCTGCGGCTGCCTGTAAGTGGAGTTCTCAGCGGAGCGGTGTGCTTGTAAACTTATATTATTGAATTATTATTTTACGAGAACGGCATGAAGAGTTCATGCACAACTGTTGTTTATATTGCTGTGTGTAGCCTGTGGAAGCACGGTTAGCTGCAGCAAGGGGCTACAATATTTTTGTTCAATGTTTTCCTAATGACAATTTTATGATTGGTTTATAAAGGCTACTACGAACACCCTTTTCCCATTTTTATCACAGAATAATTCAGGAAATATATTTTATAGTTTCTATACTAAATGGTATGTCAATCAGTACTGGATTTTTCATAGTTTATTTATTTATTACCTGAAGATAACTTGAAAAACACACATAAACCATATATTTTTGCAATCGTGTGTTTATTGTCTTCACTTTTCATCAGTAAAAACGTTTGTGGTTTTTATTCAGCTCAGCTACAGGGATAGCCGTGTGAGTTTGTCCATATTAGGGATTTCCTGCAAGTCATAAGTTTCTGTGGGAGAGCGCCCTCTGGCTTCGAGTATGAATGAAATATGCACTGCACGAGAGTGTTCAGCTCACCTGATATTCATATCTCCTCATTTTGGATACGAATAAAATGTCAGGTCATGTCTATTTTAATTTAAATCTAGATTTAAATCTAGAAACCTCTATGTGAAAACACCTGTTTGAGCTCGAATAAAGTGCGGGGGGAATTTACATTTTATTAAAATTAATATTAAATATTACAAATGCAGCTAACGTAGTTCTAACAGCAATAAAAACAAAGGTGTTTGTTCTCTTTCGTTCTTGCTGTTTAATTGGGAAAAGTTTAAAGCGCGTCGAGGTGTCTTGTCTTTTTTATGTTATCTGACTAAAAACTATTCATACTTTGAACGATTATTATTACAGTATTTATTTAAAAAACGTAGAGTGCCTTAAAAATAATTATCACAACACTGGTAAAACAGGCTTATACTGATTTTCTCGTTTTCCGAAGTATACTTATCAATCCTGTTTTTATAATCATTATCATTCAAAAAAGGAATAAATTCAGAACAGGATTAGAATAGAATTCTATTTTAAATAAGACAGGAATATTTTTTTCTACAACAACAACAGTAGTGTTTACAACAGCAAAACCACCATACCCTGTAAACTCAACAACAATAATAATAATAATAATATCATTTAAAGAGCAATTAAGAGGTGCAAAAAATGTCTTTAACATTTAACATTTTTTAACATTTAACATTTTTTAAACTGAAAATGGTCTTTTCTGTTCTGTTTCTTTTTCAAACCTGCGCCATGGCATTTGCTGCTGTATCAATACAGAAGCATCCATTTCGATACACATATCAGCAAGGAGTACAGCCCTATTAAAAGCCATGTTCCATGTGCCCCTTTTATACTTTGAGCACCTGCCCCTCCAAAGGTCTCTGCACAGCCCTGGTAGCCACTAACATATATGAGCTGACACAGAGCTCACATTAGCCTCCAAGAGAAAAGAAATGACCCATCTTAATTAAAACGGCCTCTTCTCTGCCATTAACCCTCATGTTATCGGCTGCTGTCAATACATCCATTTCATGGGAGTAAGTAATCCCATGCATTATAAATAGCTAACTGGTTTAATGCAGTTTTAAAGAAGCCCCTGGGACCTTGCTCATACCTGCTTATGACAATACAGGAGAGACGTTTCGGTCTTACCAGAAAAAAAAAGTCAACTTTCACTTAAAAAAATCTTATTAAAAAATCTTATTAAAATTCTTCTCATCCTTAAATTTTTTTTTTTTTATTTATTTTTTTTCAACAAATGGTCACAAAGGCACTTAACCTTTGAGAAAATGCTGATTGCAGATAAGTTATTTTGATTTCCATTCATTTTAAATAAGTTTTGCCATTTTTGGTAACTGTTGCAAAATTCAGTATGTCTAAATACAGTTTAAAACAATGATTTTGATATTTTAAAAAACAACAACATTAAAATAAATATTAAATAAAACCATTTCAAAGATAGAAAATCTTTTACCATAAACTGAATGTCCGTTAAACAGATTTTGAAGAAGAAAGTGCAAAGTACCAATTAAAAATAAAGTCCATTTTATAACTCATCAAAACCTTTCACGTTACTCCACAGAAAAAAAAAAAGTCATGCATCTACCGTCATGTTCACATCTATAATATCAGATGCCAAAAGAGTCTAAATCATATTCTTAGTAAAATATTTTCTTAACTTCCTCTGAAAACACCGATCTGTTTAACACTAGACCAAGAACAATTCGATAAGACTAGTAACATAATGCAGCTGACAGCAAAGTCAGTTCCTGGCACTGCTGCTCAAGTCGTACGCTGTGATAAATTAATCAAATCGTGAACGATTGCTGAAAGAAACAGGGCTTCTCTTGGAGGTGACAGTGTGCTTTGCTATTGTTGTCAGTATTATGAATGGCCCTCATATGGTCCTGCTGCAGAATGTGCCTCATGCCCAGCAGAGTCCGTGCAACCTTGAGTCATGAATTGCTTTGGCTCCTACACAGGAAAACAGGAAGCACCACCTGCTGTTCAAATCTGATGTTAATTTCTCTGAGTAAGACTTCATTGAGGAGGAGAGGCGGTAACAGGCTGTGATAGTGAAAGACAGCATGGGCGTCCTCTTTGTCATGGCTGCTCTATGTTATATGCACGATTACCACTGCATCAAAATCGCAGACACGGTTTAACCAAGTGTGACTTTTTAAAGAGTTCTAGCAGGGTAAAAAGTATATTTTACAATGGTTTGTGACCCAAACATGGGTTACAGGCCTGTTCTGATTGGGGTTCGGAGAGTAAAACAGACATATACTGTACACAGTGGGTAGGTTACTTAATAACTGTAGTCTGTTACTGATTTCACATTAAATTACGGAAATTGTAATTAATAATGTAATTTGTTACATTATGCATTTTAGATAATATAATCAGAATACTTTTGATTACTTTTGACAAGTCATCACATTGATTTCAGCAGGTTAATCAGTAACACTTTATGTACTGAATAATGCATTATAAAAGTATTAATAATAATATATTAATTATGCCTTGTAAAGCACCTAATAATGTATTTTACAACCTCATGAATAATTGTAACCACAGTTAATACATTATAACATTTATCAATTCGTTGTTACACTATGCATTTTAAATTAAGTTATAATTATTTACGACAGATTTAATGTATTACAATGCACATTATGAATACTAAAACTATTTCAAATCACATGAGCCAATATTTTATTCACAATAGAACACAGATAACATAACAAATGTTTAAACTGAGAAATTGTTACAATTTTATGCACAAAATTAGCTAATTTCAAATTTGATGCCTGCGACAGGTCTCAAAATAGTTGGGACGGGGGCCCATGGTAGTTTTACCATGGTGTAGCATCTCCTCTTCTTTTCAAAACATTTGGAAGACATCTGGGCATCAAGGTTATGAGTTTCTGGAGTTTTGGTGTTTGAATGTGGTCCCATTCTTGCCCGATATAGGTTTCCAGATGCTGGAGAGTTTGTGGTCCTCTTTGACATATTTTTCTTTAATGATGCACCAAATGTTCTCTATAGGTGAAAGATCTGGACTGCAGGCAGGCCAATTCAGCATCTGGTCTCTTCTACTACGAAGCCATGCTGTTATAATAGCTGCAGTATGTGGTTTTGCATTGATCTGCTGAAATACACAGGGCCTTCCCTGAAATACACGTCATCTGGAGGGGAGCATATGTTGCTCTAAAACATTTCAGCATTCATAGTGCCTTCCAAAACGTGCAAGCTGCCCATACCGTATGCACATACGCACCCCCATACCATCAGAGATGCTGAATGCTGATAACACGCTGGAAGGTCTCCCTCTCTCTTTAGCCCAGAGGACACAGTGTCCGTGATTTCCAACAACAATGTCAAATATGGACTTGTCTGACCATAGAACACTTTTCCACTTTGAAACAGTCCATTTTAAATGAGCCTTGGCGCACAGCACACGACTATGCTTCTGGACCATGTTCACAAATGGCTTCCTTTTTGCATGATAGTGCTTTAGTTGGCATCTGCAGATGGCACGGCGGATTGTGTTTACCGACAGTGGTTTCTGGAAGCATTGCTGGGCCCATTTAGTAATGTTAATGACAGAATCATGCCGGTGAGTGATGCAGTGTCGTCTGAGGGCCCGAAGACCACGAGCATCCAACAAAGGTCTTCGGCCTTGTCCCTAACGCACAGAGATTTCTCCAGTTTCTCTGAATCTTTTGACGATGCTATGCAGTAGATGATGAGATTTGCAAAGCCTTTGCAATTTGACGTTGAGGAACGTTGATTTTAAAGTATTCCACAATCTTTTTACGCAATCTTTCACAGATTGGAAAGACTCTGCCTCTCTAAGACATCCCTTTTACAGCTCATGTTACAGACCTGATGTCAATTAACTTAATCATTTGCTAGATGTTCTCCCAGCTGAATCTTTTCAAAATTTCTTGCTTTTTCAGCCCTTTGTTGTTGCCCCGTGCCAACTTTCTTTGAGACCTGTAGCAGGCATCAAATTTGAAATGAGCTCCTTTAGTGGATAAAAATTTAAAATTTCTCAGTTTAAGAATTTGTTATCTTCTCTATGTTCTATTGTGAATAGGCTCATGTGATTTGAAAGTCCAAACATTTCAGGAAACGGAATTTAAATTAATTGTCAACAACTACTTTATTTTAAGTATTAATAAACAGTCAATAGGAGTATATTGAGGCAAAAGTATAGTTAGTTAATAGTAAAGAGTTAGTTAATGGTGAGAATTGGACCCTAATCTAAAGTGTGACCAGAGTAATTTATGTAGTTAAGTATTATTTATTTGAAAGAAAAAAAAAAACAAACACTTCATGTCTATCCTTGTATCATTAACTTGTCGAGGTTGATATAGGATTTAGAAAGTAATGAGTAATAAGTAATTAAATACTTTTTGGAGAGAGTAATTTGTACAGTAATCTATTTACACCGTTGAAGATGTAATTAGTAACTAGTAATTAATTGCTTTTTTTGAGTAACTTACACTAACACTGGCTGGATATACTTGTAACGTATTGATTAAAAAAGAGAGAGATAGAAAGTATATTCGATATTTTGTTATCAAGATGAAGTGCGTCATGTCAGGGTTTCCCAAACTGGGGTTCATGGAGGACGAGCAGGGAGTTTGTTGATGAAGCTAATAATTAAATCATGAAAATGTAAAAATAAAATGTACAATTGTAAGCAAAATAAACACTTTAACATAAAAATATAAACACAAAAAATGTGAACATTCACCTATTAACCGACATCAGAGAGCTGTGAATATGCCCCAAAACTTAACTTTCTGATATAATAGTTATATTACACACATTATATTTCTTATAATAGATGTAGGCATTTTCTTTAGATTAGTTAGATTAGTTAATTACTAGATTAGTTAAATGAAAAAAAATAAAATAATAAGTGAAACTTATTTATGAATAGTGTACTGTTATTCAGTTATGTACAGTATAATAACTGTAATGTATACCATGTAATCTGTATTCTGAATATGAGCATTTAAAAATGTAATATATAATTAAATTTCAAGTACTTAATTTTTGGTGTCTGATTATGTAATCCGATACATATATTCAGTTACTACCCACTCACGTTACTACCCACTCACTACACCCTATCCTATCCTATCCTATCCTATCCTATCCTATCCTATCCTATCCTATCCTATCCTATCCTATCTTTTATACTATTTTAGTAATTGGGTTTGAAGTTACAGTGCAGATCAATACAACTTCCATTGCATTTAAGTGTAAAGATGAAAATACAATGTCTTGATGTTTGTTACAGTTCAGTAAATGCACTCCAAAGCACCCTCATCATAAACATTACCTCTTGTTAAATGTCTGCAGCAGTCTTTCAAAGCTCATTAATCATTTCACGTGTCGTAGTGTATTTGCCACCATGCTGACATTGCTTTTCTGAGAATACATTACCTTCAGCCAAGGGACTTCACCCACAGCTCCTCCCGCCACGCTGCGCTGCCTCATGTGAGAGTGAAATTCATTGGCAGGGGTTTCATGTTTTCTTGCCCAGTAACTAACATTAGCGAGCGGCACCAGTTAAAGGTTGGCGCTCTTGGCCTATCCCCATAAGTGTGTTCTTCTGTACGATAGTGACTCATCTGACTGGCCCAGTTTTGTAATACTGCTGAAACAATCATTTCAGTTGAAGGTCAAACGTAGCCTTAAGGGCATGTGTTCCAGCCTTTAACGATCCGGAAGACTTTACAGCTGAGGATCTTCGCACATCAGTGTGATAGAGTGGCTTTTGAACTCAAGGGGAAGATCTGGTGGCGATAAAGTTGGGTGAAAATTGGAACATGTTACTCTTGTGTTAAAATGGGCCATGTTAGAGAAAATGTGATGGAGAGAAGTTGAATCAACTGTAAGTGAAGCTTAAAACAGTACTGACAGTTTTCCTGGAATAGTTAAAACGCTAAAAATAATTAAAGGCAAAATAAGGAACATAAACAAGAAGTCAATGTTACAGTCATTATGTCAACCATCGCAAATTAGAGAGTGACTCCTGCATTCTGTATAATATAGCAATAATTTAGAAGATTCACTCTTGCATTCAAATGTGGTTTACACTCATATAACTATAGATGTCTGAAAACACAACTGACAAATACTTAAACCTACCTAGATTTAGCTGGTTTAAGATGGTCTCCCATCTCGACCAGCTAAAAAGTGTCTAAAATATCTATAAAACCAACTAATAATCTATCCTAAGCAGAGTAAGATAACCACCAAACCATATTAGACTGGTTTACATTGCTTGTCTCAGTTCAGTTCACATATTTGTTGCTTTTTATAGAGTATTGTCATGCTCTGTGCATTTTATAGAGCTTGTTTCGTACACTTCACTGTACACACAACCTAAAATATCTTGAATGTCCAGAAATTAAATAACCTTGTACAGTCAAACAAAATGTTATTTGGGTTCAGAAACCAGTTGTTCATTAAAAATGGTTAATGTCTCATTGTTTGTTTGATAACTTTATGCAAATTCACTCTCACCTTAAAATATGGTTGGTGCTAATAAAACTATAGATGCCTAAAAAAATTAACTAAGAAAAAAAAAAAGACTTAAACTTTCATGGTTTTAGCTAAATAGTCTCCCTGTCTGACAAACAAAATGTGTCTAAAAGTAGAGAGTACAGAGCGAGTGTCTAAAAGAAGTATAGAGTTTGTTTCACAGTCCCCAAACAACTAAAATATTTTTAATATCCACACATTCAGGAAAAAAGGTGGATACAAACACATTGTGCAAAGTAACCTTGTACAGTCTAATCAAAATTATTATTTGGTCTCGGAAATCAGTTGTTCATTCAAAATGGTTAATGTCTGCAGATTCACTCTCACATTTAAATTTGGTTGGTATCATAGATGTCTGAGAACAGAAAATAATTACTTAAAACTTCCTGGTTTTAAGTGGTTTTATCTGATTTAAGATGGTCTCCCTGCATGACCAGCTAATAAAATGTCTAAAACCTCTCAAAAACAATCCAAAAGGCTAGCCCAAACAAAGTGGGAAACTGATTAAAACCAGCTTTTTTCATACACTTCACTGTATAGGCTATTCCACACACAACCTATCCAGACACATTGTATCAAAATAACCTGGTACAGTCTAACCAAAAATGTTGGGCTTAGAAATCAGGTTAATTCCTTCAAAATGGTTAAGGGGATAGGTTCACCCAAAAATGAAAATTATGTCATAATTTACTCACCCTCAAGTAGTTCCAAACCTGTATGAATTTATTTGTTCTGCTGAACACAAAGGAAGATATTTTGAAGAAAGTTTGTTACCAGGCTGTTTTGGGGCACCAAATGATGACAGAATTTCCATTTTGGGGTGAACTATCCCTTTCATGTCTCATTGTTTGTTTGATAGCTCCATGCTTATATCTCAAAAACAATATCTGTCTGAGGATTAACACCAGACTGGAATAAGATAAGACTCTGCATAATATGCCCCACAAAACTCTACTTACAATAAAAATTTAGGATTAGCAGTTAGCACCAATTACTTTGGTCTTTTTGGGTCCTAAAACCAATTCCTCTGTGCTGGGGATGTGGGCTCTTAGGTCTTCCCACATATTTTTTTTTTTCAGAAGTGTGCTTAACTGATTAGAAGCAGATCTCTTAGAAGTGGTGAATGCCTCACTTCCTTCTGGGACTTTTCCAAACTCCCTGAAAACTGCAGTTGTTAAGCCCCTTCTGAAAAAGCATAATCTTTGATCTTCTTTGAACATCT
Organism: Barbus barbus; assembly: GCF_936440315.1. Taxonomy (NCBI): domain Eukaryota; kingdom Metazoa; phylum Chordata; class Actinopteri; order Cypriniformes; family Cyprinidae; genus Barbus; species Barbus barbus. The sequence continues at coordinate 23,444,503 of NC_136742.1, forward strand.
TATTGAGCAACTAGACCAATATCAAATCTTCCTTTCATAGGTAAGTTTATTGAAAAGGTAGTTCCTCTTCAGGAACTCGAGCTGCATCTGGAGATGCTTTGGGGAAGGCCTTCAGCGTAACCGGCTCTGAATACAAGTGAAATCTGTCCAAAGGATGGACAGATCTGATGGGGGGATCGGAGACAAGCAAGTCTCTATCTCCGTCCTCACCCGTCAGATCCCATGACCGCTCCCTGAGATCGGAAGCCCACCAGGCGGATATTTCCCCTCGGGCAGTGGCCGTGGTGTATCTCCGGTCTTCCTCCGAGGAGGTTGACACGGAGAACGACAAGTACGTTGTGCCCGCTCTTTCACCCCAATATGAGGAGCTTTGTGGAGGTGGTCACTCGTGCCGCGGCCAAGTTGAGTCTCACTGCAGCGCACGGTGCCCGTCTCGCCCCAGTGCCCTCAGGAGGTCGATCAGCTAACCCTGCCACGTACGGTGTTCCAGGGCGCAGCGATCTCCAGCGAGCACATATCTCAGTCTCTTCCGCCCGGAAGCGTAGCGGAGCTGAGATGCTCACCACCCCTTCGGGGGTCTCTGGAGCAGCTAGTTTGGCCATTCCCTGCCGGTGTGCCATTCCAGGGCACCGAACTAGCCGCTCTGATTACACCAGAGGCCACTCTTCTCAACTATCTAAGCTAATAGATTGTGTAAAAAGTGTAAAAGATTGGATGACCAATAATTTCCTCCTACTAAATTCAGATAAGACAGAGATATTACTTATTGGACCAAAAAACCGTACACAGAATCTCGTGGATTATAATTTGCAACTAGACGGATGTACTGTTACGTCCTCTAAAGTCAAAAATCTGGGTGTTATTTTAGACAGCAACTTGTCCTTTGAAAATCATATTTCCCATGTTACAAAAACAGCATTCTTCCATCTTAGAAACATTGCCAAGCTTCGAAGCATGCTACCTGTTTCTGATGCAGAAAAGCTAGTTCATGCATTCATGACCTCTAGACTGGACTATTGTAATGCACTGCTAGCTGGTTGTCCTGCATCTTCAATAAACAAGCTACAGATAGTCCAAAATGCAGCGGCTAGAGTTCTTACCAGATCAAGAAAATATGATCATATTACTCCAATTTTACAGTCTCTGCATTGGCTACCTATTCAGTTCCGTATCATTTACAAATTATTATTACTTGCCTATAAGGCCCTAAATGGTTTAGCACCTGCGTATCTAACTTGTCTTCTACCACGCTATAATCCAACCCGCTCTCTAAGGTCGCAAAACTACCTAGGATAGCAACATCCCGTGGTAGCCAGGAATTACAGAACTTCAGTCTGGATCCAACCATTACATGATCTGAGATGACCGAACACCTGAGATGGAGGATCAGCGCCGGGAGATGACGTATGTGTCCCTGATCGTAGGCAGAGGCCAAACACCTGGATGAACGCCAGAGACAGATCCCCATTGAGGACCCCGCCACTTAGACAGCCATCGGAAAAGACCACTGGAACCAGCTGAGCCCATTCAACCTGACTTGCTGCAGTTTGGAACTGAACTGCTGGTTTGTTTGGCCAGAGGAGAATTGGCCCCCCGACTGAGACTGGTTTCTCCCAAGGTTTTTTTTCTCTATTGTGTCACCGATGGAGTTTTGGTTCCTTGCCGCTGTCGCCTCTGGCTTGCTTTCATTTCCAGCGATATCGCCGACCTTATTGCTAAGACACTATTCAAACTTATTGACACTTTATTTTCCTTTTTTTTTGATATTGTGCAGTGCTTTGACACAATTTGCATTGTAAAAAGCGCTATATAAGTAAAGGTGACTTGACTTGACTTGACTCTTGAGAGACTGGTTCCCTTAGTAGTCCATTTCGCAGTGTGGAAACTACTGCCAAATGTGTCTCAGTGGGTCCTGCGCATCCTGTTCGGTTCTCGTCCGCCTCAATTCAACGGGGTGAATTCCACTCTGGTGGGCCTCGAGCAGGCTCTGGTAATGGAACAAGAGGTAGATACTCTCTTAAGGAAGGAGTCCATCGAGGTGGTTCCTCCTCACGAAAGAGAGTCCGGGTTCTACAGCCGGTACTTCATAGTTCGGATGGAGGGTTGCGTCTCATTTTAGATCTGCGTCAGTTGAACCGCTCAGTCAGCAGACTGAAGTTCAAGATGCTTACACTCAAGCAGGTTGTGTCTCAAATCAGGTCCGAGGACTGGTTTGTCGCGATCGATCTAAAAGACGCATGTTTCCATGTCTCCATCCTTCCCACTCACAGGAAGTGGGTTTGCTTCCTGAGGTTTGCTTTCGGGGGCAAAGCTTACCAGTATCGGGTTCTTCCATTCGGCCTAGCACTCTCACCCCGCACTTTCACAAAGTGTGTGGACGCCGTGTTAGCTCCGCTTCCGGCATTCTTGCTTCATTCTAGAAGCTGACGCCGGTTCCACCGCACGTGCTTTTATACCAGCTGGTCATTATGTCACCTCGCCCGTGACGTCTCGTCCATCCTTTGGACAGATTTCACTTGTATTCAGAGCCGGTTACGCTGAAGGCGTTCCCCAAAGCTTCTCCAGACGCAGCATCTTGTTCCCTCGAGGAACTGGGGTTACATACGTAACCTAAGACGTTTTTAATCAGCTGAACAACTACTTAAACTCAAATGGATACCTGGACAATTTTCAATCTGGTTTCCGAGCGCATCACAGCACAGCGACAGCACTCATTAACATAATAAATTGTATTCGCTTTAATTCTGATTCTGGCAAAATATCAGGGCTGGTACTACTAGATCTTAGTGCTGCATTTGATACTGTTGATCATTACAAACTTCTAGAGAGACTGGAAAACTGGGTCGGGCTTTCTGGGATGGCACTCAAATGGTTCAGGTCATACTTAGAAGGGGGAGGTTATTATGTGAGTATAGGAGAACATAGGTCTAAGTGGACGTCCATGACATGCGGAGTCCCAACAAGGCTCAATTCTTGCATCGCTCTTGTTTAGCCTGTATATGCTCCCACTAAGTCAAATAATGAGAAATAACCTAATTGCCTATCACAGCTATGCTGATGATACCCAGATTTACCTAGCCTTATCTCCAAATGACTATAGCCCCATTGACTCCCTCTGCATTGATGGAATTAACAGTTGCATGTGCCAGAACTTTCTTCAGTTAAACAAGGAGAAAATTGAAGTCATTTCATTTGGAAACAAAGATGAAGTTCTCAAGGTGAATGCATACCTTGACTCTAGGGGTCAAACAACTAAATCAAGTCAAGAATCTTGGTGTGATTCTGGACACATACCTTAGTTTCAGTAGTCATGTCAGTAACTAAATCAGCATACTATTATCTCAAAAACATTGCAAGAATTAGATGTTTTTTTTCCAGTCAATACTTGGAGAAACTTGTTCACGCCTTTATCACAAGCAGGATTGATTATTGTAATGGTCTCCTCACCGGCCTACCAAAAAAGACCATTAGACAGCTGCAGCTCATCCTGAATGCTGGTGCCAGGATTCTGACTAGAACCAGAAAATCTGAGCATATCACACCAGGTCCTTACACTGGCTTCCAGTTACATTTAGGATTAATTTTAAAGTATTTTAACTCATTTATAAATCACTCAATGGCCTAGGACCTGAATACATTGCAGATATGCTCACTGAATATAAACCTAACAGACCACTCAGATCATTAGGATCGAGTCAGTTAGAAATACCAAGGGTTCACACAAAACAAGGGGAGTCCGCTTTGAGCTATTATGCCGCCCCCAGTTGGAACCAGCTTCCAGAAGAGATCAGATGTGCTAAAACATTAGCCACATTTAAATCCAGACTCAAAACACATATGTTTAGCTGTGCAATTGTTGAATGAGCACGGTGCTACATCTGAACTAACTGCACTGTATTTTATGTATAATCATTTTAAACGTTTTTAAATTTCTGGTTTTATTGTTGTGATTTTTTTATTTTTTATGATTATTTTACTTCCTTTAACAAGAAGTTAAATTCACTTACTTTTTATTTTGCAAGTTTTTGCACGCAAATTTTTAAAGTAAAATTTAAATATGGAATTAAGTGAAATCTACTTAAGTTATGTAAAATTAGCAAATGAAATAAGTAAATTTAACATGGCCAGGGAGAGTTTGATTAGCAACTCACAGTTTGTAAACTTTACTTAAACTATATAGCTATGGAAAAAACGCCTAAAACATGTAGTTAAGTTACAATCACTGCATGTAAGCAAGTAGACAGCTCATTAGTCTTTTTAAAATATGTTGACACAAAATAGTAATTAACTGAATGAATACAGAGACGTGAATACTTGGCACATGATACACAATGACGGTGACAATCAGTGAATAGTATTTGAGTATGAATGGGTCATTTTGAGTAAAAAATTAACTCCAGATGTCAAAAAACAGCAGGTTACTTAACCTAACCACAAAAGCAGCCATAAAACAGTGTAAATACATCTCGAAAACAGCAAATAAATAAATAAATAAATTACCATGCCCAAGTGCATGATGGGAACAATGGGATCTGACGTTGATATTTACTTAAACAATCTTTGTAAAAAAACAAAGAATTCCAAGTAAAATATACTTATTGTCAGTCCTGTCTTCTTGTGTCTTGTGCTTCCCCTCCTCTCGTGCCCATATTTGGTTTGTTCCTGTACCTGTCATCCGTTTGTAGCTGCCATTGTCCTGTCAAACATCAGCACGGACAAAACAACAGAAAACTTTAAAAGCTTTAGAAGACTTTCTGACTACATTAGGAGTACAACTCAATTGTATATTGTTAAGAGTCCTCCTTTTTGTGGAATGCACTCTTTTAAATTAAGGTTCCAAAAGGGGGTTTTTAGGGATCCAATAAAAGAACCATCTTTTGGTTGCCAAAAGAACCTTTCAGTGAACAGTTCTTAAAAGCACCATTTCTGTGTGTGCATACTGTGTGAAGCATACTTTAACAATCTAATAACTTTTTGCACTATAAAGAACCTTTTGTGCAAAAGAACATTTCCATGGATGCTAAAGGTAAAAAAGGTAAAGCATAAGAAATTAATTACTTTTGATCTCTCCAATGAAGCTGCATCATCACTAGCGATGCTAAATAGAGCATTGTTTGCCTGCGTGTAAATAACCTATAAATATTAATAGCAAAGTTTCAAGAAAAAGTTCATAAGGCCTATATTAAGTAACTGCTATTTAAAGTTGATCATTGATAGAAGGTTACAATGAAAAGCTGATGATAAGCTCAATAAAAACACTTTTAAAAGATGGTTTGCTGATACAAATCTCATAGGCTACCCAGCAAAGAAAATGTAATGCTAATGTCATCTTAATTAACGTTAGTTTCACTCAGCAATTCAGAAATGACAGTTGACAATGCAGTCTGCATTAAATTATCCCTTCCTTGAGATGGTGCATCAGACACTCAAGTTGAGAGGCACTTGTTAGAGGGCAGAGCATCTCTGTCTTTTCAGATGACAATTAGAGAAGACTCACCATGCAGGAGCCGGAGAATGATACGGCATGCCAGATGCTGCAAGGCCTCTTGAGAGAGCATGCATTTATTTCTGAAACAGCATCTGCTGTTTATGTGTGCATGTGGTAACATCGACTCACTGCTTAAGAACACACACACAAAAAAAGTACTTTCAGGTGGAAATATACTTCAAACCCTCATAGGTATTATTTGATTGCTGTGTCCTCATTCAAAAACCCTTAAATGGTAATTTAGCTGATCTTCATTTCATGAATCTTCAAGGTTGCAACTCAGCAATACTGAGTTCTGTTTTCCATACGTGGCTATATGCCTGACCTATTTTTATTAGAGGACATTAAGAGTTCTGTGTGCTTATCTTTGACTTTCTTCTTGTGCTTGCAGAAAATAAACTTTTTTTCCCCATTTCTACTTTTGGGGTTGTTCTAATGCTTGCAAAAAAAGCTTATCTTTCCTAGCTGAATGCATTTTTTTTCTAATTAACTATGCATGAACGTCTTTAGCACCAACCAACAGTTCTGCAGTTCCATCTTATTAGACTCTTTCGCTTCAACACTGAACTGAACTCTTTAGCAACCAGATAAATAATAAGCCATTAAGATAACACTGATTCTTGAGACATGGGACAAAACAGAAAAAAACTGTTTAAATTAACTACATTTCCACTAAAGAATGTTCTATCATTTGATTTCCATAATCATAATTATGACTCATAACCCCTAAAATCACCTGCCCTCAGACCAAAATCCATTAATTCCTATAGATTAAAACTAAATAAAAATTTATTACACTCACCGGCCACTTTATTAGGTACACCTGTTCAATTGCTTGGCAACACAAATTGCTAATCAGCCAATCACATGGCAGAAACTCAATGCCTTGAGGCATCTAGATGTGGTGAAGATGATTGCTGAAGTTCAAACCGAGCATCAGAATGGGGAAGAAAGGGGATTTAAGTGACTTTGAACGTGGAATGGTTGTTGGTGCCAGACAGGCTGGTCTGAGTATTTCAAAAACTGCTGATCTACTGGGATTTTCACGCACAACCATCTCTAGGGTTTACAGAGAATGGTCCGAAAAAGAGGTCAGAGGTCAGAGGAGAATGGGCAGACTGGTTAGAGATGATAGAAAGGCAACAGTAACTCAAATAACCATTCGTTACAACCAAGGTATGCAGAATACCATCTCTGAACACACAACACGTCGAACCCTGAAGCAGATGGGCTACAGCAGCAGAAGACCACACCGGGTGCCGCTCCTGTCAGCTAAGAACAGGAAACGGAGGCTACAATTCACACAGGGTCACCAAAATTGGACAATAGAAGATTGGAAAAACGTTGCCTGGTATGATGAGTCTTGATTTCTGCTGTGACATTCAGATGGTAGGGTCAGAATTTGGCGTAAAGAATATGAAAGCATGGATCCATCCTGGCTTGTCTCAACGGTTCAGGCTGGTGGTGGTGGTTTAATGGTGTGGGGGATATTTTCTTGGCACTCTTTGGGGCCCTTAGTACCAATTGAGCATTGTTTAAACACCACAGCCTACCTGAGTATTGTTGCTGACCATTATGACTACAGTGTACCCATCTTCTGATGGCTACTTCCAGCAGGATAATGCACCATGTCACAAAGCTCAAATCATCTCAGACTGGTTTCTTGAACATGACAATGAGTTCACTTTACTCAAATGGCCTCCACAGTCACCAGATCTCAATCCAATAGAGCACCCTTGGGATGTGGTGGAACGGGAGGTTCGCATCATGGATGTGATGCTATCATATCAATATGGACCAAGATCTCTGAATAATGTTTCCAACACCTTGTTGAATCTATGCCACGAAGAATTAAGGCAGTTCTGAAGGCAAAAGGGGGTCCAACCCGGTACTAGCAAGGTGTACCTAATAAAGTGGCCAGTGAGTGTATATATTAAACCTATAACAGAAACGCAAAAATGTATTTAATTAACAAATTCAAATATTCCTCTGTGGTAAGGTCACTACTTTCTGTTTTCACCATCATATTTTAATTAAAACTATATTGAAAACAGATATTTATTAAATGAAATATTTTTTCACATTTCAAGTTAAACATCATACAAGCTCTGGTGATCATTTTATTTAATTTTTTATTTTATTGTTATTATTATTATTATTTTAAGTTTTCAATTGTAGCCTGTTTTATATTTTATTATTAAAAAAAAAGGTCATGCAGCTAAATTATACCAAACTTGTGTGGGTTCACATTAGACACATGATGGCTCATGTTGCTCATCAATTTATACTGAATGTTATACTGTATTTTAAATCTTGGATAAAAAAAAAAGAATAATAAAAAAAGAATCTCACCAGGTTAGATGGAAAGGGTTAAAACTGAATGATGGGTTTTGGTTTTTTATTTTTTACATTTATTTTACTTTTTGCCTAATACCAATTATCTTTCAGCAACTTTTTGCCTAGGTGATTTTTTAGTATGCAGTTATTTACAAATTAATAAGCATGACATAGCAGTGAATGTTGAATACTGAGAAGTGAATTTTTATATCCACAACTTTACGGCACAATACTGTATGAGAAAAACTATTTAAGATGACCCTGAAAATTTTAAGCACATGAGCCTCAAATGCATCTTTAAATACATTGACACTGATCATTCATACATATATTTTTAGAGTTCATTTAGAGTTTTTTATAAACAAACGTACCAGTTTTTCCTTTTACATAATTACTCACAATACCTCTCCTCAGATCATAACTCAATAATTCCTGTAGATTATAGTATTTCTTCAATTTAATATATTTTAATCTAAACATGTATTTTTGCACTTTCATGATGTTTTCAGGTGTGATATGAAGAACTGCAGTAGGAAAAACATGAATAAAGTTCCATGAAGCCATAAATAATACTGCAATAACAGGACAGTCCATTAAGAACAACCAAAGGAAGACCCTAGCAATAAAGAACAAGCAATTCCTTTGTCCCGTGCTCGGCAAACAGGCTTCAACGTCAACAGAGGATTTAGCTCACCTAAATCAGCACATTTACAAGGCCAAAAATGATGTCATGCATATTGATAAGCATGAGTCAACATGCAGCATTTCTCCCTGCTATCATTAAGGAAAAACTGTGCTTCCCTCTCTACATTTTATCCTATACAGAAGTTGAGTCACAGATAATAAGAAATATGGAGAATGTTACCTTTTCTCATACCATTTCTTTCTTCCTTTTTTATTAAAAAAAATTAATAAAAAAATGTAAGTGTACTTTTGAATCATATTTGTGATATTTCTCTCTTACTGATTCTTTCCATCAGTGCATTGAAATATTAAAAATAAAAACACCATTATTTAAGCACTCAAAAGAATATGGTTTGAATTAATCTCAGTTTTATAAATGAGCTGTTTTACACGTGCTGACCAAGAAATGGACTGACTGAAATTTTCATGCACCATCCATTTACAAGTCTTTCTAAAACATATGACATATGATGGCTGAAAAAATCACTAAAGCATATAAATTTGTTAATGACTTTTCTTTCAAATGCATATACCATGTATTACATGAATGAATGGAGTCAACTAATAAATCACCATATAATTATTAATTAGACAAAGAGAGAGACGGACATACATAGCCTTTATTCCTACAGATGCTGGTCCATGTGGGGCTTTAATTCAATGTGTAAGTCACATTCAGTGAGTCACAAGACCAAGCCTTTCCTGTGATTTTTAATTAGGTGGCAGATAGTGGCTTGTCTGAGGGAAGTCTCCAATAGGAAACGGCTCTCCCCATGTAATCTCTTTCTGATAAGAATGTTGGGCACCATCAAATTGATCTTTTGCCCTTGAGATAAGGAGTGTATTTCATTAGAGGGCATTTTTTACATTCTTTAACGGGCTGATTCTGTGATATGATGGGCATTCCACAGCTAACAAGAATGAAAGCAGATGGCAACTGGACCAAGAAAGAATATAAGAATATTTCCACAAATTTGAAAAGCAAAATTAAGGACTGAAATGTCCAAAAAAGACTTCATGAAGAACAAACCTTTATCAATTAAAGCTAAATATCACTGTTGAACAGAAATAGAAAACAAATATATTCTTATTCTCCCATATAAATGACTGTCTGTGTCTGTGCATACAGTGTTCTGTTAGACACCTCTAATCTGACTCAAAAGTGTCAGACTCTAGGTTTTTCAATAGCTAAATCCTAAGACTTCTTAGTCTCTTCTGTCAAATGAGCTGGATATAAAGGAGGCTCACACAAGACATCAGTGTGTGTGTGTGTGTGTGTGTGTGTGAAAGTGGCATGACATACGACCAAGTATGGTGACCCATACTCTGAATTTTTGCTTTGCATTTAACCATACAAAAACATACTAAATGGTGTTTTTTTGAAAATCTTAAAATTGCACAAAGTCTCCTGTGAGGGCTAAGTTTAGGTGTAGGGTTGGTGTAGGGCAATAGCACACACAGTTTGTTCAGTATTAAAACCATTACGCCTATGGAGAGTCCCCATAAACCACAAAAAACAACATGTGTGTGTGTGTGTGCATGTTTATGTGGTTTATGAGGACACAAATTTGTATAATGACATGGGTATGACAGAGGTATTACAATATGAAGGTGGTTTATGAGGACACTGCCTATGTCCCCGTAATTCAAAAGGTTTAAAAAACATACAAAATGGTGTTTTTTTGAAAATCTAAAAATGCACAAAGTCTCCTGTGAGGGCTAAGTTTAGGTGTAGGGTTGGTGTAGGGCAATAGCACACACAGTTTGTTCAGTATGAAAACCATTACGCCTATGGAGAGTCCCCATAAACCACAAAAAACAACATGTGTGTGTGTGTGTGTGTGTGTGGTTGAAAGCAGATATCAACCTTAGCAAAAGAAATGTGTAATATATTTCCAAAATTCCACAATGATATAGGAAAACAAAGGGCAGACTGTTCTAAAAGAAATTTCATAAATAAGCATGCCTATAAAAGTCTTTCTGTCAGTGGAGCTGGTTATACAAGAGGATCATAAAAAGAAAGCTGGTGTGTGTACCCTATCATGCAACCAACTATGAATCAAAACACTGCTCAGAAAGACTGAAGACGCCTTGGGTTTATACTTAATACAGTTGGATCTATGACTGTATATACTGTACGCACTGTTATGCTTGTTGTGTCCCTGCTGCATTGATAGCAAGAAAACCAGTATACAGTTTCACTTATAAAGCTGTTTACTGTTAAGAGTAAAAGAGTAAACAGTGTTTGAGAGCTTTTATGATATATCAAAGTATATAATAGTGTATCGAAAGTATGTAAAAGTAAGTAATATGTGAAATATTATTACAATTTTGAAATGTAATTTAATCCTGTGACGGCAAAGCTGAATCTCTGCAGCCATTACTCCAGTCTTCAGAAATCATTCTAAAATGCTGATTTGGTGCTCAAGAAACATTTTGTTTTTTTTGTTTTTTACTATTATCAATGTGTAAAACAGTTGTGCTTTTAAAATTTTTATAGAAATCATGGCACATTTTTCAGGTTTCTCTGGTGAACAGAAAGTTCAGAAGAAGAACAGCATTTGTTTGAAATATAAATCTTTTGCAACATTATAAATCTCTTTACCATTGCTTTTGAACAATTCAATGTATCCTTGCTGAATAAAAGTATTAATTTTTTTTAAATCCTTAATTACCACAAACATTTGGATGGTATTGTAACTATGCTGATATAATTTATAATTGAATTAAAGCCATATTTCTAACTCTTTTGAATGAATGAAGAATGCCAATTAAACTACATGTAACACTAATTTACATAACTCAAAAACAGAGTACATATCTTTCACATATTTATTTCAAAATACTGTACAAATCACATGCTCTCTATAACCATACCTATTGTGCATTCTGCAAATGTAAATTGAAATATCTGAGTAATATATATATATCATATATATAGATCTGAACCCAAACATCATAATAATTGTGATAATTACTAAATATTAACATCTATAGTAATAGTATAGTAATTTATAGAAATAGTAACATCTCAGGAATATAGAGAGAAGAACAATTTGACAGAGAAAGAAACAATCACATTAAGTGATTAAAAAGCTGTTGAATCATTACATTAATGCACAAAAGGTAAAAAAAAAAAATAATAATTCCCCACATGTTGGACCAAATGAACCATTTTCTTCTGCCCTTGGCAGGTGGAATAGAAAAGAGAGTCAAGGAACTTAATGTTCCTTACAACAACATGATATGGTTTAAAGGACATGGCTTTATTTTACAATAGACCACAGGCTATTTCAGAAAATAAAAGCAGAGTTGTTATACTAAGTGCATTCTGGAGAATGTCTTTGGGTAACACTTGGTGGAATCTGGCACTTGCCTGAGAAAGATGCATGCTGGGTAGGAGCAGATTAGTAAGGTTAATGTAGCTTGTAAAATGCCAGATATATTGATGGCCTCTTTATGTAAATAATTTTGAACTATTATTTTAATTTGAGCTTTTAGGGAATCTATTCTTAAGATTTGATATTGATATGATATGAACCAAAACGTATAATTTCTACGGTTTTAACGACTCGTCCAGCGAATCGTTAAATTCAGTATATCTTTAACAATTTCGTTTATCTTATTCGTGGCCAACGATAAAACAAACCAAATAGTACTTTATCAAAATTCATGAGCATAGGTTACACGATCTTTGGCAAATAGTTTAAGACTTGAAAATCACATAGCACCAGACAAAATGTTTCTTAATAAATCAAAGTTTATTTGCTACTCTACAACACTACTAAGCTAAAATAACACAAAACAGAATATACACACACACAAACATTGCAGGCAATAAACTTGAAGAAAACTTAAACTAGCACTCTTTTGTTAGTTACAGGAACCTCGCCTTGAGGGAGTTTCAAGCAGAGAACTTGTCTATCTTTACTCTTAAAATTACTTCAACCAGTTTCCAGCAGAATTATGAAGAATTGTTTGATTACTTGCTTTTAGTTGAGTTTGACAGCTGGGTGTTTCCACACGGTCTCCACAGGATCGGAGGGAACCTCCGACTGATTGGCTGCTGATGTGTCGTCGTCTGACGCGTTTCAAGGAATGCCCTTCGGTGGTTGGTTGGCTTCTTTGTGACTGATGACGCTCGAAGTTCTTCCTTGAGTTCCTTTCGCGTAGCTTAAGACAAGGGTTTCTTCAGATGTTTGACTAAGTATTGATAGTTGTTCAATGCTCGGCCAGATGTTAATGACTGAGAGCGCTTTGGAGCGACTCAATGAGACGCGCGAGCAAGCAGCAAGCTAACAAAGCTGGGCGTCTGTCTTTAACAGGCTGATTTGGGATCCACCCACGGGCGACTGACCCAATCGGATTCTTCCTGTGGGGCGGAGCCCCGCCCCGCACGGCATCTTTCCATGCATACATTATCTGCTCAGTTATTTTGTCACATGAAGAAACTATTGAAAGCAGATTTCTATACGTGTTGTAATCATACATTATGATGATAAAAGACAATTTTCATCCACACCAAATTATTGCTGACGCAACTAGCTTTCATTCAAAATCAAACACCAAGTATTTTGCATACCCAAAGTACATATATCAATTTGATCTATTACGCGGTTGAGGCATAGATTAAATGATCCTAAATTCTAAATAATCACACCAAGCATGTGAAACTAAACAATAGTAATCGGGAAAAATTAGACATCAAGAGATTACAACAATACCATAGATTCCATTAACACAGCAAGCTTAATTTAATTTAATAAAATACAACCTGAATATATATTGTAAATATATTGGAATGTGTAGGTCCTGGTTGAAACCAGAACACACACATACACATAATTTCGGACAACACATTCTTGAGCGGGAATCAAAGCTTCCCTCCTGGCCGATCTCCTGCCCTGAACCTCCTTATCTCCTGAGACCATAAAAACCAGGATATATTGGAGAGGAACATAAGGATGTCGTTAAAGAAGAGAACCTTCAGTGCTCGACCGGATTTATCATAAATAAAGTCGAACAGGGCAAATACCTTGTCATCTGGGAAAACTCTGAAACAAACCCTCCCTGAATTTCTTTCCATTAGCGCAGTAATTCAATGATGTGTTTACTACACATGTCCAGCTAAGAAGATTCCCAGATCTCCACGAAAGTGACACTCGTGACCTCGCGTTTCTCTCCAAAAGAGGAATGCGCCTTGTTGCTCCCTAACAGACAAAGAGATGCAATGCTTTGCTCAAGTATTTTAAAAGGGACAAATTATACTAGTTTCTGCTATTGAAGCAATATACTCGAAAACAATATATATAATTCATATATTCACAACATATATTAAGGTTTTCATGACATGTATAAGCTTGCTGTGTTATTGGAACTTATGGTATTGTTGTAATCTTTTGATGTATAACTTTACCTGATCACTAGTGTTCAGTTCACATGCTCGATGTGATTATTTAGAATTAAGGATTGTTTCATCTAGGGCTTAACCGCGTAATGGATACAATTGATATATGTACTTTGGTTATGCAAAAATACGTGGTGTTTGATTTCAGATGAAAGCTGATTTCATTAGCAATAATCTGGTATGGACGAAAATGGCCTTTTCCCATCATAATGTACAAATTAGGACACTTATAGGAATCTGCTAGGATATGTGTGTTATTTTATGAAATAAGGCAGCAGATAATGTATGCACGGAAAGTAGCTGTGCAGGGCGGGGCTCCGCCCCACAGGAAGAATCCGATTGGGTCAGTCGCCCGTGGGTGGATCGCAAATCGGCCCGTTAAAAACAGATACCCAACTGTGTCTCAGAGTTGGGAGTTGGAAAGAAAAGTTTTAAACTCAAGCTTAAGCTCAGCTCGCTCATTGTTCGGCGCTCTCAGTCATTTAACATCATGATTGAGCAGTGAACTGAGATCAAGACTCAAACTTCCAAAGAACTTTAACATCTAAAGCCTCAGAAACTGAAACCAACTTCCTGGGAGTGTCATCAAGCAAGAACGAAGCCAACCAACCACTGAAGAGTATTCTCGTGAAAACGACCGACCAAGCCGCCAATCCGTGCACGATTTTTCCTGAACCGGGAAGGAACTCACTCAACTGAAAGCAAAGAAAGTAAGACAATATTTCCTAAATCTGCTGGAAACTGGTTGTATTCATCGCTAAGAGTAAAGACAGAAGAGTTCCACGTGTGTGTGATTTCCCTCAGGTTGAAAACGAGCATTAGAACCTAAAACTCTCTTCAGATCAAAACAATTCATTGCAACGAATGTGTGTGTGTTTGTTACGTCGTCTGTTTGTGTCATTTAGCTTAAGTATTGTGTTAGAGTAGTGAAAACTGTGATTCTATTAAGAAATCTCTTGTCTGTTGCTATGTGATGCTTCAAATCCTAATTACTTGCCAAAAAGATCGCGTTACCTACGCTCATGAATTTGATAACTAACTATTTGGTTTGTTTTATCGTTGGCCGCGAATAAGATAAACAAAATTGTTAAGAAATAATGTGCTGATTTTAATGATTGCTGGACAAGTCATTAATAAGGTATCGTTAACAAGGTATAAGTTGGACATTGAGTAATATCAATTTATCAGATAAATATCAAATCTTAAGAGTGATTCCCTAAAAGCTAAAATTAGAACAATGGTTCTAAAGTTTATTACATATTGTATATATTGCTTTTGAGTATATTGCTTTAATAGCAGCAGCGATTATTATTTGTCCTTTTGGGAACACTTAAGAAAAGATTTGAGTCTCTTTGTCTGTTAGAGAGGAGAAAATAAAACGTTGGAATGTGAGAAGGAGAGAGAGGAGAGTTCTTCGAGGTCATGAGAATATCACGTTTGGGGAGATCTGGAGATTTTCTTAGCTCGGACGTCGGTTGTAAAACCGTCTCTCCTGGTTGATAACATCATTGAATTTATGTGTTAATGGTCAGGAGATATCAGGGAGGGTCTGTGCTGGAGCCTTTCCAGATGCCGCATGCTTTGTACTGTTGATTATGCAACTTTTATTTATGGTAAACCGGTCAGGAACAACATTGAAGGTTCTGCTCTAAATACATTCCAGATTTTCACCTCAAATTTATCTTGGTTTTTAGAGGTCTCCTGAGATAAGGAGATTTAGGGCAGGAAATCGGCCAGACAGTCAAATGCAGGTGCTGGGAGGGGAAGTCTTAACTCCTGCTAAGGAATGTGCTGTCTTGAAATTATTTTGTGTGTGTGTCCTGCTCTACAAGGCATTATATTCAGATCTGGCAAGGTAGCACTGGCCAATGAGCTGCACAAAGACGTTTTTAAGACAGGGCTTGATCTATCTAAACATAGAGATTCTCTGGACAAAAAGAGAAAGGCCAGTCCACAAAACAGGATGGGATGGAGTGATTTACTGGCTTGAGGGTGTAAATCACGCCATATTTCATGGAAGGAAATTAAACTCATTTCATGCTTTGTGAACAGTTGAATAAACTGGATCTCATTGGGGGTCACCTGGGACAAGGGTGTGTCAAAGTTGATTAGTATCATAATGACAACGAAAGGTCATATTAAAGCATTTCACAGAGGCAGAATTGGTTGGTACTCTGAAATGTTGAAGAACATTGAGGTCCAAACAACACTGGACCTCACTGACTTTCACTGTATGGACAAGAATAATCCACACATTTTTCAAAACATCTTCTTTTGTGTTCCACACAATAAAAAGTAATCAAGAATGACTTGATGGTTAGTAAATGAGGACAGAACTATAAAATCCAGATTTTTTTTATTTCATGGGATCTCTACACTCTTAAAAATAAAGGTGCTTCACGATGCCATAGAAGAACGTTTTTGTCTAAATGGTTCCATAAAGAACCATTAACATCTGAAGAGCCTTTCTTTTTCACAAAATGTTCTATGTGGCGAAAGTATGCTCTTCAGATTATAAAAAATAAGAAAGAGATGGTTCTTTAAAGAACCTTTGACTGAATGGTTCTTTGTGGAACTAAAAATGGTTCTTCTATGGCATCGCTGTGAAGAACCTTTTGAAGCACCTTTATTTTTAAGAGTGTGGAAGACTGTAGACGATACAAATGAAATGCCAGATGATTGTAAAAACAGATGTCTTAAATGTAACGTGACAGCATCGTCACTTTCAAATGTTGCATTTCTTTTGAGTTCAAAGTGTAGTTTTTTTTTTTTAACATGTTCTAATATGGCTTTACCTGGGGCTGATATTATTCCCGCTGTTCCAGAACAGAATCTTGTTTTGGTTCCTCTTTGTGAGCAAACATTTTCCTTTCACAGTGCTTTGTGGTTTATGGGTAAAACTTTACTCTTGCCAAATGTCATTTAACTGAAAAACATGAGCACAAATGTTCAAAATGGCATTTAAATGATCAACTATTGCATTGCCACTCTTTATTTTATGGTGACAAATTCTCACCATTAACAAACCATTAACTATGACTTTTGACTTTTAACAAATAACTTACTAACTTTATTAATAGTTAGTAAGTTATTTGTTAAATTTAGGTATTGGGTAGGATTAGGAATGTAGAATATGGTCATGCAGAATATGTGCTTGCTCCTTTTTTGCTTGAATATCTCTAAAAATAGCATTGTTACTGTTTCAAACAAACATCTGTTTTGAGTCCTTTGGGGTTTTATTTATTTATTTATTTTACTTTTTGTGGAACAGAAAGGGAGAAATAGCACATTTGCCCTGCCACACAAAATAAACCAATACAGTACAACAAAAATGAGAAAGCGCTTATTGTCACATGACAGCATATGTAGTCTTTCAAATATTTGTCATTCAGTATCCATATCACCTCCGTTTGTTTTCCTTTTGTCTTTCCCGTCTTAAAAACTAAGCCTAAAAAGTGTGTTCAAAACCTCCCTTCTGGGCAGGCCCCCATGGATCTCTTTCAAAATGTGGTTCTTTTGAGATGAGTGAATATTTCAACAAACCACATTTCAGTCACCACAAAGTTAGATTACAAGTTAGTCAGAATGCACTAAATAGATGCTCACAAGTAGGAGGCAACCACAGCAACAGTATGCTTCTTCAACAACTTGCTTTAGGATCAGTATCAGATGCTAGCCTGCTGTACATGCACAAAACATTAGTATTTATTGTTACGTCACAAAAATAAAAATAATAATCTAAAATGTTTTTATGACAGCTGACAGTGATACAGTGTATAAAAATCCTGTTGTTTTTACACTGTAAAATCGAATTAGTTGGGCTTACTTAAAAAAAAGCATGCAAACCGATTGCCTTAAAAAAACTAATTAAAGTGAAATAGGAATAGTATGTTATACCTACACAGTCTCATCCCAACTCGTCACATATTGAAGCTTGGTCAGGACTGTTTTGGTGTTGCTTTTTGACACTCAAGGTACCCCTTTAGCGTCACTTTTCGACTTGAAGGGTCCTCCGTTGTTTTAAATAGAAAACCCTTAGCGTCAATATGCCGAAGTGATATTGGGAATTTTATCATCATAATTAAATTATATATTGGGTAATAATATTGCCATTATCGCATATATGTAGGGGTGTGATTTTTCAATGTAAACAGTCAAAACTGTTTTATTTATATTACATTATTTACACATTTATGAGCATATAACCCAACCCCTGCCCCTAAACCTACCATCTGTCAATAAAACACAAGATATAGCAGGCAGATACAACTACCGTCATAAAGTATTTAAAAAGTATTAATATTTTAAGTCTTCCAAGGCAAAACGATTGATTTGTGAGAGGAACAGACACGATCGCCATCTCTGTCCGCCGTAAAGACAAGAAATGCTGCAAGAAGAAGCCTTACGTCAGCTTTGGTTGTGAAATGCCATTGGCTTTTGTGTGTCTCGTGATCGATTGCATCATGCTGTTGTGAAAGGCTATTGACTCTTGTGTGTCTCGTGACCAATAGCGTCATGCTACAGGACGGGAGTATCTTTTTTGAATGAGATGTGAGCACGTTAACGGAGCGGGATTTTTTTTCATCGATTAAAACATCGCATAAATATTTCACATGGCTTCAGAAGACTTGGAATGCAACACGACTTGTTTGTAATGTTTTTATACTGCTTGTTTATGGTCAGTTTTTGCAATAAATACCTATGACTGCACTTATATTTGCCTGTGTGTGTTTTATATTGTTCAGAAGTGGGTATGTTTAGGGGCAGGGGTGTGGTTAGGCACGCCAATGAAAGCAAACATTTATAGAAAATTATTTATATTTTTACAAATGCATGCAAACCATTAAATTAAGACAAACAACTATAATGGAGGACCCTTCACGTTGAAAAGTGACGCTAAAGGGGTACCTTGAGCATCAAAAAGCGATGCCAAAACGGTCCTGACCAAGCTTCAATATGTGACGAGTTGGGAGTGATACTGGGTTGGTTATACTGACAAATGCTTAGTTAGTATAGTTTACTTACACAAGAGTTCTAGTAACTAAAAAAGAACTGTAGGGGGTTCTTGATCCTTTACTTTAAGTTTACTCATGACTTAGAATAGCTACTCACTGACTCCCAGAGTGCATTGTGGCAGAATAAATTATGCAATTGCTTTGTTTTACAGTTGTTGTTTTTATTTGCCAATTTTATTTGCTGTCTTGTGTCAGTAGTAGCACAAAAAGAGCAAATAAAATGGTTATTGTTACAATTAATAAAAATAAATGAAATTCAATTGTTACCATTGTTGTGATTCGCGTGCTGAATGTTGAAGTCTATGTGTGACTCAAACATATTACCACAATATTTTAAAGATTATATCAACCTAATTATGCCTACGTCCACACAAAGCCAGATTTCCCCCTATCTGAATCTTTTTTTTGCCTCAAATTCCGTAAACACGGAGTCGTCCCAGGAAATATCTGCGTACACACGGAATCACTGAAACCGACTGATAACGATGTAGTACACGATGCCAGACCAATATGTGCACTGTAATTCTGCCACAGAGATACACAAAAAAACAGAGAAGAAGACTTGGACCATGTGCGTAAACCTTGGGCGCTGAATACAAACTAACAGACAAAGCAGAAGATTTTGCTTTTATAAAGTTAATGAGCTCAGTGGGTTCTGCAGCACAAACACAGGCACGTAGTCTGACATTGTTGTTGTTGTTGTCGCTGTTATGTGACGTAGTGGTGTCTGATTAGGGGCGAGACGTGGGCTGATGACGTCATCGTTTCAGAAAATATACGGATTCGCCGTCCACATGAAAACGTGAAAACGGCGTTTTCAAATTTATCCACCCTGGGACCCGGTTTCAAAAATGATCGGTTTCACTCTTCGAAAACACCGGATTCGTATGGACGAAACGCCTATATGGTAAAAAAATTATGCGTATACAGCAAAACGCGTCTTCATGTGGATGGGGCCTAAAAGCTTCTCAAGGTGAATATGAAAAACAAAGAAATAGTAAAAGATCATTAATGGACACACGCAAAATACCCTAATGATTTAATTAGAGGATGTATTACTTGTCTTCCCTTGAAATCAAATAACTCTGATTTCATGTTGCATTGCTGCATTACTAGGAAGAAAATTTAAAAAATATAAACAAAGTTCCAAGTGCCCAACCAAAGGGAACTCTGATCACTATAATGGTGAGTTAAAAAAAAAAAAAAAAAAGTAAAAAAAATACCTTTTAGGAAAATCAACATTAATTTATGAAGTTAGCTTATGTGATGTTCTCTTATTAATTATTCAACATTCAAGATGACTATGGGAAATACGGAAGCGTATTGCATTCACTTGAGGAAAAAAAATCTACTCTGTTTTTCTGAATTAACGAGTTAATTATCTCAGAATTACAAGATAATTTTTCATTAAAAAAAAAGTTTTTGTTCTGAGACAATTAAGTCATTAATTCAGAAAAACAGAGAAAAAACTTTTTTCATGAAAAATTATCTCGTAATTCTGAGATAAGTCATTAATTCAGAAAAGCAGAGCAAAAACTTTTTTTAATGAAAAATGATCTCGTAATTCTGAGATAATTAACTCGTTAATTCAGAAAAACAGAGCAAAAACTTTTTTTTCTTTAAAAATGATCTCGTAATTCTGAGATAATTAAGTCGTTAATTCAGAAAAACAGAGCAAAAACTTTTTTTCATGAAAAATGTTCTCGTAATTCTGAGATAATTAACTCGTTAATTCAGAAAAACAGTAGATTTTTTTTTCCTCAAGTGAATGCAATACGCTTCCGTAGGGAAATGAGTGAATGCAACTGAGTGTACAAAACAAAAGTGGCACCTGTGGTTGGCAGAATAATAAAAATACAGTAAAATGTAACCAACTTTATAGAGCAGAAACTTTTCATAGAAGGTGCACAATGTCATACACACAAATACAAAACACCATCATGGTAATAGGCCTACATATATTAAAATAACACACTATACATTCATTTAACTACACAGGGTGTAACACAAACCCCTAATGTATGCTACTGATGATGAGGGGGAAAAAACTAAGAAAACATTTATTTAAATGAAAAACCATCTATGTGAAGCATCACGCAGGGAATTCTGGGAATCTAAATAAAAAAAAATACCCATACCACCAAACCCGTCCCTAACCTTACCTGCATCCCACCTCAATAAGCAGCAAAAGTGTTTTGCAATACAATACGACCACAATACATTGTACTTATAAGTACATTGTACTTATTTTTGATGTAAGTACATAGTAGTTAAGGCCACCTAATGTAAAATGTGACCTAGACATGTTCCGTTCTTATTCAGTAAAAGCCCCTTGCACTCCAAAGCTGGGGTTCAATGTCATAGTGGCTTTGATGGGGCTTAAACAGGGCTTAGGCAGTACTTAATTACTAATGAGCTCTTTGAAACCTGCTGACTCCCTTGCACTAAAAGGCCATGGTTTGGATCACAGGTGGCATGGATTTATTGGATTCATCTGGTTGTCTGAAATAAATTCACGCCATATTTATATTTACAGTTTCTATCGAGCAGATTGCATAGATGTTGATATGAGATGTTAAGTAGAAATAGGACCTACATCAGCGGTCCAACATGAAAAAGTTCTGACTGAACTATGTTCAAATAATAAATAATATAATAACACACTTCATGCCTCAAAGACACCATGAAATCAAAATTGGAGTATAGTTGCTTTTTAAATCCATGTTAGAGCTATAAAACATGTAATGAAGTTTTTCTAAACATACTAGAAATCGAAACTAGAAACTAGAAAGTATGTTTAAGCTCCAACCTGTCCTCCAACCAATACGCCGGTATAGGTCGTTTGTCCAAATCCCTGAATATAAGTGTAGCTCAGTTGGTAGAGCATTGCATTATACGACGATATGTAATCATGTGATCATGCGATCATGGGTTCTATTCCAGAGAACGCACACGCTCATAAAATGTGCACTAAAAATCATGATTTTGCATGACCCCTGTAAGGGGTAGGTTTAGGGGTAGGGTTAGGTGTGGTCATTCATACGCATTAGCCACCTAGTAAAATATGTACGAATTACCGTGAAATCGGTGTTAAAAGTCCACAAGTTGCATTTAAATAAACACGCATTTTGATTGGTAATGACAGTCATATGTCATTTCATGACGACAGAGGCAACACGACACTGTCATTATTTTTATGCGTGCTAAATGGCACTTAACTTTAAAACGTAAATATACTGTCACCGGCCACTTTATTAGGTACACCTGTTCAATTGCTTGGTAACACAAATTGCTAATCAGCCAATCACATGGCAGAACCTCAATGCATTTAGGCATCTAGATGTGGTGAAGACAACTTGCTGAAGTTCAAACCGAGCATCAGAATGGGGAAGAAAGGGGATTTAAGTGACTTTGAACGTGGAATGGTTGTTGGTGCCAGACGGGCTGATCTGAGTATTTCAAAAACTGCTGATCTACTGGGATATTCACGCACAACCATCTCTAGGGTTTACAGAGAATGGTCCAAAAAAGAGAAACTATCCAGTGAGCGGTAGTTGTGTGGACGAAAATGTCTTGTTGATGTCAGAGGTCAGAGAAGAATGGGCAGACTGGTTAGAGATGATAGAAAGGCAACAGTAACTCAAATAACCACTCGTTACAACCAAGGTATGCAGAATAACATCTCTGAATGCACAACACATCGAACCCTGAAGCAAATGTGCTACAGCAGCGGAAGACCACACCGGGTGCCGCTCCTGTCAGCTAAGAACATGAAACGGAGGCTACAATTCACACAGGCTCACCAAAATTGGACAATAGAAGATTGGAAAAAAAGTTACCTGGTCTGATGAGTCTCGATTTCTGCTGTGACATTCAGATGGTAGGGTCAGAATTTGGCGTAAAGAATATGAAAGCATG
Organism: Barbus barbus; assembly: GCF_936440315.1. Classification (NCBI taxonomy): domain Eukaryota; kingdom Metazoa; phylum Chordata; class Actinopteri; order Cypriniformes; family Cyprinidae; genus Barbus; species Barbus barbus. The sequence goes on from NC_136742.1 coordinate 23,467,352, forward strand.
GATCCATCCTGCCTTTTCTCAACGGTTCAGGCTGGTGGTGGTGGTGTAATGGTGTGGGGGATATTTTCTTGGCAAACTTTGGGCCCCTTAGTACCAATTGAGCATCGTTTAAACACCACAGCCTACCTGAGTATTGTTGCTGACCATGTCCATCCCTTTATGACTACAGTGTACCCATCTTCTGATGGCTACTTCCAGCAGGATAATGCACCATGTCACAAAGCTCAAATCATCTCAGACTGGATTCTTGAACATGACAATGAGTTCACTTTACTAAAATGGCCTCCACAGTCACCAGATCTCAATCCAATAGAGCACCTTTGGGATGTGGTGGAACGAGAGATTCGCATCATGGATGTGCAGCCGACAAATCTGCAGCAACTGCGTGATGCTATCATGTCAATATGGACCAAAATCTCTGAGGAATGTTTCCAACACCTTGTTGAATCTAGGCCACAAAGAATTAAGGCAGTTCTGAAGGCAAAATGGGGTCCAACCCGGTACTAGCAAGGTGTACCTAATAAAGTGGCCGGTGAGTGTAGGTCGTAATAAGGCGCTTGCATAAACAACCTATAGGGTCGTTTTTTGTTGGAGGAGAGGTATTTTATTTAAAGAGATGATTAAATAAGTAACTTTTCTTTCAGACAAGAATGGCTAGCACGAAACTACAGCTTGGCAGAGCAACATCTTCCTTCCCTGTTCTCTTTTATTCTACATTCCTCAGCGGGATGAGCAGGACAGTCTGCCAACTCTAAAACTGTCATAAGTTGTTGAAAAAACCCCCCAATAATAACAACAGAGGCAATGATTAAAGATAATCCTAATCCACATGCACATGATTTAATATGCATTTCCCAAATCACTCAGATAATTAATAAAGAAAACAAAAATGTGAGAGAGGATTATATTAAGATAGACACAATAGCTCTGCCAGATCAACTCTGTAAATCATTCATGAGGAAAACAAGCCACGCAAGCCATTTTACAGTATTCGCTGTCTCTATAGGTCAAAAACACGATCAGGGAAAACGGTCTAATAAACTCTCAATATGACAATTGATTTAATCGCTCCTGAGGCCTGCTGTGATAAAAATGATCCTTATAGCTTGACGTAAGCAAACTTGGGGTGTAAATTCAATTTGGCTTCAGCCATCCCTTCATCCTCTTCTAGCTGAATTGAAAAGCAAAGCACCGTTCCTTGAGGCACTGACTCTTCATTTCCGTCCACTGTCCTCATTATGTTTTTCACTTAAATAACATTTGGCAAGTGTAAGGTTATACCCATGAGCACCAAAGCACCGTGTAGGGAAACTGTTTGGTCAGAAGGAGGAACCAATACAAAATGTTCTGGAACAGCAGGAAATAATATGAGCCTTAGGTGAAGCCAAATTAGAACTTGTTAAAAGCATATGAATAACGTGCCAGGTTCAAAAGGAGACAGTGTGGTGTACCGAAGAAGAAAAATTATGTCATCATTTTTTCACCCTCATGTCTTTTCAAAGCTATATGACTTTTTTCTTCAGTGGAAAAATGTGTGAGAGTTTTTTGTCCATACTCTGTTAAAAATAAAAGTTCCAAAAGAGAGTTTTCACAGCGATACCATAGAAGAACCATTTTTGGTTCCCCAAAGAACCTTTCAGTGAAATTTCTTAAAAGAACCATTCTTTTCTTGTGTGAAAAACATTTCAATAATCTGACGAACCTTTTTCAATTATAAAGAACCTTTTGTGCAGTGGAAAGATTCTTTGGTTATTAAAGGGGTCATATGACATATGCGCCTTACCATCTACACCACTGAAACTGATGTTGAACAAGCTTCTTTTTTTAATCTTGACTAACAGTTTCAGTGGCGTAGATGGTAAAGGCGCATGCTTTTTGATGCGATCGATCCGAGTTCGAGCCCACCTTTTGCCAAACATTTTTTTCTCCCTTTTCAAATCTCATATCGCATCAGAAAGGCATTTATTTTCAATAAAAATGAAGGAAATAATCAAAAAGTTGAAAATAAAGTATCGGGTAGGGTTAGGGTAGGTGTAGGGAGGGCTTTATTGTCCCAATAAGGTGGCATCCACTTAATAAATTTGAATTAAAATTATAATTTACACTCAGTATGTTATTATTGCGTACTGTTTTATAATGTACTACAATACTGAGGTGCAGATAATTGCCACTATTTGCAATAAGTAGTATAAATAGCAGAAAATAGTGTAAATAGCATCTATTGCTATTTGCACTTAGTGTAAATAGCGTCTATCGCTATTTACACTTAGTGCAAATAGCCGTTGCCTTTTTTTATTTGCAGTGCGTTTCTTTGTTTGGTTGTGTTGTGAGCATTTGCCGTGTGTGTTGTTGTCAAATTGACGAAAGTTGTTTTCTTAATTTTCAGGCATTTTTTTCTATTTGTAGTGCATTTCTTTTTTTCTTTTTTTTTTTGGTTGTGTTGTGAGCATTTGCAGCGTGTGCGTTGTAAAATGGAGAAAGTTGTTTTCTTAATTTTAGGTGTTTTTTCTATTTGCAGCACGTTGAGCTCTCTCGGCCACCGTACTTCTGTAGATGAAGCTGGATCACGAATGATTCATATGAAAACAGACACATTTAGGCAGATCGGGGATCGGCGCATTCACTTCAATGCGAAAGTAACGTTAAGTCTTCAGCGGCTCAGATGTCAGGAGTAAATGATGACTGCTATATTCATTATTACATCCAACAACAGAACGCCTCAATGAATAGCTTAATCGGAGACATCTTGTCTTCCCCTGCACCGGAGGCAGACAGCTCTCAGCTCACTCAGGGCGGGTCTAAGCTAAGATGGTCTTGTCAATCAACTATTGTGGGAGCGGCCTGTACAGAACTACATAATTCTGACAGGAATCTCAGAACAGCCTGATTTGAGAAAGGGGATTTTAAAATAGGGATTTTAAAAAAAACACTGGGCAGATTTGATAATTATAGGATGGATGTGTACACACACTTCCAACACACATTTATGTTGAAACAACTTGAAAAGTGAATTTTGCTACTGATGACCCCATTAAATGAACAATGTTGGGAGTAACACGTTACAAATGTAATGCATTACAGTAGCGTATTACTTTTTGATGAAACACAGTAGTGTAAGGCATTACTAATAAATTTTCAGTAATATTTTACTATATTTTACTCGGTACATGTTCAGTAACGCTTGCGTTACAACACACTTTTAGCCCCCAATTTTTATATATTTTATATGTCCCTAGGGCTTCGGGCCAATATTCACGTCATAGTTCAGACGCGGGCCGGTCCTCGGGCCTGTTTTAGGCTTCTCCTTATGTTCATGCTACCGCGACTGTCAAGAGTGGCTTGATGGTGTTTAGTGTCCCACAGCAGCAGCGAGCCGTCAGCACAGCTGAAGAGTTCTGCGTTCAAATGCACGCAATAAAGCAAAAGCAAAAAGTAATTACCATGAATGTGTCTGGGGGGAAATAGTAAGGATTCGCTATCTCCTCCTTAGACGTGTCTTTAGAGAGAAGTGCATCTTCATGGATAACGATAAAGGAATTACTAAGGTAAGGTAAGGAATTACTTTTAAATAACAGTAACAAGTAATCTGTAATGTATTACAGTTTGGAAGTAACTTGCACAACACTGTAAATGAGCCATTTTAGGAAGGCATGGATGAGTCTTAACTTTTATAAAGAATATCTCTTTGGGTTTGAGACTTTAGTCTTTGCAACCTTACGGATCTTATATATATGTACGAACAGCTTGTAACACTCCAAAAACAAAGGAAAACTTGAGATTGCATCATATGACCCCTTTAAAGCATATAAGGAAATTCAATGGGGTCCACTGATGTTTGGAACCAAATGTTCCTCCAAATATCTTCTTTTATGATCTGCAGAAAAAGGAAAATCATACCCGTTTGGAACAACTTGAGGCAACACTAATCCCAACCCTGTGTTGGAATATGCATATATTCTAGGGCTGGGCGATATATCGCATGCGATTGTCATTTGCATCTTGTTAGTAAAGCCGGTTCCGTGATTAGCGGTAAATCTCCATCACCTGCTTTCAAATGGAGTGGCATTAACTACACAGAGCCGTAGATCACTGACAAGCTACACAAAATCGCATTCATTATCGAAGGCGATTCATCTGCAATAATGAACGCGATATTGCGTTCCCAGTACCCAGCCCTAATTCTGACATATGAAAACAGCAGTAAAAATAAACAGGACACGCATATTCATGAAACAGTAGATGAACAATGTTTGGATGATGTACTGCATTTTCTGAGATTCTTAAGTATGCAACCAGCAGGCAATCTGCTATCCCATGAGGCTGTAGGAGCTGATAAAGGAAAAAGGGAGGGGGTGGGGGTGGGGTATGCAAAAAATAGGCAATATGGAAAAAAGGTATTTGTTTAACAACATATGAGTAAATTTTTTTGTGATTGCTGTTAGTATGTCATCAGTCATAGGGATCAATAACAAAATTGCAGATAGTATGTCTGAGAATGCCACACACCTGCATATCTAAACATACTTAATCAGCATTTAATAACTAGCCTAAGATCTTCAAATTCAGCACTTACATAACTATATTTATTTATTTACTTTATAGATAAATCCATTGATATGTCCATCCAAATGTCCTATTTTGATGTAAATCAACTGATTTTACAAGGCTTTAAAAAAACCAAGTACAGTGAGTTATACATTCTTGGATACTTTTTGGGTTAATATTGTTGTGATATATTTTAATTTATGCTACACAGCAGTGAGATCATTAGCATTTTAGCAGCATGGAAGCTGTAACTCAAATTACCCATTGCAGGGAAGTCTATGAAGATACTGGCTAATTGCATTACCAAGGGCAAGTGCTGGAACCGAAAGGGAGAATACGCCCGCCCCCCCCACCACCACCTTTTGTTACAGTGCATCTTTGCCTAAGAAAATGCAAGCTCAACTAACTGATTTATGAAAATATGCCATCCACACTGAGACATCCCTTTTTCTAGGTCAGGGTTATTGCTGTAGACAGACTAGCCTGCATCACTCGAGAAAACTTCTGCACTGCTAAGCTCAGAAACCTAAACAGCTTTACATACATGACATACAGGTTCCCTACTTCAAACACTTGCTTCATGCAGTTGCCATTTATAATTTATGCAAATGCTATAAATGGTTTATGCTAGCTGTAGAAAATTCCACTTCATTAAGAATATGACTAAACGTTCCATGGCTGCTTCTCCGATCCGTGCCGTAATGTGACAGAATTCATTAACTTCACCCACAGAGTGTTTGGCGAACATTCCTGGCAAATAAAGGGTGCAATAAAATCAGCCAATCATCTTTAAAGGCCAATACTGCTGACCCTGTTGCATGTTAGTAGCTAAATCAATACTGTGAAAAGGAGGATTGCTGCTAAGAGCAGAAATGGCTCCCTTATCAATGATAGAATGTGTCAGTTCTATTTTAGCTATGAAAATGACCTTTTGGTGCGATCTAGGGCATTCTCTCGATAGCTCCCTGCAGAGGATATCAAAATGCAGTTAGATTTTTCACACTTGTCAAATGAAGGCTTTTAAAAAATATATTCCTGCCTTTCCATGTCAAGAAACTTCAACCTTGTGGAAAGCTAGAGCCTTGACGGACATCCTAACTATCCTATGAGGATTGATTTTTGTGCAATATTTACAAAATATCTTTATATTTAAACAAAAAGTCCATGGATAACTATTGTGTGGTCCAATTATATTTCAATAAGTTAACAGGGTTACGTTTTATTCCAGTGAGATTTATTTTCTAAAGTCTATTTTTGTACAGACACAAACCTTGAAGTCTTGCCTACAAAGCTGTTGGATATTTTTACTGTTATTGCCCAAGAATAAAAGGATACAGTTCAATAAACACACATTGACCTATGTGACAACACGCCCCAGTAGCAATTCATCTGAATATCAACTATCAACACATAAAATAACATTTCCAAAAATGGACCTGTCAACTCGTATAACTGTCTAGGTTACAGGGACTGTGAAGTTCTAAAAATACTCCAATGGAGGATGCGTGCAAATGAGGAGTGATGATAGAAATATGTATTTTACCTTATATGTGGAACAAGAATATTTTCACTGGGGACTTTCAATTTTCCATGTGAGTGTGTCCGTCTGTTTCCTACCTCTGCCTCAGCTCAGTAACTTAAAAACGTTAGCCCATAATGGAGCCCATACTGTCTCTTTAAAGAACAAAACCTGCCCCCAGGCATACTGGAAAAACATTTAGAGGATATATCTACTGTTCTTTATGTGGAAATGGAAAGGGTGAATATGGATTTTCATGTTGTGTTGGCTAATCATGCACACAGTTTATTAGGTTGAAAATGTCAATAATAATGATAAACAGGGATAAAAATTCACATAAGGCAAAAATGTACATAAAGATCTGGATAAAGTCTTTTCTTACAAGTTTTTATGTTTGAGAAAGGCATTCATATTTTTCATTATAAATGATCCAGGATTTACAAAATGTAGCAGCAGTAAAAGACAAAAAGATTCTATCATATAAAGCTGATTTGATCTAGAACATTTGCAGAAAATGTCATTCATCAAACTTTTTCATCTGAAATGCCATAAAAAAATTACTACGTTCAAGCAACTCAGAATCTAAAATATAGTTCTTCATGAATCAAACCCATGGTATTGCACTACCACTGTTCTTATTTGTTCACTAAAATTAAGTAATAAAAATCGGTTATTGAAATAAAGCTCAAATAAAATAATGTAAAATAAAAAAATTACATGTAAAGAACTTTATATGTAAATTATATTTCGATTAAGTAGCAATTATAATATTTTGGTTGTATATACAGTCATGGCCAAAAATATTGGCACCCTTGGTAAATATGATCAAAGAAGACTGAAAAATTAATCTGCATTGTTAATCACAAAAATCTAACCTTTCATTGGATAATAAGAATTTAAAATTGGGGGAAATATCATTATGAAATAAATGTTTTCTCTAATACACATTGGCCACAATTAACGGCACCCTTTTATTCAACACTTTTTGAAACCTCCATTTGCCAGTTAAACAGCTCAAAATTTTATCCTATAATGCCTGATGAGGTTAGAGAACACATGACAAGAGATCAGAGACCATTCCTTCATCCAGAATCACTCCAGACCCTTCAGATTCCCAGCTCCATGTTGGTGCTTCTTCTCTTCAGTTCACCTCACTCATTTTCTACAGGGTTCAGGTCAGAGGACTGGAATGGCCATAGCAGAAGCTTGGTTTTGTGCTCAGTGACCCATTTTTGTGTTGTTTTTGAGGTTTTTGTTTGGATTATTGTACGGTTGGAAGATCCAATCATGGCCCATTATAAGATTTCTAACAGAATCAGTCACTTATTCATTTTTTATCTGTTGGTATTTAATAGAATCCATGATGCCTTGTGTCTAAACAAGATGTCCAGGACCTCCAGCAGAAATATAGGCCCACAACATCAAAATACAGCAGTATATTTCATTGTACGCATGGCATACTTTTTTATCCCTTTTATCCCTGTGTTCACCAAACCCATCTTGAGTGTTTGCTGCTAATAAGCTAATTTCTTTGTTTCTTCTGAACATAGAAGCCAGTCCCATTTGAAGTTCCAGTCGTGTCTGATAACTGAATATGCTGGAGATTGTTTTTGGATGAGCCAGGATAATTTTTCTTGAAACCCTCCCAAACGATGTAGGTGCTGTTTGAATTTTGTTTTTAAGGTTTTCTGACCCCAAGACTCAACTATTTTCTCCAATTCTCCAGCTGTGGTCCTTGGAGAGTCTTTAGCCACTCAAACTCTCCTTATCACCGTGCATTAGGACGATATAGACACATGTCCTCTTCCAGGCAGATTCATAACATTTTATGTTGATTGGAAATTCTTAATTATTGCCCTGATGGTGGAAATGGGAATTTTCACTGCTCTAGCTCTTTTTTTAAAGCCACTTCACTAATTTGTGAAGCTCAATTTTCTTTTGCTGCACATCAGAAATATATTGTTTGGTTTTTCTCATTGTGATGGATGATCGAGGGAATTTGGGCTTTGTTTTCCCTCCTATTTATATTTCTGTGAAACAGGAAGCCATGGCTGGCTAATTTAATGTTCATAATCACTCTGGAGTGCTCAAAATTGTGAATATGAATGGGAATATACTTCAGAGATATTTTACTCATAAGAATTTCTAGGGGTGCCAATAAGTGTTTCCAACGTGTATTTTAGAAAAACATTTATTTCATAATGATATTTCCTCCCCATTTTAAACTCTTATTATTCAATGAAAGGTTAGATTTTTGTGAATTTTTTTAATAAAAGATCAAAAGGATTAACAATGCAGATTAATTTTCACAGCCTTCTATGATCATATTTACCAAGGGTGCCGATATTTTTGACCATGACTGTGTATATATATATATATACACACACACACACACACACACACACACATACATTCGCATATTTACAGATATATAATCTAAAATTTAAAAAGCTTAAATTAAAATGATAAATTTACAAAATAGAATAAGTTTGTCACGAGTCTGTTCTGTTTTTGCCATGTTTTCCATTGACCCAGTTTCCCCGATTAGTTAATTAGCTCCTCACCTGTTTCTGTTCTCCCTTAATGATGACCTGCCTTTATAAGCCTGAGTTCTCCCTTGTTCCTATGTCCGTTATTATTTGATGTTACACGTTGAAAGCTCTCGTTATTAAAACCTCTCTATTTGTGGATACTCCTGTCTACCCTTGTGTTTGTTCTGCCTACCTGGGGGCACACACGTAACAAAGCTACTAAAAGTAATAAAATTAGAAAAACTAAAGAAATAACGCAAGAAATAAAAATGAATTAAAACAAATAAAAACTGCAAAAGCACATTACAAATTTACTAAAAATTAAACTAAAATTAAAACTGAAAATACAAAATACAAAAAATATGTAGTGCAGAAACCTATTTATCCAGAGCGTTTTTGATTACCTGAGGGAATTTCATATACATTGGCTAGTTCTTTTATTGGACATTTTAGTCTCTGTGAATCCCAGCTTTGCCAGTTTCCTCAAGCCAGGCTACGTTCAGAAGAAGAATACGCTCAATTATGGCTTCTGTCCATCAAATGGCCCCTTTTTCTCCTCTTTTTGCAGCCCTGTTTTTACAGTCAACCATCCTGACAGGCAGAGTGCTTCTCCCCATCCCAGATGGGGCTGATTGATCAACTGACTTGAGACCAGCACGTCTCCTTGATATGGCAGTGTGTTTGACTGATGCAGTGTTCTGGGGTTGGGTGTGTCAGCATGTGTGTGTGTGTGAAAAGGACGGCAGACATTACAACCGAAGCCACATGAGGTTTCTCTGACAAAGGGTTGGTTCACTCCATTGAACTATGAAGTGCAGCAATTTAGTTTTACTGTGAATTGATGGCTTGTGAATGAGCACTAGATGGGGTCAGTTATGATACATGGGCATTCCCAGCTTACCTTGGGTTCTTCTTTGAAGCACTGGCGTCTCATTAGCTCAGCTTTTCTGGCTCTCACAGATGTGTTTAAATCTGCACAGTCAGTCTAAAGTCCTTTGGTGAAGCAAAGTTACCATTTGCAAAGACAGTTTTAATGGAGTTTTAATGACCAAACTTGAACATAGCTTTTTCTGTTTGTATTCAAGGCTAAATGAGTTTTTCTCATCTGTTTTCTCGGTTTAAGTTTAAGCTCTTTATCCTTCAAAGATCTTTTGTGTAAAAAAACTAAGATCTTGGTGCAGCAAATCAATACTACTATGGAAAGTCATTAAATCAAAGTGCTTGATAGCAATGGCTGAAAAATGTTCTGTTTCTGTTGTGGTCCTGTGGCATTTATTTGGAGCTTTATTAATCGAATGATTGTGACCTCATGACTATACTGCAAAACATTAAATGTCATGTTCAAAACAATTCTGCAATTGTTTCATACGATAAATATTTATATCAAGAAATAGTCATGACTCACAGATCACACTGACTGGGACTTAAACTCTTCTAACAGCTCTTGAAAGTCAATATTTACAGTTTATATTCGTCTGTTTGTGTGAAACGGCTTCATGTCTCATGTTCGTCATTGAATGACATAAAACAGTGGTGTCTTGTTTTGATTATCCCTGACCGGGTATGAGATGTCAAGTTGCAGTGGTTTACTCTTGAAAGAATTCATGGTCAAACAGAGATTTCTGTTTATGGAACCATTCATCACTTGTCTCGCTGAGAATACATTAACAGTCCATTACAGTAAGAGGCAATATGCTGGATGTTTAGAATCTGATTGGCACTACTGGAGGAAATCAGCAATTCCACACCAATTTGTTTGCTGCATTCTGTGCTTAACGGCTGAAATGAAAAGTGAATGATCTGTTTATTATTGACGGGTTACCTCAGATTTTTGAGACAAATGGATTGTTGTTTATGAACGCGAAAAAACAACACACACATACATTATATATATATATATATATATATATATATATATATATATATATATATATATATATATATATATATATATATATTTGAAAATCTGGAATCTGAGGGTGCAAAAAAATCTAAATATTGAGAAAATATTGCCTTTAAAGTTGTCCAAATGAAGTTCTTAGCTACGGAGCCCCTTAGAGCTCATGGTGGATTTCGGGGTGGGTGAAAAAAAATCGGGGTGGGAGGAAAAAATCTTTTTCAAATCTTTCGCGTTCTCTCGCAAAACTTTTGCGTTCCCTCTCAAAGATGTTTGCGTTCCCGCGCAAAACTTTGCTTTCTCTCGCAAAGATGTTTGCGTTCCCTCGCAAAACTTTGCGTTCTCTCGCAAAGATGTTTGCGTTCCCTCGCAAAACTTTGCATTCTCTAGTTTTAAACGCAAAAGGTTTGAAAAATATTTTTTCCTCCCACCCCGATTTTTTTTCACCCACACCGAAATCTTTCCACCACCATGAGCTCTAAGGGATTCGGTACTTAGCAATGCATATTGCTAATCAAAAATTAAGTTTTGATATATTTACAGTAGGAAATTTCTAAAATATCTTCATGGAACATGATCTTTACTTAATATCCTAATGATTTTTGGCATGAAAGAAAAATCAATAATTTTGACCCATACAATGTATTTTTGGCTATTGCTACAAATATACCCCAGCGACTTAAGGCTTTGTGGTCCAGGGTCAGACATATACACACAACATGCCATACCCGTTTGCTGTTATTCGACTCTGCCTGTGTTTTTGACCATTTTTATGAATAAAGATCTGCAGATGGATCCGAACGCTACCTCTGTTCCTTCCGTAACAGTTACTATAATTGTCAAGTAATTGAAGTAAAATAAGTTTAAGTTTAAAATGTTCAAGCTAAAGGTAATTGAATATATATGCTAATTCAAAATATTCATAAATATTATACTACTATATAAATAATACTTAAAAAGGTTGGTTAAGATCTACTAACTATTATGTTTAACCCTTTTAAGCCTACCGGCAGTTGCCACAGTTGATAGTTGTCATTTTCCTTTTGTAAGTATTTTTCTAGATGTTATCCATGTTTGACGTCTCAATTACATGCAAGCTAACAACCAAATAAAGGTATTCACTTCCTTCCTGTCACATGAGGCTGTCAAATTCCTACTCCTATTTTCAGGAAGCATGAAAAAGGCAAACCCTCCCAAAGAAAGGTAATTTTCATGCTACTAATAAGTATTTTTTGTTGCCATATATACATTTACATAATCATGACGGTCTCTAGAATCATCCAAACAAAACAAATCTTACAAGAGATATGTAGTTTTTAGTATACTTTTTACTTTACTTTTACTTTTGTCATTTAGCAGACGCTTTTGTCCAAAGCGACTTACAAATAAGAAAAAGTAACTAAAACTAAAAAGTTACAACTCTATAAATACTATCTACCCACATATTTAAGAAAATAAAGAAATTAAATAAAATTAACACATGCATATAACAACAACATTTCAATAATAAACATATCAATGAAAAAATTAAATAAAAAGCTACTACTATCCCTTGCCGGTGTCCCTGCCCGGTGGAGTCGCACGGTAGAGTCGATGGTCTTTACACTCTTTACTTTTTTACTTTTGTCATTTAGCAGACGCTTTTGTCCAAAGCGACTTACAAATAAGAAAAAGTAACTAAAACTAAAAAGTTACAACTCTATAAATACTATCTACCCACATATTTAAGAAAATAAAGAAATTAAATAAAATTAACACATGCATATAACAACAACATTTCAATAATAAACATATCAATGAAAAAATTAAATAAAAAGCTACTACTATCCCTTGCCGGTGTCCCTGCCCGGTGGAGTCGCACGGTAGAGTCGATGGTCTTTACACTCTTTGGTCTTCACACTAAGAGGGCTTCACACGACGACTGCCGCGGTATAATAACCTTTATTATACCAATCTAACAAATGATCATTTCAATTCAGCTGGACCCACTTTCCTGTTTATCAACTACAAATGGCCAAGCAAGTGCACACACTGACAAGATACACGATACAGTACGAGACCAAACGCGATTTCAGCAACTCTCATCCTAGTAAACAAAATAAGCGTTTCCTAGCAACGGCAAATGCGCTAAACACTGAGACAAGTAAATACACTTACGTTAGTATACTTAGTCAAAAGTCCAAGCAGCAACTATAGTTGCCGGTAGGCAAATGACTTAAGTACATATAACATATATCATGGGGAAATGGGGTATACTGTTGCTAGAATCATGCTACTCATGTTACCTTCTTGTTAAAAACAGCTTGTTAGCATCATGCTAATCATGCTAACATGTTAATCATGTTGCTAGCATCATGCTAATCACATTAATAGCTTGTTTGTTAACATCATGCTAGCAACATGCTAATCATGCAAATTTTGTTTTAATGTTTACTTGTGTTAATTTGTTAACAACAATTAACATGTTGTTAACATGATGCTAACACGATTAGAGCTACTATTAGTGCCTAGTGCCGAGTTTTCCCAGGGCAAGCACCACTCACATTTTCTTCAGAAAATGTACAGTGCCATCCACTAATATTGGCACCCTTGGTAAATTTGAGCAAAGGCAGCTGTGAAAATAAATCTGCACTGTTTATATGCTTTTGATCTTTCATTCAAAAAAAATGTACAAAAACAATTGAAGTAAAACAATTGAAAGTGGGGAGAAAACCTCATGATGAAACAAATGATTTTTTTCTCCAATACATGTTGGCCACAATTATTGGCACCCATAGAAATTCTTAACAGTAAAACATCTCTGAAGTATATTATCTGCTAAATGACAAAAGTAAAGTAAGTAAAGTAAAGTATATTCCCATTCATATATACATTTTTTTAGCACACCCGGGAGATTAGGAGCATGAAATTGCCATGACTTCCTGTTCCACAGGATTATAAATGCCAACTGATAAAAAAAGAAAAAAAAATCTAAACCTGCCTGCCTCTGTTAGAAATCTTATAATGGGCCATGGTTGGATCATCCATCAGCACAATAATCCAAAACAACCATCAAAATCAACATAAAAATGTGTCACTGAGCACAAAATTAAGCTTCTGCCATGGCCATCCTAGCACTCTGACCTGAACCCAGTAGAAAATGAGTGAGGTGAATTGAAGAGAAGAAGCACCAACATGGAGTTGTGAATCTGAAGGATCTGGAGAGATTCTGGATGAAGGAATGGTCTCTGATCTCTTATCAGGTGTTCTCCAAACTTTTCAGGCATTATAGGAGAAAAACTGTTATACTGGGAAAAGGACGTTGCAATATTTGGGTGCCAATAATTGTGGCCAACATGATATAGAGAAAGCATTTATTTCACAATGAGACCCCCTCACTTTCAGTTGTTTTACTTCAATGATTATGTTTGCTTATATTTACCAAGGGTGCCAATATTATTGGAGGGCACTGTACATATTTATTTATTTTCATTTAACTTTTTGATACACAATGCCCTGTTGGGGCAACTTAATAGCTGCACATTGTTCTGCTCTTTGTTCCACCACTTTAAGATCAATGGATTTGTTGTGTATTCATATTCAAGAGATTATGAGCTAGATGCAGCTTTTTTGGGTTTGCATCGAATGTTCTTCGACTTTTATACATAATAAATTTGTTCATGAATAAAGATTGATCTGTTGAAAGCAGTTATTTTGAGTTAGATGCCAAATGTTCTCCTCCTATTTAAATTTGACATTGAAGGGGTGCATACAACATAATTGCCACATATTCAAATACGATTTTCAAGAAAAAAAAACAAAAAGCTGGGGAAAATAAATGCAGAACATGTTCACACTATTAACACGACTATATGCATGAAACCATTCAGAAAAATATGGGCACAAATGGGTTAACAGTGTTGTTGAATTATTAGTGTTGTTAAAGATGACAACTGTACAAATATACTCTATAAATGTAAAAATGCATGGAAATGAGCATGCACAATATAACATGCATATACATGCACATATACATGGGTGTGTATAAATGCAAAATATCAACATATAAACAACAACAAAAACAATAAAGATAATCCATAACAGTAATAATTATAACATTAATAATATTAGCCAAAAACTGATATATGATATATTGTGTGTCCCTTTTATACATACTGTACATGCTCTTTTCCACAAAAAAGAAAATTCATTATCACTGTCTGTCAAGTTCAGCTGCAAGTTTGTTTGGTTTATGAAACCACGAACATAGTCAACTTTCATGCTAAACAACAACTATACCACTAAACTACAGTATACAATCTTAGATGATACAAGCAAATGCTCTTTCATTTCTTTAGTCATGTCGCATCTCACCTATGACACCAAGTAAGTCAAGACATTTCTGCTCTCTCACAGAATAGGTGCATGACACCTCTGAATACAAGAATCACTATACTGTATATATGCGAATAACTGTGATAGCTCTATTCTATGCAAGGATGTGCGACATGCATATTTGATATGTTCTCACACAAACATCCTGTAAATGCAAACGAAGTGTTCGTACAGTTCCACTGGAAGGAAGAAATGGATTTAAACCTCCGATGAGTCTTACAGTACTTCAGATATTTCTCTGTGCTTAAGTGAATGATCTGAGTGTTTTGAAGCTTTAATTTAGCTTGAATAGTTTAGAATAAAATGATTGGCTGTTTTAGGGATATTATATTGCTACATTTGCTCTAATATCCTAATACCTGCAGCTTTACTGATAAAACAGAAATGCAGGTGTAAAACTATCAATTGCTATCCAACTGTTATACTAATCTATACAATTCAAAGAAGTTTCCATCTCTGGAAGAGAAAGCACATGAAGAGGAAAGGCATTCCTATGCGATGCTAAGAGTTATTATGGCAGGCAAGCTTTGTGACAGTGACCAATGTTGCTAAATATTGAGCGCATTTGTCTGGCTGGGGAAGCAACACACATGCAAACTTCTCTGGAAACACAAACCGACCCTTATGAATACAGATGATGCATGCCAAATGTGAACTATTCTTAAACAGAGGGTTTTTCATCTGTTCCAGATAATACGCCTCCGCCGCAAAGTCCTAGTGAAAGTGTTGAGTAGCACAATGATGGGCCACCATCTGTCGTTTTCTCATTAAAGTGAGGAATATGTTAATGCATCTTCGCAGTCTTGCCGAGCTGCTAAGTCAAGGACAAAATTAAATTGCATCCAACATTGTTATCCATATGTCAAGTATTTCTCTTTTTATTGGCTGATTGAAACTTTATCTCCTATTTCTTAGCTTGTAAAAAGGTAAAATGGAGAGTTGGACAATAAAGGTCTAATTGGTTAGTTAACAATATATATTTAAAATAAATTTACATAGCTGGTATTTAGTATTTGGTTTATTTACAATTAAACTGGTAACACTTTATAATAAGGTTCCACAGTTAATGATGGCTAATACATTAACTAACAATAAGTAATACACTGGTTACACTATTCATCTTTGTTAATGTTAGTTAATAATAATACAACTGTTCATTTTTAGTCAACTGAGGTGCATTAAATAATATTAACAGATACAAATTTTTTATTTCTTTTCAATTCCACTTTCTTATATACATTCAAATACAAAACGTTTAAGAGGCATTCTCTTCTCTTTTTTTTTTTATGGTGCACAAGCATATTTGTATTTTTGTGTGTATTTGTGCATCCAGGACAGTATATTTGTTGCATTTAACTGGCCACCTGAGGAGATTATGCCTGGATAAAGCATTCTGGTTTGTTTTGCCAGCAGGATTATTCCAAAATCACTTTTTCTTCAGGCCACTACTGTATGCACGTCTGTGTGAAAAGTCCCCTGCAAACATAAGCATCTGTAGACAGGTGTGTTTGCCATTCTCTTTTCAATGAATTTCCAATGGGTTCTTCAAATGGTCTCTGAGATACATCAGACCATTCAAAGCGTGGTCAAAGATGAGATGGGGAAAAAACTAGGGTTCAGAGCTTTTTATGCTATTCTTACGTCATGGACTATCTGGAGGACAGCGCAATGTATGACTCAAAGCTTTTTCATTTGAAATTTGCTCATTTGGCATTCTTTCTAAGCCATCAGAACCTTCCAGCTCTTGATGTTGCTCTGAGAAAAATCCAGTCTTCAAATCAGATAAAACAGATAAATGATTCAAATGTTTTTGTGGAGAAGTGGCCTCAAATTAACAGCTCTTGAAACCACCGCTCCCCTGAGTGCATCAATAATACATGACGACCCACTTTTTGGTCTCAAATTAAGACATAAGACTACTGCAGAACTGTCCCATCAGTAGCTTTACTTCAGGGGTGATTTATGCATTGGTACTTTGACCACTACAGTCCATACTATACGTTTTTCTTATTGAACAGGACAAGCTGTATTTCTTTTGCAGTCTATTCAACACAGCTTTATGTAACCAGATATTTTTGTTATTTCACACAGAATTCAGTTCACTCCTTTCATAAGGATTGTACTTATGCAGCAGAAGTGCTTGTAAGAAGAAGCACAAATGAGAAGTCATTTATCCCGGCAGCAGAATAAAAACACAGATGATGATCATTAAGGTTGCCTGCCTTTCTGTGCCACAGACATTTTCACCAGTGCATTAATTAAGATTACAAATAAACATCTCTGAATGTCATGGACCCAGATGCTGTAAACAGATATATTGTGGGGTTTTTTTTGCCATATGTTGTGATTATTTTAGCCATCGGATTTCACAGGTTTTCACTGTAGAATGAATTACCCATCTCAAATACTTGCATGATTTTATCGAGCAAAGTATTTTGTAATCTGGTCTATGAAGCCTGTGCATACTATTAAATTATTTTCCTGTATTATACAGTATAGTCGCATTTCAGACATTTCAGGTGACGACAAGTGACCAACTTTATAAGCGATTCAATTATTAATTTAACCAATTCACTCAAAAACACTGATTAATTCAGGAAAGAAAAAAAGTGACACTTTCATGAGTGAGTCATTGAATTATTTAGTCAACCAATTCATTCATAAATGCTGATTCATTCAGGTACTGTGACTTTATAGTAGATTTGTTAGGTGCTATTTTCGTTGATGAAACAAAAGCAGAAAAACTGGTAATTAGTATTTAGTGACTAGGAAAAATACATATATTTGTAACGCACTGTGAATAACATTTTAATGCATTATTATATCAGAGTTCATATGGCCACAGTGCTTGTCATGGTTTTCAAGAGTAAGAAAGATTCATTAATAATCATTGTGGAGCAGAGGGCCCATACTGTTGCATTTAAACTGATATCTTTTCAAATTCATAGCTCAAATTACATCCAGTATACTCCTAAACTACATCAGAAAATGGCTCTTTGGTTGCACTGGGTTATTGTTGCGTTTGAATTATAGTGTTGCACAATGTAGAACAATTTTATGGCAGGCCAGGCGCAGCAGTGAAACAAACGGCAAAGTGTATGCAATTAAAATGCAGTACAGTGCCCTGCTATGAAATTTATATGCCCAATAAAAGTTCATGTATGGTATGTTCCTTTCATTTCATTCACTGTTGATAAAAGAAATATGCTTAATATTACCACAAAAATCAATTAATAGTTAATCGTGCATTTTTACTATTAGAAATTTTTAATTGTCCAGGAAAATGCTGAGCACATCAACGGCGGTATCCTTTCTTCTCGTCTAAATGAAACCGGGCCTAATTGCATTGATGGCATTCTCTCTAAAGAGAAGGGATAAATCAACGGAAGAGTCGAATGCTTGTCTTTTATGAGACAATTCAGTCTTGCATTATTACATGCATGGCATCATAAACAGGCCATCATCCCTGCACACATTGCGCTCCCTATCGGCCTGTAAATCAGAGAATTAGTGTATGCAAGAAATCATGCATCTAATTCCTCCTGCTGCATGCACTTCATCTTAGGGATAAATATGAATCTAAGTCGGAAAGGGGAATTCAAACAGGATGGTTGCTTGAGCACTTACCAGCCATTTACAGATGCACACGCCCATTGGCTCTGACTATAAAACACATTATGTAAACTATTCATATGTCGTCTCCCTCTAGAAGGAAAGCCATGTGTTGGGGGAGATATTACAGCGAGGGAAGTCTTGAAGCTGCGGCAAATCTAATCCAGTTTGTTCCACCAGTAAAAAATAAGCTATTCTGTACCACTGCCATCAGCTTGGGAACTGCTAGATAAGCACATGTATGTTGCTTCTCTTTTGCATCGCAAGCGGTGGTCCCATGAGTGCGGCTTTATGGGAGAATGTGGCCAAGCCCTACTTTGGTAACTCACGCTTTTGACAGCGGCTCATTTCAGCTAAATGTGTACAGTTAAGATGTTTATGTGGAAATGGAGCTCGACTACACCAGCTGTGTCTTAATTACCCAAGTGCCACCAAACTATACATCGCCGCCGGTGCAGTTAAAACAAGCGGTAACCAAATGTCAACATGAAGGTGGTGCTATGTGAGTCGCAAGCTTATTTAGTGTCCATTTACAGAAATTCATATAAACCAGAGGCTCCTAAATATAATGACAATAATAACAGACCATAAACATTTTTAAATGCATTCAGCCATTGTAAACATAATTTTGCACAGAGAATCAAATATGCCTGCTATATTTAGTTCATGCTCCAATTAATGATGCGCAAACCTGACAAATGTGTGTATTATTTTTGGTCAGGGAAAAATATCAATTAAAAAATGTTTTTTTTAGAGAAACTTTATATCTCTAAATAAATAAATAAAAAGTAACTAAATAAATATAATTAAGATTAAGCAATTAAACAAACATAATACCCACACACCAACCTAATTTCAGCTAAATTACTCAATGAATCAATGTAAGAAAATAACGACATTGCCATTTTCTGCAACTTTATGTAGGTGACGGACGGTGCCCTATTTTTTGGCTTAGATTTAACAGAAGATGGATTCTGTTCCTTGGATCAGTCAATACTGGATTCTCTCGGCCATTTGTTGTCATTTGTCATTTGTCATGCAGCTGCTTGATGCTTGAGGGTAGTCTACAGTACCTGTATTCATGTGGGAGTTTTATTATGAACAGCAAGATCATTTGTCCTCCACTATCTCATTGTATCACACCTTCACTTCTCTGGGAAATACTGTCAAAGTGCAATTTGCACATCAGCAAAATTGAAGGGAGACAAGGCTATTCAACACAGGGGGAGACAGAGAGACAATTTGTCATGCAAATAAAGCTGATGTGAATTTGAATTTGAATTTGCGAGAAAGAGAGAGAGATTTTTAATTATATAAGTTTCATTTTTGGGTGAACCATCCATTTAAACAACCAGAACCTTTTATTAAATATAAAACAAAATAATGAAATTACTTAATTATGTAACAACATTTGACTATTTATTAACAATCAGTTTACATAATAATTTTTTAAATCGAAATGCAATAACATCTATTTTGTTCATATTTGATATTTTGTTGTGAGTTTTTTTTTATTTCCCTCCTGATGTGAGACTGCAGATGGTAGATTCATCCTTCAGACAACGAGCGTCATGGAGCAAATGGAGGATGGCTGACTTATTAGCATCAGTGTGGAATGGTCCTCCTAACAGCACATGGGCTTATCATTTTCCATTACATGTTAGAGGCACTACCTGTGCTCCCTTCATGCAGAGGTCATTAAAGTATTCCTTTTAATCTGCTCCCCCATGAGGCCTTACAATGTGCTCATATTTCATAAAGTCTCAGCTGATACTGCCAAAGCATAATAATTAGCAGGCCTAAGAGAGGAAACTGGGAGTTACAGACAACAAAGTTTACAATGATAGAAAAATTGCATTTTACAGTCTTTTAAAGTGAATATTTGTAATTTTTCAGAAGTTTTCTATTTAAATCATCTTTTCCATTACAGGAATAAATTACATTTTAAATTGAAAAGTTATTTTAAACTGTAATATTTCACAATATTACTTTTTAATCAAATAAATGCAGCCTCAGTTAACATAAGAGATTCCAAAATATTCCAAAAATTTAAATAAAATCTTACCAACCCCAAATTTTGGAACGATACTATTTATGCATGTCTATTGTAGATTCTAGTGCTGTCAAACAATTGATAATCTCATCCAAAATAAACGTTTTTGTTTACATAAAATGTGTGTATACTGTGTGTATTTATTATGTATATATAAATACAAACACATGCATGTATATATTTAAGAAAAATATGTTATGTTTATATATTAATTTCAAGTTCAAGTTCATTGTGTTTGTATAGCACGTTTACAACAGCCACTAGGCTGACCAAAGTGCTTTACACAAGAGAAAATTATATAAAAAAAAATGCACAGAGAGCAAACCAAATAAAAAAGAACAACCCGTTTAAAAATGACCATAACAGTAATCAATACACTAAGGAAAAAAGATTTTTAGCAGGGACTTAAAAACAGGCAGAGAAGGGGCCATTCTAATCTCTAAAATACAAATAAATGTATATATAAAATAAAATATAAGAATATAAATATAAATATTTTCAAAATATATACTGCATGTGTGTGTATTTATATATACATAATAAATAGACACAGTACACACACATATATTATGCAAACAAAAACATTTATTTTGGATGCGATTAATCTGAAGAATAACTGCTGCATATATAAAAACCCAACCTGTCAAGAGTTTAATCTGACATTAGGCAATATATCTTTCTTTACAATTCCATACTACGCCCCCAGAAATGCCCTGATTTGACTCTGAGAACTGCCAGAGGGTAGCATTGTGTAAGACGCTGCACAACAGAAGAATGATATATCCGACAATCAAGCTCCAAAGCAAGTGTTCTAAAGCAAATGCCAGGGCCCCCTAGGAACGTTTCTTCAGCTCAGTTTTTCTCTTTGTGTAACAGTGGAACTAGTGTTCTCTTCTTTCCGCTACAATAGAATAAAAGTTCCAGCCGAGCAATTTATCAAACCACAACATCAATACAAGCTCCCTTTGTATAGTGAGTGCTTTTAGAGAGGTGGGTGCGATAATGGGAAAACATCGTGAAGCAGCATGAAGTCAAGTTCAGACGTTGTCGGAATGCATAATCACAATACTGGAAATAAGGAAACACTTTGAACCTTTTTTAAAACATCACCATATTTTCCAAACAAAATCAAATATATTGGACAAGGGCAGTTTCATTGGGGGCACTATTATAAATGAAGCACTGTTCATCACAGCATCTCAGCTTCATCAAATGAAGACGCATCCATTAAATCTTCAGACTATCAGTTGTGTATCTCATCCCAAAAATTAAGAGCTTTATTGAGCTTTTAAAAATATAGACAACCTGACAGTCAAGGCTAAGGATGATCGGATTCTTTGACATTATTCTACCAATATTTCACAGAAATTTTAATGATTTATTGTCCTCTGAATGCATGAAAAAATAGTAAACAAATTAAAAATCTGCACAAGTGTATACACATTTATCTGCTCCTAATGTCAGTTTAAACAAATGCATCACAAAATGAGAACATCAGTATTATAACCATTAGATTACTTTCTCAAATATTTATTATCCTAGAAAACTATTTAATTTCTTTTTGACTAAATTACATTTTAGTTGTATATATTTTTTTACACAGTATAATCTTCCTTTTCATATTAATATAGTTGTACTGTGACAAAGTCAAGTGCACATATCAGTGTGCATTTTAAACGTCCAAATAAATAAGACATACATATCAAATTAGCTTTTGGATTTCACATAGTCATGGGATGCTTCCATAATAAAAAACATAGTATCTTTGAAATATTTCGAAACTGTTGACAAACTGTCTTTCACATCTGTAAAAATGACTAATATTTTTGTGGGATACGGAATAAATTTTCTCATTGCGGATCTCTTAAATTCTAGTGGGGCTCAACCTTCTAGAACGTTCCCGTAGGCTAAGATTATATGAATAGAAAACAATCTTTCACTTGTGTCATACATACAGCAACAGAGTGTGACAGATGCCTGGAGCACAGGTCTGGCAGTGTCTACATTGACAGCTGCGCATCAAGGTCATATCAAATGATGCTGGTGCTTCATATTTCAGAGAAATGGAACTTTTGGCCCATACAACTTAATAACACATTTGAATGGGTTCATTATCCCGATGCATTTGTAAATTGTGATACTGGGGTAAAAGTACACCATGTAATGGTTTAATGGGGTACAAAAGCCATTAAAGTGGAAATAAACTCTCTCTCTCTCTCTCTCTATCGGTGTGTGTGTCTGCGTGTGTGTGTTACAAATTATTATTTTTATTTAAACTCTAATAACAAATCTTATATTATAAGATAGCCCCTAGCTGGGGCTATCCAATATCTTGGCTATCCAAGATAGCTGGGGCAAGAAACCCCCATAACTAAACTTTTACACAATGTATGAATGACTTTTGATATCATTCTTATTAATATTTATTTATTTTTAAAGGTTAATTAATGTAAAATAAACAAATTAGTAAATTGATTAACTATTTTATTTATAATTGTTTTGACAATTTAGTTGAGAAAAGAATGCCAGAAAAAGCAAAATTCCAGTAAAAAGATTAATCTGAAATGTAAATTGATTCTATGAATTATATACATATGAATATGTACATGTTTAATTGCCCTATTTTAATTTAAAATGTGTCTAAATAGCAACATCAGGAAAACAAATTGAATGATTTCACTGAATATTAGCCTATAGGATTTAAGAAAAAGCATCTGTACATCTGGAAATAGTTAATAATAACACCATTTATGACAAAAAGTATTAAATTAAAAAATAATAACAATATAACAACAGGCCTTTTGTGCCACAAATCCCTCACTAACAAAGAGACAAAAAAAGACAACACACACACACAGTCATTCATTATATTATGATATTCAACATAAGATAATGTCATAGATCACTATTTCTGAGAGATACAAAATTATATTAATCTCACCCTATACATGACATACAATTTATTATTATTATTATTATTATTATGTAAATCATAATAACAAAATATTAAATTATTATAACAAATGTTAAACCACGAGAATACATTAAAATGCACACACACACAGATATAAACATATATAGTAATAAAATTATCATTATATAAATTATAACAACAAAATATTGGATTATTATAAATAAATAAATAAACAACAAAAATATGCATCAGTGGTCTCACACATTTTGGTCCACCTCACTGTATAACTAGTAGTGTTGTAGACCTGTCTCGAGACCGGTCTTGGTCTTGAGACCGGTCTTAAGATCATTCTTTAATGGTCTTGATCTTGTCTCGGTCTCGACCGCATTTGTACTCGGTCTTGTCTTGGTCTCAGACTAAGAGGACTCTGGATTTTGTTTCAAGACCAGTCAAGACCACAACTGCTGGGATATCACTAAATTGCCGGTACATTGTTTGATTTATTTACAGTCATCATTAATGTTACTGAATGTGAAACTTCCTGCTTCAAATCAATTTCTATTTCAATCAATAACTATAAATAAATAACTAAATAACTAAATAACAACAATAAATAATTAGATTTATACCAGTGTATCTCAAAATGTTTGACTTCAGTGCCCCCCTATTGTCCACAACAATATTTGAAGGCCCCCGTCCACTCACCCAAAATTTTTTAGAGCTTAGCGTGTTTAGAAAGATGTATATTCATTATAAAATAACCAAATACCAAGAAATGGTTTGGATTTTTACCTGTTTTAGTTAATTCCTTGTTTTATCTAATTTTAAACAATTTTAAGTCACCTTGAGGCCCCCTTAGAAGTTTGTTGAGACCCCATAGTGGGCCCCGGCCCCTGGCTGAGAACCACTGATTTATACTGTTATGCCAGGTCAGAAATTGTCAAAAATGCCACCAAAATTAATAGATACACCCACAAAATTCAAGAAATTGTTGCAAAAAAGTGATTATGAGTGCTTGAGTGTATGAAATGTGGATTTTTATATTATAATATGATATAATAAAACAATATCACGAGAAATGTTTAAAAAAAAATAGATATTGCTTTTATACAAACATTCAATAAACCTTTTTTTGTTGTTGTTTTAAAACATTATTCTCAACATTATTTATGCATTTGTATACCAATTCAGGTGCAGCTTCTGTGCCACCACTGCAGTGCAAAGATGAATTTTGTTAGAGATTTCATTTGATTTGTAGCAGCTCTGTAAGTTGTCTTATTATTGTATTTAATTATTAAAAATAAAGCATTTCTCAAGCAGTAAATGTGGATCCTTTAGATGAATTTGAGCAGTGCTGGTCTGGTCTTGGTCTGGACTCGGTCTCGACCTGCCTTTGTCTTGGTCTTGTCTTGGTCTCAACGTACAAATGTCTTGGTCTCGACTTGGTCTCTGATTAGGTGGTCTTGACTATAACTAGTGTCAACAGATACAGCATGGAATATTGTTTGTGACAGCTCTGTGGTTAGTATGTTCAAGCGTGAGAGAGAAGACCTCTCTAAGCATGCTAGATCTGCTGACCTGGCTTAAGCCAGACTCTTGGGTCATGTATTTTTAAAGGCTTTCAGCTGATGAAATGACAAAGAGAAGCTTCAACCGCTCATCAGTGTTGCGAGAGCAGGGAATGCCCATCGGAGGAATCCCAGGTTGCTGGGAATAGCCCTAGATGAGTACTGTGCATTTAAAAAAATATATAATACCCATTACTGAGAGAACTTAAATGGTTCAGAGAAAACAATTCCCCGAGCTAATTTAGTTTAGTTAATTGTCTATTACATGAAGTGTGTCTTGTGCTATACGTTAAAGAACACAAGTCCCATTTCAGTAGATTAACAAATAGATTTCAAACAGTGCAAAGCATCACGTTAATATTTTCATTTAATATGTAAAATGCCCGTCTGAATCATCAGTGGACAGATTAATCTCAAATGACTCACAAACTTATCAAAGTCACTGCTTTCAATTAAAATATCAAATATAGCACTTTCTGTATTATTGTCTGCTGACAGGAAAATAAAGTGCTGCATATTTAATGGAAATCAAGAAAATCAAGAGTAATATTGCCTTCACTCATGCTCAGATTATGGATCAGGACTGTGACTCCAAACACAAGTGACTCGGAGAGAGACGGATGCATGCGTGAAGCGGTAAGGGACTCTGACAGGCCACTATTACATATTGAAATATTGCTCCATTCATCCACAGGCTTTATAAGCTCTGTGTTTTTCTATTCTGCCTGCTCGTACATCACTGTCAGCTGTAGTCTCGATCACAACTACAATGACTGCTTTTTAAATCTCAACTGAATTGTCCTGCGTTCACGCAGGCTATAAGCTGTCTGTTGGGTGGTCATGCTACACGTTCTTATAAATGATCGAGCTCTTATAAGAAGGACAGCTCTAATTTTCAACCAGAGCAGAAGCATGTCACAAAACATGAGCCTTTCATGGTGTGAAGACATGAGTCATTTATGGTGTGGCCCTGGTAAAGGTGCATTTGATGCAACAGAGTAGGATACATAAAATGATCTTACAGGTTTTCAGGAGGAACAAGAGTAGGAAGGCACCAGGCCTAGACGGTGTGACACCAGCCTGCTTGAAAACCTGTGCTGACCAGCTGGCCCCCATCTTCACACAGATCTTCAACAGATCACTGGAGCTGTGTGAAGTCCCCTCATGCTTCAAACGCTCCACCATCATCCCCGTCCCAAAGAAACCCAAGATAACAGGACTTAATGACGACAGACCTGTGGCTCTAACGTCTGCCGTCATTAAGTCATTTGAAAAACTGGTTCTGGCTTATCTCAAGGACGTCACTGGACCCTTACTGGACCCCCTGCAGTTAGCTTACTGAGCAAACAGGTCCGTGGATGATGCAGTCAACATGGGACTGCATTACATCCTGCAACACCTGGACAAATCAGGGGCTTATGTGAGGATCCTGTTTGTGGACTTTAGTTCGGCCTTCAACACCTTCATCCCTACACTCCTCCAGACTAAACTAACCCAGCTCGACACCACACTCATCGGCCTCATCCAGGACAGTGACGAGTCTGCCTACAGACAGGATGTTAAAGAACTGGCTGTCTGGTGCAATCTAAACAACCTGGAGCTCATCACGCTAAAAACAGTGGAGATGATAGTGGACTTCAGGAGAAACCCCCTTGCACTCTCCCCACTGCAGTGGAGACATTCAAGTTCCTGGGATCCATCATCTCTCAGGACCTGAATTGGGACACTCACATCAACTCCATTGTAAAAAAAAAAGCCCAACAAAGGTTGTACTTCCTTCGCCCGGCTGAGGAAGTTTAATCTGCCACAGGAGCTGCTGAAACAGTTCTACTCAGCCGTCATTTAGTCTGTCCTGTGCACATCAATAACTGTCTGGTTTGGCTCAGCTACAAAATCAGGGATCAGAAGACTACAAAGAATGGTTCGGACTGCTGAATGGATTATCGGTGCCCCCCTGCCCACCCTCCAAGAATTGTATACATCCAGAGTGAGGAAAAGGGCTCAGAAAATCACTCTGGATGCCTCACATTCAAGTCATCCCCTTTTTCGAACTTTTGCCCTCTGGCCGGCGCTACAGAGTCACAATCACCAGGACAGCCAGGCACAAGAACAGTTTCTTCCACCGGGCAATCTGACTTATGAACAGTTAAATGCCCCCCCATTATGCAATAACAATGAATGAATGAATGAATGAATGATACATTTATATAGCGCTTTATTGTGTATTGCTGTACACCCAAAGCGCTTTACAATCATGTGGGGGGGGGGGGTCTCTCCTCAACCACCACCAGTGTGCAGCATCAACTTGGATGATGCGACGGCAGCCACACTACAACGGCGCCAGTGCGCTCACCACACACCAGCTACAGGTGGAGAGGAGAGAGTCATAGAGCCAATCAAGTGTATGGGCATTATTAGGAGGCCATGATAGACAAAGGCCAGTAGAGGGAATTTGGCCAGGACACCGGTGTTACACCCCTACTCTTTACGAGAAGTGCCATGGGATTTTTAATGACCACAGAGAGTCAGGACCTCGGTTTAACATCTCATCCGAAAGACGGTGCTTTTTGACAGTATAGTGTCCCCGTCACTATACCAGGGCGTTAGGACCCACACAGACCACAGGGTGAGCACCCCCTGCTGGCCTTACTAACGCCACTTCCAACAGCAACCTAGTTTTCACCGGAGGTCTCCCATCCAGGTACTGACCAGGCTCAACCCTGCTTAGCTTCAGTGGGCAACCAGTCTTGGGCTGCAGGGTGATATGGCTGCTGTAACAATGTGCAATAAGCTTATATTTATTTGTTACCACCTCCATCCTTGTACATCCCTGTATCCCCTTCTATTCTATCCCATTCTATCATCTATTGCACAACTGTATACACAATCATTTATGTTTCAATTATTTTTTTCTTTTTAAGTTTTTTTGTTTATTTAAATTTACATACGTGTATTTTTTATTCTCATTTTATTTTTATTGTCTGTGTGTCGTTGTTGTCTCTGTGAACTACAAGCTTATGACACTAAAACAAATTCCTTGTATGCGCAAGCATACTTGGCAATAAAAGTTCATTCTGATTCTGATGATAGCTAGCCCTAGCTCTAGATAAAAGAGTCAGCCATTTTATCAAAAAAAATAAATGTTTAAAACCTCATTTACACCCCAGAATGCTGTTTATTATTATTAAATTTTTTTGACAAACATGTCAAAAGTGACAGGTTAAGAGACTATCCCTGTGACAAATGAAATAAATATCTTTAAAGAATGGGAAGTTCAAAATAACAATTTATTTGAAATAGGACTCTTTTATAAAATGTTATGGCTAAGTATTTTTAAATGCTATTTTAAATGTTTAAATGTTACTTTACATGTCTTTACATTTAATTTCAAAAATCCATCTTCACCACATAATCGCCTCTACACAATATGATTAAACAAAATATATGGTGGCAAAAGTGATCATGAATTTCAACAAAATTCTCATTTGATGAACGTATGCCCACTAACGCATTATTGTACACCTTGTACAAGTGAGCATGAGAAAAGTGTATTTTCAAAAAGTCTACAACGTTAAAAGTGCTTATAGTTGAAATCTTCATGAATGACAGCACTGCAGCATTTGCAGGAGGAAGCCCTCAATTCAGCATAGCAGGAGGTTGCAATGGAGAAAACTGCATGCTAAATAATTGATTATATACATAAAGCAATGCAGAAGGAACAAGGGGCAGGAAAGAACCTCAGAAGACTGTAAATAAATACACAAACACCTAAGCAGCAGCACGACACCCTGGTATCTGTTTTGTTATCTAGTGTAAGCCGCAAAATGAGCCCACGAGTGACTGTGGCTTTCTAATATAAATCTATTGATAAAACTGTCAGTCTTCCATAATTGTGGCTATTAAGAAATCTATTAGATGTGGCACAGCATCTTCGTGTGCGATCTCGCAGGGGTCTTTGGGGACTATGCAAATACACCACATATTGCAAAAGGAGAGGGGGAAAAACTGTTTTGCATTATTCATAAAGGATGCCTTCAGAAATTATAGCACACTACACCGCAGGTGCAATTTGAAATATGAAGAGCTATTAACAGGAAAGATTAGTGGCCAAGTCATTTATTTGGGAATTGTAGTTATACAGAAGGCATGTAGAAACACAAAGCATGTTGTGACAAGGATGTTCTTTGTCATGAAGTGCACAACAAAAATGCATTATTAACAAACTAAACTTCATTTGTCTCTAATTTGTAGCAACAGACAAAACAGTAAAATATACTCAAATTAAGCAATTCATTTCAACTGAATATATTAAATAAATGAAGACAATTCATTTGTAAGATTTTAATAATGTATAATAATAGAAAATGTGTAAAAGCCTCCTAATGAATTGCAAACTGAATGTTTATAAGATAAAGAACAACAACATGTTGTGTATCTTAATGTGTTCCAAAGGCTATTTGAAATTCCATTTCATTTTCTGGATATATTTTAAATTGCCCTTCCACAAATCCTATTTACATCTTCTGAAATGTGAACTGTCAAGACCAGTCAAATTAGTAATGGTGAATTGTTTTCTTTCCTTTTTTTTAACATGTTGTCAGATACAAGGAATTGCCTCAAAATACTAAAACATCAAAAAAGTAGGAGAAATTACCCCCGGTCACAATGTTAGATACATATTTTGCCATGTTTTCCAATCTAGCAAGCAATCTGTAAGTAAGATAATAGATCACAAAATTATCTCTTTCCACTGAATGATATATAATTGCTTGATTTTTTTTTTTCATTACCTAAATAAATTCCCAAAGCCAATGATGATGACGGTCATTATTCACAAGCATTGTAAAGGCTTTTAATATTCCAAAGAGCAACTCAGTCTACTGCTCCATGTTGCAGTGTTAGTCGACAGATGGTTGTGCCAGCATGAGTATAATAGTAAATAAACGTATCAGAGAAGGCCTGAGCTGCTCCTTAACCATCCAGGTGGACATGGGTGTGAAAGTGCACGATTACATGCGTGGGTAACAGTTCAGCTTAAATTAAAAAGTACAATCGGTGACTACAGCATTTGGCTGGCTGTTAGCATTTGTACAGCTACTATACATAGAAATGACAAAACCAGGTCTCTCCGTAGCAGCTCTGATCAAAAATTTAAACTTAAAGTGCTTCACTTAAAGCTGGATTTCTCCTATTCAAGTTTAATGTGCAGAGACAATTACAAGTACGCCATTGGTATGTTGCCTATCAGATGAGTGTTATCACCATGGCACTTTCAAAATATTGCTCTGTTTATTTGAGTGCACTGGAAGAACTCAACAGTATCCGTTTGTCCAAACAAAGAATGAAAGGGGCAGTAGAAGTAATTGGGAAACCTGTTTGGAAACAGCAAGTGCAATATGAACAGCTATTATCAGGAATGAATATTGGCTAAGTCATTTATTTGTGATTTATAGATTCATTGAAGGCATGTACTGTAGATATGCCAAGCAAGCTGTATCAAGGATGTCCTTTGTCACAAAGTGCACTAAAAATATGCATTATGAAAAAAAAGAAAATAACCCCCAAAAAAACAATTGACTGCAAGCTTGGATTCAGATCTGCCTTCATACAATCAACCAATGGTTAGATCCTATATTTCTTACATTTTATTCTTTATAATCTGTTTCAGTCAGATGTATAATACAGAACACGGAAGAAATTATCTGTTGCTACTTTCGTTATGTCACAACATTAAATAAATAGATTACTCAAAATGAAAATTCTGTTATCATTTACTCACTTTCATGTTGTTAGAAATCTGAATAATTTTATTAAAATCCATTGGCATGAATTCAATACCATTGCTCTTCTGCGTGCCAAGCAGTACTTCACATTTCCGCCACCTACTGACCAGGAGGAACAAGAGTGGGACTGACAGGATTTTACTGTATGTAACACTGGGTTGATTTTCACCAAAACCGATCTGATAATTTGAAAAATGATCAGCGAGCAGCATGTACTGTACTTTCTGCTGACACTCTTGGGTACTTTCTTAAGCATTAAAGTAAATCATGTTGTACAGACATTGTACTGAATGTACCCAATTGGACATCAATTCAATTATCTTATTTTCTGCAAAGCAAGAAACTCAAAAAAAGCAAAACAAAGAGGTCTGGCACATGAGAGTGAGAATTTTCATTTTGAGTAAACTGTCACTTTATAAGGGCTCAGCTGGCAGGGAACCATGCCTCTCACGGCTGCCCTTCCACAGCTTTTCACAATAAAGCAATCTCTATAATAAAAAGCTGAAATCTGAGGGCACCAATTTAGAGAATGTAACTGGATTATTAAGTGAATGTTTATAGGTAAACACGACGACTGCGGTGTGATTGCAGCTCTCCAGCAGACATACACTCCCACACTTGCCCCAGCCCAGAAATAGATCAAAGAGAATCCAGAAAGTGTTGATTTCCTCTGTGGATGTCCTTATTTACCAGAACAGCAATGATGAGTCAGACTAGAATACCCTGCAGCTCTGTTTCATCAAAACTAAATTAACATTTGCTGAGAAACTGCGAGCGAGGTTAAAGAAACACAGGCAACTTAGCATCGCGTTCGCTGAAGCACTTAAAAAAAAAAACGTTGCTCTTCATGTTACTAAAATCATCTTTTCAGTTGTAATAAATCGCATTTGTTCTTCAATAGGTGGCCTAATAAGGTTTTTGAATCTATTAAGTTTTTAGCCAATTCATATTTGTAGAGAATAGCCGTCTCACAAGCTATATTGACAATTTCTTCTGTTTTTCCTCAGTGATGCTTCACGGAATATACAGAATGCCTAAATGGCTGCACACCGTCCATTTTTATCTCTCAGGCATGTCACACATAATGAAGTATAGTAAGAGTATGTGAAATAGGATTTCTGACACTCTGAGGAAGAATCGGTGCTGAGCAGACGTCCACAGAGCATGTCAGCTGGGGATTAGCAACCCAACGGTGGAAATGAGAACAGATTCCTCCATCTTTCCCGCTTAATTCCCACCTACAACCATATACAGTGGCATGCGAAAGTTTGGGAACCCCTTGCAGAATCTGTGAAAATGTGGATAATTTTACCAAAATAAGAGAGATCATTCAAAATGCATGTTATTTTTTATTTAGTACTGTCCTGAGTAAGATATTTTCCATAAAAGATGTTTACATATAGTCCACAAGACAAAAAAATAGCTGAAATTATTAAAATAACCACATTCAAAAGTTTGTGAACCCTTGGTTCTTAATACCGTGTGTGGTTACCTGGATGATCTACGACTGTTTTTTTGTTTTGTGATGGTTGTTCATGAGTCCCTTGTTTGTTCTGAACAGTTAAACTGAGCACTGTTCTTCAGAAAAATCCTCCAGGTCCTGCAGAATCTTCAGTTTTCCAGCATCTTTTGCATATTTTAACCCTTTCCAGCAGTAACTGTATGATTTTGAGATCCACCTTTTCACACTGAGGATGATTGAGGGACTCAAACACAACAATTAAAAAAGGTTCAAACATTCACTGATGCTCCTGAAGGAAACACGATGCATTAAGAGCCAGGGGGGGGGAAACTTTTGAACAGGATGAAGATGTCCAAATTTTTCTTATTTTGTTGAAATATCATATTTTTCCATTTAGTACTGCCCTTCTGACGCGACAGAAGATACTTGCATGTTTTCTGGAAGACAAATGAAGTACAATTTACCTTGATCTTCAAATTCAAAAAGTTTTCACCCCCGGTTCTTAATGCATCGTGTTTCCTTCAGGAGCATCAGTGAATGTTTGAACCTTTTTTAATTGTTGTGTTTGAGTCCCTCAATCATCCTCAGTGTGAAAAGGTGGATCTCAAAATCACTGACAGCGTGAGAGGACAAAAGACAAGTAAACAGTCATGGAATATAAAATCCCTGGGATGGTGGAATGCTGAAATGGGAATAAATTGAGTATTAACATCTTATCCACCTAATGCTACAGTAGTCAGATCGACTCTATCCTAGTCCCTGTTGTTTGACCACAATAGCTGATACTTTACCCCTAGCTTTCTACTTTCGGGCCTGTCCCAGATCTATGGTTGGCCACATCATTCTGCACAGAAAGCCCAATGTGCATCCTCTCTCAAAAACTATTACCAGAGGAGAGGAGAGCAGGTGCGCGAGCCAATAATCAAGGAGACCCCACAGCAAGGCGGAGGCTCTGTAATTCACTTTTTCCATCTCCATGAACTTATGTGATTATGATAAATATGGTATTTTTCTGCAAGGGGGCCATTTGCAGTGAAGCATTTATAAAACAAAAACGGAGTAGGGCAATGGAAGCCAGACCCAAAGCCAGGCACCTAGTGCCTTTCTCTTGATTTTCTCATTTGCTTTTATCACTGCTGTCACACGTCCATGGGCTATTCTTTATACCTGGATAGAAAACAGGCCTGTTTTTAGATTAGCCTCAATTTCATTGCATTAGTGGGGTGTTTTGATTAAGACACCTAACCTGAGGGTGCTGCAGTCCGACAATGAGGTGAAGGGGAGACAAGTGAACTGGCTAAAACAATGCTAGTAACTAGAGATAGAAGAAGCCTTTCTTGACATTCTGCTTATTGTTCTCTTTCCAAAAGCCGTGAGCCAAATGTCTCTTTTTGGACCTGGAAGATGAGGAGGATTTGAATAATGAAAGCGCAGTCATGACTACAAAAGCGAGCTTGTTATTTTCTACTTCTTTGCTGGCAGTTGCTATTTGGCGAAACAAGTACTCTTGATGTAAACTCTATAATGGAGCCTCAAATACACCTCTCTTTGAAAATACACTTCAGAAAGAACAATCTTTGACAACTCCTGATGTTGAAAACCTTTGTAGTTAATAGAATCAACATAAGAACATATACAGAATAGACATACACAATATGCTGTAGCGACTAACTGGGATGTCACACATACATGTACCAACGGTTTTTGTTTGCTCTGAAGTCTCGCCCTCTTTTCTCAGGGTCTGGCACTTTGGAAGTGGGGTGACAGATTAAACGATTGCCTTGACATTTCTCTCTCATTCCCTGTGATGGATTGATGAAAGAAGAACAGAAGCACTGTGTGAACAATAATAGACTGAATTAGGACGTAATTTGTGGAGTGATTTTACCCTGTGAATGTGTATTTTTCCTTTGGGGCTTGCCAGACAGAGTATTTCAATAGATTAAAAAAAAAGCACAGACTGTCTACGCTTTCTTATTTATTTAAGTGTTGGAGAACCCAAAACATCTTTTTTTATTGAGATATGCTGCTGAGGAAAATGTTTGAATCAGGTCAGAGCAGGATCATGCACATTGGTTCTTCAGTGTGAAAAGAAGCTCTCTGAACCCCGAACGTTATCAGGAAGGCTATTCCAGAGTTTGGGAGCCAAATGTGAAAAAGCTCTACCTCCTTTAGTGGACTTTGCTATCCTAGGTACTACCAAAAGTCCAGAGTTTTGCGACCTTAGGGAGCGGGTTGGATTGTAGCGTGGTAGAAGACAAGTTAGGTACGCAGGAGCTAAACCATTTAGGGCCTTATAGGCAAGTAATAATATTTTGTAAATGATACGGAACTGAATAGGTAGCCAGTGCAGAGACTGTAAAATTGGGGTAATATGATCATATTTTCTTGACCTGGTAAGAACTCTAGCCGCTGCATTTTGGACTATCTGTAGCTTGTTTATTGAAGATGCAGGACAACCACCTAGCAGTGCATTACAATAGTCATGAATGCATGAACTAGCTTTTCTGCATCAGAAACAGGTAGCATGTTTCGAAGCTTGGCAATGTTTCTAAGATGGAAGAATGCTGTTTTTGTAACATGGGAAATATGATTTTCAAAGGACAAGTTGCTGTCTAATATAACACCCAGATTTTTTACTTTAAAGGACATAACAGTACATCCGTCTAGTTGCAAATTGTAATCCAAGAGATTCTGTGTACTGTTTTTTGGTGCAATAAGTAATATCTCTGTCTTATCTGAATTTAATAGGAGGAAATTATTGGTCATCCAATCTTTTACATTTTTTACACAGTCTATTAGCTTAGATAGTTTAGAAGTTTCATCTGGTCTTGTTGAGATATATAGTTGAGTATCATCAGCATAACAATGAAAACTAATCCCATATTTTCTAATAATATTACCAAGAGGCAACATGTATATTGAAAATAGCAGAGGACCTAGGACAGATCCTTGTGGTACTCCATACTTTACTGGTGATAATTGTGATGACTCTCCATTTAAATGAACAAAGTGGTAGCGATCGGACAGGTAGGACCATCTTAAAGCCTGCCCTTGAATACCAGTATAGTTTTGTAATCGATCTATGAGTATATCACGGTCTATAGTGACCATGATATAGATATAGATATATATAGCTTCAGGACAAGTGAGACACACCCGGTCGGTGCCAACACTATGAGTGTCAGTCCTACTTTTGATAACTTCAGACATGCTAGACGAAGTCTTGGTGTAGGCAAGATCATTAAAGGGACAGTTCACCCAAAAATGAAAACTCACCCTCATGTCATTCTAAAACCGTAAGACCTTCGTTCGTCTTCGGAACACAAATTAAAGGGGTCATATGATGCTTTTTTTAAAATCATTATTTTGTGTATTTGGTGTAACAGAATATGTTGACATGCTTTAATGTTCCAAAAAAACCCCATTATTTTTCAAATACTGTATGTTATTTTAGGTCCTCTATGCCCCGCCTCTCTCAAACGCGTCATTTTCTACAAAGTCCCTTCTTCTGACAAGCGCAGTCTGCTCTGTTTGGCCAACTGGCACAGTGCATTGTGATTGGCCGAACACCGCAAACACTCGTCGGAAATGCCCCCTTCCATAATCGCAAGCTTCATCTTTCAAAATAAATGTAAAGACAGTCAATAATGTCCTTATTTTTACCATCAGTTCAAGCCCGAAAGGGGAACAGAGTTGAGTGACAGACACAGTAATGTTGTTCGTATGTGTTTGCACACAAGCCGCGATTAAGACAGCTGACTCTACTGTGATGTGACCCTGTCTCTCTCTCTAGCTCTCACACACACACACACACACACAACGCGTAAAACTCCGCATTTGAACAGTCAATAGCAAATATTTAAACTAATAACAAAACATACTTAGTCGCTGATTGAAAAGTGCCAGATTGTCATAGCAAAGTCAGAATTACCTCCTCTCCTAGGTTCACGAAACTGTCGCCCATAAAATGCGTTGCTGTTCTGTTGTAAGTAACCTTGATGATTCCTCAATGCATCTACTTTCGGAAGGCCAAATAAAGTGCTTTTGCTTTCGCCTAGAAACACACAGTGTCTCCCTGACATGGTTGCATCGACACTACTGCCGTTACTGAAACCACGCCTTCTTTATTTGCGTGAACATTTGGGCAGCATTACCAAATATCTCCACATCGTGACATAGACATGTGGGGGCGTGTTTAAATGAGCCGTTTTAGGGGGGCGTGGCAGAGTCTT
Organism: Barbus barbus; assembly: GCF_936440315.1. Lineage (NCBI taxonomy): Eukaryota > Metazoa > Chordata > Actinopteri > Cypriniformes > Cyprinidae > Barbus > Barbus barbus. The sequence continues at coordinate 23,503,845 of NC_136742.1, forward strand.
AACTTTCATAAAGAATATCTCTTTGGTTTTGAAACTTTAGTCTTTGCAACTTCAGGGATCTTATCTATGCACAAACAGCTTGTAACACTCAAAAGAGAAGGGAAAACTTGAAATCGCATTATATGACCCCGTTAATATATTTTTGATGAAACTCAAGAGCTTTCTGACCCTCCATAGACAGCAAGGGTCCTACCACTTTCAATGTCCAGAAAGATACCAAGAACATCAGCAAAATAGTTCATGTGACATCAGTGGTTAAACTGTAATTTTATGAAGCTACGAGAATACCTTTAGTGAGCAAAAAATAAAATAAAATACAATAAATTTATTCAACAATTATTTTCCTCTGAATTTCTTCAGCGGACAAGAATTGATGAATAAAGTAGTTATTTTAGGGGGATTTTTGCGCAACAAAAAGTATTCTCGTAGCTTCATAAAATTATGGTTGAACCACTGATGTCACATGGACGATTTTGTCGATGTTCTTGTATACCTTTCTAGACCTTGAATGTGGTAGGACCCTTGCTGTCTATGGAGGGTCAGAAAGCTCTCAGATTTTATCAAAAATATCTTATTGTGTTCCGAAAATGAAAAAAGGTCTTACGGGTTTGTAACAACATGATGGTGAGTAATTAATGGCAGAATTTTCATTTTTGTATGAACTATCCCTTTAAGCTAATCACCAATTTGTTGTATAATATTGAATGCCGTCTCTTGTTTTCGTAAAAGGATGAAGAAAAAAAAAAAAACAAGGTTATATAAAAGGTACTTACAGCGGAAGTACATTTACATTTTTTAAATTTAAGTCTACTGTTGAAACTTATGAATTACTTGAGCTCTGAAGTTGTAAAATTGGATATACACTACTGTTCAATGCTGCATTTAAATGATCAAAAATACTGTAGATACAATAATATTGTGAAATATTACTACAATTTAAAACAACTGTTTCCTGTTCCTTAATATTTTCAAATGTAATTTATTCCTGTGAAATTGAATTCCTGTGTTTAAAATGGATTTGCTCCTTAATATTTTTGTGGAAACCGTGATTTAAGTATTCTTTGATAAATGTAAAGTTTAAAAGAGCAACATTTATTTGAAATATTAATCTTTTGTAATGTTGTAAATGTCTTTAATTTGACATCATCCTTGCAGAATAAAAGTATCCATTTCTTTAACAACAACAACAAAACATTCTGACCTCAAAAACATGAGGCAATAGTGTAATTTACATAGTGACACATTGTTTTCACATTAAAATCATGTTAACACATTGTTAACATTTTGTGGCTAACCAATGATGAAGCAGTTTTAAAACTGAATATTTCAACATTTAAGGATTGGCCCTATTTACATCCATTGCAAAGTGCCTCATTGTAATCCAGATATTTATTCTTTATTTATTTATTTTTTTTAAAAAGAGGGACAAGTGACAATCAATTTCTGTATTGAATCGAACACAAAATATCCCCATTACCTGCTAAGTGACATGCCCACCCACAATGAAGCCTGAAAATTGGCTAGTTTTTACATTTTTGTGTAATCTGCAAATTGTTTTAACTAAAGCGACAAAGTGAAAGTATACATTTTATCAGTTTGTGCATTCTCCAGGAATCAAACCCATGACCTTGGTGTTATTACCACCATGCTGTACCGTTTCCACTTCAGGAGCACTATGGGACATACATCATTGGTATGGAAAGCACCCGGATCTAATCTGATTTTAGCTGTTGCAGCTGCTCCAAGGCTTAAAGCATAGAGTATTAAGTTTAAAAGTGCTGCGGAAAAGGGTTTCACAGTCTAGAAGAGATAAACTGGTGTTTGGGAAGGAAAGTAGGTCCTCTGGGCATTTTCATTAGGCTTCCTCTCAGCTCAAACCAGCCCAGACACGGGTAGGTACCTCTTCCATGTCCTCACACATCCAGTTGGGCTTATGGACACAGTTAATATGCCGCCTTCGGGGAGTTCTGGAAGTGCAGTGAGTAAAAGATGAAGGTGGAAGCAGAAATGGCTTGATGCAACCAGCCACTATACGCTGATGACAGTGTGGCTCCCGAGCGATGCAGAGTGGTGATTCAAAATGTGCTAATAGCTTCATGGAGGCCTGGAGAGAAGTCGAATCTTGTTACACCCACAATCACACTGTGCTCATTATCACCCATAACACTGGAGGGGCAGAAACTAAATGAGGGAGGTTACACATGCACCTAATAAGAAGATCTGTAAACATCCATTTTATAAACACGGGTTAGAAGTCATGCAATCTGCGAATGTATTTGTTCTTTATGCATGCAAATGCTACATTTAATTCAATGTTAAAACTTTGGAGAAAAGCTTCTGTCGAATAGTTAAATTCAAGACACAAAATATGCTCAACTGCATGCTTAATATAATATTATTACACTCAAAAAGCACATGCATATCTTATGAGAGGCTAAATTTTCATAATTCATTTTCATAATTTACCAAACTCATCAGATAATTCAAATTGCTTTCATTGTTATCATTATTATTATTATTATTTCTTAATTTCGAATTCCTTTCTTTATGAACCTCTCAAGGATGCTAAAGTCATGATGAAATGGAAGTAGCAACAGATCTTGAAGGGCTGGGACTAGTTCTATTTATACTTTTTTATAGACTGGATTTCAAGATGTGGGCATTGCACTCAAATAGTAGGCAAACAATATAAACAAATAAAAATAAAAAAGTATGTGAAAGTGTAGTATGTCTGAATTCAAAGCATTCATAAGACAGTAGATAAACAGTGTTGTTCCATTAAATTATAATATTTTGATTAAAAAATACAAGGTCAAAAAATAAAACATGCATACATTCATTGTTCACAATAAGATCAATGGATTAACATGAATTTAGAAAATTTCATGCAGATTTGAAAAGGCATTAAAAAATTTAAAATGCTAGTTTTGGTGAGAAAAAAAAAATTGCAGAAACAGGTGAACAATTCCAGGTGAAATAATAAAGTGAAATAATTTGGTAAATAATAGCATATTGAGCAAAATGCAAAAGCACAGGAATTGTCCACATTACAAGACCAGAATAACAACCAAAAAAGTCAAGAAAGACTGATAAACAGTACATTACTGGCAGTGTAAGCTCATTGCTTGTATATGCATTTGAATTAACCTTCATTAAATTTGGTCAGAGTCCATCCTAGGCTACCTTCAAATGTATTTTCAGTAATCCAAGCATTATCACAATGTACACTGGGTCAATGCACACATGGTTTTCAATGTGACCGAGGGCAACCGCGATTCGCTCACTAAAAACACTCTAATATACACTAACATACTCAATTCAGCTACTTCTCAAGTAATTACTGCATTCTATCGCTTCTGTATAATATTGATTATCAGTGCATTTCCATCAAGGTGAACTTGCAGCTTGTATAAGGACACAAGTTAATAGTCCAAAGCAGCTGTATATTCAGAAGGCTGACTGCTGACTCCACTAACCACTAAAGCTAAATTAAAAAGCACAGGCCATAAGTGAATGCAGTGGATTGGAGCAAAATAACAAAAGACACGAACAGTGGAGTAGCGGAGGCGAGGAGGCATGAGCATTGTGGGCTGAAGATAAAGTGCTGATCCAGCAGACAGTGTCCTACACAGATTGGCTCATGCGATGGACAAATTAGAGCAGTGCCCAGACACATGGTGCGGCTCCAGCTGGGTTTGACTTTGCGAGGCCTGTGGCGCATTTGATTTAAACACTCACTCAATGAAATTGGAATAAAGATAGTGATCTTCTGAAAGGCCTCTTCTTACATATATGGGTTGGTGTGGAATATAAAAGAAGATTTAGCAGAATGTCTGACACGGAGAAAGAAAAAGTTAGAATTGCGAGATAAGTATAAATTCACACAATCCTCCCAATCTCACATAAACTTGCAATTGGGTGGAAGTTAGGAGTTGTTAGAAGAAGAAAAAATCACATTTTTACTGACATTAATTCACCTCATCACTGACACCTTTTTAATTCCATGGCAGAAAAAAATAGGCAAAAAAAAAAGTCTGAATTTTTCAATTTTTCTTCAAAATGTCAGAATTGCAAGATGCAAAGTCCAAATTGTGAGATAAAACAAATTATATATTTTATTTTTTTATATTGTGGTGGAAACAAGATTCCATATTTCTGACATTTTGCAGGTTGACTAACATTTTGTGTTCCACAACAAAGAATGTCATAGGGGTTTAGAGAATGATATGCATGTAAATGCTAAAAGCATTTTCTTAATATAATATCTTATTCGATTTTGCTTAATTGCATCTAGTTTTAAGGATGTTTCAATATTTTCACTGGAAAATAATAAAATATTTTGATTAAAAAATGATTTTGCACTGCATACTGCATTCAGAAAGCTATATTTTGCCAGTAAGATAAGATTCTGATGTTCAATTGGAAAGAGAAAATGAACAGTGTCATCTAGTGGTTGCTTCAATAAAAACAACTTTTACTTGTGATGTCTCAGAAGTGTACCATGATCTCCACATTCTCCACTGAATCTCCACTGATCAAATCAATGTACTGTACAATCAGGGAATAAAAACAGCTGTCAGGTTGACATATGCTTGAACAATTACTCAAATGCATTAGATTGCACTGACGTCACTCTAAGGACAATTTAAGGACAATTTCCCAACTAAATTAGATTTAAAATTTGGAAAAGCTTTCATTAATATTTCATGAACACAGGAGGAAACCACCATTACCCCTTAGTAGGATTTTTCCTTGGCTGCATTTAATCAGAGCCTATCAGTACACTATAGCCTTGTTTAGACCGCGCTGTTAGTTAATTAGGAGGCACTCCACTTAATACTGTCAGTGTACAGCAGTGCCACTGTCAGAAACAAATCCTTACAGAATGCTGTGTAGGGTGTTTCTCTGATGGTGAAGGAATCAATATGCTCTGGGGCCCTGCAACAGTCCAACGAAAAAGTGAACTCTACGCCTGTGGTTTGGAACAGAAATCACCTAATTTCAACAACCAGCCAATCAGTAAATCTTTCAATTAGTCTTTAAAGATGCATAAAAAGATATAGAAATACATGTATTGGTGGAAATTACACCAACTGCAAATTAACGTCTCCACTGAATGCCTTTCGTCGCATTTAAAAAAAGAAACTTCAGCTTGAGATACATTTAATTGCTCCCCTCGTATTCTGAATGCTTTTATTCCACTAGAGGACGTTGAATTAGTATGATATAAGTGATGCAAGATCTCTGATGCGCTCTGTGTACTTTTGTGCCAGGGATTTGTCTTCCCCTTTTGACATAAATATGCTCAAAAGGTGATCTGTAGAGAAATTCTCAAGGGAGCTTGTCACCGGCTTTAAAGATTGTCACAATGTTAAAAGTGTTACTAGGAGGAAAGCCATTCTTGACTCTTGACTCTAGCCTGTCAGAAAAAAAATTAATAAAATAATTTTTCACATATCAAAAAGTCAGTTTGAACATGAATGGGCAAAATATGAGCACAATGGGCTTCACCAATGGCATTCTTGATTTACCCTCAATTCACCTTTCTTAAGACGAGACAAAACTGTAAACAAAATATCTAGAGAAATTAGCATGTCATTTACTTCAAATGGCTGAAAATGGCCTACAAATGTACTCAAACAATCCCTCTTGTTCAAAGATGAACAAGCCATCTTGTAATCAAAGACATTGCATACTGATTTGTTCAGGCATACTAAATTGGGTAACCCTGAAGGCCCAGATCTGATCATACTGAAAAATGATCAAATTTCTACAAAACTGGACAGCACAGTCTCATCATCCACACACACACACAGCTGCAGGATTTTCTTACCTTAATAGAACTGTTTTGCACTTTCTGACTACAGGAACTAGAACTCTGGAAATGGCTCCCTCTGGTGATTGGGATGTGACTACAGAAGAGAAAAAAACGCCTTTAAAACAGGGACGGGGCAATAGCCTACATGTCTGTCGACCCGCTCCATTCCTTTAATGCAGGACCGACTACATGGATCAAATCTGTAAAACTTAGAAACTGTGCAGATTAACAACTTTCACAGATCTTTTCTTTCTTTCTTTCTGTTTAAACAGCCTAACAGGATCCATTTTTAAACAAACATTTATTTGGTTATTGGTCAGGTTGAGAAATAAATTAAGTAGCCTAAATGATTCATGAATTGCTGATTCTTTATTTATCAACTGGGATATTTAAAAAGTTTATCAATAGCCTATGATTTGAACAGAAATAGACTACAGTTTATTGGAAACGTCATGAGTATTTAGTTTCGTAAGCCATATATCCAGGGGTGTCAAACTCAGTTCCTGGAGGGCCGGAGCCCTGCAGAGTTTAGATGCAACCCTAATTAAACACACCTGATCTAGCTAATCAATTCCTTCAGGCCCTGTTGGAGCAGGGTTGGAACAAAACTCTGCAGGGCTGCGGCCCTCCAGGAACTGAGTTTGACACCCCTGATATATCTGTTGCTGTTAGGCTACATAGGCTAAGATATGACCAAAAAAAATAAATAGCCTATTTTAATTTTGGGAAACTTTTAATTTTACGCCACTATATTCCAAAGCATTTACTTTTTTATTTAACAATATTTCAGGGAGGAAGTAATGAATCAGGAGCCAAGAGTTGGCTCTTTTCAATGAACCTGTTAACAAATCGCTTTGAAAGATTCATGTAAATTTGACTGATTAGATTGCACGAATTTAATTACTTGGATGGAACGAATCATGTCAAAGGACAAGTCTGTCACTTACCGACTTATATTACAGTTTGTAGCCTATGTAAATCAACAACGTTTTCTCTTTCTCTGTATGTTGCAGTCAGAACTTGACTTGTTGCGCTCACAGCATCCTGGACGCTAATATTTTAACAATTCATAAAAGATGAATCGCTGTCTGGCCATCTGAGATTTAGGTATGGAGAAAGATTAGGATCGTGATTGCTGGTATATGTCCATGTTTTATTGCCAGTAGCTATAAAATGTAGTTGCCTTTGTGCCAAATTCCACAATGTTTTAATGTATGGTCATGCCCTAAAAAGCCATAGAAAATCAACTAAAGTGAATCTGTAAGACCTCCATCTGTGCACTTGGACTCAACATTATATTTTTTTCTTGAGAAGACAGAAACACCCGACAAAACAAAAGGTCCTTACATTCATTCTCACTGCAGTGACGTAGCAAGTCTGAAATGTCTCTCTGGCAAGTGCTAGAAAACAGCCAGGCCTGTTTGCACCAGATAAGTAACACCTGTAAGGTGTTGTGCTAGTTTCAGGATGCCGAATTGCTTCAGGTGGTCCCAGACCCCCAAATGGTATCTGCACAAGGCTGGAGTAAATAGTCACACGCTATTCAACCCGTCTCACTTTCTCATTCATTAATTTCATTGTCCTTAATGACCCTTAATGATAGGAGGAAAACTGCAAAAAGTGGCATACACTAAAAGGTTTCTAGCACATTTAGTTGGGGGTGAAAATGACTAAACAGTTTCCTTAATGGCCCCCAAATTTGTGATCTTTATAAATATGAATGATACTGTGGGCTGGTATAACCCTGTGGGTAGATTTTATGGAAATTTTATAGCATTATCAGAGTGAAACAATATCATCTATCTCTACTGCATAAATGTGATACAAGTTAAGGATGATGTATACTGTACATATTATCAAAGTGTGCTGTGTGAGGTCAGAGAAAGTATGGATGCATACCAATGGAAACATACAGGCTGTACAGTGTTGATAAGCTCATGGGTATTATTCATCTGCCTTTTGGATGAAGCATATGGACAATGAATAAGCAGCAAATCTACCCTAGATAAAAATACAACAGATGGCCCACCACAGAAATTCTTACAAAAGCAAATAGGTTTCTTTAAAATCCTTTAAAGAGCAAGTTGGGTTTGATCCTTGTTTTATGAAACAACAGTTTATGAACAGTTATTTTGCTATTGGATTATACGGTTCAGTGTAAAAACGTACTGACTACAATAGAACTTTTGTTTATTATATGGGTATGAATTATACAGTATATGGTGAATTCAGATTGTGATGAAACAAGAAGAGTGAAAGAGATTCTGTTCCTCTTTTATTAACTATTACAAACTTCTTCCCTACACGATCATACTTTACTGCCCCCTATTCTATCCTGCAATTAAATTTTGGCACAGTGAAAAGACCTTCATTTGTCTTTGTCAGGGAATTAAGGAAAATCTATTTGACGAACCTCCAACAAATAAGGCAAAGAAAAGGTCAAATAAATTTCACTGTTAGAAGCCCAAGACATTTTGTCCTGATTCAACCCTCTCCAATGTGAAGTTCTGAAGCTGAACAATAAATGTCAAAATATTGTAAAATATACTCAATGGAAAGCCATAAGGTTGTGTTGAAGGAAAGAAAATCATTTTATTTGCTTCAACACTTTCCTAGAATGAAACAAAATAGAAAACACTAACAATACAACACATAACAACATGTATGTAAGCATGGTTTGACACTTTCCAAATTGTGTCCAGCAAAACAGTTCTGTCATAGATGTCTAGTGCTGGTCTCCAGCTGCTCAGACTCTTGACTTCAAGAATGTCCTCATCTCGAGCACGGCTTTTATGTTTCTTCACATACGGTGCACTGTGAATATATACAGTACATACACCTTAAGAAATTCCATAGATATATCTTATCAGCCATGAACGGTGCAGGTCACCATAAACTTATTTCTTGTACCTACCTGATATATTTTGTTGGTGGTTTTAGGTGAATAATTGTGACAAAAGGCCTGGACCTGAAGTAATACAAGTAAATATGTAAAAAAAGAAAACAATTGTCTGTGTCTGTGCTCAAGTTTTGTCTCCTCACTCTTTTCTTCCAGATGTTTCTTGTTAATTATTCTTGTTAAAACATAGATTCTTGTGTATTTATAGCCATTGTGTTTTCCTTTTCTTTGGGCATCTTTCAATTGCCCTTTTGTGTGCTGGGAAAGTTCAAACTGTTAGCTGTCTGCATGTTCACTTTCAGTTTTGAAAGAGTTTTGAAATGTTGTACTTTGAGACATCCCTTCAAGTCGAACAAAGGGTGTATTTATGTTCATTAATTTGCATTAAAACATGGCTACAGTCCCATCTTTTTGCTTTCTTACTGCATCTACAGTAAGCATGTTGGTCCTTACCCAAAAGTGGCTGTGCACAGTGATGATTCATATTTATAAAAGTCAGGGCTGTACTCAGGAACTAGAAATGGTCTGACCTTTGTTAAAGGGTAGATGCTGCATTTGTCTGTGGCTGGGAAAAAAAAACAATAAGATGTGGTTTATTAAAGTTTTGACTGTCTCTCAGAATATAAATGTTTCCTACTGTATGTTAGAAAAAATGATAAATTACCCATGACCTAAAACAACATAGGGTGCACTGACTACACTTCACTAAAAACAATTCCGCTTTATATGAATAGTTAAGAACAGTGAGTAACATTATTAGCATTGATAATGTAGCTCTTACCCTGCTTTTTCCTCCCCATGGATGATTCCAGGGAATTTTCTGAATTGCATCTCATGCTTCTCGCATGATTAATGCCATCCATAAAACATCTCTTTCCAGTGTGATAGGTCTTGGGCTGTCCAAAGTTTGGATAAAAGCTCTATTCAGATGCAGACATCCTATTAGCTTCTAAATGGACATCCCAATAAATATAAGTGATTCTGAAAAATGATCCAAGAAACTAATGACAAATTCCAAAGAAAGAGTTAAAAGTGTCTTAGATGTTACAGCATTAGTGATTACTGTAATGAAGTCATAGGACAGTTTTCATGTACACTTGTACAGCTGCCACTAGAGATCCTTTTATTAATGCTTGAAAAGATAGACGTTGCTGATCAAAGCCTGACTCACGTGGGAAGGATCTCATTCGTTTCCTTTCATTAGGAAACATTATGTCTTTGATGTGTGGAAATGGAGCATCAATGTATCGAGGTTCAGGTATTCAGCGCAACTGGGATTTCCAGTCAAGGTCACATCTAAAAGCATTGGTATCATTTTAATGTAGTGTAGAAGAAAAAAACTCCTATTCATAAAAGCATAGGATACACATAGACATTAAGTTTGACTTGATTTGAAATATTGGCATTGGCTAGAGACAGAGCACAAGTCTCACAGTTAACTGTAATGCTGTAACCTCAGAGCTTTAAAATTAAGACTCAAGAGTCTCTCTTTATGTCCCACTCAGAAATTCTGTTCAATTTACAATTCAGGCTACACAATAAAACTTTGACACTTTGCTTCTACTGCTTCAAACACTAAACGAAAAATTGAAAAGCTGTCATTCACAAGTAACTTCAACTGCAGTTAAATCAATTTTTAATACTTTATGGGAGAGAAATTGATTCATGAAATAGTTACTCAGTGAGAATAGCCTCAATGTGTCTAACGTGAGGCTTGTAGTCCTGCTCTTTTCCAAAACTCCAGAATGAGTCACCAAAGCATGGAACACATTTATAAAGATAGACTGGTGAAAAAGGCAAATAACATTATATGTGACTATACTCATCCTCTAGCATCTCACTTTGAATTACTGCCATCTGGGCGTCGTTTTAGTCTACCCTTCCTGACTAAGAACAGATCTAAATTCTCTTTTATACCACAAGCCATAAAAGCTTTAAATCAGTCAATAAGCTAGATGTCCAGCTGGCTGTATAGTGTAATGTAGGGTGTGATGCATGTTCTTTATGTTATGTCTGTCTGTGTCTGATGTATGGATTAATTGTTTGTTGTTATATGTTTGATGTCCTGTCATAAAGTGCCTATGCGACTGTGCTGCAAACCCAACTGCCCCACGGGGATAATAAAGTTGTCTACTACTACTACTACAAAGTCGGTGTGTTTCTTCATATCACGAAACCGTGACATTTCACTATAAGTAACAAGAGAAAGAAAGAAAAAAGATGGAAAAAAGGGAATGATCTGCTATGCAGTACTTTTTGAACTTAAAGTAAATACGGCCTATAGGCTATTGCTTGTGTTGTAAGTAAAGTATTTCTATGAAAAAACAGCCTAGTCTACACGAGATTTTTAGAAATAATGCTAATTATAAGCTAATTCATTTAATTATTTAAGCACACAAAAAATGATCTCAAAAACACTATTCACTTCGTGTGGCGTAAGCCTAAAGTATACTTTTTAAGAAACAAATTACTGAATTCAGAATTAATTTATAGTGTTATTTAATCCGATTGTGAGCAAATGTTTCAATGAGACTTATTTTTTAAACATTTTAGTCTACTTGCGCCCATCGCAACGCGACTATAAATATTTTGTAGTAAATAAAAGATAAATGTTAGACTGTATATATGGACCAAATATATCCTCGAAACCTTACCTCGTGTTCATCACGTAGCTAAATGATCCAGTGATCTTTGTACATTTGAGTTAAAGGCTGTAGACAAAACTACTGTAATAATCCGTTGCCAGGAGAGCATAAGCAAAACTGACAATAGCCTTCAGAGTCTGATACGTTCTGTAAATCGATTGTGTAGCCTATATATTTGTTTAATTATTCACTTACTTACTGCATTATTTATTCACACGGTAATTCTGTCGATCTCTTTGTTTGTTAGGATACGATACAAAATGTAAGTAAAATAATTTGAATTTGCCTGACATTAGACTGTCAAAACGCAAGATGGCGCAAGAAAGTAATTTATCCTTACAAGGATACTGTTAAAGTATGTCTTAATAATTTTATGTGTGTGAATACTCTATCTATCTATCTATCTATCTATCTATCTATCTATCTATCTATCTATCTATCTATCTATCTATCTATCTATCTATCTATCTATCTATCTATCTATCTATCTATCTATCTATCTATCTATCTATCTATCTATCTATCTATCTATCTATCTCTCTCTCTCTATAGCTTATATAATATCAAGTATTATAACTGATACGCTGCAGTGATTATTGCAGGCTACTAGAACATAACAGTCTAGAGGAAGTCTATGGAAAGTTTATGTAACAAGCATAACTAAAAAAGAAACAAAAAACTATTAAATCGCCTGAGCCAGAGTCATGTTTCTTAACTCAATGCAGATGAAATATGGAAAGTGGCCTGTCAGGATGAGGGCTGACTTTGATATTAACTAATTTTATAAATTTCTGATGGAGATATTTATAGCTGTGAAAACTTATAAAAGAGGAATATTTTTAAAATGACCCTCTTCTTTCTGTCAGGACATAGTTGTGATTCCTGAAAACATACAAAGACTACTAGCCATATAGGCTATTCTGTTTATTATGCAAACTATATGAAATGAGTTGTGGTGAGAGGACAGTTGGTTTTAAGGGTAGTGAGTGGTAATGTTATAACTGTGATTAAATAAAATGGTACAATTGTTTTTATTTTCATCTCATTAACATGTCGCTGTTTTAAAAAGTAATGGCAGGTAATTTTGTGGGACCTGCTTTGACCCAGTGTCTGATTTGCGAGAGACAGAGAAAGAGAGAGCCAAAGAGAGAGCGAGAGCTCTTTAAATCCACCTGTTAGCTGGCTTATATTCTCGCGCCTTTGGTTTGGGAAGGTGAATGATCGCCTGGACCGTGTGTCAGTGTTTTAACTCAAAGTTTAGCATTTTTCCAATGTCTTCACCGCGCACAGTCTGCATCTTTAATGGACTATCACTGCCGACGACACCCTAAGTATAATATTAATGCATCATTTGCTTAACCGTCCACAAAAGCCCTGATCTCGCAGGGCGCAACAGTGCTGCAACTCGCGCAAAATCGACACACCACAGGACTTTTTTTATTCATTCGTGAATATGGCAAAGTGACTGCACTGAACTGGAGCCGTGGTTTGCAACACATTGTTGCAAATATTTTGAAGAAGGACACGATGCTCTCCCTCTTGCATGCCCCGTAACTGCTTGCATTCATTCCGTCCAGCTTGGCTCGAGCTCCGTCTTCTCTCCCGGAGATTTTCCTTCCAGTTTCCTCTCTTCATTATGTTCACTTTCGCTGCCTTTTGCTATATGCTTTCCCTTGTCCTCTGTGCTTCTCTCATCTTCTTCGCGATCTGGCATGTAAGTGTTTTCATCTTTGATATGCTTTATGAAAATATGCTGCAGAATGGCATGCATGTGTCAGAGCAGAGGTTGCTGCATCAGACAAAACTGTTCATCACCAGATCAAAGCCTTCTTGATATTATGAATGTCTCTGGCATGTCTTACATCACCAAATCTAAAAGTCACTGATGATCATTTGAATGTAAATTGATAGTGAAATTAGACTTGGTTCACAGCATTGGTGCATATCCTGACTTGGTGGCACCAGCTTGTGTCAGGGAAGTCTTTGTACACCTTTTTTTGGGTTTCCCATCTCTCTAATGGGCAAAACACCTTTGTGGGTTGTTTCAGATCCTGTTTATCCATTTCAGGAAACACATACTTGCATTAATCCCCCTTATAGTTCAACTGTACAAGCCACAGTCAGTGTAATTTTCCAGCAGCAGTTTGTGCCTGACCTGTTTTGATGTTACTCTGTCCTTTATGTCTGTGCACTTTATGCAAGGTGTAACACTGTTTTTTTTCTTCCTTGAGGAAAGCTGCATTAAAGCACTGGCTCACATTCACAGAACTGCAAGACTGCTCTAGATTTGGGTCAGCACATTCGTTTGCCCTAGGCTTGCTTTTGCATAGTAACAGACTCTATAGCCTTAAGGGTTAAATAAGGGGTAATTATGAGGATATCACATTTGACCCAGACCTTTGTGTAAGACATCATTCAACTCAATCTATCTCCAATAACTGGCCTTGAATTATTCTAAAAGAAGTTCCTTTTATTTGTCAGTTATTTTGTGAGGAAGGCAGAAATGCTGTCCTCAGCGGTTTCAGCTTTTAAATCTTTAATAGACTTAATTCGATCGGCTCACAATGGGAAAATCCTGACACGTCAACCCTCTTTCACGTCTGCAAATTGAATACATTTTAGGTTTCGAGTGTAGGTTCAGCAGAGAATGCATTATGAGACAGCTTCTTCACTGTCCTTTTAAGCCATGTTGAAACACAGTATGTCACCCAAACATATCAAAGAGAGCAGCATCTGCTTTAAAAACCTATTATTAAATCATGACTATTGAATGCCAAGACATTGGGAAATTCTGAATATCAGTGGAAATTTTGTTGATAAGTGTCCTTCAGCCAACATCCTGTGTTGTAAGTGATTCTGTTTTTTAATAACTCACATAAATTCTTATTTATATATACAATTATCTTGCTGACAGTACTTATTGGCTGATGGCACCACACAAATGCACACAATCCCAGGGGACTATCTTGAGCTGTGGTGTGAAAAGCAGCAGACAGGGACAATATCCTATAAAGTACATTTCATGCTTTTAAGAACCCTCCACAAAGAAACTGTAAAAGCATCTACTATTATATAATATTAGTGATTAGGGTATAAATAATATCTACCAGCAAAGATAGCAAAATTCTTGAAATCTCTTACAGAACCTTTTAAAAGTTAATTTTTCAAACACTGCTAAGTCTATCTTTCTTTATCTTCTATCTGAATCTATCTGCCATCCTTTTCAAAGGGATCTAATGAGATGCCTAATCTGCATATTTCCATTTGTGTGTTATTCTACATCTGAGGGGAAATGATCCCCACATTAATTTAACTAACACTGAGAGTCAAAAGCTCCCTCAGCAGATGTTTTGAGTCCACTTTCACAGCCAGTGGAAACCAACACATTAGTGCCCACAAAACATTTGGCAAAGATGCACAGTTTAGAACAGTATTTAACAGATTTATGAATGCAGTGGTGCGTTCATCTGTGAAGGTTTAAATGTATTATTGAGATGTATAGTGGTTGTCCTAATTGTGGCACATTTCATTCAAAAATCCTGCAAGCTACTGTACTTCGAAGAGCTCTTGTTAAACATTGGAGGACAACTTGATTATTCTACAAGGGGAACTGTGTTAAACAGGCTTACACATGCTATGACTTGAATAATGCCAATATATTGCCAATGCCAATACAGTCCTTTTAGAACAAAACATCTTTGCTATACAGACTAGATTTTCAGTTACATCTATTCACAAAAACAGGTTAATGCTATGCATTTGAAAACAAAAACACACCACCTACACTAAACCCTACTCTAAATCTAACCCGTAGTGTAAGCAAAAGCTTGCTTTTACAAGAATAATAGTTTTCAGCTATTTTTCAGCTATTTTATCGTGACTCTGCATTGCAATTACAGTGCTTACCGGGGGTGCTACCAAGCAAGTTTACTACACCAGAAAAGCCATACATATGAAATCTGTTGTGATGCAAATGTAAAAATTGATTAGTTTACAAATTATACACTATGGAAAATAGTGTTTTGTCATAACATTATACATATTGTACCTCTCACAATATCCTAATTTGTGTGAAAAGAAATAAAAGTTGTTGGTGTTTTAATAACAATAATAACAATTCGTTACATTTATATAGCGCTTTTCTAGGCACTCAAAGCGCTTTACATAGTAAGGGGGGTATCTCCTCATCCACCACCAATGTGCAGCATCCACCTGGATGATGCGACGGCAGCCATAGTGCGCCAGAACGCCCACCACACACCAGCTTATTGGTGGAGAGGAGACAGTGATGAAGCCAATCAGTAGATATGGGGATGGTTAGGAGACCATGATGGTCAGAGGCCAATGGGCAAATTTGGCCAGGATGCCGGGGTTACACCCCTACTCTTTTTCGAAGGACATCCTGGGATTTTTTATGACCACAGAGAGTCAGGACCTCGGTTTAACGTCTCATCCGAAGGACGGTGCTTTTTACAGTATAGTGTCCCCATCACTATACTGGGGCGCTAGGACCCACCCAGACCGCAGGGTGAGCACCCCCTGCTGGCCTCACTAACACCTCTTCCAGCAGCAACCTAGTTTTCCCAGGAGGTCTCCCATCCAGGTACTGACCAGGCTCAACCCTGCTTAGCTTCAGTAGGCAACCAGTCTTGGGCTACAGGGTGATATGGCTGTTTTACTGCCACAATCGGTAATTTTAGCTGGAATCTGAGTGAATTGTATGTATATGTTAGTTTATGAAGTTTTGGAGCAACAAAATTTCCAATGAGCCTATGTTGGCTTTGTCATTTGGCTTACGCAAGCTAGTAGTATTAGGAAGGGCTTACGCAAGCTAGTGTATTAGGAAGGTATCTACCCCAAAATCTTGGGTAATACCACTAAGAAGTGGTATTAACACAATTTTGGAAATAACAGGCATTGGGTCAGTGTTAGAGAATGAGGTGATGGATTAGGACAAGTGTGATATCATTTGTAGATATTACAGCAGGCAATCAAAAAGAAATCTATAATTTCTCACAGCCCAGTTCCCTCTTACAGGCAACACAATGTGTTATAATCATGATAAATGTGACCCTGGACCAGAAAACCAGTCTTAAGTAGCACGGGTATATTTGTAGCAATAGCCAACAATACATTGTATGGGTCAAAATGATCAAATTTTCTTTTATGCCAAAAGTCATTAGGATATTAAGGAAAGATCATGTTCCATGAAGATATTTTGTATATTTCGTACTGTAAATATATAAAAACTTATTTTTTGATTAGTAATATGCATTGCTAAAAACTTTAAAGGCAATTTTCTCATTATTTAGATTTTTTTAACCCTCAGAGACCAGATTTTCAAATAGTTGTAGCTCAGCCAAATAGTGTCGTACATCAATGGAAAGATTATTTATTCAGCTTTTAGATTATGTATAAATCTCAATTTCAAAATATTGACCTTAATGATTAGTTTTGTGGTTCAGGGTCACAAATATGAGAATGTTTGAGGAAATCACATCTAATCATTTTAAATATTAGAGACAGAGTTTAAACCCATTCTATTCCGTGCATTATGAGTATATTTTATATACAAGTACAGCTCTCCAGTCAGCCCATCTTTTTTCAATACAACGTAATCCCCAGATGGGTAATCTGATGTCACATAGGGAACGAAACAGCAATGTTTCCACATGGATGCAATGTGCACATGTTACATTCTTTGTTGATTTTCTTTCTGGAAGGCATGTAACATATGCAGGAACATTTTGAATTTCTTACAACTATGATTAAGATTAATATGCTGCTGTCAGGTTTAAACCTGGCCTTATTTTAAATGAACCCCTTTTAAGTGGTTTTTATGCTTTATCAACATTTAGAAAAAGTGTTCAGTTATTTATATGTCACTAGTGTAGCTTATATGGTTCAATGATCCCCCTTTCATGCTGCAAGTTTAAATGTGATTATTAAAGGATGGACAGATTTTAAATGTGTATGTAATGCTTTTTTTCTGATTATGTAGCGGTTACACCGCACACACTTATTTGACAGTCAAGCAGAAAAGCAGTTAAACGCATAGCCCGTTTTTACTGCTCATGTCACCAACAGAATTGAGAGAATATTGATATACTACGGGAGAGGTAGTGTAGGAGGAGAGGGCAGTTTGGTTTGTAACAGGGGAAATAAGCTTGTCTAATTTGATCTAACTTTAATTTAGGCTTCTCTTGAATTGTGCATGAGCTATAGCCATGCGGCACCATAAGACCCTATTTGCTCTAATGCACTTACTAAAGGGGATCATTTCAAATGCCTTTGCAATCTGTATAATTTTTGTCACATCAAACACTATTTCCACCATCATGATATACTGGATATTCATGATATAGTAAAGATTTCAAGATATTGTAAACTCAAGAATCAAGAAAGATCCGTAATATTCAAGTTTATCGCATGTGGTCTTATGTATTTCCTTCTACAGTATATAAATGAATTGAATAATATGATTAATAATAGTATACAACATATTTCAGTTGTATCACCCAGCTCTACTTCTGCTATGCCAATGAGATGCTGAAATAATGGAGGATAAATCAAAGTAATAAAAGGAGCGCATATCCTTGAAAATCATGCAAACACTGCAAATCCATGTGTCTAGCCTAATGATAATGATTGTGTTCCTTTTTTTCTTTGAAAGTGAAAGTGAAAGTGACATACGGTGGTTTGGGTTTTCAGATAACAGCCTTTGATGAGCTTCAGGCAGACTTCAAGGTGCCGATCGATCAGGGCAATCCACTTCACGCGGTAAGTCATGCAAATAATGGACTTGATCATTTAATTCATTGCCCTTTCCTGCACTTCCATTGAAACGAATGAGTTTGTATGCGTGCGTGTGTTTATTTGTTTATGGTGGGAATATATTTTAGCAAGCCCTCTGATCTTTTGCAGGCACCAGGTGTGTTCCCTACCCCAAACTCTGAAACATTTCCTGTCATCCGCAGCATTGCATGAATAATCCATAGAGCAGCTGTCTTATGTGTTGTCTTTCCTCTGCTGGAGGCCCTGGCAGCTTTAATCTCGCTAATGAATTCAAACTGAAGCAACTTTTCCAGCTTTTTGGATACACCAACTGTTATCCAAAAGTTTAGAACAACATTGTCAATCTAGATGCCAGCATTGCAGAATAATTTACATGTGTGTGCTCGATACCTCGCCAGGCTACGTAGTGACAGAAAACAAAGCAAGAGGCACAGGCGAATGCAGATATTTTTGGTCTTTTGGACTTTGTGTCACTCAGAAAGTAGCACTGTGATGAAGTTTCTGAGTCATGTATCCGCGCCACACAAAACTTTTGTATTCATAATTTATTGCTGTCTTCCCAACAAAGTGTCAAAGTAAAAGATACACGCTCTATATGTCATGCACCCCTCTGTCAGACTGGAGGGAACTATGGAGGATCTGGAAGGTGGGGGGTGCTAAAAGATTGATGGCCTCCTAGCTGATCTCACCACCCAGTCAAGTCAATCTAACACCCTGCCTGGCTAATTGGTGGCTTCTGTCAGTCTTCAGCTGGGAGGAAGTCAGGACTTCATCCTGTGATTCTCATTGGAGCTCCCCTTATGACTCTAGTCTGCACAGTACTGCTGCACTCACGGTGTTCAGTCCCTCAGGCTCCTTTTACACCTGGCATTAATGTGCTTTTCATAACCAGACAGCAAAATTATTTCTTTATGAGTAGTTTTTAGGGCTGAGAATTCATTTAATGCTGTTAATATAGATGCAGTAATTCACACAATTAATGCAGCTTTGTTTTTTGGGTTGTTTTTTTTATTTCTGAGGGTAGCTAATGTTTTATTATGCTTATGCTGTTTGGGTCGAAACAACACAGCCTGCATGTACCCTGTGATCAGCCATACTATATTATTAATTTGTTCCTCAGAAACTGAGGGGGGAAAACAGCAGTATTGGTAAAAAAAAAAAAAGGATAACTGTGAGACTGGCCTTGATAGTACTTGATAGTAAGAAGATATTAGCATACGATGAGACAGAATAGAGAATCTTGAATTAAGTTTATTTTACTTACCCCGCTGGCAAGCAGTTTTTCCCCCTGTTTAAGCAGAAATTTATAGTAAAAATATACAAATAATAACAGTATCAGTATCACTATTCATATTAACAATATTGGTGAGACTGGCTTTGATAGTAATTTTATGTAATTGTATGTGAAATTTTATATTGTGTTATATTTTATGTAAAATGTAATATCTTTATGCTGATTGTATATTCATTTTGGGATTAAATATGCAATTATTATTACACATTTTAATGTTAGATGCAATTAAGTGAGATGAATTATGAACAGAAAACTGTGATTATTCACTTCAAAATGTTTACTCCATTTCCAACTTGTTTTCTTGGAGATAATATCTAAACATTCTTTAAACAAGATACATCCACAAACCAAAATTGCTAAAGATGTTATCATAAGATAACAATTTTTCTTATCCTGTTTGGAAAATAGCACTTTTCTTGTTTTAAGCATAGAACTTAACAAAAATTAGTGAGGGTTAAACATTTTAAACTTTAATATCGCTGATAAATAAGGGAGCAAGAGCTAGCAGAACCATCGCATTTAACTGCCCTTGACTGTCACTGCCTGGCTAATTCTGTGGAGGCATTCAAGACATAATTCTCCAGCAATTAAACACTTCTGATGCTATTCTTTTATAAGATCCTCTAATAATCCTTGATGAGTTTTCTTTATGTGTTGAAACGAGGCATCTTTCATGTTAATGTTATGAGCTCATTAGATGGAATTTGTATCTGCTGTGCTGCCTGATGTGCACAAACTTTTAATATTTTATCATGCTAATGTTCTCGATAGACATTACCATGCATGTGGCTGATTTCAATGTAAAACAACACTAAATTAGAAGTGTCATTATGTTGCTTGCATGATTGCAAGAGTTTTTTTGATCCAGATGTTTATCAGCATGCACAATATGAGCAATCCAACACATCAGCTCAGTAAGAAAAATTCAATACACTGTGAATCAAACTCAGTGCTAAGCTTTACCAGTTGAGTTACGGAAGCATTGATAAAACATTAGCTAATTGTCTACTATTCAAAACTTATGGTAACAATATCACCTACCACGTCCATTTTAGATTTGACATTAGACAAGCCAGAATTATTCACACAATAAGCTATTTTCATAAAAGTAAAAAAAAAGTGAAAATTATTAATATGATTCAGAATTTTGTTTTCTAAAACAGATTGTGGTCAGCAAAAACTGTCTGCAAATGAACCCCTATTGAATGCATTCTAAGCCATATTTTGTTATAATTGTTTTTACGTTACATATTTTTGTTCATGGTTTGAGTATAAGGAGATGCCACATATAGCAACATATCTATGTTGGCATCTGCCTAATTTGGCTAGTGTCTAAAGTGACCAAAATTAGTTTATTCCGAGGCTCAGCTTTTTATCACATCTGTTCATGCTCTTTTCATGCCATAATTATAGATGTGTTACAGAGATGACAGACTGCTGTGTTTGCATTTGTATGTCCGTCAAGAATTACCCATTTATATGATGCAGATTCCATGGCTCAAGAACATAATATTCTTGCTGCTGTATTGACTCTTTGTCCTATATTTAATATATTGTTTACACTGTATGCCAGCACTTGTCAGGCAGAATTTGTGCTGACGAATATTTCAAAGGGAGCTGAGTCTAATTGCCTGCTAATTAAAAGTGCTGATATGGCTGCAGTTATCTCTAGACGCTATGGCTGCCAGTGGAATATATTTGCATGCTGTTGTTGAGGAGGAACGGTGTGAAAAAATGTCTTAAGCAAATTTGGATGAACTAAAATGAGGTGCGACCCAAAAATAGGCCGAGTGTTGAGTTGAGTGTAAAGTTGAGTGTAACTTTCATGGATGTTTGGTGTAATCTCTGAAACACAGCTGTGTGCGGAACAAGAGAGTGGGAGGTTGCCAATCAAACCCTTGAAAAAACTGCTTAAAAATACACTGAGGAAACTTTGGGAAAATAGCTGCATATCAATTACTTTTCTCAAATTCAGCAAATAAGTCTAATGCCACATTTTTTACTAGTGGAATTATTTGTATCTTTGATAAATATATTGCAAGATAATTGTAGTAAAACAGTTTTAATAAGTAATATATACATTTTAATGAATATACTGATGTAGTTTATAATATAATATTATGTATAAATTGTATAAATTATTATATTATATTATATGTTAATATATTAAACAAACAACTTTTTTTTCTTCAATATATTATACTGCATATTATTCGAGCCTGGACACATATTAAATGAGAGATTAGGTTATTGCAAAGTTTGTCTCCCATGTGCTATTTTGAATAGTCTGTAAAAAAAAAAAAAAAAAATAACAATAATATAATTTTATAAAATGTAAGAAAAATAAAGTAGGTAAATAAATATTAAATTTCCCCTGTCTGAAAATCATTTGTACATGTAAAAACATATGCTGGGAAAAGAATACAGCATCATCATTAGTGTGTGTGTGTGTGTGTGTGTGTGTGTGTATGATTAAACTGACTAACAAGGCCATTTCTGAGTAGGAGTGGTCACTATGGGTGGTTCTGTGGATCAGTGAATAACAGTGCAAATTATTTAATTATTTACATGTGCAGGCTAGTAGTGTGAATTATGCATATAAAAAATAGCAATCAAATATGTATGTTAAGACTTATGTTAGAAAACAGCATCTATGCACTCCTCCTGCCAAGTGACGAACAGTGCTCTTTTAGGCAAAGTGCTGCCATTTTTCTTCTGTGTTACTCGTGTATGATTTATTTGTGCCTTAACATATGTTCATACATGCCTCCTATTGCGTTCTGCTGCTTTTTGTGCCTCAAATATGAAAAGAAATATTCCATAGTGCATATGAAAAAAAGCATGCAGAGAAAGTAAATTTAGGATGAAAAAACTCTAGCCTGGTTGAAGTCTTCAGACTTTGCATTGAGATCTCTGTTGAAGTAGATTTATTCCACCTCACACATGTGATTACATGTGATATCGCCACTTTTCCTGCCCCCAAAACATACATGTTTGGATGTAATCGCCATATGCCATTTTCACATGCCGTTTTTTCCACCTCTTGGCAGTTGTTTTTCTAAATGCAAGTCCCTTGATGTCCTTGCCAGTGTATAGTGCTCTGTGATTTTGCAAGGGAACACGGGCCAGGAGCCGAGGGAAGACAAGAGCCTTAGGCAGCAGTGCATGTCAAAGCCATAACAACTGTGCAACAAACACCTATTATGTGAATGCATATACACTTTTAAACCTAGTTAAAGTTAAAACCTACTCCACTACTCCTGCTTCTTTGATGCATAACATCAGCATTTTAGCAGCTGAAGGATGCTAGTTTTATCCTTGAGATTGGCATTTTAGGTGTTATGGGAGATTTAACAGATATTTATTTATCTTAACAGCGAGAAAGACTTCGAAATATTGAGAGGATCTGCTGCCTGCTGAGAAAGGTATGTAACATCTTTATCTGTGGGGGGAATTTCAAAGTTTAACCCATCCTGATTGACAACTATACTAAAGACTCAAGGGGACATGTACTGTATTTTACACTTCGATTTTCCTTTTGTTTAAAATAATCATAATACATAGTAAACTTTAACCAAAGGATATTGTCATGGAGCCTGTGATGAGTAGAATCCAATTTTAGCTATGACCCTTTCTATTGTATGTATTTGTAGTAAGACAATAATTTGGCAACATTTTATGATTCATTTCATTACAAATATTATATTATATTATGATATTATATTATATGGGAAACTGGTGCTTACATTTTTCAGTATGCTGCAATATATGCATGGTTATGTATGGCTATATATTGATAAATATAAATATTACATTGAAAATGATGATGTTTCAATCAAAGTTATTATAAAGTGTTTCCCACACCTACATAGTGTGAAACTGAATGCATTCCGGGTGTTTGAACATTTGAATCCAAGCACTATCCAAGTTACAAGGGGCCAGAACCTGTTATGTTCCATATATATATTGTGCCAACATCAGCAGAACGCCTTTATGAGTAATATGTTTGATGGTATGAGGCTCATCTAGAGTCCCAGCTGCTCCGTGTGCATGTGCACCTCGCAGAAAAGGTTTCTGCTGTCAATCAGTTTCACTTGACTGCAAATGCAAAAGAAAACACTGTCTGACAAAAACACTTATCCAAGCAGAGTCCACAAGGGCTTTATTTGTGCTTGAGCTGAATTGCCTTTAATTTTACAGACACACCATTTATAAAATGGTTTGCAGCTTGTGATTGGACAAGCCACGTTTTGGCAATGAATGGTTTTAAAGCTAGTGTTTAAAGCTAGCTCTGTTTCCCCCCTCCCTCTTTGTTTCTCAGTTGGGGTCTTTATGTACACAGGGCATGTGGTTTGCTATTTATTATCATTATTAATTATCTTGGTTGTAAACATTAGCTTAAGGCTCTTATCGCTTCCCAATGGGCCACAGTGCCTTTGCTTTCACTGACATGAGCACAGTGATAATTTGTGAGATTCAAGCCAGAGACTAAATAAACAAAAGTGCATTTCCATTCTGAACATCTAGTCCTATAACAGATGATATCTCTTTACTCAGCAAATAAGAGAGTTTAATATATTTGTGAATGGGAGAATACGCATATACCTTGCAGAGTTTTTGTCAGTGAGACAATTTTATTGCTGAGTGAATCTGTGGATTGTGCATCTTTCCAGAATGAGACATTCAGTTATGCTCACAGGTATTCAACGCTAGGGTGACAAAAGCTAGCATGAGATCATTTATTTTCCCCCACTAGAGGTGCAGAATATTTTTCACAGCCGACAAACAAACATGCATGTTTTCTCATTTTTGTCAGTTTTTGACATCTGTGTCATTTCGTGTGTATTCACCAAAACGTCTGGGGAAAAAAAGAGAAAGGAATGGTGGTTTGTTTGACTGACTTCGAGTCAGTCAGACAAACTTATGCTGAGTCACACAGAGCTTCCTTGCAAAACACGAGCATATTTCTAGACAACTGCTAACACATCTTTTGCAGGATCCATAATTCAGATACCTTACACTTTAATAAATGTATACACATTAATACAGAGTGTATTTGTTTGTAACAAACAAACACACACACAGTTTGCAGTCAGTAAGATTTTTTTGTTTTTTGGATGCATATATCGATTATTGATTACAGTACACTGTAAAAAAAAATACAAATGAAATTAAGGCAACCAGCTTCAGTAGATTTTTGAGTTTTCTCAACTTGTTGTTTTAAGTTTATACAACAAAAAGTTGAGAATCTTCTACAAAAATAAGTTGAGAGAGCTCAAAAATCTGCTGAAGCTGGTTGCCTTAAAAATGTGATTTGGCTCAACTTTTTTTTTTTACAGTGTATACTGTAAATACAGTAACAGTAATGTTTCCAATATTAATAATATTTTAAATTAACTGCTTTCTATTCATTCATTCATTCATTCCTTTGATGGAAAAGCTGAAATTTCAGCAGCATTACTCCAGTTTTCAGTCCTTCAAAAACTATTTAAATATACTTATTTGGTGCACAAGAAACTTGAACAAATGATTAATTATCAGCGTTGAAAACAGTTGTGCTGCCTAATATTTTGGTGGTAACTGTGATTCATTCATTGTAATTATCTGTCATTCAGGTTTCCTAATTAATAGAAAGTTTTAAAAATAGCATTTACTTTAAATATCAACCTTTTATAACATTATACATATCTTCACTTTGATAAATAAAAATTATTTTTTTTGAATGATAGCGTATATAAATTAGGTTGTATTTTTGTTTTATTGATTTTGTTTATTTAAAACATTATCTGTTCAGGTGTTCAACATAAGTAAAAATTGTTTAATTTAAAAAAAATATGGCTCTCTGACAAAATTATAAATGATATCATCACCATTTAATTCAACAGTTCTGCTCTGTGTCTTTGTATCTATGTTTAATAATAGTTTCATTTTGCTGTGAAGTTCTGTCCCTGCAGTTTACCATCATTGTTTTGACCCTGTCTTTCTCTTAAGCTAAGCTTTTCCATCTAACTCTGAAGGTCAAGGTCAATATTCCAGCAGTCAATCAGAGGCGTCCGCTGGGGGAGTGCGGCGTAATCCCCTATGGTTGCCAATGCTGTGTGTTTGGTCTTCAAACGAGAAGCTACTTTTTGATGTTGAAGTACAAACGTTTCTGTCCTCTCATCATTCCACTTCACACTTGCATTCATCACCAAAGGCATTTGCACAGAATTTGCGATAAATGGAAATGACAAGGTGGAACTGAAAGGCAGAGGCTCATTCATAAAAGACCTGTATGATATGCATATCTCTTTGGAAACTATCCTAATGATGTTCGGGTACATGCTGATACACATAATTCGATATACGACAGAGCATAAAACATTTGATGAAACTTTTTTTGAACCCAGGTAATTTCTGAATAGTGTTTTTGAAACATTATTATTATTATTATTATCATCAATATTTAAAACAGTTGAGTACACTTTTCAGGATTTTTTTATATATTAAATTTTTTTTGTTTTTTTTAAATAAAAAGCTTTTGTAACATTATACACTATACCATTCCAAAGCTTGGAGTCTGTATGATTTTTTATTTAATTTTCTTTTTAATAATGGGGTAATGATAGAAATTAATACTTTTTTATTTAGCAAGGATGCTTTAAATTGATCAAAAGTGATGATAAAGACATGTATGTTGTTACAAAAGATTTCTATTTCAGATAAAAGGAAACCTGAAAAAAAATTCTACTCTATAATAATAATAATAATAATGTTTTTTGAGAATCAAGTTAGAATATTCAAATGATTTCTGAAGGATCATGTGACTGGAGTAATGATGCTAAAATTCAGTTTTGAAATCATAGGAATACATTACATTTTAAAATATATTCAAATAGAAAACAGTTACTTTAAATAGTAAAAAATATTTTCAGATTTTACTGTTTTGTTGTACTTTGGATCAAATAAATGCAGGCTTGGTGAATAGAAGAGAATTCTTTAAAACATTAAAATCTTTTGACTGGTAGTGTATTTGTACACTCTAAAAAATGCTGGGCTAAATATGGACAAACCCAGCGACTGGGTTGTTTTCAACTAACAGTTGAGTTAAATGTTTAACCCAACCTTCTGGGCAGTAACCCAACCGCTGGGTCAAAAACAACTCTATCGCTGGGTTTGTCCATATTTTACCCAGTGCTGGGTTGTTTTTAACCCTGCATTTTTTAGAGTGTATTTTTTTAAACATGCACACACAAAGTATACCCAATTATTTATATTATGGTGATAACACAGGCCTTGTTAAGAGATTGAGATGCACTTTTTCAAGCATAAATCAGAACAAACCTCAGATTTGTAGACTGCTGTGTTTCACCCCAATCACAGTCTCTCGCTCATATGACTTTTCCAAGCAATCCTTATCTCATTAGAGCAGGGAATGTGATTTTTCTTTTTCACACCCTATGCTGATATACTTGGGGGCGCAGTAAGAAATCCTGCCTCTGCCTGGAGGAAAAGCTCCATTTGCCATCAAAGGGCTCATGGCAGAGAACAAGGTTGGGGCTTTGTTGCACTGTTCTGAGTCTCTTACCCAGCCAAAAGCAGCCCAGCCGTCATCAGACAGTTCAGCGCAGAGACTAAACTACTGCTGCCGAGGCGTAGCCTGCAAATCAATTTGCATGAGCTGCCTAGATTGGTCGTGTACAATGAAAAATGGAAACTTGCTTGAGAATTTATTAGCTTGTGATGTATATGCTAAACTCTTTTCAGAAAGAAAACCATGGTTAAAAATAAACCTGTGTTATCAAGCCTCTTGTAGCCGGTCCCACGTTGCAGGAGAAAAGAGCATTATCCTTCGTGGCTTTTAAAAATAGCAACATCTGGCTGGTAATCAGACAGTATCTTGTCTCTGTATGCATCTTGTTAGGTCTGAGACATGGGTGTGTAGGGGGCAGCAGGGGCCTATTAGCCTGTCACCAGCCTCTGAGACAATGTGCTCTCAGCAGAGGTGTGGCAGTGATGCTGCTGCTGCTGCTGATCATCTGTGGTATAATTAACTCTGGCCCTAAAAATCACAATCTTCCACTATAACTTTCAATTAGTGTAGTGTAGCCCTTCCAGCTTGACGTCATTCGCTCCTACCCAAGGTTGACTTACATTTGCATATTTATTATGTTTTGTTTTTTGCCAGTCTGATTGTTTAAAAGTGTTACATTCTTTTCTGCAATGAATATTTTACCAATTAGATTTCAATATTCAATAAATTCAATAAATTCACATTATATACTGCATGCAGAAAGGATATAGCAGGGTTGTAAGAAACGGCATCATCTGCAAAAATAAACATATTTCAGTAACTTTGTTAATATAACATGTTCAGTAACCGCTTCACTTGCAGATTCATTATTGGCAAACTGAATCATTTTCAATTAAGTTTATTATTTCTTATTTAAATAATTTACATTTACATATTGTTTTATTCTGAAAGAAAGGATATTAAAGGATTGTAGAAACACTTCATAATGTATTACTACAAGGTAGATATTATTTGTTGATAATAGATATTATGTCAGGGTTTTGTCACAGCAGTTTACAAGAGCAATACCCAGATGCAGAATTATCAAGGGAGTGACCTGGACAAAGCTTGGCTGGAGAACAAAGGAGATAGAGCAGCACCAGTCAATGAGACCACTGGAGATCAGGCAGCAGCTTGAGCAACCAGAGCTTGATACTTTGAGCTGTAGTGAAACTAGTCCAGTCAGATAGCCAGGTCTTGAGAACAGCAGCCAGGGGGAATTAGGACACCGAACAGGAACAAACACTAGACAAAACACAACACATAAGACAAAACAACAAGCAAAAAAATAAGACACTAACTACACACTATGATTGGAAAGGGGAAAAAAATCAAACTGCAGAGAGCAAATAAAACAAAAAGAATGAACCAAAAGGCAAATTCCAGGAATCGATAACTGGAATATAAACTGGCTAAAACTAAATCAAAATAAAGAAAAGCCAAAATAAAGGCTAGAGAAAACTAGATCAAAAATAAATACATTAATTAGACTTGAGCAAAATAACAAAAGCAAAGAAATCCTAATAAACTTCAAGAGAACTAAATGCAAAGCTAGACTGACAAGGAGAGTAAAAAAATCACTACTAATACAATTAGTTGACTGACAATGAATTCTCTTGCACACAAGGAGCTAACGCAACGAACCAGTAGAGACATGAGGGAAAAGGGCAGAATATAAAGGAGCTGAGCATATGAGGATCAGGTGGACACAATCACATAAACAAGGACTAGACTAGGACTAAACAGGGGGGTGGGGTAACTGGAAACCAGGAGGCAGGGCAAGAGGAGCACATGGCAGGACCA
This sequence comes from Barbus barbus, assembly GCF_936440315.1. Lineage (NCBI taxonomy): Eukaryota > Metazoa > Chordata > Actinopteri > Cypriniformes > Cyprinidae > Barbus > Barbus barbus. The sequence continues at coordinate 23,532,651 of NC_136742.1, forward strand.
TGACAGTGCCCCCCCCCCCCCCCTCCAATGGACGTCTCCAGGCATCCACACTGGGTGAAGGAGTCCTAGGGAAAACTGGGTTAATCAGGGACAAAGGGTCTACCAACTGGGGGGGCAGGTGGGGAGGAAAGATTGGAGGTCCAGTGTGGCCAGGAAACACAGGGGGTGGGGGTTCACCAGTTTCTGTTGAGGCAACAGTGTTGATTAGAGTGCCCACCTTGGACAAAACAGGTCTCATTAATAATTCAGATGGTGCTGTTTCAGATTCCTTCAACACAGGCTTAGCTGGTGGAGTAGGCGGCTTAGGGGTTGGTTCCAGACTGTATACCTCTGGAACCACTGAATACAGGACCAACTGAGTCGGGTCCTCCTGGACCACAGGATTAGCGACCTCTTGACTCAGACTCTCCTGGACCTCTGGACTGTGGGCCTCTTGATAACACCATCATCACAGACACCCTTCAGAATAAACTGTCTCAACTCTCCGTCCCCACCTCCGTCTGTCAGTGGATCACCAGCTTCCTGACAGACAGACAGCAGTTAGTAAAGCTTGGTAAATCCACATCCAGCACCCACACCATCAGCACTGGAGCTCCTCAGGGCTGCGTTCTCTCCCCACTGCTCTTCTCCCTCTACACCAACGACTGCACATCTAAAGACCCCACTGTCAAGCTCCTGAAGTTTGCAGACGGCACCACACTGATCGGCCTTATTCAGGATGGTGACAAGTCTGCTTACAGACATGAGGTTAAGGAGCTGGCTGTATGGTGCAGTCTTAACAACCTGGAGCTGAACACGCTCAAAACTGTGGAGATGATCGTGGACTTCAGGAGAAATCCCCCTGCACTCCCCCCACTCACCATCATGAACAGCACTGTAACAACAGTGGAGTCATTCAGATTCCTGGGCACCACCATCTCTCAGGACCTGAAGTGGGACAATCACATTGACTCTATTGTGAAAAAGGCCCAGCAGAGGTTGTACTTCCTTCACCAGCTGAGGAAGTTCAACCTGCCACAGGAGCTGCTGATACAATTCTACTCTGCCATCATTGAATCTGTCCTCTGCACTTCAATAACTGTCTGGTTCAGCTCAGCTACCAAATCTGACCTCAGAAGACTACGGTGAGTAGTCCGGACTGCTGAGCGAATCATTGGTACAACCCTCCCCACTCTCCAAGAACTGTACTCATCCAGAGTGAGCAAAAGGGCTGGTAAAATCACTCTGGACCCCTCACATCCAGCACACTCCCTCTTTGAACTGTTACCGTCTGGTCGACGCTACAGAGCTCTGAGAACCAGAACGACCAGACATAGAAACAGTTTCTTCCCTCAGGCAATCCATCTCATGAACATTTGACAATAAAACACGGAACACACAACTCTATTATTTATTCACCACACTTGCTTACTTTTTTATTTATCTTTTTTTTTTTTTTTTTCAAATTTGCACATATCAGACCTGTACACACATAATTGTCTATATTATATATTGTGTTTTTGCTGTTTTTGTACATTGCCTATTTGGATATTTGTATTATTCTTTATTATCTGTGTCCTGTCCTGTTGCTGTCTCTCTGTTGCACTGTGGAGCTTCTGTCACTAAAACAAATTCCTCGTATGTGTAAACATACTTGGCCAATAAAGCTCATTCTGATTCTGATTCGGATACAAGCCCTCCTGGACCAATGGGTTTGAGCTCTCCTGATTCTGGTCCTCCTGGACCACTGGGATAGGGACCATCAGAATCGGGTCCTCTGGAACCACAAAACTCAAGGGGACCTGACTCGGGCCCTCCTGGGCCAATGGATCTGAAACCTCTGGACTCAGGTCCTCCTGGACCAATGTGCTTGGGGACCTCTGAAAGAAGAGCATTTGACTGCACAATATGTGCCCTCCTTTTACGTCTTTGAGGACTCAAAGGTGCATGATTGGCCGCTTCTGGCGTGACTGCAACCCTCTCAATCAACTCAGGAATGACTGAAGATACCTTGACCCACTCTGGGAGGATTTGGACGGACTTGACAGACTCTAGGATAACTTGGGCAGACTCGACAGACTAAGGGGTGACTGGTGTGAACTCGACTGGCTCTGGACTGGCAGGAGCAGACTCGACCGGCTCTGGACCTGATGCAGTGTTCTGGGCTGCTCTCTTCCTTCTCGACTTACACTTCTTCTTTGGAGTCAGAAGATGATCTGGGACTTGACTCAGCGTAGGTAGAGAAACAGGTTGGTTGCTATAGATGGGCTCAGGGGCTGGAGCCGACACTGAGGACTCACTGGCAGATGCAGCAACTCGAGCCGCCCTCTTTCTTCTGTTCCTTCGTTTCTCAGTGGGAGTCAGAAAATGATCGTGGACTTGATTCGGAGGAAAGAGGGCAGGCTGGTCGCTGCAGACATCCTCCGGAGGGTTAAGGATCTGCCAGTCTTTACCGTGATGCACATACTGGGAGAAATCACAAAAATTCAAAACGTGCAATTGCTCCATCTCCCATTGTGGCAGGGGGTGATCCAGAACGAGGTTGAAGACCTCCTTCAGGACTGCGTCATCATATTCTAGGCCCCTATCCATGGTCCAAAAGAATTGATCAAAGCTCCGTGGATCCAGGCCCTGCTGACGAAGCAATGCCACTGTCCGTTGGAGTAGCAATCTCCCTTCTGCAGTAGGTGGAACAATTTTAAGACTCATTCTGCTGGGTCTGGTGAAGGCTGGTTCATTATGTCAGGGTTGTGTCACAGTAGTTTACTAGAGAGAGAGAGCCAGATGCAGAATTATCAAGGGAGTGACATTTATGGACAAGACTGGGATTAACAGGGCTGAAGTGAGAGTCCAAACAGTAGGAAAGGGCAGTCTGCTGGAGAACAGGAGGATGGCTGAAGTCAGACCTGGACAAAGCTTGGCTGGAGAACAAAGGAGATAGAGAAGCACCAGTCAATGAGATCACTGCAGCTTGAGCAACCAGAGCTTGATAATTTGAGCTGTAGTGAAACCAGTCCAGTCAGATAGCCAGGTCTCGAGAACAGCAGCCAGGGGGAATCAGGACACTGAACAGGAACAAACACAACACAAGACCACAAGACAGAACAACAAGCAACAAAATAAGAAAGAAGCCAAACTAAAGGCTAGAGAAAACTAGATAAAAAATAAATACATTAACTAGACTAGAGCAAAATAATAAAAGCAAAGAAATCCTAATAATCTTCAAGAGAACTAAATGCAAAGTCAGACTGACAAGGAGAGTAAAAAACAACACTACTAATACGACTAGTTGACTGACAATGAATTCTCTTGCACACAAGGAGCTAACGCAATGAACCAGCAGAGACATGAGGGAAAGGGGCACAATATAAAGGAGCTGAGCACATGAGGATCAGGTGGACACAATCACGTAAAGGAGGACTAGACTAGGACTAAACAAGGGGGTGGAGTAACTGGAAAACCAGGAGGCAGGGCAAGCGGAGCACATGGCCAACAAAAACAAAGACAAAGCCATGTGCTCAGACACAAGACAAACAAGGATACATTAAACAAAGACAGAACAGACATGACTGTCAGGGCCGGACCCTGACATATTATGGTAACACTTATATTAATATATTAATAATTAGTAAGGTAGTTGTTAAGTTTAGGTATGGGGTAGGATTAAGGGATCTAAAATATGGTCATGCAGAATAAGGCATTAATATGTGGTTTATAAATACTAATAAACAGCCAATATGCTAGTAATATGCTTGCTAATAGGCATCCAGTTGCAGTAATATCGAAAATAGGTCCTTAAAATAAAGTGTTACTGATATCATTAATGTAAACTTTTGGCTAGCATTACATGTTAGGTAACCATTCTTTTTCACATTCATCACTATGACAATTTGAATACTTTTCATAGGTTTAATATTTGAGGACTTCACGCAAAAACCTCTGATTTTCCAGAGATATTTTCTTTTAAATAAGTATTTTTTATCAGGCTCCTATATGTTCAGTAATCTCACTTTTTGGCAATGACAAGGCTATTAGTGAGTTATTAAATGCCTTATTTTCAAAAATGCCCAGTGTTATTTTCATAGAAATCTGATAAAAATGCACATTAAAAAAATAAAAATAAAATAAAAATAAAAAAATCTCAGATGGACTTGTTTGGGGGGGGTTTTGCATCTGAAGTCTTCATTTATTATTCAATTAATTTCTATCACTATGTTTTATTCTGACAGAAAGGATATTATTGTATTGTAGAAACAGCATAATGTTTATTTTTTGTAAATAAAACAAAGAGCGCAATTTATGTAAAAAAAAAATACAATTTAAGTCTTTCTACTTCAAAATGTAACATTTATTTAAAAAAAGTGTTAGTTGTAGTTTTATTTGTTAAATTTACTAGCAATTTGAGTGAAAAGGGTTTCTAAACCGATTTTCAGTGTACTATTAAAAATATTTATTATTCACATATACATATAGATCTAGAATTGTTTAAAAATAGAATTCATTACAATGAAAAATCTGCTGTGCTATAAAGTATTCAAAATGGTGATAATCACAGTCTGAATAGTTAAATGGAGAGCCAGATATGCTATCTAGTGTCATGGGGATAGGTGTTCTTGAAAGAGAAAATATGTATAATTCTTTGCTGCAGTTAATTACTGGATGCTGCAGAAAGAGCAAGACAGTAATTGGAGACTAGCGGCTCTTCTGATCTGCTAAGGCCGAGAACATTTTGCTGCTGCTAATCTGAGGGTGCAGCCAGATTTGTCATTGTAAAAAGGGAATGTGAAAAGGGAATGGTTCCTGAACATATATGAATTTATTTATAGTTACTGTACAATTACTGAATGTCGACCCTCTACCACAAAAATGTAATGTTATCAATGGCACTTTTCCATACCTTTTTTTATCTCCATTCTTAATATACATTTTCAAGACACATTGTCTAATTAAAGTGGTATCCACAGGTTTGGTGCTCGCTCCATTCTGCTATAATGGTGGGACATGTCATTAGTAGTAAGTAGTGTTAATTGGAGAGACCTGCAGTGGCAGGCTGGTGAGAGTTTGAGAAGAACAGAAGGTTAGAGAGCGAGTGAGGGAGACGGAATTAAAAGATACTCCACAGTAAAAAGCATTCAGCCACAGCAGACCTCTCATTAGGTGACATTACTCCGAAGAGGCTCTTGTGATTCCCATGGGAGGGCAACTTTAAAAGTTACACTTAAAGCACTCAAAGCTCCTGGACTTCGGTTTGAGTGGTCCTCAACCACAGCGTTGTAATTATCATACAGCCATAGACAAAATGTAGGAGAAACTAGCTCCTCCTGAATGGTTGAATATGTGCACCAAAGGCTTCAAGTGTGCAGAGTCAGCAAAATGCAGGAAAATTGTTGATATACAGTCCAAAATCAAATAAATCACATCTGAGACACTTACAAGACAGCCTTATTTTTACCAGGACATCTGCAACGTTCAAGACAGCAAGTTCTTTACTTTTTATTCAAATTAATCACAGAATATGGTTTTATTTATGCAGTTTTATAATGCTGGCTTAAGTGTCGCAGCTGGCCTGCTGATTAAAAGTTAATGTCATATAAATATCACACATAAAATCACCCCAAAACTGCTGTTTTTGTTTATGTGTGCCTCTGAAATGAAGGACAAAATATTGTGCCTAAAGTTAGTCAGATGTTCAGAAGCCCTGAAGTGTAATAGATAAAGACTGATCTTCCAGATGGGCCTGTCCTAACCCAGTCCATATTTACTTGATTATGCAGCTTTCATCACTGCCCTCAGTTGCTCTGTTCCAACATCCATACTGTGGCAGAATTCTAAGGCATCATAGGTGCAAAAAAATAGGCAAAAGGTAGGCAACTTAATTATGCTGATTTATAAGATAAGTATACAGCCAAATTTGAAGTCAGCTTTACACACATAACTCATGCAGAATGCAATCCCAAAATGCATTGCAACAAGCTCAGTGGGGAAAAAAAATAAATAAATCTAAGATGATTAGATAATGCTCATTATAAATAATTTGAATGTATTTTTTTGTTCAAGACTGAAACTTATTAAACTAATTAGAATGACTGATTAAGTACTGCATTAGCGTAGCAATATTCTAACAACAAACTCTCTCATGCAGAGCAATTGGAGGAAGATTATTTATTCTAGTGAGGAAAGTTTTAGTTTTAGCCAGTTTTAGACGAGAAACTTTGCAAAAAGCAGTTCACAATTTAGCTAGAATCCAGATAAGAAATTATCCATGAGCCTCAGCTTGAAGCGAATAAATATACTAAGGGGATGGTTTGAGTAGCTAGAATCTATGTTAAATAAGTCTTTCATTTCTGAACATTTTTAAAATGTATGCATTATATTTCTCTTGTTATGAAGATAAGAATGTGGCACACAGATAGGAATTACACGGATAAGACATTTTTTCTAAAGCATTTATCATTTTCTTTTTATATTCAGGGTATTTTTGTATTGGTGATGGATTATTTTGGGCTTTTTTGCACCAATAAGGTTAAATAGCTAGGACAGGTCAAACTTTAATGAGCCCTCTTACGTAAAGGTTGGCCTGAACCACATTTCCTTTAGCCTGCTGTGAAAGGACGCCACAGGAAAGGTTTGTGCCTTAGGATGTTGTGTCTTAAATGATAAATGATTCACTGAAGCCAGCCCTCAGTCTGTGTCAGGCATACACTGGAGTTAATGGCTACAATATTACAAGCCTCAAGTCCTAGATACTGCAAATATATACACTATACTTAGTGATTGATTTGCTATACAGTCTAACTCAGGTTTATTTGAAGTTAACTGGCTATTGTATTTTTATTCATTTGTCAATGCTTGTATGGGATTTTGTTACAAAGGAAGTCCCACTGTGAATGGGCAACACATTTGGGTATTAGACATACCTAGCTAAAAAAAAAAAACTCAAGTACTGCTCAAAGTAACTGCCTGGAGAGTCCCCTTTCTTGTCCATTTACAGCACACTGGCACAGCAGTGCTGCCAAAAATTGTCCTGTTCTTCCTCAGCTGAAGGTGATCTAACATAACCTAGAAACCATGTCCTAAAACTCACAATGTTAACTCCAGTGATCACATAAGATTTATTCATTTATTTTATTTCATCAGGTACTGTATTTGAATTTCGGTGAAAAAATAACAGTTGTATCCCTCTTTCTTATATAAGAGAATATGATCTCTAAAATGTTTCCAGAGCAACAGATGTGAATGTAATATAGACAGTTCCTTTCTTAAACGGATAGTTTATCCAAAATGACAACAGAACTTAGTCAGGTGAGATGGCGTACTTAATTTATTGAAGATGAAAATGAAACTGTGAGTGACAGATTTATAGTCTTTACAATGGCGCACACTGTATAAAGGTACTAGATCCTTCCATTCCTACTTGTTTGAATTACTTTCAAATATTAAATATGGTGCTAACCTGACTTAGGGCTGTTCAGAATATTCTGCCTATTCTCTATAATTTAATCATAACCAAAAATCCTCTTTGAACTCTTTAAAATTAGTAGAAGAAGAACAAAAACAAAACAAAAATGAAATTAGTTTGGAATGACATGAGGCTTAGAAAATAAAAATAAAAATAATTTTTGGGTGAGCTATACCTTTAAGAATGAACCAAAGAAAAATACCATACCATCTGCCTGCAAGAATCAGACCTAAATCAGAGCACTGTCTTCTACCAAGTTGTACCCAATAAAATAACCTTTGGGTTTTATGGCTTTAATGGACAGGACAGTTTAGAGTAGACACGAATGCTTTGGGTGGAAAGAGGGGAGCAGTATTGGCAAAGGACTTCGAGACAGGAATCGAACTTGGGTCGCCACAAGCACAGTTGCACACTAAACATGAGGCTATCTGCACCGACAAAAGAAACCTTTTTAAATGTTATTAATCTGTGTTCTCTTTAGTTGGTGCTTCCAGAGTACTCTATCCATGGACTCTTCTGTATCATGTTCCTGTGTGCTCAGGAGTGGCTTACTGTAGGCCTGAATATCCCTCTGCTCTTCTACAACACATGGAGGTGAGCACCTGAACCAGCCTTTACTCCTCAAGCTATGTGCCTACTACCTGACAGCTTTCACTAAAACAGATGTCCTGAGAAATCACACTTGTCCCTGCGACAGCCCTCGACTATATAAACAGAAATACTTCTGATATTAACCCATTTAATCCCACCAGTCACAATAGTGACCGTAAAAAAAAAAATTCATTTATAAAGCTCTAAAAACCTTACTGACATGCAGTAAGGTGTTTTAGTGCACTTCCTGCAAATATGGAAAAAAATAAAGGGTAATTAAATATGTGCAGTTTCACATGATTAGTGCAAATTGTCACATGACCAGAGCAGTTTATTTCCTGTTTGCACCTTGAGAAGATGATGACTGCATCAAAGCTCCAAAACAAAAGGCTAGTAAAGTACGTTAACAAAGATATGATAAAGATTTTTGGTACACATGATCTTTAGGGTGTCTAGTATTAATATATGCATTTGCATATATTTATTTTTATTGAGTGTGGTCATAAAATGAGTAAACGTGTTGATGGTCACAATAGTGACCGGTGAGATAACAGTGAACTTAGGTATACAATATAAATCCAATTGCAGTTGCTAGTGAAAATGACAATAAAATGTTGCAATGACAAAATATTGCACTAAATTAAAAATTCAAATGTTACAAAAAATATACACTAATGATGTTGTAATACTCGTAGCATTAACATAAAAATGTGATGTTATATTTTACTAAATTAACAATTTAGAAATGCGGTGATGGTTGAATTTCTTTGTTTTTTATCTCAGTGTTCCTATCAATGTTGCATAAGGTTTTTTTATGCATAATAGTAGCCCTAGAATGTGATCAAACTGTTTAAAATAGCTGGGCTAAGATATATAACAATTTTTATGACTGCAGAAATATGTTATTTCAGTACACATATTATCCCACCAGTCACAATTGTGACCGAACATAAAACACAATTTATCACACACTTTTCCAAAACAAAATTATTTTACAAAATGTCATAAGTAACAAAGGGTTACTTATGACACATCATTTGGATATTTTCATGTCTGGGAATAATTTGGGATTAAACGGGTTAATATACTTGCAGTTTATGATTAAGTACAAAACAGCTAATTATAGACATGGAAAAATACAAATAAACATTATTATCAGCTCTGCTTGATTGAATGAGTGATGATCTCCAAAAATGTTTTGCTTAAAAATAAATATCATTATAGCTGCAGTCCGTAATTTTTTTGGTTAAAAATGATCCGAAATCAATATTACAGCAATTACATAAACAGCCAGTGTTCAAAATTATCGCCTTACTTTAGCGCGATTCACAACGGTAAGCTTATAATAATGTTTTCCAATTTTAGTGGTATGGGAAAATTGAGCATGGCACTGCGTCATTACGTCACGTCTGTAAACATAAAGAAGTTGTCCCGGCTACTAGGCTATATCACATGTGAGGATCCTGCAGGTAGCAGATCATTTATAGCCTTTTCTCACAGCAGCTAGAATAATTAAATGTATCATTTGGATGGCAGATTGTAATCCAGAAAGGATTACACAAGATTTGTATTTTAAAGAAAACCAGTTCGAAGGGAGCATAGTTTGCCTTTTGGGTTAAAATAATTTCTTAACATGAAATTCGAATGGTATGACAATTAGATATTAGACTGTACAGAAATTGAAATCTACACGCTAATACACACTATACTCATAGTCACGCAATGCTGATGTTGTTAACATGAATAATTTGAGAATAATGTATAAAAATAATAATACTTTGCACGGTTTGATGTGATATGAACCGATCTTTAGATTAAATCATCATTGGCAATTTATGGTAATGTTTTTTTCCTCAGTTGGTCAGAACAAGTGTGGCAGACTTGTTACTTGCTTGTTCAGATGGCAATATACGGTGAAAATTCTTATTTGGGTCATATATTCCAAGACATAGGCTAGAATCTGTGATTGTGAAGTACAGTAAACATCCACATCGGTGCGGTGACTGACAGCTACACATTCACCTCAAAACATTAGATTCATCCGCGCTGGAGCCGTGCCAGAGCACAACCATACTCAAGCAAGATAATTCCGCACACGGCTGCAAGGTTTTCAAACAGAGATGGTGGCAAAGAGGCGAAAAAAAACGGACTGCAGCTTTAAATAAATAAATGAAAGTAGAAACTGTTAATATTAATTTTCTTGCTAAATAAATACTAAAATAATAAATATAAAAAAATAATGTTTTCTTGCAAACCAGTGTTTTTATGAATGCTTTACATGCATCACTATTATCAATGCTCAGATCAATCCCATTCCTAATTTTCCTATATTAAAACTTCTTGCCACAGCGTCTTTATAATCTTGTCACTGCGCATTAGTCTTCCAAATTTTTCTAGATGAATAATAGCAGACTGAATGTTTCATCACACAGTGAAACAACTGGGGAAATCATAACTGGGATAAAATGATTTTCAGTCATTTTACAGTGGAGCTCTAAATCTTTCTTCGGGGTTTGTTACTGAATGTTCAGAGCTGTTGTCAATTTCTACCACCATCCTCAGAATATGAGAGATCGTTCTGTTGATTTTTGTTTGTTTGTTTGTTTGTTTTTTGCAGGATGATGAAACTCTGAACTTAATTAGTGCAATAGTAATAGTGGATTTTAAATATTGTTATGAAGTTTTGTCAGATTAGCTGGTTGAACTTGCCATCAATAATTTTCAGTATCAGATTTATTGCTTTCCTTGTAATAAATCTACATTTCTTTAACAGATCCGATGATGCTGCTATAATGCACTGTCACTCTGTTCTTCCCTCTGTTTTGCTCTAATTCTTTCACGTTTTTTCTTCCTAATGCGCTTAAAGCCTCCACTTCTTGTTTTCAATTTCCCTAATAGAATTATTGCACCAGGGGTGACGTTGTTCCTTGTCTTACAATTACAGACTATATTTAAGTCATCCATCTCCAAGGACTGCCAAGATTGACAGAAATATTTAAATTAAAGAGGCTTAGACAAGCTAAACTTTGCATTAGATTAAAAAATTAAAATAAAGTTAAATTAAATATTAAATTAAATTAATAAAATAATGAATTAAATTAAATTAAATGATACGCAAACAAAAAACTAAAACAAAGATGCACTTAATGTTTCAAGACGCACTACCCGGCTCGTGTTTTTTCCCCATTTTCGGCAGGTACTTTCACAGCCCCACAGACACTAAAGAGCTTCTCTACGATCCAGCGTCAGTCATGAACGGAGACACACTCAAATTCTGCCAAAAAGAAGCCTGGTGCAAGATGTCCTTCTTTGTCCTCTCGTTCTTCTACTATCTCTACTGGTGAGTAGATATCCGGCAGTTGTCTCAACCAAACTTAATTGCCTAGTAATGTGATTCTGTGCGATGTATTCACTGATTTTTATATCATTACAGCCAAATATGCTTTTTAGTGTGTGCCTTTGCTATAGTATAAGCTACCTTAAGCCTATAGCATAGCAGAGATATATACATAAACAAGCATTTGAACTGACAAGGACGCACTTGGATGGCGCCAGCAACATGCCTTTGGGTAGAATTCCTGAATTCCTTTTTTCCTCCACACTATATCACGTCATATTAAATGTTATTAATATACACATAAAAACGCACATATTCTATAAAGGTTCACCCTTCCAGTGCACAGGCCTTATGACCTTTTGTCAGATCAAAGGCAATTGTTGTGCACCGGCCACGTTCTGCATTATTTAATACTATTTGCTTCTGGAATTGAAATTCTAGGACAAACACAGCCTTTTTGTTCAGAGTCTTTTGTGTACTCAACCACTCTTTGAGGAGTGACAGTAGTGAGTTGGAGCTTTTATTCTCAGTAGTTATGCACAACTTAAACTTCACCTAATTGTGCCAAGCATTGTGAAAGATTCACAGGTCTTACTTCCCTTCATAGCATATTGCAAGGGGCTCCACCAATGGTCTCTGTAACTTTGACCTTTTGACCCCTCCTCTAATTGACCCTTTGCAAAGACCCACCCCCCTTCGTTACTGTTGCTATGTCCGACAATCCATGGCGCTCACACGTCACACATCATGTTCTCATGAAGTGAAAAATACATCACGGAGCAAAGACGACACTGACAACACACCGACAGACAAGACAGAGCAGGTTACTTTAGGTATAAAACAAAGTCCCAGCTTTCAATTTATTTCATTTTTTAATAAATTCAAACAATAAATACCGTCTTATGGCGCTTCAATGTGTTGCGACAGAACAATAGCGCCTCAGTTCAAGCAGCACGTGAACTGGTCATCTTTTCTTGTTTACTAGTTATAGCATGAAATGAACATGAATGAACATCAGAAGGTATCTTGTTTCAACCGCGGAAAGATGTCAATACACACTATTTTTCAAGTTCAAGTCCACTGATGTTAATCTATTCTCCTGTCTGGTTTGTTTGCCAGACAAAAACGGCAGATTCTGTGTTATGATTGGTCAGATTGCCTGTCAATCAAACCTCCCGCAAAGGGTCATTTGATTGCTTTTTATTGCTAATTTCTTAAAGGCATGTTCCTGTTAATCTTAAACTTAAAGGGATAGTCACCCAGAAATGAATATTCTATTGTCAATTCCTCACCCTCAAGTTGTTTCAATGAATTTCCTTCTTCTGGTGAACATAAATAAGATGTTTTAAAGAATGTGATTAACCAAACAGTAACTGGAAAACTACAAGGTTATTTGCATTGAACATTTTATAGACTTTTCTAAAACGTTTTAGAGAACATTTTATAGTGCTTAAAAATATGAGCATCACATTTTGGCCTTTTAAGTCTCTGGCTGCTATCACAGTTTTATTTTATTTATTTTTAACTTTTTTTAACTAAGGGATGAGTTTAATTAATTTCTTTAGTAATTAGCATAATGCTTAATTTAATCTTAACTTTCAGCAAAACTAAACTTGGACTGACCCTTCTTATAAATTCTAATATAACGTCTGATTTGATTAATGCTGCCCATTTGCCTGCCTTAGTTTAACCCCTGTGGCTTGATCTTCAAACTTCATTTGTACTCTAACCCTTCGTAATAATCACAATGTTGTGCTCCCTCTCACAAATCAATCTTACAAATCAATTGCAAATCCAATATCAGCGCACCAGGCCATCACCCATCCAATTACAATAGTAGGTTTGCCATTGCTTTTTTCTGAACACCATTCAAACCTAATGACTCAAGAAAGCCACTCCGACAGAAGTGAAAGAGGGAGATCTGGGCAAACATCACACTAGTTCTCATGTGTTGAAGCTTCACAAAGATTGCAAAGGCATAAGGAACATTGTTTGCCTCAGGCTCCATCAGGATCATATCTATGATCATAGCTGAAATACATTTTTCATTGATCTACCACTTTCAACACGAACGCTAAAATTGTGTTTTCAGGACACAGATAAGCTGCAGTCCTTAATAATACATCTTTAGATTTGGGATAAGACTTTAGCTGTGTGCACTGAATATAATCATGACACTCAACATTCGAAAAACATTTTCAGATGAAGTCAAATAGGCTTCATATGCAGCAGTGATATAATTCCAAAGACCATCAATAGATCTGTTTCTTTTTATAAAGATTAGGAATATAAAAGGATTCACGCCATTACTTTTCCAACTCCCACACACTGAAAATGATAAGACACAGCGAGCCAAGAACTGCTTATACAGTTTTTATCAGGGCAACCCCTTATTATGTATTAATGCCTGTGGACAGCATTCTGGCATGACATCAATGGCCCCTAGTGTGAAATCAGCACAGAAATTCAACATACATCAACATATGGCAGTGCATTCTGAATAAATACAATATCATACACGACCTGCCTGGAGTGATCCTCAAGCTGGTGAAGCTGTCATTTTCCATAGCATCAGCTGCTTTGAAGACTCGCGCCTTATATTTCCATGCCTGCACCATGAGGATGAATGCTGCGCTTTCAGCTGGATAATTTGGGGACAAAATGCATCTTTGTGTTTGTTGTTAGCTAGGGAGAAATGAACTAATTAAAGCCGTTCCCTGACAGAATGATTGAACCCACAGGCACAAGCTCATTTCATCAGAATCAAAAAGTAATGTGCACAAAGGGAGAAGTCCCCGTTTCAATGCACAGGATGGGAGTGATGTAATCAAATATTCTGAAATTAATTAAAATGAATTCCATCTGTCTGTCTGTCTATTTATCTATCACAAGAGAGCACTCATTTTCTTCAGAAAATATAGAAATCTAGTTGTTGTTTTTTTGGTTGTTCTGTTTAATTTATAATGTAAAATGGATTGTTATGTACAAATCTCAATTAATTTCTAATATCAGATGCTTTCACTACAACTTTGGTCTTTAAGATAAATCATAAACTCTGAAATTATTTGACTTATTTAATTAATCACATTTCACTGAAATCCTGTGTTTTATGGGCATTTTAAATAGCTCATCTGCCACCTTCAAGTAAACAGATCAATATAACTTTGAATATGGCCCACAACCAAGATCTTGTGTAAGTTGTTAGTAACTCGGAACAAGATTCATATTTTACTCAAAAGTTTTTGATTTTAGTATAACTTTGTGCACACAAAGTCAGTAATGCCTGTTTGTTCTGTCTTCCAGTATGATCTACTCCTTGGTGACCTCATAACAGAGTTCTCAACACTGCTCATAAGACACTGTTTTCCGAAAGCTCTAAACTACATTTGGATGAAAAAAGAGCACCGCTAGGAACAAGTTCAACACACTGCAGTGTCTGAACCTACAGAGAAGACTTGACCCCCATCTTCCCAGAGTATCAGAAGAACCCAGTGTTGTTTACAGATCTGACTCAATGTCCTAGATGTCTCATGGACCTGGTGTGATGCGCTATTCACAAGCTCACAGTAACATTTGCACAGATTGTCTCAGGCATAGCACAACATGTCCTTTACCACTATGAGGCACAAAACCTGCCAACCTTTACACTCACAAAATGTAGCTTCAAATTCATATCGGGTTAAAACAAAGGAAAGGAAAAACGATGGCTAACTTGATCAGCGAATGTTTCATTTTTACCAGTCACACACTAGGTCACTGAGTTTGATTACGTGAGAAGCTTTTGTGATATATTTTATGTGTGTCTGTGCAATCCTAAAATAAGCGTTTTTAATATGAAATACGTATCTGTTGCATTACTTGTGTACATAGAGAACTTTGTGTAATGCTTTTATGTGTTGGTGTCAGTGGGTTGAGATGTTTTTGGACTTTATATTTACAAATGCAGATATCGAGGCTTTATTATAGAAAACAAGAGCCACTTTTCCACAATTTTGCACAAAGTTGTTATGAGTTTGCACAATAGATACAGTTATTGGTTGTGGTGGAAAAAAAGTCATATTTATATACCCAGTACGAGTCTTCCAATATATTACAGTGTATCAAAATATCATAGATTTTCATTCTAGGGAAGAAATTAAAACCCCAGCTCATGATCTACGAATTTCCCTTTCTCATTTTGTATTATTGTTATTATATTAACTGTATTACTGTTATACGACAAGGTCAGCAATACTGAAACAAGTTATTTAAGGAACCATTGAGTTCCAGATAGAATTATCTATCTATCTATCTATCTATCTATCTATCTATCTATCTATCTATCTATCTATCTATCTATCTATCTATCTATCTATCTATCTATCTATCTATCTATCTATCTATCTATCTATCTATCTTCTCTTTTTTTGTTCTTAAAAAAAATCTCCAAACACACAGTTCACAAGTGTTTCTGACTACTACTTTCTACAGCTTTTAAATTAACTATGTTGTTGGATCAGTCAGGCTAACTGTCCGGAGTAACCACATGATGCATATAAGCATAAACCCCTCAAGACATCTACATGATGCTTTGGATGAGCATCATATATAATGCAGAGTACTGAAAATAGCAGTAGACACACTACATAATTTTCATTGCCGTGTAGGGGATAATAATATCAGTCCCCAGCAGTACTATACTCTGCTGCTGTCATGTAGCCTGCTGTCTTTTGTATGCCTTATGTAGTTACACATATGCTGACCAAACATTTTCTATATCCTTATTGTGGACATGTTCACCCATCCAAATATCAGTTACGAAATTTGTATATTAAATAAAACAGACTATTTTAAAACTGTTACAAGTTCTTTCCTATGCATGCTTCACACATATGCTTGAATAGCACTGGAGGCATTGTTTTTTTCCCTTCATAATCATATTAATTTCATCAGTCATGCGGTTCATGATCCATATGTGGTTATTTCACTCAATTACCCACAAAGCATTTCTCACTTCTCCTCATTTGAATCATCACCCCGGAGTGACTCTCTGAAAAACATTCACCTCAGATTGACACATGCCCCCATCTCTCACATGTCTCCTCTTCAGGGAACGTTGCCTCCCGCTTGTAAGTCGACTATTATCTGCGTTTTCCGGAGCCAAGTCCTGTGTGGCAGTGACTGGCTGACAGATCGGTGACAGGCTGTCCTCCTGCTCCACCTGCTATCCGTCCAAATCACTGCCACATGCTCCATAATTACAGTTTGTAAAGGATGCGGCTCCCTTTGCCAACGATCTAACACTTTGCCATTATAGCCGTGAAATGAACGTCATCAGATGTCTGCAGGTCTTGGCACTCAAAGAACTTTTTTGCCACCCTTTCGACACCCATCTCAGGGTCTGGTCAGTATGCTGCGACACCAGATAAGTGATGAATTTTGGCTCCAGGTTCAGTGGGATGTGAAAGTCTGAGATGCATAACTATAGTAAAGGGTATTCTCTGTTCGTTTTCATGAAGTATCTTTGCTTTTACGAGTTCCATGTGTTCCTCTCTCAGAAAATATCCCTACCCTTAAGCGAAGAGCTTTTCACATTATATGCTTTGACAAGTGTGGTTGTCCCCCACACAGTACTGGATGGGCAACCTGTCAGCAACCTTCTCAGATACCCAGCCTGTCAGAACAGATTACCCAGAAGGACAGCTGAGCATGGATTTTACCTACCTTGTCTTTCTAGGACTTTTCACCTTGCTTCCTGGCCACACAAACAAACAAATAAATATCGGCTCGTGTAAGCTTTCTGCGAAACTTTGTACAATCTGTGATTGCTGGCACATCTAGCCAGTGTGCTGGCAACAAATCTCAAAACCTAATAGTTACTCAAGAGAAGAACAGTCACCAAGGTGCTGGTGTTTTTTTTTAATCTGGCAGCTGTTCAAAAAGATATTGTTCTTGATTTACTAATAGGCTACATCCTCTTAGGCACAAGATAATCCTTAAAACAGGATATAGAATCCAATAAAGCTTATTATGCTTCCCCATGTTCTATATAATAATAGCAAAAGTAAAAATAACATCTGTAAGCATCTGTAGCATCTGTTTTTTTTTACGTGCTTTTTAAATTATGGTATTGTTTTTTCCATACTTTCAAAAATTTCAAAACTGTATGCAATTTGTTGTGTTTTTCTTTCTTTGCTGTCAACTGGCATGGACTTTTTAATTGAAACTTTTATGGGGGGGGGTTAAAATGTACTAAAAATCCATAGGGTTCTTTTGCCTTATTATTGGGTATATTTTAATATCAGCTAACAGTGCTGACTGTCAACAACTTTCAACTACGGCCGTCTGTGTATCATAGCTACGGGTTGTTAAAGACAGATGAGCACCATTTCAGAGGAATGCAAGAAAATAAAAGCTGATGCTTGCAAAAGACAGCAAACTCTGATCCTTTCTAGTTAGATAACAACACCGATGCCTGTATACGATGCATAAATTGGTCCACTGGGTAAACTAAAAAATGATACTGAGAGCAGACATCAGAGGATGTTGTCCTCTGCGATTATTCCTCTGCTCTCAGTGTCTGAATCTAAAATCCATTTCAAAACACACCAGTAGGGATTTATAAAAGCGATAACAACACCATCAGGTGGAAAGCGCAGTGTTGGCCTCTCTATTGTTTGCACAGAACATTTATTTCCTCCCACCAGCTAAAAAGAAAATGCCAAACCTGAGATCTCAACAATCTAACCCATTTAACACAATACAATGGCACTTGCTGTATATCTGCTAACCTGACAGAAGCAGAAACAACTTTCTCTGCCAAAAAATCTGCACTTTGTGTTCATAGCATGACATACAGTATTTCTTAATTCAAGTGTGAATGAGGGTGATCTAGTCATGGTCAATCTCCTCTCAGTTGCCCACATATTGTTCCAGTGGGGTGAGAAAGGGCAGGGAGTCGAACATCTGACTTTATTAAATCCATGTGGATGCATGGGGTTATTCAGTGACCTAAAGCAAAAAAACACTTGTGACTTATGGTCGAATAGAACAACCGTCGGACGTGATAAGATATGAAATGTGCGGGGAGGGCGTGAGGACTGTAATTGGAAACCGTTGATGTAGCCTATTGTAGTAATTTAATGTTGTCTCTGGTATTCTGCTCTTTGAGCATATGTGTGTTCAGGGTGCATGGCTTTGGACGGCCATTGCTGGGAGGGTGGGACATTCGCTTTCAGTGCTATCAGGCTAAAGTTAGCATTTTCTGAGATCTCCTATCGCACCTTTAATAAATGAAACTAAATAAATAGGCAACGAGTATGGGAATCGGCCCATTTTAATATAAAAAATCGCCAATTGGTGTTGGTCACGAAAAATCCTGATCAGTGCATCCTTTGTGCATAGATCTGTAGAACAAGTGGGTTACATAACGATATTTTAAAATTAAGATAAATAAAAAAAACTGTACTTGAAAAGAAAACAGGATGACTTTGAATAGCATAGTTGTGTTAGGATGAGCTGAGGAAGTTTGCACATGTAATTCCTGGTCTGAGAGTGACTTCCTACTTAAACAGGAAGTAATGGATACCAAAAAAAAAGTTAGAAATGTATGTATGTGTAAGGAAAATGTATGTGTGTGAAAGCAGAAATGTATGTATGAGAATGGCGAATGTGTGTGTGTGTGTGAGAGAGAGTAGGAATGTATGTATGTGAATAGAGAATGTATATGTGTGAAAAAAATATGTATGTATATGTAAGGAGAATGTATGTGTGTGAGAGTAGAAATGTATGTGTGTGAAAGGAGAATGTATGTGTGTGAGAGTAGAAATGTATGTGTGTGAGGAGAATGTATGTGTGTGAGAGCACCAGAATGAATTATGGCTTGTACGGCCCCTCATAGTACTGTGTGTGTGTGTGTGTGTGTGTGTGTCTGTGTGTGTGTGTGTGTGTGTGTGTGTGTGTGTATGCATATCAATCTCCACAGATCTTTTTGGACCTGCTAATGACATACAATTGTTAATAAATGAGCAGTTCAGAGAAAATTCCACTGCCATGAAAAGTAAAATGATAAAATGTTCTCATGAGGCCTTCGATTAGATCTCAACACATTTCTCAGTTTTCTCAGCTATTAATAACAATTAGCAGAGTTAACAGACGTGCTCCTCTATAACGAGGGTGGCTGTTTGCATTAATCTTGGGCTCTTGGCTCTGGCTCCTGCATGGATACGCCTCAGTGAGTCTAGTAGAGGACAGTGAAGATGCCTGAGTCTCCATGAGTCTGTTAATTATGGTCAATTCGTCCTGCCTCTTTACTCAGTCTTAACCTTCAGCCTCATCCTATGACTGTCTCAGTCATATCACCCGCACCTGCACAGCATGTAGGAGAGCAATGGAGAAGAAAGCACTTAAGCAGATTGTACCGATGTCCTTACTGTAGGAAACAGCATGCTTCCTTTCATTCATGCTGAAGTGGAGATATATATTGATTGGAATTACTGTAACAGCTTTGTTCTGATTTAATTTTTACTACAGGATGGCATGAGGCGCGTGTGTGTGTGTGTGTGTGTGTGTGTTTTGGTTTGTGCCCTTCTATGAGTTTGCCAGTCTGATCTCTTGGCTGCCATACTCTTGGAATGCTCCTGCTCACACCTGTGCATGGATTATAAATGATTTTTGTGCCTTCTGTCCTGCTATAAACAAGCATGTGAAAGCAAAATATGGCCCAGAACAGACTAGAGAGTACATATATACAGGTCCTTTTCAAAAAATTAGCATATTGTGATAAAGTTCATTATTTTCTGTAATGTACTGATAAACATTAGACTTTCATATATTTTAGATTCATTACAACACAACTGAAGTAGTTCATGCCTTTTATTGTTTTAATATTGATGATTTTGGCATACAGCTCATGAAAACCCCAAATTCCTATCTCAAAAAATTAGCATATTTCATCCGACCAATAAAAGAAAAGTGTTTTTAATACAAAAAAGTCAACCTTCAAATAATTATGTTCAGTTATGCACTCAATACTTGGTCGGGAATCCTTTTGCAGAAATGACTGCTTCAATGCGGCGTGGCATGGAGGCAATCAGCCTGTGGCACTGCTGAGGTGTTATGGAGGCCCAGGATGCTTCGATAGCGGCCTTAAGCTCATCCAGAGTGTTGGGTCTTGCGTCTCTCAACTTTCTCTTCACAATATCCCACAGATTCTCTATGGGGTTCAGGTCAGGAGAGTTGGCAGGCCAATTGAGCACAGTAATACCATGGTCAGTAAACCATTTACCAGTGGTTTTGGCACTGTGAGCAGGTGCCAGGTCGTGCTGAAAAATAAAATCTTCATCTCCATAAAGCTTTTCAGCAGATGGAAGCATGAAGTGCTCCAAAATCTCCTGATAGCTAGCTGCATTGACCCTGCCCTTGATAAAACACAGTGGACCAACACCAGCATCACTGACTGTGGGTACTTGACACTGGACTTCAGGCATTTTGGCATTTCCCTCTCCCCAGTCTTCCTCCAGACTCTGGCACCTTGATTTCCGAATGACATGCAAAATTTGCTTTCATCCGAAAAAAGCACTTTGGACCACTGAGCAACAGTCCAGTGCTGCTTCTCTGTAGCCCAGGTCAGGCGCTTCTGCCGCTGTTTCTGGTTCAAAAGTGGCTTGACCTGGGGAATGCGGCACCTGGAGCCCATTTCCTGCACACGCCTGTACACGGTGGCTCAGGATGTTTCTACTCCAGACTCAGTCCACTGCTTCCGCAGGTCCCCCAAGGTCTGGAATCGGTCCTTCTCCACAATCTTCCTCAGGGTCCGGTCACCTCTTCTCGTTGTGCTGCGTTTTCTGCCACACTTTTTCCTTCCCACAGACTTCCCACTGAGGTGCCTTGATACAGCACTCTGGGAACAGCCTATTCGTTCAGAAATTTCTTTCTGTGTCTTACCCTCTTGCTTGAGGGTGTCAATGATGGCCTTCTGGACAGCAGTCAGGTCGGCAGTCTTACCCATGATTGCGGTTTTGAGTAATGAACCAGGCTGGGAGTTTTTAAAAGCCTCAGGAATCTTTTGCAGGTGTTTAGAGTTAATTAGTTGATTCAGATGATTAGGTTAATAGCTCGTTTATATACTATCCAGCCTGTTTGAAATTAATGTTCTTCTTTCTGTTCATCAAAGAATCCTGCAAAAATATATCACCTTTCCAGAAAAATTTCTAAGAAACAACCATCTTCTACACTGATAATAATAATGTTTCTTGACCACCAAATTAGCATATTAGAATGAATTCTTAAGGATCATGAAGACTGTAATGACTACTGGAAATCTAGCTTTGCCAACACCAGAATAAATGATTCATAAATATATATATATATATATATATATATACAGTGCCCTCCATAAGTATTGGAACAGTAAAGACAAAATTTCTCTGTTGGCTGTAGAGTCAAGACATTTGCAAATATGATTAAAATATGAATTTGAGGCAAAACTACAGAATGTCACATTTATTATTAGCCGTTTCAACACATATATGTTTTATCAAATAAAAAGAACAGCACTTTTAGAGCTCATCCCACTCATTGATGTGAGCATAAGTATTGGGACAGTTGAACATAAGGCAGATATAAAAGATTAAAAGCTATTATTTAGTTGCAGATCCCTTGCGCACAATCACAGCAGTGAGTCTGTGACCCATAGACATCACCAGACTCTGTGTGTGTGTGTGTGTGTGTGTGTGTGTGTGTGTGTGTGTGTGTGAGACCCTGGACCACAAAACCAGTCATAAGTAGCACAGTTATATTTGTAGCAATTGTCAACAATACATTGTATGGGTCAAAATTATAATTTTTTCTTTTATGCTAAAAATCATTAGGATATTAAGGATAGATCATGTTCCATGAAGATATTTTCTAAATTTCCTACCATAAATATATCAAAACTTAATTTTTGATTAGTAATATGCATTGCTAAGAACTTCATTTGGACAACTTGGTGTTTTCCTCAATATTTAGATTTTTTTTGCACCCTCAGATTCCAGATTTTTAATTAGTTGTATCTCAGTCAAATATTGTACTGTCCTAACAAACATCAGTGGAAAGCTTTGAAATAAATCTCAAAATCTCTTATGACTGGTTTCGTGGTGGTGTGTGTATATATATATATATATATATATATATATATATGTATATATATGTATGTATGTAAGGGATAATCAACGGCTAGCCGTGCATTAAAGGATTTTAATGCACGACGTGGAGGCAAATAACCACCCGACGCGACATTTTAAATTTAATTTGTTGTGGACACTAAAATGGGACATTTAGCCTACATATATATATAAAGACATGGGAAAATTTAACTTTTAAAATACAAAATAAAATGCTAGAAATAAGCCTTGAAAATATACAAAATAAAAGCATTTTCACTTCTTACATTTTTGGACGTCACTGGGAATATGGCAGTGGGGATTTCTCTGGTTTTCAATATTCATATGAGGTGGTATCCTGGACCCCCATCCAAATAAATATCTGTCAGCTTGCCCAGAACTAAGGGCTGAAGACTGGCCAACAGAGGGGAACAGACAAGGCGCTGGCAAGCAAGCACCACCTCCTCATGCACTGATGCACATTCAAATTCCCCATGCCCTTCTCTTCTAGCACCTATTTAATATTCAAGAACACTTACCTCTGCGTTTAGCCAATCCTTTAATATTCTGCGGAAGAATAGAACATACATGTACGCCACTCTGTTTTGGTCAGTCCTATGTATATGCACACAACCAGTATTATAATAATACTGTATATTTGTACATTACTATTATAATTTTTTGCTTCAAAAGTAATATGAACACAATGAGCTCAAATTTAACAATATTTGTTTTATTACAGCATGTTTTTTGTACTGTCAATAACTTCTCATCCAAGTTTTATTGAAGAAGCACTGCCTCCCTTGCCTTTTCTAGAAAACACCCAGAATGCTCTTGAGTTAGACCTCTGTCCTCATACCACACCGATTCAGGGATGTTGTACTCATAAACAAATATATGCAGAGTGCCTAGAAGAGTTCCTGAAATAGCTGTAAGCATGTTAGTGACTATTGGGGATCTGCAGTTGTCCCTCATGTCCACACGAAACCCAGCACAGAAAACTCATCTGAGCTTGAACAAACAACTCAGCCTTCAAAGCAGCGATAAGAGAGGGATTTTAATTCCCCTGGTCCATTTTCACTATACACATTGCAGGTCTTGTATCATCCTGGAGGAGGTGTATTTTGTGATAATGACCGGCTGAGTGTAATTTCTATTTAACAAGAAATATGCAAGTTTCTTTGTTAAACACAGAAATTATCTCCCATGTCAAGACACCTCTATTCATAAACCCAGCTAACAAAAATAAATTCTAAGAATGCTTTACATTCCCAGTGAGAAATTTCTAAATGTTCACTGAACGTTCAAATGTCCAGTTTTTAAAAAAAGATAATGCAAAGGTTTATGCAAAGGTTAATGGAACATTCAATTTAATCATTTTGCAAATATTATGGCAATGTTACTTTTGAATATTCTCTAAATGTTTTAAAACAAGTAGCAAGGTTTTTTTTTTTTGGTTTTTTTTAAATGCTTAAAAAACATTACCCACTAAAACATTTCAGAAAAATGTTCCATGAATGATGTTTTAGAGCCCCATTATGGGTTAACAGGTGGACAACAGGTTGACATGCATGCAAGGTTAAAAAAAACTCTTTCATTGTCTTATAATATGCATTTATTTTTACCTTATTTGCTCAACAACTCCCAAAAAATTCCCGATTCACTCAACGATTCATTTTTCCAAACCCCTTTGCGTGACGCTAATCTGCGGTGATTGGTCCGATTGGTGATTCATTTCCATTTCATCATGCCTATAATGTCTGATAAAGTAGCATTTGTTTCATTTTAAAATTTTAAATGGGATATATCCATCCAGTGAGTACATAAGACTTAGATTTGGATTTGACTCTAATAAATGTATATTCTGTGATGACATTGAAACCACGGATCCTCTGTTTTTTCATTGTATGTATATGGATGCTTTATGGTTTGATATTCATGACTGGCTTTACCCTAAGGTACGTTACCTTGACAGCTTCACCCTAAAGGAAATTATCTATGGACTTGTAATGAACAAAGATGATTTTCTGGTCAATAGCATCCTTATGTTGGGAATATCACAAATCCTTTCACTGCATGAACGGTAATTTTCAAAAAATCCATAATAGGGGCATTTTAAAAACCAGATAACTTTGATCAAACATTCAGTTAATGTTACTAGAAAAATATTTGTTCATAACTTTGCCATAATTTTAGCCAAAGTTGTCAAAATGTTCTCTATTATAGAGCTTTATATAATACAAATTGTTTTAAAGTAGCTTCACAGTAATAAACAGGAAAATAACAGAAGCAAAGGAGCAAACTTCAAATATAACACCAATTCTCCTCTGGCCTAAGCAAATGAACACGATGTCATATACGATTACAGGCTTCATCATAAATCAGATTTGTGGATTGATTATTCAAAAATGTTGCATCCAGCTCCTTCTGATTCAAGATTGGGGTCCATCATAGGCTACTGGCAATGCGAGACTTAAAGAGCATGTATAGGACTACAAACTTAACAGCTCTATACAGCTTAATATGAAAATGAACTGAGAAGTTTAGTCATTAATGAACTTTTTCTTGGGTGTCTATAACTTTACATAATCCTGTTCTCAGTTTTGCCATCATACTTCAATCCATAAAGTAAGCATTGCTTATCTATCCTTAATTTCTGAGGACTCATTTTTCATACAGATGAAGTTTAGAACATGTTTATGTAGATAATGATGAGTCACCGACTGGATTCTGCCTCTCGCCTCTCTTACAGCTGGATTAAACGCAACGGCAGACCAACACATTTGCACATTTACTCATTATTCATCAATTGGTTTGAAGGAAATGCAGCTTTCAGAGGGGAAATCTTAGCTTTCATTGAGGTCGAATGAATGTCTTGAGTTATGCAGAATACATTTGGTGGCACTGGATTAGTAAAATGCGGAGAGAGATTAATTTAGAAACACTGAGGGACAAAAAAAGCGAGGGTGTGAGAATGTGAGTTTCTCGCTGGCTCGACAAGCCAGTTTTTGGCAGGAAAAAAAAAATGTTTCCTTTTTTTCCCATTGATATGTATTATTGGCACCATTGCAATTCATCTAAATACTGACATCTAAGCCATGTATTGAGATATGAGAAGAGCTGGTTAGGAAAGAAGACTTATTGGTGGGAGCATGTGGTATGTCTCCACGACCTTAAGGTGTTTACACATTTCCCTGACAGGTGCAGTTTCACTGAGCGATAAAGATTGGCTCATCTGGGAGGACACCTGTACTGTTTTTCTCTGTAAGGTCCACAGCACTTCACAACTAAAACTAAACATATGAGACTGAACTTCTAAAATCTGAGGGAAATTGTATCTTAGCCCCAAGTCTTAAAATGACACATAACACAAAGCCTGCCATGTCATGCACCTGCCACAAACAAACAAACACATCCCCACACATCCCCTTCCCATAAACAAGGTGATACAATGACTCAAAGTCATTCAAAAGAGTGGCCTGGATCAATACTGCAGCTCCATTGTTGCAAGCTTTCATCCTTGCACCCTCCACTCTCCCACACAGTCACAGCCCGCTGTTCGTCTGATTCATTTAAAATGTCTCCCACTTCACACTATGATCAAAATGGAATCCGTTGGAAAGAAACTGATTTTTTTGTTTGTTTCAGTGATACACACAAAGTTATCAATAAGGGAGTGATTAAATAAATAAATGAAGTCACAAAAGCTCAATAATTCAAGTACACCAGCCTCAGTGATGTCAGCCATGCAACTTCAAAGGCTTGAAAGAGTGCAGGATCATGTGGGGGAGTTTCTTTAGAATGACTTTTCGGCAAGTCAGCCTTTCAACTCCTTTTTGTGCCCCACAATTTTTCAGCTTTCCAAAAGGAAAAAAAAAACTCCTTTGAAATGCTTTTAATAAATTACTCTGCCGTGCAGCAGGCTGTTAATGACCCGCTGAAGACCCAAACTGAAACACAGCTCTGCTCAACACTGGCGCACAGAGCCGGCCATTCCTGATGGCAGTTTTTCAGTATTCCACAGGGGGATTCAGGAATACTAAGGCGCAGTGGGAGGCTTCAAATTGCCTCTCTTAATTTTCCATTTGCAGCCAGTGAAATTGAGATCTATATCTCTGTAGTGATGGTATTGATCCATGGGATTGATCCACGGGGCGTGACATGTTTCATCGCATCACCCCTACAGGACACAAAGTCCTCTGCTGATTAATGACACCCATACAGCACAGTGAACCATGCAATTACTGGGGCCTCGATTGGGATTTAATGTACATTTGTAAACCATTTTTACAACACCAATTACAACAAGGTTTTTTTATATATATTGAATTTTTGCTCAATACATATTATTAAAAACAAACTAGCTCACATATTTTGAATATGACTGGTCACTATGGTAGGCATTCCTGTGTATTATTATTGTGATTGGTGGCCAAAACAACTGGCCATACCATTATGAAAATCAATACATAATGCATTACAGTCAGGTCCATAAATATTGGGACATCGACACAATTCTAACATTTTTGGCTCTATACACCACCACAATGGATTTAAAGATGTGCTTTAACTGCAGACTGTCAGCTTTAATTTGAGGGTATTCACATCCAAATCTGGTGAACGGTGTAGGAATTACAACAGTTTGCATATGTGCCTCCCACTTGTTAAGGGACCAAAAGTAATGGGACAGAATAATAATCATAAATCAAACTTTCACTTTTTAATACTTGGTTGCAAATCCTTTGCAGTCAATTACAGCCTTAAGTCTGGAACGCATAGACATCACCAGACGCTGGGATTCATCCCTGGTGATGCTCTGCCAGGCCTCTACTGTCACCGTCTTCAGTTCCTGCTTGTTCTTGGGGCATTTTCCCTTCAGTTTTGTCTTCAGCAAGTGAAATGCATGCTCAATCGGATTCAGGTCA
Source organism: Barbus barbus (assembly GCF_936440315.1). Taxonomy (NCBI): domain Eukaryota; kingdom Metazoa; phylum Chordata; class Actinopteri; order Cypriniformes; family Cyprinidae; genus Barbus; species Barbus barbus. The sequence goes on from NC_136742.1 coordinate 23,560,065, forward strand.
AGTGATTGACTTGGCCATTGCATAACAGTCCACTTCTTTTCCTTCAAAAACTCTTTGGTTGCTTTTGCAGTATGCTTTGGGTCATTGTCCATCTGCACTGTGAAGCGCCGTCCAGTGAGTTCTGAAGCATTTGGCTGAATATGAGCAGATAATATTGCCCGAAACACTTCAGAATTCATCCTGCTGCTTTTGTCAGCAGTCACATCATCAATAAATACAAGAGAACCAGTTCCACTGGCAGCCATACATGCCCACGCCATGACACTACCACCACCATGCTTCACTGATGAGGTGCTATGCTTAGGATCATGAGCAGTTCCTTTCCTTCTCCACACTCTTCTCTTCCCATCACTCTGGTACAAGTTGATATTGGTCTCATCTGTCCATAGGATGTTGTTCCAGAACTGTGAAGGCTTTTTTAGATGTCATTTGGCAAACTCTAATCTGGCCTTCCTGTTTTTGAGGCTCACCAATGGTTTACATCTTGTGGTGAACCCTCTGTATTCACTCTGGTGAAGTCTTCTCTTGATTGTTGACTTTGACACACATACACCTACCTCCTGGAGAGTGTTCTTGATCTGGCCAACTGTTGTGAAGGGTGTTTTCTTCACCAGGGAAAGAATTCTTCGGTCATCCACTACAGTTGTTTTCCGTGGTCTTCCGGGTCTTTTGGTGTTGCTGAGCTCACCGGTGCGTTCCTTCTTTTTAAGAATGTTCCAAACAGTTGTTTTGGCCACACCTAATGTTTTTGCTATCTCTCTGATGGGTTTGTTTTGTTTTTTCAGCCTAATGATGGCTTGCTTCACTGATAGTGACAGCTCTTTGGATCTCATCTTGACAGTTGACAGCAACAGATTCCAAATGCAAACAGCACACTTGAAATGAACTCTGGACCTTTTATCTGCTCATTGTAATTGGGATAATGAGGGAATAACACACACCTGGCCATGGAACAGCTGAGAAGCCAATTGTCTCATTACTTTTGGTCCCTTAACAAGTGGGAGGCACATATGCAAACTGTTGTAATTCCTACACTGTTCACCTGATTTGGATGTAAATACCCTCAAATTAAAGCTGACAGTCTGCAGTTAAAGCACATCTTGTTTGTTTCATTTGAAATCCATTGTGGTGGTGTATAGAGCCAAAAATGTTAGAATTGTGTCGATGTCCCAATATTTATGGACCTGACTGTATATCATGAATACTATCACACTCACTTAGACTGGCGAATTTGGCAGTTTTAGACAGTTTCTGTGCATTTTTTTCCCATTTCATCTTGCCTATAGCTGACTGAACAGAAGACTGAATAATTAATTTAACTAGAGTTATTTTACTACTGCACTATACTATATACTATTAAAGCATTTATTTAGAATTAGCTTTTATTTTAATTTTTTAAGTTTATTAATTTTATTTATTTAATTTTTTGTCATTTGCATTGTTTTTGTGTATATATATATATATATATATATATATATATGCATACACATACTGTCTATGTACACAAACACACACACACATTAGAAATTAATATAAATTAAATATATATTTCAAATATTTATGAGTTTTTCATCTTATATTTATATTAGATACCAATACCTGTTTTTTAATCTTCATTTCTTCTTCAGTTTTAACCAAATCACCAATTAATCCGCCTTTTAAACTCAATATCTAATATTTTCCCCTCCATTTCATCCAAGCACCAGGCTGAGCAGCTGCCGTTCAATCCTTTATTGAAGCTTACACGCTTTTTCAAATATTCTAATGATGGTCCCCTACTGCTCTGTTCCCACCGCCAAACAAAAAGCACTCATTCTCTAGAACAGTACAAGAATACTTTGTGGATCCCTGGTATGTATATATGGCTTTTAAAAACTTGCACCATGTCAGAGACAGTAGTCAACCTCATTACCAGATAAACACACACACATATGCACACAAGGGGGTGGTATCATGCCAGGGAAATGACCTTATTACTGCCTTAAAGCCTTAACCCAGGCTGCTTCTAAATATTCATGTACTCGCCAGGGAATAGGGCAACAGCTCCCAACGTGACATGTTGATGAATGCAGGCACACTGAAAGGGCCATAGACAGCATACTGTATGTCTGAGGCACAAAAATTTCACTTTACTGTATAAATAATATGCTATTGATGCATTTTGAGCTGCATGTCTAATGGGCCAGAGTGTAATATTGCCTTGGGAAAGAATTAATGTGCTTGCCAACTGACACAATCCTCTGGTCAGGGTGAGAATTAGATTACTGAGGATCTCAAATTAATCTTGTCTTTAAACAATGCAGTATATTCAAAACTTTTTTCAGAGGCATTATGTCAGTAATGACTTTGGCTAAAGAAGAAATTACCTTTTTATGTATTTATTTGCCAACATTATTCATCACATTGAAAAGGCTTTAGTTAAGGCATTTTGCAGTCAAGCTCAAGTATAAGAATTCCAGTAAAGCTCATTGTTACCATACATTTTTGCTGTAGGTTTTGCACTAAATTACATTGCTGATCTTATCTATCACTTTAAGAGCTATGAGCTCATATATTGCTGTGGCTTTTATGTTAGCATTCTCTAAACAAGAAATAAAATCTAAATGAGCTGACTCTCTGGGTCTCATTTGAAAAATGCAACGTACAATTTGTTGTTTGCACATTATTAATGCAATACTGCAAAACATAATTGTGAAAGAAAGCAAAAGAAAATGCTCTTTTTCAAAACCTAGATGTTGCCATAAAAAAGTGGAGACTGAACTCACAATTTAGTTCGGTGTTAGTACATTGTTAATCTAACAGTATGATTCTTGAAAGAGTATAAAAGCAATACATTTTAATGCACTCTGAGACTGCTTTCTCCATGGAGGATACATGTGATTTGTCCAAAATGAGGCAGCATAATTACTGAATAATTTGTCTACCTTTAGAACATCTTTGTGTTAAGAACATGCGTATGATGAAAATGAATGTCTCAGAAAATGAGCAGAATGTAGGTGACAATGAGAAAACAATATTCATATAGTGAATCCTCACATACTGTGCTCAAGATGCTTTCAGCAACTAACCATTTTAATTAGTGCTGGATGTGGCATCTGCAGTCTCATACTGATCTCCTCAGGCTGTGCATGCAGATCAATCTGAGCGCTCCTCATGTCTGCTGCTCCTAGCCATGCAACAACAAATAAGACCCTACTCTAGCATTATTCATCAAAGTAGAATATCATAAAGATGCCTCTCTCAATAAAACACATATACAAAAACTGTAAGATCTGCAGCTTTAGCTTTTGCGTGTAAATTGTAGTGCATGCTGTTCCACTTAAATTACGATTTCTCTCAAACTTTCTCTCAAATCAACCTTTATTTTCACTTTTATTTCCCCAAAGAACCTTTCAGTGAACAGATCTTAAAAGAACATTATTTTTCTTACAGTGAAAAACATTTTTCCACAATAAAGAATCTTTTGTGCAATGGAAAGATTCCCTGGATGGTTCTACATGGAACCATAGATTCCAATAAAGAACCTTTCAGAACTTTTAGAGTGCTGTACAAAGTAAGGCCTGAAGCTCTGTACCCTCAGGAGGTCAAACTAAATAATCTCTGATGAGCCATTTTATTTTCTATTCGCTTTTAATGAGGTATGCAAATTTTTGCAACCCTGCAAACAATTTTATATGTCTAAAACCCAGATTTGTGTGATTTTGTTGCTCTTGCATCTTACTGTCTATATTATGTGATTATTGTATGATTATTGGACACAGTCCATACAGTCAAGATCTCTGAAGTATAGAAGAGGGCCAAATGTGCCTTTTTTTACTAAATGTGAGTGCCGCTGTTACAATGTGAGTGCACTGATTCTCTAATATTTCAGGAACCGGATGTTTCTGCAGTGGACTGGTGCTTTTTTCGGCTTCTCTATTGCAGTGGATTTTCGCAAACAATACACGATATGTCTGTGTGTAGGTTTTCCCGCAGATTTAAAGCCAGCTTGTTGAGGGAACAGTATAAATAGATGGCCTTCTTGTTGCAGGATTTGAATGAGCAACCTCTAATCCAATTTTGTCATTAATAACACAAGCTTTTATTACATATTAATTATACTTAGTGCTGCGCTTTAGGCAATTATCACTGGTATGCGGAAATGATCATTTTCTTTGATTTTTTTGTTTATTGTCGATGTCTTGCATCCCAATACGCACAAACATTAGTGCCCGTCAGGAAGAGAGCTGCAAATAGTTTTCCCTCAAGCATGACGCATCCATCTGACATCCAATTTTGAGTGTATAAAAAGTGTTAAACGATGGATCATATGCGTTGTTTGATGTTTATACCACCCCTCTACCATGCATACACCCTTCAGAGCCTGCCCCAATTTCCAGACTAGCTTTAAATAAGACAAATTCAGTGACATTGCGGTGTCTGCTGATTGAAATGGATGGGCCAATAAATATGTATCATGTTCTGAGGGTATGTTATGCGCTTATGTGTTTGGACAAAGAGATACAATTTGATGTGAGCAGTCAAGTGTATTCAATCCACAGGATATATTTTTGTTGTAATGACTGGGCCTAGTGAAGCAGAAAGCCAATGTTCTCCCAGGGCAGATAACAGAGCATTCAAATAACCCAGAGTACATGTATAGGTGCATCATGAGGCTAGACTCTGAGGAACACCTATTTAAAGGGATACAACTCTAATGATGATTTTTGAGGATAAGCTATCTGCTTACAATTTGTCTATAAAATAAATAAAATAAAAAAAACTAGGTTACAAAGACAAGGTTAAATAGATTTTGGCATTTAGATTAGTAGTTGTAGTAGTAGTAATAGTATATTTGCAAAATAAAATTGTTTAGAAATTTGATTAACAATTAATGTTATTGTTGTATCTTTTGCTAATAATAATAATAATTATAATTATATTAAAATATTAATAGGAATTTAAATTTCTAAACACATTTGTTTTATTTTGCAAATAATAATAATGATATGTATTATTAGTATTGCCATTAATAATAATAGCAACAACAACAACAATGCTTTTTCCAAATGTATTTAATTATTAAATATAATTAAATAATCTCATTTATATTTATATAACTATTGTTATAATTTATTTATTAAATATTTTAATAGATAATAATTATTATAAAAATATGGTAATTGTTAAAATAGGAATAAGAATAATTGATTTAAAAAGCATCCATTATATTAATTCCATTTTTCATTTGGCGTAATTCAGATTTGTTGTGTGATTCCTTCACTGTGCCAGATGGAATGGTCCAGTCAGATCATCTTAGTTATTTGACACACAGCAAAATCAACCTGATAACATCTAAAAATTGGTTGGTGGGCAGGAAGCGGGTGGAATGACTCCAGCTGTTTCCCTGATAGATCAGAAACCATCATCTATTGATTCATCCCTCTGTTCTCAGGTCTCATTGATCACTGGCGAAATGTTCAAGTAAGCTTTCTCTGCTCTCCCATTCACATTGATTGTGTAGGAGGTTTGCTGTTGTTTAATAGGGATCTAATGGGAAAGGAGGATAACATTGGACAAGCGCTTATGTGATTCCAGTTCTACTTACTGTCCATCCGGTTAGCAAAACATCTATTGAACTTGTGAGGGATAAATAAAGTGTTTTATGTGATGTGCTCACCTCTCACACAATGACACAAACTTTATTCCTTTAAAGACCCCTTGTATTCAGTGCCACAATTGAGAAAACTGAAAGAGAAAATACGGAAGGACAAAATCAGTCCAAAAAGCATAAAAAACAGCAACTGAAAATAATATACAACATGGGTACTTTTCACATAATGTTATTACATTACCCTCTTTATCACAATCTGTTGTTGAAACAAAAACTGCAAGTTATTGCAGAGAAACACTTTATAACAAACAATAATAAAAGATTTTATAATTTTGATCAAACATTTACATCACAAAATTCATTTTTTTCAGAATCATGTAGCTAATGGTAATGAACTTTGTTAAAAGATTATGAAATTAGACAAATGTATGCATTTGCTGATATTTTTGATATATTTACTTTATGATACTGACAAAAAAAACCTTACTATATCAAAGGTATTTTGACAAATTTTGCTACATCATCATGTTCCCCTATCTAGACAATATAAAAATCCAAAAAATCAAACACCTTTTAACTTTTCATTTTATACCAAATGATGTGGCCCCATCAAAATTTAGGTTCAGTAAAATACTGAAAAGCAAGGATGCATTAAACTGATCAAAAGTAAAGATTTTTATCATTCTATTTCAAGTAAATGCTGTGCTTTTGAATTTTCTATTCAACAAAGAATCCTGAAAATAAATTAACACAGTTTCCACAAAAATATTAAGCAGACTGACTGTTCAACATTAATAAGAAGAAGAAATCAGCATATTAGAGTGATTTTAAAACACTTAAAACCTTTAATATTATTACTGTTTTTACTGTATTTGATCAAATAAATGTAGCTTTGGTAAAGATAAAGGTTTTTTTTTTTTAGATAAAATGAGACTAGAAAAAAAATGAAATTTTCTTTAAGTGGGTCTTTAAATCCGATTGTATCCAACTGTGATTTCCACCACACTTCAAATCTCGCATAGCATTTGGGACAGACAGTAAGTGTATTATTATTCACCCCATGTCTATATCTAGCATATCTAAAACCTCTCTGTCTCATCTGGTTACACTAATAGTCCTCCACAGCATTTCACAAAGCACTTCACAACACTCAGCCTCTCTTTTCCCAGTCAACTACACCGACTCTTTGAAAAGTTCCGCGATACAGATCCCAGTTAAATGAAAAGTTTGATCACAGCCATCATGTCATTATCCGTGGGATCGAGAGTGCCAGAAGGCCGGTTACGGCAGCTTTAAAGTCAGACGGCAAGCCACTCTGCATACAATTTCCTCCACGAGTCCCCAGAGGCGGAGCAGTGGTAATGGAGAGCAGGAGCAGACTGTCATTATCTCCCCCTGTGACGCTCCATCTCATTGTGGAGCAACAGCACATTAGTAGACTGACTAACTACGTGTGGAATAGGGGCATTGTGGAGCTTGGTCGAGGATAAAGGACAAACATATGCTGCGGGCATCATTTCCGTGGTGCTAATCAGCTAATCACAAAGCATTAAGACTCTCTATATCGTTTTACAAAGAGTCAAGTTGTTATTCATCGCTTTGTGTTGTTCGCTCCTGGAATGGCTGTATGTAGTGTTAATAAATCTTGCATAAATATAACAAAATGTTTAACTCGTAACCTAACTCTTAAACTATTAAACAAAGGGCAATTGAATTACATCACGTAAACAAATGCATCCATGTTATGCAACAGAACGCATGCTGCATGTTAAACAGTTTCAACTCTTTCATAATTTGACACTTTTTTGAAAGGAATAGTTCACCCAAATGAAAGTTTCCTTACATTTACTCACCCTCAGGCCATCCAAGATGTAGATGAGTTTGTTTCTTCATCAGAACAAATTTGGAGACATGTAGCAATTGCATTACTTGTTCACTGATGGATCCACTGCAGTGAATGGGTGCCATCAGAATAAGAATCCAAACAGCTGATAAAAACATCACAATAATCCACAAGAAATCCACACAACCCCTGTCCATCGTTTAACATCTTGTGAAGTGGAAAGTTGCGTGATTGAATTAAACGTTGTCTCGTCTGAATCAGGAGATGAAATATGCACTGATCAATTATGGATTACAAGTGAAAACAGTTCCAAAAACATACGTCGGTAGATTTTGATATGAGAGGACAACAGAGGATGGATTGATGGAAGTGTTATTATAAATTTTGTCCAAAAGCAACATTTTGAAGTTAAAACACCTTAATGATGGATTTGTTCAGCTTTTCATTTCGCAAGACGTTAACTGATAGACTGAAGTCTTGTGGATTACATGTGGATTATTGTGATGTTTTTATCAGCTGTTTGGACTCTCATTCTGACGGCACCCATTCACTGCAGAGGATCCATTAATGTGCAAGTGACGTATTGCTTAATTAGTTAAAATCTGTTTCAATGAAGAAACAAACTCATCTACATCTTTGGATGGCCTGAGGGTAAGTACATTTTTCAGCAAATTTTCATGTGGGGGTAAACCATTGCTTTAAAAACTGTTTAATCCTCTAAAAATATATCAATCTGATCGAAGCAGCATAAGGTTGTGTTTTGTTGCAGCTGCTGTTTAGTATGTGCTCTCTATGTCAAGCATCAGTGGGTGTTAGATTAGACTCGCAGCTGTGTTCATGTGCATGCCCTGTAGGCAGGACTGACTTATGGTCAACAGCAGGACAGTATCTGCGATGGTGACAGCTAAGGTTAATAAACAAGGCACAGATCTTTGCTCCAGAAGGGGTCTTCAACCATGATACAGAGATGAAAAAAGGACTTCATATATTGTATAAAATTTAGTGTTTCCTTCAAAACACAACAGTGTCATAGCCCACATTTTATTGTTTTGCTTTAGAAAATCAGAAATAGAAAGTAGGCTGTTTCTGTGTAATTGTTGAACCTGGTGGAGCAAAGAGCTGCTGGTCTTTTATCCACTAGTTCTTTTAGAAGTGAAGCCCCAGCTAGGAAAAGTCTGCAGGGGGTGTCCATATGCTTTATTATGCTCTGTAATGGCTGAAACCCCACCTGTTTCCTCAATCCACACTCTGCAGGGAGATCCCTTTCAAAAACTTCAGTTCCAACTTACTGCTTTGCAACAGCAAGTATTAATTGAAAGGATGATGTAATGCTTTGAAACACAGAGACAGATTGTTTGAAGATTAAATAGGTCACAAAACTTTTACAGTATGTCCTGTTTTTAATAAATAGGCATAAATGTTTTGCGGCACTTTTTTCCTAGAATTCTAAATTACTGTATGCCTACTAACTTGTAGAGGAGACTGGGGCTAGTTGTCCCTTTTTTTTTTTTTTTTTTTACCAGGATTCTCATGATAAATTTACTTTCGAACGTCAGTATAACCAGTATTATTTTTGCAACATTTAAAAAACCTTTTATTCGCATTGTTGGCGGCGATAGCCTTGTGGGCAGAGCGAGTAGACATGTGGTGTAATTGCACTTCAGGTGTCCCGAGTTCGAATCCTGCCACGTGGTCATATCTCAACTGTCCTATCACGAAAAAAAAAAAAGAATGCAAAAACACATTTTCATTTTAGTTAAAGTTTTAGTGTTTTTTTTCGTGTTTGTCATTTTTTTCATTTTCTATGTCTACACAAAATGATAAATGTTTATTTGGCAACAACCTGAAATAAAATAAGTTTGAGGGTCTTTTTATATTTTATTTTAAAGTAGCAAATATACACATATATACAGTGGTGTGAAAAAGTGTTGCCCCCCTTCCTGATTTTTTATTTTATTGCATGTTTGTCATACTTTAATGTTTCAGATCATCAGAAAAATTAAATATTAATCAAAGATATAACACAAGTAAACACAACATGCAGTTTTTAAATGAAGGGTTTTTTTTATGAAGGGAAAACAAAATCCAAACCCACATGGCCCTGTGTGAAGAGGTCACAAAAGACCCCACAACAACATCTAAAGAACTGCAGGCCTCACTTGCCTCAGTTAAGGTCAGTGTTCATGACTCCACCATAAGAAAGAGACTGGGAAAAGCAAAAAGAAAATAAAGGCTCGTCTCAGTTTTGCCAGAAAACATCTTGATGATCCCCAAGACTTTTGGGAAAATACTCTGTGGACTGACGAGACAAAAGTTGAACGTTTTGGAAGATGTGTGTCCCATTACATCTGGCGTAAAAGTAACACAGCATTTCAGAAAAAGAACATCAAACCAACAGTAAAATATGGTGGTGGTAGTGTGATGGTCTGGGGCTGTTTTGCTGCTTCAGGACCTGGAAGACTTGCTGTGATAAATGGAACCATGAATTCAGCTGTCTACCAAAAAATCCTGAAGGACAATGTCCGGCCATCTGTTCGTGACCTCAAGCTGAAGCGAACTTGGGTTCTGCAGCAGGACAATGATCCAAAACACACCAGCAAATCCACCTCTGAATGGCTGAAGAAAAACAAAATGAAGACTTTGGAGTGGCCTAGACAAAGTCCTGACCTGAATCCTATTGAGATGCTGTGGCATGACCTTAAAAAGGCGGTTAATTCTCGAAAACCCTCCAATGTGGCTGAATTACAACAATTCTGATAAGTTGAGTGGGCCAAAATTCCTCCACAGCACTGTAACAGACTCATTGCAAGTTATCGCAAATGCTTGATTGCAGTTGTTGCTGCTAAGGGTGGCCCAACCAGTTATTAGGTTTAGGGGGCAAGCACTTTTTCACACAGGGCCATGTGGTTTTGGATTTTGTTTTCCCTTCATAATAAAAAACTTCATTCAAAAACTGCATGTTGTGTTTACTTGTGTTATCTTTGATTAATATTTAAATTAGTTTGATGATCTGAAACATTAAAGTGTGACAAACATGCAAAAAAAAAATATATATATATATATTTTCACATATATATATAAAACACTGGATTTTACTAAAAACATTTTATATATGAAAGTTTTTTTTGGCGATATTTAAAACACAATATTTTATCAAAACAGTAGTTATTTAAAACAAACCTAAAACCACTGTTAGAGAAAACAATCATTTATAAGATTGGATTTCCACAAAAAAAAAAAAAACTGGTACTGAGATACAGTGCATGTGACAACAAGCCCAACTATCAAACTATCAAAGCCCAACATTTCATTCTAAGAGAGACAAATATGATCAAAGGCAATTCTTCATTTAATGTACCTCTGCTCTAGCTAGTGAAAAGTGAAATCTTGAAGCTGAGGTTGAAGCTGTTATTCCTATTGGTCTTATAAAACCAGAGCACTGGTCTTAATTCAGAAAGTCACATGATGTTGTTACTTCCCTAAAACAAAATGCAAAACAAAAGTGCAAATTTATTCAGTTATATTTCTTCCATAATAACACATTCATATGATTTTATGATAGCCTTACCAATAAGGTGACTCCTGTTATAATTTTTTCAACTGACATGACTTGTGTTTTTAAAGGTTTGACATTTGGTTTGTGTATGGATAAAATAACATGCAGAACTGCCAGTGGATATGATGGCAAGGGTTAATGTTAACCCTCATGTGTATAAAGTGTATCTGTGGGAGCATGAAAACTCTGTGAAACAGAGCAAAATAAATTCAAGGCTCTCTCATGAATAGTGCATCACATATGACTAAAAACAGCACACAATTAAAGTTCAGGGTAATTCACATTGATCCATGAATCATGGGAGTGATGTCATATCAACAGCCACAGATAAAACAATGCAAGTATAGTGCAATGAAGAATGAATAGCATTCATTCTTAATCATAAATCATGATTTATTATTATTGAAGCACTTGATTAATTTTTTCCTAATCTATTTCAGTGTGGGAGGGACAAGGAAACATTTCGCTAAAAATATCAAATATTACTTTCTTTCTAAATAAAGCATTTGGGAAACCTGTCTATTTTGCAAAGTGTTTGGTGAGACTAACAGACTAACTATGCAGAAATGACACTCTTCAACTTTTTAAAGATCATTATGTTCTCAGTGAGAATAAAATGAGGATGTTTCTTACAGGAAAGTAAAACAACTGACAGAATGAGTTTCTCAATTCTCAACTGACAGAATTTTCACTCAATCCCTCCTGGAAGCGTTTAATCCCAAAGAAAAGTCCCTGGCCAAAAAAAAGCTAAGTGCATGGCTTGCATGATCTCAGGCACCTGAATCACAGCAGCCTGCTGATGTGAGAAGATTTAGAGATGCCTGCTCAGGCTTCCATTAAAAATAAAGCTCAAGTCTTTCAAACACAGATATAGATTTTAACAGAATTTATTTTAACCCAAATTCTCCTTTTTCTTTTGTTGGTGGCTCAGATAAATATCTAATCAATTTAGCATTACAAAAAAAGAACAAAAAAAAAATTATTGACTTATTTACTGACTGCCCTAGTTTGTACTTCTAGTGGTAATAAAAGTCAAATCTTTAACAAACATGGGTTAAAGAACCTCCTCAAATCAACTCCGTATTGTGCACGCTGAGCCAGGCCATTTAACTGAGAGTGTCAAAAGGGACTTACGATAGGAATAGGATAGTGTACATAGTTTTTAGTTATCACCAGTATGGTCCCAATGTGACTTTACCTCCTCACTAATTAGCTTCCAGTGAGTTATGATAATAGGTATCTAATTAACCAACGTAATGAAGCTCTTCCTAGACCTTGGTGAGTTTATAGCGCTTGCACAGATGCAACACTTACCTTTCCAACTGCAGCGGTACATTTAAACAGCCTGATAACCACTGGGATTTTACAGAGATCCACTTCAAAGAGTTGATGACCTTTCTCAGATGATCCGTACAGCGTTAGTGTATCTGCGATGCTGTTTAGTGCTGAAGTTGCCAGAGCAACAATGATTTGAGCAGTTCAGCCCAATGTATTTGTAATTTTAATATACTTTTCTGAATGTGTAAGGTTTACCTGAACTTTAACTGAAATTATTTTTAGTTCCAGCAAAACATACAAAGCTACTGTATGTGGCATTCATTAGTTATGTACTGTATATATGAGGTCAGAGGGTCTAATATTAATTTATTCAGGAAGTCTATTTTTTGCTATAACACTGCTATCTGCATATTGTACAGTGGGATAATTATTTTTTTTAATAAAAGAGGACTTTTGTCATCAGTTTGATTTTGGATTGGTTTAAAACTAAATATGTAATACAATAAATATATATATAAAATAGAAATATTTAATTGTATAATATATGTATACTTTTTAAAGATGCTTTTTATTTTTTTCATAGTCGTATTTTTTTTTCTCATTCTGTATGTACTGTTAATTATGACAAATCAGCCATGGCTTATAGAGAGACAACAACAGTCATTCATATTCATTGCTGGTGTTCAATAAAACAGATCCTGAGAAATGTTCTTTAGTAATGTTACTCTATAAGTACTGTTAGTCTATAACTACTGTAGTGGAGATCATTTGGGAAAGTGCACCATTACCCCGTAATGAGAGGAACTGTCATAAAAAATTACATCTAAATTTTATTACAACCTACAATATGCTCTCTGCCTCTTGTCAGAGCATGCTTTGAACTCCCATGAATCGGAATAATGCACGCCCACTTTTATGATTCATATAATTTATCTTACAGAGGAGCTGTCTCGGAAGATACAGGCAGTTATGGAACTAATTCAGGACTCGAAGGATGAGGGCATTTTCTGGGACTGAACTCTAGTAGAAAGGGTGAGGAAGAGAAGAGGTGTTGAAGGATTAATTAGGCTTTGGTGCACTCTGTGAGAATGAGGCTCTGTAGCCCAGTTGGAGAGTAATGGTATGTACCCGTGCTGGTCAAGGATTACAGACTGCGCCTCTGATGCAATCTCATCCACCCCATCCACAGTGATTTATTAATGCCCCAACAACACCAAAACACTTCCACTTAGTTCCTGTGGACTGCCTCCTCCAAACAATATGGGACTGGGACCTGCTGAATTTTCACCAGCTCTGAGTTTTTTTTCTTTCATAGTGAGGGGCTGTTTTGATAAAGACTGCCAGTTCAACTATGTGCACACAATTCAGTCTTACTGACATACCTAGGGGATTTGAGTCTGCGTTTCCTTGTAAATAAAATCTGAAGTCTACAATCTGGACACGCAGCAGGATGCAGTATGACTGAGAATTTGAAAGGTCTTTCTGACACTGTGAAAATGTGCAAATCAGATTCTCAAACTCATACTTTCAGAAGTCGCACGAAGTTAAAATGTGAAAGCAATATTACACAGGAAAGACTATGAATATTCTTTGACTGTAGCCATGAGGCCTGAAATAAAACAGTTTAATAAAAAAAGACAAATTGTCATCAAATACTATGCAAAGTAGTTGAATTAAATATAAATTTGACAAGAGATCCTAAAGGAATAGTTCACCCAAAAAATTTAAAGTTGCTGAAAATTTATTCTGGTCAACCAAGTACCATCATCACTTGCTCACCAATGGATCATCTGCAGTGAATGGGTGCCGTCAGAATGAGAGTCCAAACAGTTGATGAAAACATCACCGTAATCCACAAGTAATACACACGACGACTCCAGTCCATCAATGTCTTGTGAAGCAAAAAGCAGTGTGTTTGTTAGAAAGAACTTCATCCTTAAACCATTTTAACTTTAAACCATCATCTCCGGTCAAAATAAAAGTCCATAATCCTTAAAAATGCTTACTCCAGTGAAACAGTCCGTCCCCAGTTGTCCCCAGTCCATCCCCCTTACTTCAAAATCCACAGACATTTTTGTTCAGAACTGTTTTGGACAGTTTTCACTTGTAAACGCTGGTTGATCTGTGCATATTTCACCCCTGATTCAGATGAGATGACGTTTTCACTGGAAAAATAATTTTTATGGATAGAGGACTCCAGTGGTTCGGAATTAAAACATTGTAATGAAATATTTGTTTCTTACAAATACTCAGCTTACACACTCTTATTCTGACGGCACCCATTCACTGCAGAGGATCCACTGGTGAGCATGTGATCAACAAATCTGTTCTAATGAACAAACAAATTAATCTACTTCTTAGATGGACTAAGGGGAGAGTCCATTTTTGGGCAACTGCTATTGAAAAGTATGTTTGAATGCCAGAGGGTGAGAGAGTACAAGAGCATATTCTGTTGAAACAACAAAACATCCTCAATTAATCGCATTAATGCTGGAGAGAGTGCAAATCCCAAAGTGTCCAATGCAGCAGAATAACCAGCACAGCTGTCATAAAGTATGCTGACAAGTGTCATTGAGGAATAGACAGTTTGCAAAAAGTATCTCTGTACAGGAGCTATAGTGTTATGTTATAGTCAGCAATTTTCTCCCCCCAAAAAATCATTGTCAAAACCAACAATCAGCAAGGAATTTCTAGTCAAACAAAAAGCAAAAGGCCATTCTAATAACTCCCTGTGTGACATCACATAAAGGCCTAATTATATTTATTTAAATCGATTTGTTTCTTGTATATTATGTATGTATTATTTATTTATTACTAAAATAATACATAAAATAATACATAATAAATAAAACCATCCTCATGTGATATTTACATACTATCTTATTCTGAAATGTAAATTACAAACCAAAAAACCTTATTAGCCAATTGTAATATGTACCTTCATGCTGTCATACAGAGTTTAAATCTATACACTGTTTATATGTACAAGCAGACTTTGGCTTATGTGGAGTATGGGGTTTATTAATGTTGCCTCAGTCGATGGAGAGCGTTTGAGAATGGGTCTCTGTAATCCTCATATACAATTCAAAAAGAGCATATTTAAACCTGCAGAACCCCCTACAGCAGCTGCCTCCACAGTCGAGGGAGAGAGATAGAGAAGAGCTGGAGGTAGAAAGTAGATGATGGAGGAAAGACAGGATAACAATTAATATAAGGAGACATTTTCCAATCAGTTTATGCCCCTGTGTGAAATTAAATTTCTGTTTGTGTGCACGCTTTCATTGCCTGTGACTGACAGCCCTGAAAGCACCTGTGAGGGGAACGAGTTTTGAAGGAATGAGGCGGTGCAAACAAATCTTCTTACGCTTGAAATGTAAACACACCTGCCACCTTGCATATAACAGCAGTGCAACATTAGCAACCATATCTCTGTTTCAAAAGATAAACTTCACCTCACAGTTTTTATAGAACAGAAGACTGCTTTTTGTATAATTGCATGCAGCACCCAGCAGCAAATTAATTTCTTAATCAGTATTTTTGTCTTATCTTCAGTGAAAATATCTTTAAAACACAATCAATTTAGTTGGGTAAGATATTACGATTTGTTTCCAGAGATTATTTTTACCCCTTTGACAAATTCAGTTGATTAATTGAATATCGATAAAGAAAAGAAATTAGATTTAGAAACGCAACCTTAATTAAGTCAAAGTTTTTTATAATGCATACAATTATTTTTGTTTAAGTAAAATATTTATTGGAAAACAAGACAAAAATACTGAAATAAAGAGTGTTTTTCTGCAGACAGAGCAGTCAGTCTTGTCCTGTAAACAGCATTATTAGCTCTCTTCTAGCTCATACTGATGAGGCTCAAGACCAGTTTGGTGTTTGCAAGGAGACTTCCTCTTTTCTAACTCTGATAATAAGGCCCTAACACAGGCAGTCGCATGAAACAGAGCAGTAAGACTCCTTAGAGAAAGCCAGATGGGTCTCATTTGAGCGGAGAAGATACAAGTCAGGCTTTCAAACATACATGAGAGTAGACTTTCACTGTCATAGTGAACTCACAAAACCATCCTGAGCAGAGAATAGTGGTCGAAAGTAAATACTAAATGTGTAAACACTAATATTTGAACAAAAATATTAATTAGCCAAAATAGACTATATAGCTGGTGACAGATTCTTTTAGGTGCAGAGCTGTTGTGTTCTTATAACAAGCTGTGCTGTTGACATCCAATTGCCACAAACAGTCAAAAAAGAGTATCTGAAATTTATTATGAGTTTCAATGTTGCATCTCCAATGAACACGACAATCTCTGACAATCTCTCTGCTAAGACTTCCCCAATAGAATAAATCCACACTCAAGCACACAGAAAATCATTAGTTTCAATTAACTACTGGTTCATCTGAAATGTCCCTTTAACTAACTGTAAAGACCAATGAGCAACATATTAATAAACATATAATTGGTACACAGAATCTTTAGGACAACCAGTCAATCTAATACTAATTCAGGCTAAACCAAGAGCCAAAAAAAAAAAAGTTCAGACCACCTGACAACAACACAGTTGCTAGTTTCAGCAAGACTTTGATCAAATTAACATAACACCTCTATCATACAGCATTTGCCAAGCTTCGAAGTTGAAAACAGATAAGAAAAGTAGCTGAAGTTCCTCTAAAGCCGTCAGGGCCTATTAGAGAGCCAGTATTTTATGTAACGGCAGTCTTAGGCTTAAGTCAATGAGTCATGAGGCAAGTCAGGTGCCTCCATTTAATATAGCCGCTCTTAACCCTGAACTGCTCCTTCTAAGACATGTCAGCCATCAGAATGTCAAGCGCAGCAATATCTGGAAACACTGGTCTGTATGACAACATGAGCACCACTGCATTCATTTAGAGACATTACTATGAAACCTAACTATTGATTTTGATCAAATATGACAATTTTGTCTTGAAATGTTACTTTTTTTTATTAAAAGGGTTCGTTTTTAGTCTAAGTGCCTGAACAAATTATTCCACTTTGTGAACATGCTTAAACTTCACATTTAAAGTTGAGCTACAGAGTGACTTACAATGCAGCAAAAAGAAAAGTCTGTTGCCGCTAGTCAGTGGGAGGATGTTTTTTTTCACACAAGGCACATTGTTAGTATCTTTTTCTGCAAACAGTGGATCCAGAAGAATGCTGCTGTTGTATTTCACTGTGCTGTAATCATCACAACCCATGAAAGACTTCCCTGCACCTACAAAACATCCCTTAATGTTTTTTTTTTCAACGAACCGTGTTCATGATGAATGCAAAGAGTTGTTTCCCAAGGTGCTCATGAGAATTGCATTAACACAAACACTATACTTCAACATAATGTCTTATTTGATGAGTATTTATTCACTACATTGCTTAGTCTTAAGATGACAGTTCACCCAAGTTACGTCCAATTTTGTTTTGTTTTTCTCCCTGTTTTTCCCTCTCTCCCCCTTTCCATAAGCAGGAGGTAATGGCTGCCACCTGATTCCAATGATTGGTGATCTGATGTGATTGCGGGAGGAGGGGAAACTGTGAGGATTTAAGCTGCGCCATTGCACTGCACAGGGTGTGTGTGGAGGCTGCGTTGTGAGGCTTCTATTCTCAACCCAACAAGCTTTATTAGTTGTTTTGTTGATTGATTTCTTTGTAGTACTGTGTTAACACTCTTGTGGTGACTGAGGCCTACGACAAGAAGTTTGGTTTGGAAGTTATTATCTGTTCGTATTTTCTTTTGTTATTGTTTGTTATTTATGAAGTTTGTTCATTTATGGGGAATATGTTAGTAGAGAGGTGGGTGCCATTTTCTTTGTATCTTGATTTTCTCCTGTTTATGCTAGTTAGGGAATTAGTGTATTGTTATATATTGTTGTATTTTTGTTTCCTTTTCTTTGTTTTAGGGAGAAACTAATAGTTAGAGGTTTTGTTTATTTTGGCCTTGCCCCCTCTTGAAGCTTCAACATCCTCCCATAACTTTAAAATAAAAGAACTTGTTTCTTGATATTCAGTTGATTGTTTGCATTTGTTAAAGCACCAGGTTGGGAATTGAACTTTGCTACCATCACTTTTTTTATTCTGTTACGTGTTGCCCTAACCCTAGACTAACTAGGAACGTAACAACCCAAAATAAAAAAAAACTGTCATTTACTCACCCTCATGTCATTTCAAATCTGCATGACTTTCTCTCTATTATGGAACAAAAATGAAGATATTTTAAAGAATGTTGGTAGGTGCCCATTGACTTCTCAAAATATTTACTTATAGAGCAAAGTCAGTTAGCAACCTACAGCATGAGAGTGAGAAAATTATGATGGATTTATTTTTTTGCGAAATATTCCTTTAAACGATTCAAACTTGATGAGGTCAAACAACACTCCATACTAAATTTGAAATAATGTTAATCATATGTTGCTGTATTTACAATACAAATTTCATTAGTGAGCAAAACACAGAAGGTAAGCCTGAAATACAAAAATTCTTAATAGGAAGATTCTTTACTTTATTGCTATAGTTTGTCTTGAAGCAGATAATATATTTATATATTTTTACATAATCTACATCATTCTACATCAGTTTTATACTTTTCAATGTCAAGGCAAGTATAGATTTTTACCACGATGAAACACAGATGGAAAGAATTTTTTTTTTTTTGGAAATGACAAATTAAGAGAATACGCCTTTACTAATGGCTGTAGAGGTAGACAAGGTGACCTAGGACTTAATTAGATACTCTATAGGCAGTTAGAGCTCCTGCTGAAGCTACCGGGAGGAAAACTATCTGTGCATATGGTTTCATTAATCATTAAGTCATTATGTTTAACTGTTAGATAGACATCACTCTTAAGTAAAGACATCTAGCAACCCGAGTGGAGTTTGGTAAACACCAGTTAATGGACTAAGTTAATTTTTTTTTGTAACTTGTTTCAAAAAGTGAAACTTTCATACATTTTAGATTCATTACATGTAAAGTAAAAAATGTCAAAAGTTTTTTTGTTTTAATTTTGATGATTAGAGCTTATAGCTCATGAAAATCAAAAATCAGTATCTCAAAATATTAGAATATTTCCTGAGATCAATCAAAAAAAGGATTTGCAAAACAGAAAAGTTCAAGTTCTTTAAAGTATGTTCATTTATGCACTCAGTACTTGGTCAGGGCTCCACAAATTCCAGCATCAGTGAGGAATCTTGAAAATATCCCATAAATTCCATACAGGGTTCAGGTCAGGCTTGTTGGCTGGCCAATCAAGCACAGTAATATCATGGTCAGCAAAGCACTTGGAAGTGGTTTTGGCAGTGTGGGCAGGTGCTAAAGTCCTGCTGGAAAAGAAAAAAAAAAGCATCTCCATAAAGCTTGTCAGCAGATGGAAGCATAAAGTGCTCTAAAATCTCCTGGTAGATGGCTGCATTGACTTTGGACTTGATAAAACACAATGGACCAACACCAGCAGACGTCACGGCACCCCAAATCATCACTGACTTCAAGCAGCTTGGATTCTGTGCCTCTCCAGCCTTCCTACAGACACCAGACCTTGATTTCCAAATGAAAAGCAAAATGTACTTTTATCTGAAAAGAGGACTTTGGACCACTGAGCAACAGTCCAGTTATTTTTCTCTTTAGCCCAGGTAAGATGCTTCTGATGATGTTTCTGTTTCAGAAGTGGCTTGGTAGCCCTTTTCCTGAAGACGTCTGAGCGTGGTGACTCTTGGTGACACACTGACTCCAGCTTCAGTCCACTCCTTGTGAAGCTCTCCCAAGTGTTTGAATCGGCTTTTCTTGACAGTATTCTCAAGCTTGTGGTCATCCCTGTTGCTTGTGCACATTTTCCTACCCAAATTCTTCCTTCCAGTCAACTTTGCATTTAATATGCTTTGATACAGCACTCCTTGAACAGCCACCCCGTTCAGTAATGACCCTCTGTGACTTACCCTCTTTGTGGAGGGCGTCAATGTTCGTCTTCTGGACCATTGCCAAGTCAGCAGTGTTCCCCATTATTGTGGTTTCAAAGAACAAGAGATACCCTGAATTTATGGACGGTCATTTATTGAAACTCAAATGTAAATATTCTAATATTTTAAGATACTGATTTTTGACTTTCATTAGCTGTAAGCTCTAAAACAAAACAAAAACTTTTGAAGTATTTTACTTTACATGTAATGAATCTAAAATATATGAAAGTTTCACTTTTTGAAATAAGTTACAAGAAAAAAATAACTTTTTCACCATATTCTAATTTTCTGAGATGCACCTGTAAACGTTAAACTCTTCAGCCTGAATGGCAAGCAGTGTGACAAAAATGGCTCAACATCTGCACCATACCTACAGTGTAACATGGTGATAGCAGCATCATGCTGTGGGGATGTTTCACTTAGAAAATAAGCCTCAAGATTACATATCACAGTCCATTTTGGCAACTCCAGCGTTTTTACCAAAATGTACACAGAAAAAGCAGCAAGCAAGTGTAGCGTTTCATTCTTAAAAGGCTGTACCTTTGAAATAGCATGCTTCTAATTAAGAGCTGAAATTAGTCTCTTAATCATATTCAAATATTAAAAAGGTTAAACACCAAAGAACACTGCTGTCCATTCATTCGGGTTTAGTAAAGCATGAACAGACCCTGAGCATATATAAATTTTGGTAGTATATTAGGAAAGAATAGATCCATCTTTTCTTTTAAGGCTTAAAACATCATATAACATCCATGGAATATGATGAATTTGGATGGTTTGTAAAGCTTATATTACTATTATCTGGATGTATAATCTCAGTGCATTGCCAAAATGCAGAGTCAACTTAGAAACGACATCAATAGTACAAAACTCTGCACTAAATCAGCAAGCACAAACAATTTATCTCCTTCATCCATGGAATTCCAACTGTATTGTGTGTGTGTGTGTGGGGGGGGGTTCTCTAGCTGATTAATGTAAGCTGCTGTAAAGCTGTTTATTTGGTGGTAGAATCAAGCCAATTTATCATTGTAAATCTACTAGTGAAAGTGAGGCGGTCGGATGACGCTGAGTAGGTAACGGCTGAGGAGTAATTGTTGAGGAGGTGATGCAGTGAGGGCTAAGGCATCCGCAGGAGCTCCCTACTATAAGCTACGGTCGCCATGGCAACGCTGGGGGAAATTAGGTGTTAAAGGATTATCTTGTTATGCACAAAAGCACAATGCACCAGTAATTTGGTTTTGAAAGTTACACAGAAGATATCCACAATCATCTGAGTGTGAAAACATTGCATGCTTGAGTGTTTTTATAGTATGTCATGACATATCAGTCACTATATTATACTTTAAAAACACTGCAGCTTGTGTGTGTGTGTGTATACAGTATATAATGTGTGACTGTCTGATTTAAATATTCAATTTAATATTTAATATTTTTAAACTTTTTAAATGTACTATGAATGTATGCTGTACCACCAGTTAGATTTAATATCAGTTAACTGTAAAATATACCAAAGCATAAGTTTTAGCAGCCTGCTTTAATAACATCATCCCAGTATCTGAAAAGATCCCACTCCTGTATGTGGGACTGCAGCTTCAGCACCCTGGGTGGAATTTAGAGACAGAATGATGATTTCAAAGGATGCTTATTCAGCTGTAACAATCCGATGAGGAATTCAGTCTCAGGTGGTGGTGGAAGTTTGCAGTCGGTCTCTGAGCAGAGGGGATTTTCTAACCTCTATATATTTCCTTTAAGCTTCACTGAATCTAACGAAAAATCATTTGCAGTTGTGAAATGTGTTTATTGTGTATATACTGTTTTCATCAAATAGAATTTTAAGAATGGGTTTAATGACATTATAACTATTGTATGATATACTATTTTTTATTTACTCGCCTACTAACATTATATATTGACAACGTCTTCTACGTAGATGCTGAAGGACAATAAAAAACACTTTGGATAAATAATACATAGAAAATAGGATCTTTTTAATGTTAAGTTAAATGTGAAAACATATTATTATTATTATTAATACATAACAAAATAGGCATTTCATTTGTATAAGGAAAAACAAATGCACACTTCCTCCTTAGTTTTGTAGGATGTACTGCTCTCCAGGTGGCCTGAAAATAGTCGACTGGTGTGGGTGAAAATTATGACTCTCTGCAGAACAGCAGCTCTATCATTAACCTGTCAAAGTCATTGTGGCTGGAGTTCTGTGAAGCATCACCATTCAAATGCAGAAAATATCACGCTGTTATTATACTGTGCTCCCAACTTTTGGAGGTCGTTCGTGATATGATATCAGATGTGAGGATTTTCTAGGCCCTGCAGGGAAGTTCATCAGATTTCAGCTGGTGGATGGGTCTATCACGAAACTCTTCTGGACTGGTGCACCGAAGTCTTTGCAGAGGAGAGTGATTAGCCCTCGTCTGGGCTACGTAATGTACCAGTGAGTTGATGCTACAGTCACATTTCCATGGGTTGTCGTGCAGAAACACCTCCTTTAAACCTGAATCAATCAGAAATGTGATTAACGTGTTACACTTAACAGATAAGAATAAAGAATTATTTGTATTACAATTTCTTCTTTTTCCTATTTGTTTTTTGTGATACAACAGTGTGGGCCAAATCAAAGGTAATCACCGGCCAACTTTAGCCCATGGCCTCTAGTTTGAGCATCTCTGATCTAGCTGAACGCATAAGCATGTCTTATGTAAACAGCCCCTAAGAAACGAGTCTGATCGGGGTCGGAGGAACTAACTAATATTAGCCTAATAATTTTTGGTTGTCTTAAGTCGGGGCACACTGTGCGATTTTTAATAGTTCTAAATAATTGTTGCTTGTCAGACTGTACGAACATGATGATCATGTCAAACTGTGGGATCTCAGTTGTCATTAATATCAGACTGTACGACAGTCAAGACGCATTTAAAACACTGCCAGAATTTCGTTGCAGGTAAAATTTGATTGCAATGGCCATTAATCGGCTGTCTGTGTACATGTCAAACCAACAGTCAAAGACTACAGATTTTAGCCTAGGATTATAGGAATCTTTTAGGATTTTCAAAATTTGCACAGTGTGAGCTGGGCTTTAGAACTGATAGCCAACTAGTCATTCAGGCAACCCACTTACTAGTAATTTTTAAACGTCCTTCTCCTCACCTTGCATGTTGGCTAACATGTTTCCGTCAATGGCATGAAGCCGATTCCCACTTAAGCCCACGTGAGTAAGTTTAGGTGTGTGACGGAACACGTCAGCTGGCAGACTCTCAATTTCGTTCTTTCTCACATAGAGCTCCTGCAGGTTGGAAAGACCTTCTAGCGTGGCCGCGGTAAGTGTGGAGAGAAAATTGTTGTCTAGCACCAGCATCTCAAGACCAATCAGGGGCACAAAGGTCCCAGCTTGGATATTCTTCAGCTTGTTGTTGTCCAAATTAAGAAAAAGCAGCTCATCAAGTCCGACAAAGGCTTTGGGTGAGATGCTCTGGATGTGGTTCAAGGCTAGATCCAGGACTTTGAGGGCAATCAGAGGCTTGAATGTGTTTGGTGGGAGAGCAGTAAGGGCATTCAAGGGCAGATCCAGCTCTGAGAGGTTCCTCATGCCAATGAACATGTTAGGTTTCAGACTAGCTATCTGATTCTGGCCCAGCATGAGAAAGCGTAGGTTTAGAAGATCTTTGAAGCCCTTCACTGGGAGTTTGGACATTCGGTTTCCTTGCAGATTCAGAAGCATCAGTCGCTGGGCACCAGCAAATGCCTGAGGGTGTATTGATTTGATTGAGTTTCTCTCTAAGTTTATGCTCTCGATTTTAGAGACGGAGCTCAGGATGTTGGCTGGGAGGTCCTGCAATACATTTTCACCTTGAAAATAAAGAAAAAAAAAGGAAGCGAAAGAGGTGGGCTTAATAAGTGGTGCCGAAGTAAACATCACTATGCTCAAAGGGTTAGTTCACCCCAAAATTAAAATTCTGTCATTAATTACTCACCCTCCTGTCGTTCCAAACCCTTAAGACCTTCGTTCATCTTCAGAACACAAATTAAGATAGTTTTGATGAAATCTGAGAGCTTTCTGACCCTCCATAGACAGCAATGCAACTGAAATGCTCCCAGGCCCAGAAATGTAGTAAGGACATCAGTAAAACAGTCCATGTGACATCAGTGGTTCAACCGCAATTTTGCAAAGAAAAAAAACAAAAAACAACTTTATTTAACTATTATTCTCTCCCGAGTTACCATCTTCCGCCATTTTGGAGAGCACCCAACACATGTTCTCCTTCAGCAGCACCACGCGCATGCATTGTTTACGTCCAGAGGAAAGCACATGCATGCTTTAAATAATACTCTAAATAATAGTGGAATACTTGATTAAGAGGAGAAGAATTGTTGAATAAAATAGTTATTTTTGTTTTCTTTGCGCACAAAAAGTATTCTCGTAAAACTGAAGTTGAGCCACTTATGTCACATGGACTGTTTTACTGATGTCCTTACTACGTCTCTGGGTCTGGGAACATTTCAGTTGTGTTGCTGTCTATGCAAGGTCAGAAAGCTCTCAGATTTCATAAAAAATATCTGTGTTCCGAAGATGAACGAAGGTCTTGTGTGTTTGGAACGACATGAGGGTGAGTAATTAATGACAGAATTTTCATTTTGGGGTGAACTAACCCTTTAAGGTAAGGAATTTAAACATAGTGTTGAGTTCCGGGAGTAAAAATCACATTCATTTTCTCCATAGAGGAATTGTTTTGGAATACTTCTGGAACAAATGGAGCTGAAAAAGTGGACAGGCACCATTGCACTCTATACAGACTCAAATTCTGATGAACCAGAGCTTTAGCTAGAGACCAGAATATCATAGAGACATAAGGGTATGTTGAGGCAGTTTTGAGGCAAGCACCTAGCAGCCACCCAAAATACCCTAGCAAGTCCCTAGTAACCACACAGAGCACCCTAGTAGTGCTCTAATATCCATTTCAAATATCTTAGTAATGGCCTTACAACCATTCATAACACCCTAGTATTATTGTGCTAACTCATCTACATCTTCTTCAGAAGATTAAAAGATTCAATTAGAAGAATAGCACTCTTTTAACTTGTCCATTCTTCATTGTAATACTACACAAATTACTACACAAAGTTTAACTAAAGCGAGAGGTTTGGGTCTGATGCACTGTGTCAGGAATAATAACTAATGGACTAACAGTGTAACCTGTGATACATTTCATTTCAGGATTCTTTGATAAATAGAAAGATCAACATTTTTTTTAATTTACTGTCACTTTTAATTTCTTTCAAAAGAAAAAAAAGGTAATGTTTTGTTCGAGTATGCAGTGTAATATGGCTACATGAAGATTCATGATGTATGAAATGTTTAATTTAATATATATTTTCTTCTTCCTTTATACTTTGTCACAGGGTTACCACTGTCACTATAAGAACATTTCCTCCAAAATCAAGACTGCAGTCTCTGCTCACCCATTTTAAGGATCCAAGTGTCCAGAGGGAGTTTGGGTGGGATGCTCTCAAGCCCCTTCTTCTGACAATTGACTTCAGTCTTTTCCATACTGGATTTCTGGCTGCATTTACAAGCATCGGGGCAGTTTTCAATGGCCTCCGCAACCCACATCCACAGCACGGTTAACCCTGCAACCAGCTTCATATCCCTGAAAATACACAGAGCCAGTGATTTAATTATGCCATAATCCTACAGAAAAGAGCATTAGGAGTATTACTGCAAAAAGAAACCCACATATCGCCTCAAAAAGGACATAATGTTTGTATTAGATGCAAATTACTCATGCAGACTTACCTTGTGACCTGATGCTTAATAGGACTTCAGTGTCTAAATTCAAAGCTGCTGTTTCACGCAAAGCTGGCAGTCGGTCTGTGCTCGGTCTGAAATGAGCCGAAATGTTTGCCCCTCTAGTAAAAAGTGCAAGGTCTGTAAAATCTCCCAGCACAGCAAGTTGGTGAGAAAAATGACATGCACAGATCATGACAGGTTCCCTGCCAAATGAACTCCCGCATCCCTAGAGAGAAATGTGTGGGCATGTGTTTTTGCGTGGGTGTGTGAATTCACAGGTCACCTTATGCACGGCTTTGATTGTTTAACTTGGCACAGGTACGGACTGGTTGACGGCAGATTGATGTCACTGTTATATCAGTGAGCACACATGATAATAGGGCGGGTGGGTGAGCACTAGTGATCGGTGGAGGCGCCACAACCGCTCTGCCCTCTGAGAGCCTTCGGAGCTGATAAGGACATGGACCTCATACATCTTCCCCCTTGGGCTTTTCTTGGCATTGTCCGCCAGGATTAACAGTAAGAGCGAGTCACAGTTTCTCAGTTTCTTGCTTGCATCATCAGTGTCACTCTCATTTTACGCTTTGAAAGAGGAGGGCCTAGGAGGACCTCTAGAGATGTCATTATGGCTGCGTCTTTAAGTTTGACGTGTCTGTTCGCCGAGATGATTTTATTGCGCGATAAAGACGAAAGCTCTTTCAAGGCCCACCAACAGCAACACAATATGCAAGCCATCTGGAGCAGCATAATTATAATTTCTCCATGCTCAAAGCTGAGAAAAACCGACGCACCGCCTCGCGCCACCCAAAAAGAGGAGCAGTCAGAGCTGATAAAAAAACGTCTGTGTGATTCTGATTAATAGCAATGTGTTAATGCTGCATCTGTTCTTTAACCATTATTAATTTGTGTATCAAGCAAACAAACAAAAACAGCTAGATAAATCAAAGTTTGAAGTGCATTTCATGCTTGCTTTCAGGGGGTTTGTGAAACAGCTATACATGCACACTACTTTCAACAACAGTGAACTCCCTCCCACCATCAGTCAGATGGATGTGTTGTTGTAAAATTAAACTGCATCTTGAATGCATTTCTCAGCACGCTACAGCTTCGCTCTTATGCTCTGTCAGCGATGCCAAAGAGTACCGAAGCTGGATAAATTCCTATAATTTCCAGTGCTGTAATAAAGTGCAAATGGACTCAATCAACCGCAGCATGCTGCAGTCAAGAACACAAAGATTGAAGACAAAACCACATTACTAGGGGTCACATACTGTCTCAGATTTATGTCCACCTTCAATGCTTGGGCTCTATTAAAAATGGCCATCTTGCTCTGTATGAGAGGAAACAATGGGTAACCTTTTATATCAGTCCCTGGCGAGTTACGATAAATGCACTTGGTTTGGAGTGTGTAGCCTCTCCATATGCAAATATGAAACCCAAGCGAGCAAATATTTGACTCGATTTCACATGAAACATCATTTGACTTCAATCAAATGGGTTTTTATACAGTCAACGAAATTACGTGTTAAAAACAATTGTTCAAATTTGCTAAACTCTTACAAAATTGTCACGGGAAAGAAGAAAAGCCTAGTTTAAAAGTTAGAAGCACTTCACACAGATCCAGGCTAACAGATGTTGTATCTAATATAGCACAATTTAGCATGACACTAAAACCAATTAGCTTTCTAATGTGCACATTCATGGGTACTTCATTTGTTGCGCACTGGCCAAGGAATGAAATGGTTTCATGCATCAGTCACTTTGTCATTTCCCTTGATGAGGGAAGTGATACTCTGACACTAGATCCTTCACCCCAGGAGCCCAAAATAAACATCCTTATGCCAGCTGACCTATCACAGAGCAAGCCCTACATCAATTGTGCATCACATTGCTGACATCTAGTGCTAGACTGTAGCTAATGCATAAGAATTACCACTGATGTGTCTAAACGCCTGTTCCTTTACTCATCTATCACACAGCCGCAAGACTCCAGTATGGGGACAGGCCCTAAGTAAAGGAATCCAAATGTGACAAATTAATGTTAGTAATCACCTGACCAGAAAGAGTAGAATTACCCACAGGGGAAAAAAGAATAATGTAAATTGGATTTAAAAAAAGAGGATGGCATCTACAGTAGGAATTTAGGCTCAGCAGTCAAAATGAATGAACTATCAAATATCTTCAAAAACGTAACCTATAAAAGAATGTATTCTGAACATTTTGTTTTGTGGCAACACATGTGGCAGACGGTTTGTCTAGAGTGGTTTAATTAATAATGCATATTTAAAAATGGCATTTGTACAGAAATTGCTTGCCAGATAACAAAAGTGAACTCTCTAAAATTTAACCAGATAAATAACACTGTACAATGCTTCTTTTTTCGCTGCGATAAAGTAAAAGCTAATCTTAGCTATAAACACTTATTTCAAAATTTAATTAGGACAAATGTTATGCCCACAAGTGGTATACTTGCATAAAAGATAAGTTAAGAAAAGCTTTACATTCACAGTTTAGCATTGACATTTTAAATGAAAACCTTAATGAAAATGTAAAGAAGTGGCACTACCATGCACAAGATTGAGGTTCATAGCTCAAGTTATTGTTCACAGCACACAATTATGATTTTGCAAAAGATACTTAGACACTTCACATAAGTGCCTGCAATCCAGTTTCCAAAAACTGACTAAAAACAAAACTCCTTTTTACATTGTTTTCAACTGGAAAAATCTGAGGTAGCAAAGCCAAATTTTGTGAACTTTGGATAAAAGAAAGTTGTTTTAACAGGCATTATGCACTAAGATACAAACCAAACCTAACATTTGTCTATTAAATATGTACAGAAATTATGAAAATATAGTTTTGTTGTTGCTTTTTTTCCACAACAGAAAGAACATTACATCTTTTCTTACAATATACAAAAGCATTACACAAACTGTCATTACAAAAGCCAACGGTAAATAGCCAAGCAGATACTTTAAATGTGTATATGTGTACATAAGATGAGATTTAAAGTTACGGATCATGCAAAACAATCTTGTGAGTAAAAAAAACAAACATCTGTACAACAATATACATCTTTAAGAGATCGAAAATGGGGCATTGTCCACAATCCGTAAATGTTTTGTGACAAAGCAGAAAATTTGGTTTTCATTTGACGCTCAATTACAAAATTGAGATTTAAAAAAGATGCCAAGCTGCTAACAATTCGTTCCCATGTCTGACGTTATCCTGAGGAAAGTTTTATTTGCCCCGAGTGTCCATAACAGATTGAGTCTGTGAGTCCTCAGTATATTCCTGGGAAAATGCGGTATGGAACAGCTTTGCAGTACTTGTCCCACGCAGAGCCGTACTTTTTCCTGCACTGGCGCTCGTCCCGTGCGTTACGGTGCACCAGCAGAGTGATCAAGTAGATCAGGTAAAAGTATGGGATCAAGTGGTTGAATCCTACAGGAAAGATCAGGAATAAAACACAGGACTGAGTCAAGTCAGACTGATAGGACAGCTTCACTTCATCAGAAAGGTGAACTGAAGTCAAATGCTTACCGCACGGCAGAGACCAGGCCAACCCCATGATGATGTCACCCAGGTAATTAGGATGACGGACCCACCCCCAGAGACCAGACACAATAAGACTCTTTCCAGTTGCAGTAGGAATGGTTTTCAGGTCTGATAAGATTTTTAAAAAAAATTACAAAAAATGTTTTTTAAACCAAACATTTTTTGTTTGTTCTTTTGGTTAATCTGTTTCAAAACACTTACGAGATAATGCTGGGTCAGAAGGGTTTTTCCTGAAGGCAAACTTCTGAGAATTGGCTTTCCGGAAAATATAGTATCCAACTCCTGTTAGAGAAGTTAAAACCTATATTAGCATCTTTCTAGTGTAGCTAATGAAAAATGTATAAAACAAAAACAGCAGAAACTGACCATTCATAGTGATGAGATTAATGATCCAGAATACAGAGAGTTCATTGGGATGGCTGACTAGATAGTAGGCTTGACAGGTGAATGTGAAGGGAACAAAAGCCAGATCTCCAAATGTCAACATAAATCCGAAGCCATCGTACACTATATCCATCATGGTCAGAAGTTTCTCCTGAAATACAGAGTGATTCATGGTTCATGGTTTCACACCGCATTAAGAAATAGTTTGATTTGTAAAACACTTGTTGTACCTCATGCCAAAAGCCATCAACGACCCACAGGAGCTGGAAGATGTTGACCAGGAGCATCGCTGGAGAGGGATTCTCTAGATTCTGGTGCTTCATTTCAGCTTGCAACATCGCAAAGTTAATCAATACCTGTAGAAATAAGCAATGATTATGTGTCTTCAATTGGTAAAAAAGAAAACAATATATATTAAAAAAGTGAAATTTGAGTGTTACTGATTTCATCCTACAAATGGCAACATTCTGACCACAAGAGGGAGTGATTACAACATCAGTCCAACCAAACTAATCCAACACTGGAAAGATGTAAAACAATAAAAATACTCACCCAACCCATCAGGCCTGGGCGCATTTCACAGAAGAACTTGATATCGAAGTTCTTGATGCGGGGATTTAACTCTCTGCCCATGAAGAAGTCATAGATAAAATAGCCTAGAGGAATAAAAGAACAAGAATAATGTTTTAAATATATTAACTTAACATAAATGGAAATTCTCCCTTGCAATCTCTATAAATTAGTCTTAGAAGGCTTATTTAGTAAACAACTGTGACTGGTCTAACTAGCACTGAGAAAAGTAGCAGGAACATCTGTTTGGATGATCATTTAAACCTAAATAATGGTGATTAGAAACTTTAAAAGATATTGAAAAGGAAATACCCAGAGCTAAAATAAGAGAAGACAGTCAATGCAGCCTAATTTTACACTAAATATCTTACCAGAGTTGCCTCCAGAAGCGAGCTCATCTTCAGATGCCCAGCGGGAGCGGATGAAAAGGTAGATGCTGAGAAGAGTGACAATGAGCAGGGCCGAGGTGTAGAACTGCAGGAAGTGAGTATGGATGTAGCTGAGATCCACCTCCTGATACAAGGCAACACCTACTGCCACAGCCGTGAGGAGAAGTGCATAGAAACCTGATGCAGAACACATCTGAGATCATTAAACAGATCACTCACAACTATCTGAGCAGTGAAGTTTTAAAAACCAAAAGTAAATATGCCTCATTTTAAGTTGTTAAATGGTATTGGACATAAAATGTATCAATAATGAAGACTAACCATTAATCCTGTATTTCAAAGCTTTCCCATTCTTGAGAGGCATTCCTTCAGCGAGCTGCAGGGTGGAGAGATGGAGAGAGATGAATAATTTACATGTGACCAATAATCAGTGTTGTTTTTAACTAAAACTAATAATGTTAACTCAAATAAACCAAAAATTAAATTTTAGATGAAAAAGTTTACTTTAAGGGTAGAAAGAAATTAAACACAAAGTATTAACTAAATTAATACTAAGCACTAATTAGATTATACTTACTATACTACTACATTATCATTATCATTATTATTATTATAATACTCATTAAGTACTAAAGTTGCTAAAACTGAAATAAAAGATCAATTAAAGCTAAACAGATATCAAAACCAAAAACACATAACAAAAGTGAAAAATGAAGTAAAAATATGACAACAAAAACTAATTCAAAATATTAATAAATACTAGAATGTATATAATTTACTAACATAACACCAGTACAGTTCTGGAATGTTTGATGAAAACAAGGTTAACATATTCTTTTTTGCATTTTGCAGCATAGGATTTTCATGATATTTTAATCATTTTAACTAAAATCTTACATTATGATATATTACAGTGATTCTCAAATATTTGATATATTACATAACCATAGTAACTGTTGTTCTAGTGACCCCAATACTTTCTAAATAAAAGGGACACAATCAAAGTAATATTCATGAACAAATAAGTCTGGAAAAGAGCCGTTTCATGTTATGCAACGCGAGTTAAAAACAAAAAGCAGTAATACATGAAAATATGACTGGAATAAGTCTATAATAATGCATCAAGTAGTGACGTTGCTTTGCAGTTGTATACAAACTACATAGTTATAGTGTGATTAGACTGGATGAGAGTGGATGTAATGCATCAAACTAAATCATTCTGCTTGGGGTCACATATTATGCAGTAGATAACATCTCAAATAAACCAGCTCTATCATAAACAAGTCCACAAACATACTCAATATTAAATGATCGCTTGGAAATAAGCTCATTTATACTTCTGAAAAACCTAGAATCATCTTCAAATCATCTGTTTAAACTCATGGAAATGTGCTGGAATTTTCAAATCCTATCTTAATTACCCTTAAGAGGCTGGAAAATGAAACCAGATGTTTTCCAGCGCAGCTCTCTATCTGCATGCCACCAATAGTGATTAATCTAATCTAGCCTGCTTTACTACAGCTAACAGCTAACGAGAGCCATGGAGTTATGTGGTCATGTGCCTAATCCTGGGTCACAGGTAGTCATGTGATTGTGACAGTACCTTTCCGACAGGGAGCAGTGAGAGAACAGCCTGGAAGAGAAGCCAGAGCAGGACGATGCCAAAGACCTGAGAGTCCCAGAGAGACTGAAGGGCAGGGAGCTCAAGAGGGAAGCTCTGGAGACTGGCATCCTTCTGCCCGCAGAGAATGAGCAATGCCAACACTGCCACAGGCAACAGAAACATCAGGAAGAACACACCTGAAAGACAAGAGGGAATGGAAGCATTTAATTATCAGAGTCTATGATTTATTTTAAACATCCTGGGAAAAAAGCTATTTACATTTAAATGTACAATATTCTGATAATAATTAATATTTCCCTGCTTACTTTGCTGTAGACTTAAAGGACACCATATTCTTTTTTTTTAAGCTTTTTGTTTGTAGCAAAATTATTCACATGTTAATATGCTTATTTTGCATCAGGTTTGTGCTGTGGATGTCTACACAGTCCAAAAATCGCATTAAATTGCTGAGAAGACTCACCAACTCTTCCTCCGAACTCCAAATCAGTCATCTTGATGGCACTGGCAGCAGGTGGTTTAGTTTGCGATAATGTCTCCGTCTCTGTCTTTTGCTCCAACTCTACTGTCTTGCCATCTCCCTGGTCCTTCCTGCGCCGTAGATTGTAGCGCCCACCTGCCTGGTTCTCTGATTCAGTATCTGTCTTCTCCTGTTAGAACATTACAATTAGAGAGCATACTAAATATGAATACTTTATTCATAAAAAGAATATATACAAAAGATATTTAAAGACATCACATGACACTACAGACTGGAGTAATGGCTGTTGAAAATGCAGCTTTGGGAACAAATTACATTTAAGTTACTTTAAATTTTAATAATATTTGACTGCATTTTTGTCAAATTAATGCAGTCTTGGTGAGCATAAAAGACCCCAAACTTTTGAACAACCCCATTACACCCACTGCTTCCCAAGTTAAGATTTTTTTTTAAATAAAAAACATGTTTTTATGTACATTTGTATGTGTTGTGTGATGCTTGAGCACAAAGTTACAGTAACAATCAATCTCACCATCAGTCCAAGTCAAGAAAAGAAACATTAGGATTACACAGTCATACTAGTGTAAAGCTAAAGCTGTCTGGTCATGCTTTGTAAAGCCCTTTCAATTGTCCCATGAGCAGAAACATGCTGAAAAATGTGAGGGTATGATTAAACAGAGGCCACAGTCAGCTTTAGCTTAGTGTGCACAACTAAATGGGCTCCTGTCACACATGAGAGGCACAACATGCATGCATCATGACATTCCAGCCTTAACTACAGCAGTTTCTAACATCTGACAGGAAACATTACCGAGGTTTTATTGTTGCTAGTGATTAAGACATTAATGAAATGTGAATCCATGATGTATTCATACCTCAGTGATTGTGGAAGCTGTATTAGCTGTATTATTTTCCTCTTTCTTCTCATGTTTGCTGTTGCCATTGTTCTCGTGTATCACCAGCTGAAACAGATGGCAGTCAAGGACACGTAAAGTGAACCCATGAGGAGAGACAAATGAGTTAACAGCATTAAAATGCTTGAGTTAACTGCTTTAAATTAGATTAAACCCCTTTATTTGTAAACAACAAATAAGAACTCCATTGCAAGAATAAAATGTATTTCAAAATATATTAAAACAGAAAAAGAAGTTTAATTTAAGTTGTTTTAAATTGTAGTAATACTTCATAATTTTAGTTTTTACTGTATTTCTAATCATATAAATGCAGCCTTGATGAGCATGAGACTTCTTTTAAAAAGTTCTAAAAATCTTACCAAAATTCTTGTTAAATCTTAATATGAAAGGACTAATGTTTTTTTGATACTATATATTAAAGTCTTTAATGTACTTGACATCCTGACATGGTAAATATCAGACAGAGCATGAAAGGGAGGAGGAGGGAAGGAAAGAAAAAAAGAAAGTTTGTGTTTGTTTTGTCCTAGCAAACAAGTCTCCTTACCACAGGGGTGAGTCGGACCTCCAGTACTTCTTTGAGTTTTTCCTTGCGCACATCTGTGGTGCGGGAGGAAGATCGGCGGGACGTCCTAGCTGGAGAACGGGAACGACTGCGACGCGGTCGTCCCGGTGAGCGAGAGCGGGATCTGGACCGAGAGCGTGCAATGCCCTGCTTAAATACTGTCAAGCTCTGCAATGAAGAAAACAACATCCTCACCACAGGTTAATCTAGTGTTTCCTTATTGTACCATAATGTCAGTTAATTAAACTGGATTTAAAACCTAGAAATTAAGCTTTAGGATTTTAAAACATTTGAAGAAATCCTATGACAAACTAATAAAAAATATTCTGCACAAGTAAGTAAATTTGTGTCACTGATCATGCAAACAACTCATTTGTAGACAGTCAGATGCTCTTGCTTCCAGTGAAACATAAGATGCTATTTGAATCATTCTCAAATTCATTCATACCGTGATGTCAGATTCCTTCAGCTCCAGTTCAGTACCATCTTTGTAGATGACAGTGTAGAGCCGAGTATTGCTGTCATAACTCAGCACCTTGACCTCATAATAAAGATTACTGCCAGGCCAGCGGCCCATTACAGTTTCTCCAATCTGAAACCTTGCAGTCGGCATCCTCGTTTACCTACAAAACGATTAACACAAGATAATGGATCTCTGAATCCCAACAAATTTAACATGTTTTCTCCCCACTAGAAGTACAATGGCATAATTCAAATAAAGTTCCCTCACATTAGGCATATAACCAGTTTTATTGAAAGTGAAGTGACATACGGCCAAGTATGGTGACCCATACTCAGAATTCGTGCTCTGCATTTAACCCATCCAACATGCACACACACAGCAGTGAACACACACATACACCGTGAACACACACCCGGTGCCCGGGGAGCAGTTGGGGGTTCGGTACCTTGCTCAAGGGCACCTCAGTCGTGGTATTGAGGGTGGAGAGAGTGCTGGACATTCACTCCCCTGCCTACAATCCCTGCCGGCCCGAGACTCGAACCCGCAACCTTTGGATTACGAGTCCGACTCTCTAACCATTAGGCCACGACTTCCCTGTTTAACTAGCTACTAAACAAACAGTCTGAAAATTAGGACACACTAGAAACAAAATGCAACAGCAGCAACTCTGTTAATGATAATATCTAGGTATGCAGCCTTTTAAGATGAAGTCAAGTGTGTAATCTCTGTGCCAATAGCATCACCAAACTGATTTTACAACTGCTTCAAGCCCTCAGACAAGTTTAACAAAAACCGAAAGTAGGTCTTCTGCTAAAAAGACAAACAACAAAACTCATAATGAGATCCGGAGATGCTCAAACTGAGTTTTGGTAGAGCAATTGTTTATACTTTTTGGGACAATTACTTATGAATAGCTTACTTACATTTGTCTCTGTAGAAGTATTTTTTTTTCACATGGTTCACCTTTATAAACTTAGTGCTCATGAGCGTTTGCATGTCCCTTCAAAACAAACCAGTATATACTTAAATATCTCTGTGATATTTCAAACACGTTCAATGGTAAACCCGTAAGGGAAACACCAGAGTAGCTGCACATGGTGTACGATGAAGTGATGATGTCAGCTGCTGTCTCAGAAGTGCTGATGGGTCTGAATTACGCACTCACACTGTACTCTCCGCACCAGCACTATTGTTGAGCTCTCAATGGCCTTTATGAGAGGGATTCTACTATCGCACAGGTATCAACAACTTCTGACCAATGAGATGACTTTTACTATCCATATTACAGACCAAAAATAAATAAATCACTACAGAAAGACCAAAACAAGTATTTTTGTTTATAAATTCACACTTCTGGTTCTCATTTTTGGATCTACACCATCTGGTGCATCTGTACAGAAT
The DNA here is from genome assembly GCF_936440315.1 of Barbus barbus. Taxonomy (NCBI): domain Eukaryota; kingdom Metazoa; phylum Chordata; class Actinopteri; order Cypriniformes; family Cyprinidae; genus Barbus; species Barbus barbus. The sequence goes on from NC_136742.1 coordinate 23,596,445, forward strand.
ATTGCCCTAAAATACCATGATTACACTATGCGATTAAAAGTAAAAATGAAAAAATATAATTATTAAAATACTTTTTTGTATAATTACTCAGCTTTTTACAGACATTCATTCTCAAAATAACAAATAAAATAGAATTTAAGCTGAATAACCCAAAAACAAGACACTAAATAAATAATAATAATAATTTACTATAAATATAATGCTTAAATAATGTATAATAAATTCACCACTAATAACAATATATTCAAAATGCAGAATATGTTTTTTAATTGTTGTAGTCTAACAATTACTAGGTTGTTATAGTGTAAAAAATTATAAAAATGCTTCTGGATATCACTTAGACATTTCAACATAAAATCTAAGAATAAATAAACAAGTAAAGTTAGTGTCTAGATTTCAATTTTTAACAAACTACCACTTCACAACTGAAAGACAGTAATGCTTGATACTGATTTAAAAAAAGAAAAAAAGAAAAGATGTTTAATAACACTTTCAAACAAATTCTGTTGTGAAGACCAAACACCAATCCCACTTGTGACACTTAGGCAAGGCCAGAAACAAGCTAAAAGTTCTGCTCACACATCTAGAAGCACTTTATAAGCAGAACCTCTCCATTACAGGAAACACCCAAGCATTCATATTGAAACCATATGTAAAGCATAAAAACATAAGCCATCTACCCTAAAACCATCTAATCCAATGAAACACATTCCAGACATTCCTGAACCAGATCACAGACACACACCCAACACTGAGAAGAAGTCCAGCACTGCAGAAATCCCATGTGCTTCCAGAGAGTTGAAGTAATAACTAGAGCAAAAGATGTAAACTGAGTGAATGTGAGTGGGCGGAGTCTGCTACTTTTGTTATGCAAATGAGGGGGCACACGATGACACGCGCACTTTACTATGATCATTACCAACATCGATTCAAAGACAGAAAATCTGACTTTTTAAATCAACAGTAAGTTACTTCCAAACAATGACCACATTTGGGATTTTTACATTTTACATTATCAAACCAACGACACAGAATACATTCGCGGACTGAATATAAATTCTGGATTATTTATTAGAAATATGATAAATTAAATAGTTCTTGTGTCTCGTTGTTCTTTCATGTGATGCAAAGGCACCCAGAGCAGATTGACGTGCTGCTCCTTTAACAGCAAAACAATGACACAGGAATGGAGGGAAAACGTCGTGTATTCAAACCATCGTCAGTCCGCCTGCGAGAGAAGCTCATAAACAGCGACATTACATCAGTCGAAATAAACAACGGTTACAATGGACGAATAGTGTATTAAACACAAATGTACTGCCAAAACACAGTCAAATTACCATTAAACGTGACTATTTTGCGCAAGAGTGGAAATAGTCACTTGCACTTTCGTGCACATACAGAATAATGAAACTGAAAGGTCCAATATATGATCATTTTAACTAGCGTTACTCAAAAAATTCAAAAACGAATGAAGACGTCGTGAGGAAAACCAGTCGAGCTGTGTTTGAGGACAACAAACGCGCGCCGTGCTCAAGTTTCCTGTGCAACGAGCCGGCTGGAGATCGGGTTATTAAGTTAAATAACAAAACACCGACAAACTGTGGTACAATTTACATAAATAAAGAGTTTAAAATATTATATTACGTGCAGATAGAGCTAGTGACCGTTAAAAGCAATGTATTATGTTCAGTTAGTTACTTCATAAAAGCAGAGCTGTGGGCGGACAGCGATGATCTAGTTCTGGACCGTTAGCTGCGCAGTCACAATAAACACATTCCCATTCAAAAACATGCAAAGTGAATTGATTAAGATTTCTTACCTTTAGCCGATCTTAATATCCTAAATATCTCTATCCACGGAACTTCATAAAATAAAGAATATTGTTTTAAAACTCTGGCCCCCGCTTTGAATTCGCTCCTCCCTCTGTGACCGCTCAACCTACCAGCGTCCTTGGAGGCGGGAAGCGCTCTGATTGGCTGGGACGGCCTGTTTTTAAATATTTGAATTTTCTGATTGGACGGCGGTGGAGATTACGTGAGCGTTGATTGGAGAGGAGGCATTTGCGCTCGAGGGGATCGGGTTTTACAAAATGGAGTCCTGTCCTGGCGAGACAGTTGATGAAGATTGATTTGAATTGATGAGGAGAGGGAGGATGGACAGCAGACGTCGTACGTTGTGCTTTTAAACGCGAAAAGTTGATTAAAAAATACTAATTGTAGTTGGTTAGTAATGGATCGAGGCATGGAAAGGGTCAACAGAATATTTAATAAACCTGAAGACACGCTAATAATTTATGATTTTTTTTTTTTTTTTAGAAGTATGCATTGGAGGGTAATGCTTTTAAAATACATAAACTAATCACTAAAACTGATACAGTTCATAAATATACTTTTTCTAATTTGAAATGTTGATTTCATGGTATTTCTACATAAAACACAGAACATTTTTATTTTAAAATACTTTAAAAAGTATGAAAATGAAAATTGACGCCACAGGCTATTAAAAATGGGGAATTATATTATATGTATAGAGCAAATCTACATTTAATCTTGTGAACTCCACTGAAGGGAAAGTACAGTGTTAAAGTTAAAATAGATTTATGTGGCATAAATTGTGTAGATTAGATTATTTTATTACAATTAGATTTTAGTAGAAATACTATTAAATATTTACATAATTACTAAATTTTTACAGTATAGAACAATCCATAATTTACAATAAAATCATTTACATTTGTAGTCGTATTGACCAATCAAACTTGTTCATCACAAACCAGTTTTCTTTGGGTATGTTGAAGAGTAGGCACACAGCAGATGTAGTGTTACTCGGTTTCCGTTCGTTTGCAAAGTTGCATTGCTGCATTTGACCTCAGCTGAACTGTAGCAATGCCTTTACATGCTTAATCCTGGAGGTGTCATGAACTGTGCACCTCGATGCTTGAACTCATACTGTAGTAGATTGTTCAGTAGCTGTTTGTGTAATGCTCTTATTTAGTTTCAGTATTGGTTCAGTCCTGCCTTCTTACTGTTTGTCACAGCTGAACCGTGCAGCAGCAAACTGAAAAGTAGCAGCATTTGCTACTGAGGAGGAATGATGTCGTGTTGTCGGTGTAAATTAGTACATTACAAATTCAAGTGGACAATTTATACAACATTTGATTCAGGTTTTAGCAGATAATCTAAATGCATTAATGTAGTGTTTACAATCACACTGATGTGAAACTGATTGACAATTCACAAGTCATTTCCACATTAAAATTCTGAAATAAATGCAAACAGCCCATGTATTGCAATTTTTTATTTAATTTGCTCAAACAAAACGATGTTAGCATGTAAGAAACTTCTAATTAACATGAAAACAGTATGGTACAACATGAACGATAAAATAGAAAGATAAGGAAACTGAAAATTGCATTACAAGGACATTCAGTTGAATATAACCAGCAAAGTCTGCTCATAATAGAGTCTCCATGTGCTGACAACTCTATCGATCTTTTGCTAATATTGTTCAACAGATTTCCACAAGAACAAAGATCAGTTTCTCAGATCCCACCAGCATACATGGTCTTAACCATAACACAAACCACACTGTAATGCAACAGAAAAATGACACTGAGAGAAGAATGTGAATGCATGTTTGATTTTAAACAAAGATCGTACAAGCGTCCTTTGCAACTCACTGAAGCAAAATGCAAAACAAATGAATAAAGTTATGGCAGGTCCTAAATTAATACACTATATATACGCGTTTAAATTTTTGACATATCAAATGCAACTTCCGAACAAGGCACAAACCATGAAGATCACAAACAGGTTTATCCAGGAATGAATCAACCCTTCACCTGCTTAACCTAAAGACCAATCTGTTGTCAAAACAAAGGTGGATCAGGAGATTGTGACGTTCTAGAGATTATACGATTTAGCTTTGGTGATAGTGCCGATCACAAAGTGACAGCCGTCTTGTCAGCAATAGAATCATTTGAACTTCTACGGGTTTTTAAAGTGCAATCAATGCTGTAAACACTCTATACAAACTTTCTGATTCCTTGAGAGATTGTTTCGAGTGATGGTTTTGAAGTGAAATGAAATGACAAATGAGCATGGCGGAGGGAAAATGGATAACTGAGGAAAAATCCAATTGGAGAGAACGTCACAAATTCATGTTCTCAGTTATCTCCTCAAAATTCGCACAGCCTATAAATCACAATTCATATGGTCTTAAAAAGCATACTTCCCAATAAAGTTACCTAATAAAAGTGTGTTGGAAGATAAAGCCCCTCTGAAAAACACCGCCGAGTGCCTTAGTGTGCAGAAAGAGGTTTAACCATAAATGCCTGAAAAAGAAAAAAAAAAATCTCAAAACCATTCAAACAGCTGTGATGTGCTGCTTGGCCCTCATTAGATACCAGACTCGTTTAGTTGGTAAATAGCCCATGCAAAATGAATAAGTAGCCATGCATGATCTTTTCCCAAAATGAAGTAAAATGAGTTAAGATGTCAAACCTGCAAATTTATTATGGCTATAAAGAGGTGTCCGTTGCGAATTGCATTTTGAGAATGCATATGGACAATGTCATTCATCCACAGTTTGAGGGCAGAGTGGACGATTAAAGAAAAAAAATGGAGAGAGAGACAAAAAAAATGCAACAATGCTACACTTATTGCTTATGAACTGAAAACTAAAGTATTTTTCGTGGCAACCATTTTTCCCATACCAATCATAAGACGACATGCACTGAAACGGTGAATAAAAAGTTCATTATATTTCTGGTTAGCACTATCTACAGATACGGTCTGAGCTGACGTCAACCTTAACTTCGATTGGCTGAGAGGATTTTGGTAGAGAGCTACAATGATGTACAGTAGAAAGGCATTGTCCTTCGTGATCTTTCCGAACACTTAGCGAACACAAGACGAAGGTATACAGATAACAGTGGCTCATTAGAGACAGACCGTCGAGCATTCACGTTTGAAAAGAGAAGAATAATGAAAACTGACCAAAAGAGCAAGTAAGCTACCTGATGTGGTCATGGCGTACATTAGAACAGGTTGACTGAATGACTTGCAGGTATAATGTTTATTTTGTCATCATTTTAATGTACATATTCTGGTTAAAATAGTAGGAAGACAAGCTTTAGAGTCCTGCAGCAAGAGACCATACTCATTTGGTTGGCCAGATTCAAGGTTTTGCTCTACACAAGGCCAACTTCGTTAACGTTACTTCACCACCACCACCGCCGCCACCTTTTAAATTCATAAACAAAGCCTGCCCTTTGCTAAACGATGTGCCGTAGAATGAATGTCATCTGCTTGATTTACAGTTTCACTCTTCAATGGTTAATACAGTATGTAATTCACTAATAGTTTGTCTTTTTTCATCATTTTCTTTCCACAGTAAGAGTCATCCATTGCATACTGACAGTCACTTCCTTAAGACTGTGTCCTGACCCCCTTCAAGACAGGGCTTTTGGTGTAAGGCGTCGCTTTGAGGCATCTGGTTATCCTCTCGCTGTTACGCCTCCCGTGCCCCCACGCTCAAAACTTGTGTCTGTCCTGGCATCATACTCAACAGATCCTCCGAATTATCATGGTTATGTGATCACCACTAGTTAAAACTGTAATTTTCCATTTTCATTGCTTTTGAGAAAGTGTCTTAAACTGAAGCTGACCTCTGAAGTGACAGATTGTGGTTAAAAAATACAGGTGCATCTCATTCTCCTATGCAGAGTTTGACTTGCCCAACTCCTCCCTGATTGCTGAAAATACAAAAACAACAAAAGGAATTACAAACAGTCCAGGTCAGACTGCTAGTTTAGTTCTATTTTACACTAACAGTCAAAGGTTTAGACACCTACTTGTCCATTATTGCTATTAAAAATAATGTTAGAATCATAGTAAAGCAATTAAAACTATAAAAGAACACAAAAAGTGACCAAAAACGAATAAATCTTATATTTTAAATGGTCAAAGATTAGCCAACATTTGTATGCTGGACACTTGTCACTTGTTATTACCCATTCCTACTCATTTCTTTGTAATTAAAAGTTTGCAGAGGCTATTTTATTTGTATAAAATAAATAAAAATGGAAAACACAGTATAAAATAATAGTACAGTTTTTAAATAATAATAATAATAATAATAATAATAATAATAATTATTATTATTATTATTATTATTATTATTATTATTATAGCAACACATTGTAGGATACTTTTCCTTCACCATCCATTCCAGCTAATTTGTAAAGACATTTTTATTTGAATAAATGAAAAAATAAATATCACTGCCAACATAATCACCATAAGGCGGAACAAGAAATTATTGAAGTAAAGCTTTTAAATATTATTATTTATTAAATAATATTATTAGAATATTTTTAATTAATAAATAATAATATTAAATACCATTATATATCAATAATTTACGCAAAAGCCTTAAGATCAAGAAAGTTTTTAAGATCATAAGAAACAAATTCAGTCAAACCTGTCCAAACTCTTGACTGTTTATGCCAAGTATTTTCATGTTTCTAATGTATTAAAAAGCTAAATGTGCATCATATATAGTGGCAATACAACACAATAATGTTACCATCAATAAGTTCTTCTTTCAGCTTCGATAGTTCCTTCCTCATCTCCTCTAGAATGTCCTAAAAAGCAAAGCAATACATTTGTAATTAGAATAGAATATCATTTAAAATACTCTACAATCAAAAGGAGTCAAGCCCCTTATAAGTGCATGTCACTGAACTGTATTCTTGTCAGTAAAATTGCATATTAGATGATAATATATACACTACAGAAAAGAAATTAGCAACAAAAACAAAGTTTATAATATAAGCTGTTATATCAAATGCACTTAAATGACAAGAGGACTAGATGAGTAGGTGTATGTTATAACATCAATACTCAGTCACTTTAATTACAGCTGATATAAGTAATTCTTCACTAAAACATTCTCTGGGCAAAGCTAGAGTGAAGCAGACAGAGCTGAGCGACTTGAGTAACGGTAACTGTGTCCTCTGATAAGTAAGACTCCCTCATATGCCTTTCATATCTAACATGCTCATTCATACAGAAGGGAGGCATTGCCTTTGTAGAGAGGACTATAATTGTACACACCCACAAAAGCATAACTGTTCACTGTCAACCAGTATTTCTCCCTTGTTTTTTTAGGAAATGCTGTAATACCAAACTGTAATAAAAAACGAGAAATTGTACCACTAGCTTTGGCAAGACTTTGCTAACATATTGAGGAAGTGTACAGCCCCTCTATCAAACCCATAAGGGTTAAATGAGTTTCAGTTCTTCTCAAATTTTGAGAAGTACCTGTTTCAATCTGTCGTAGTCAAGAGCTTCTGTTGGCACCCCATTGGCACTTATGGATCCGGTAGGAGTTGGTGTAGACCTTGGTCTAAGGAGAAAAGAAATGGTGTGAAGCAAAGCAACTTTAGTCACAGAAGTCGTCACTGTGCAGTCAAGATGCAAGGCAGAAGTTTAGTGACACACTTTAACAGTCATTTCAAATCTACACGGTTCAATCATAATTGTGATTCAAAGAATAAACAGCATCGACATGGGATAAATTCAAGACAGGAAAGTGCAAGGTATTTCAGATCTCAGGTATTCGAAACCGTTGTACTGCAAAGGAAATGCGCACATCCAGATATATATGCATAACTGGGTGACATGAAAATGAGCACCATCGGATTTGTATTTCCTTGAGAGGAGCTGCAAATTCATCAAAACCAACACATTTGTAAAGTCAGCCTTAAATAGAAAACATTTCAAAGCACAGCAAACCAAAAAAAAAGCTTGAGACACCATCCACACTTCAAAACACACAATGCAGCTGGCGTATCACTCTCATGCTTGTCTGTAGCCGAATCAGACAGGATACTCTTGCCAACACAATAATCACCATAGGGTGGAGCATGGGAAGTGAGGGAAATGACGCTTTATCTATCCCATCGGGAAAGAAATTAATGCTGAACAGTGGGTTGCCTTGTGCAGAAAGGAAGTAGAAGTCAAACGAATAAGAACATTATGACACAGCTTACAGAGAGAGAAACAAATTACAGAGCAAAAGTTGTGTGTGAGATACAAGTCTTTGTATCAAAGCTTTCTGCATTCAGAGTGAGAGGATAACTTCCTTTCTTGGCAGGATAAACTAAATTAAATGCACATTTGTAGGGGAGGGGGGGTGTGTGTTATCTTTGGAGCCAGGTGGAGGAATTGGCAGGAGTGGACAAATGCTCCAACTTTCTGATACTACATGACCTCTGACGACATCTAGTACTGCAGAATTTATCAGGACACTCTAATAATCGTTCAATCCTTCATTCCATTTCTCAATAAGAAGAAAAATGTGTTTCTCTGTAACTATGGGAACTTTATGTAATGGGGTGATTGACTTATTAAAATAAACAGATTTCCTTCTTGTTTTCATATTTAAAATGACCTGGAAAAGCATTACCATGCTTTTTTTGATTGATTAGTTTATTCATTTTCAAATGCCTTATATGTATATATTTTATTGTTTTACTCCCATCCAAGACTCAGATTTTCACTTTTTAATTATGAAAATCCATCATGCATTATTACAGTAAGAACTATGTTAATCTATACAAGTGAAATGATTATAAATAATTTTTAACATTTTTATCATTTACATAAATTTAACATTGACATTCAAAAGGTTTGGTTGGCAGGTGTTTTTTTTTTGTTTTGTTTTTTTTAATCTATGCTCATAAAGGCTGCAATTATTTGATCAAAAATACTTTTTCTTTTTAAATATAATTTAACATGGAATTTATAGTTGGATTTTCACCAGCAATTAACACCAGTCTTCAGTGCCACACAGAACTTCAGAAATCATTCAAACACATTCTTATTATTATCAATGTTGAAAACAATAGTTGTTTAATATTTTGTGGAAACTAACAATGTAAAAGTCTATACTGTCACAATCATTTTAAAGGCACCCTTGCTGAATAAAAGTCATGCTTTTTATTAAAAAAAAAAAAAAAAGCCACCCAAACTTACATATTTACGCAATTTACCACTTCAGATGCGGTGCCATAGAATCAAAGTTTTCAAAGTTGAAGAAACATCCAAACACTAAATATGTATTATATGTATTATATTATGTACTATGCACAGCAACAATTTTGAAAAGCATAAAGCATTTATTTTCATGCCATTTCATGGTGATTATATTGTTGGCAACAGCAGAATATTTGTGTATAAAAAAAGAACCGTAGACAATCACTGCAGCAACCCTCATCCTATTTAGAGAGCACTCTCAGCAAACAAAGTCTAGAAAGAGTTCTCAAACTAGCCTCTTATACCTGTTTAAGGAATCATAGTACTTGTCAGTACCCATCTGATTTCTCCATGGTGCATCCCGTCTGTGAGAGTAAAGAGACTAACCAGGTCAGAGGTCAACAGCGTGGATCTGAACTATAGTAATCTTCTAAATGCACTGATTCCAACTCAGGTGAAAGGAGAAATATTTCTATTTCAGTGTAGCCCTACTGAAAAGTGCTTCAACCATTTGAAAATGGCATATGCTAAGCAAAAATAATAAGCAAGTCCTTCAAAAAAATGCTGAACGGCTCTGGTACACACTGATCAGATGAGAAGCAACAGCACTGTGCTCTAGTGATGTCAAGCATGGGACCCGACTGCCTGCATTCTGACATGCGATTGTGAGGGGCCCCCGGCCGCAAGCATGTGATGCAAAGCAGTCGAAGCAACAATAATTCAAATTAGCTTTGAGAAAAACAGGACCTGCCGAAGACTTAGATCCCAAAAGCTGGACATTTTCTTCAAAAGGCATAATGAAGTGGTGGAGGTATAATGCACACACTGATTCAGCTCATCAAAACAATGACATGCAAATTATTACCTTCCAATGACTGGTGATTTGCTACCGTTCATGGTGTTTGTCCTCTCCCAAGGCTTTCTGGGCATATCTTTGGAAAAAAAAAAAAAGAAGCAACAAATGTTAAATTTTATGATATTTGCAGTCTTTTTTTTCACATAAAAGCTATGGTATTGCTTTGAAGCCCAGACTGTACACGGAACAACAAAATTATTATTTTTTTTTTTAAATCATACGTGGAATTTATTTAAAAATAAATAGAACATGAACTCCACAGGCTCAAAAACACGCTAATTTATTGAGATGACACTGATTGTACAGGAAAAGAGGAGTTGCCAAATGCTGCATTAGTATTAGCCACATAAGTGAACAACAAAAAAAAAAGTATGGGAAACATTTTCACCTCCATTTTTTAAATGTTGCCCCATTCATTTGACTAACCTAATGATACTTATGGAGCATTATTATGTGGTTAGCTGCATTTTATCATTTGTTTTGAGCACTCCCCACTTACCTGGTGTGCTACAGGCTGACACTTTTGGAGTTATGGTAGCCTCAATGTCATCCTGATAGAAAAATAAAAAGATAATCTGAAAATCAGTCACATAAAGAGTATGATCATATCAATAAGTTACATTAAGAGTAGTCTATATGTACAGATTTAATCAGAGACTGCATGCAGCTGAAAGAAACACTATTAACTCACAGCTTTCTGCTCAGGCTCTGGTGATGATCCCTTATCAGCAATTCTTCTCCTGTATCAAAACAATGGTACATTCTTAAATTTCATTACATTACTGGATATGATACAACATTGTGATAATCTCAAAAACAGAACTTTTCATTAGTAAGTTAGGGTTAGGCCCTGTTTCTATCACTGCAACCATTCTGGCATTCCAGACAGATAAAGCACATAGTTTACCTCCTGGCCAGCAGGGCGCTCATCTCCTCCATCAGACCTCCTCCTCCTGGTAAAAGACCATTTCCACGGGATGCCTCGGGCTTGGCACCACCAGAACACACCGCTGATCCTGCAGCTGGAGCCAGGGGATCATCGCTCTACAGTAACACATAGGATTTGATATTGAACATGTTTAGCATTTTTGATGATGTTTAGAAAAAATAAACCATGTTGTTTCAGCTTTAGTGTGCAGTGCACAGTCAAATATGAACTCTTCCTTTAAGAAACAATATTTGCCCTCTGGAATTTATTGACAGGGACTTTCCGTTTAATTTTTGAAGGCAATTTGTATAATTATCTTGTTTAATATATCTGTGCTGGCTTTTGTCAAATATATCTTATTTTGGAGGGGTATTTTTGTTCATTTTAGTGGCAGTTTTGCTGTTGATTTCCAACCCTTGTACTATGTAAAGATGCTTCAGGTGAAACTCAATGCAAATGAGAGCTATACGGTCCTTCAACTCTTACCCTTGGCACTTTCTTTAGCTTGGCTCCAGCAAGGGCGGCTGCAAGCCCAGACAGGCCCTTGTCCTCTGTGGTGGGCGAGGTGGTGAACAGACCCGAGGGCAAAGGTGGGGCTGGGGGTGGAGGTGGTGCTGGCGGTGAAGCCTGGCCTGAGGGTGGAGGTGGTGGGCCGGGGGGAGGGGGAGGACCTGTTGGGGTAAGCGTGGGGGGCAGAGGTGGTGGGGGAGGAGGAGGGGGACCAGGGGGTGGCGGAGGTCCAGCAGTGGTGGGAGTCACAGTGGAGCTGGGAGGGAGAGGTGGTGGGGGTGGAGGGATCGGTATCCCCTGTACTGAATCTGCAGTGATGAATAAAAAAAGATCATGAAAGTTATAACAGATCACTTGCTGTGCTGAGCAGTCAAACTGTGATATGTTCTGCATCCAGGACTCTTTTGCATTATGAAATTGATCATCACACTCAGAATGAGCTAAATGGATGTCGATATAATATAATTAGTGCTGTAAAAATTAGCGCGTTAATGCAGGCAATTAATGTTTTTCAGTTTAACGCGTTAAAAATATTTAACGCCATTAACGCAGGGGCAGGGCTACGGTTGGCCACCCCCCTCACAAGGAAATTAAGTTTCCAAAATATTTTTATATATTGCAGAACCTTAATATATTTAATATACTTCAGCACTGGTCAAGCGAGCGCAGAAACTGTACTGTGCTCGGAGCATGTGCTCTTCAATTGCACGCACAAGGTGCCGGCGCGTGCTGTACCTTGTATCATTTCATATCAAATCGCAAAATGAAGTTACAAAAAAGGCGATTAAAGTTGTGTGCATGTATGTATTTGTTATATGAGTCACATTTAAGAACATGTCTCTGAAATGCAGTGGTTTCCCAAACTGTCTCCCTCACCTAACACACTCGATTCAACTCATCAGACACTTAAGAACTGAAGCAGGTCAGAAAAGGGAAAGCGATGCGTGTCAGATCGGCATCATTCAGCAGCGGCAGCTCTTAAAGGGACATCAGCCAAAAAAAACTAATAACCAGTTGCTGTGATGTGTATTAATCAAAGATGAAGAGGAAATCAATAACTTATAGCTTTAAGGATCCATCTATATTTAATTTAGAATTTCGTGTTTGATAAATTTATTCAATTTCTGTATATTTCCTATTTGCTGAAGGGCATATGACTTTTATTATAATGGGTTTTTGAAGATTGTTTTAAGTTCACTTAAATTAGAAGTTATTTTAAGTAGTCTAATAAATGAACGGCTAATCAATGGTTAAATATGGGGGGGGGGGGGGGGGGGGCTATTTCATAGAGACATCATGATACTGGCAGTGATACTGGCATTCAGTCATAAAACAAGATGCCATTATGCAAATATAAAAAAATATATATACTGTCTTTGTTGTTTCTACATTCATTTGAAGATTGAATGTGAAATTATCGCAAAGTAAAAGTATTTAAAAAAACGGTGGGATTAATCGCGATTATTTTCAGGAAAAAAAGTGGGATTAATTAGTAAAAACATTTAATCGATTGACAGCACTAAATATAGTATAATATAAAATCATATATACACTAGAGTTCAAAAGTTTGTGGTTTTCATTGTGGTCTTTACTCTCATCTTTGTCCACTTTAATGCATGCTTGCTGAACAAAAAAAATAAAATAAATAAAAATCTTACTGACCCCAATCTTTTGAACAGTAGTGTAATATAAATCCACCACTAATCCTACTAATACTACAACTAATAATAATATTTCAAATAAATAAACAACAAAAACAACAATGACATACAAAGCTCATTCGTAATAGTGAACGAAGACAGATGATATTAAAACATGATGTGAACATACTGAACACTAATCAAAAGCTGATGATCATTATACCAACTTCTACAAGGAAGAAACTGATGATTTATCATAAGAAACAAATGTGTACATCAATTTAACAAAATGCAGAGATGTAATTGTTTCATACCATTAAATCATTAAAATGTAACTTAAAGCTGATTATTGCATCACTTTGTATTATGAGGTAAAAGTCTTCATAATTTAGGAATTTATCAGCTTGACTATACTTAACATTTGGCTTTTTTTGGATATAAACAGTTGAAGTTTTTCAAGACTATATGACATGCATGCCTGTCAAACACACTTAAGTTAATCATATTAGTGTGCAGAATTTAGCTCAGCGTCAAGCTGCACCATGCATATGAAGTGTGAAGTCTAAAACTTCTTCTATAAATAATTCAGAGGAAGAGTGGTTCTTATTTCTTTATTGCTGTTGCCCTGACCTCATATGAAAAGCTCTGCTTACTGTATGCAGTATGCAACATAAAACCTAGTCAAGGACAAAAATGTAATCAAATTAATCTTCATTTTGCTTCTTTTTAAAATAAGGATGTTTCATGAAACAAATGTGTGAATGTGAAGAATAACAAAAAAGGATGTCGGGCGGCCAGTTACAGATCATGTAAAGCTCACGGTTCAATGACAGTTCACTTGTACATGTTGACATTTAGAACTTCTTTACCATAAACCAAGAATCAGAATAAGATGGCTGTGATAAACTGCAGAAAAACACTGATGAGAACTAAAGCGATAGTATCACAGCTTTGCAATCTGTGAGACTCAAATCAAAGTTTCACGAGAGAGAGTGGAGATGTGTTTTCATGCCATGCCATTTCACACAGTTACAGGCCACACAAATGAGCATCCATCAAACCGGTGAACCAGTACAACCCAACAGACAAGACAAAACAGCAAAACATTCCTAAACAAAACAACCCAGCTCAACATGGCAGGCCCCCTCCTTGAACCCCGGGTAGCGGGTTAGTGGAGGCTGAGCAACACAGAAGAGGCCTTACCCGGCTGGCTGGGGAAGTCAGCAGGCTGAGTGGGCGGCTCTGGAGCAGAATAGCAGGAGTCTCCCAACCCAGAGTTTACATAGGCAGGGAAGGCTGTGGAAGGAGAAGGGAGAACAGCAGGCTGGGGTGAGGGACAAGACACAAGGGGAGAGATGGGCAACGTGGGCGAGGGGGAATACAGGGGCGGCGGTGGGGGGTGGCGTCGGGGGCGAAGAGAACAGCTGACCCGAGATGGGTGACGAGGTGTGGAAGTGAAGCGATGTGGGCGGCCCGTTGGGCGCCGAGATGGGCGAGGGGGGTTTCTGGGAGAGTGGACTAGGGGCCGGGATCGCAATCCTCGGGCGAGGACCCGTGGCCTTGCCCGGAGGGCTGCTGATCATGACCGGAGGTGAGGGCGGTAGGGGTGTGAAGTTGTTAGCCATCCAGACCACGGATTTGGAGGCTGGAGCTGGAGGAGGAGCTGGGGCAGGGGGCGGCGGTGTGGGCAGGGCAGGTTGTCTGCGAGGTACAGTGGCGTAATGAGGCAAGACCGGGTGGAAGGCGGAGCCAAGCGACGTGGCGAATCGGGAGGCAGAGTGGCGCAGGGGCGGGGTCGGAGGAGTGGCTGTGGAGGGCGATGGCGTTGGGGGTGGGTAGCTGGGTGTGGAAGGAGACACAGGTGTGGAGGAGGTGGTCTTGTTGTATTCGGGAGGTGGAGGAGTGTAGAGGGTGCTTTCAAATGCTGCACACAACCGGAGGACAGGACAGGATGGGACGGGACGGAGGAAGCGGCAACCGTGCAAAGGGAAAGAACACAAGACAAAGAGAGAAAGGGGGAAGGAGACAGAAGAGAGAAAGGGGGCAAATGAAGCAAGAAATCCAGCAAAGACCTACAAGTCCATCATATGTACTTATTTCTGTCTATGAACAGGGAACACACTGGAATTAGTACAATCGGGTTAGCTGTTGACAACATCATGAACCGGAAAAGATGATCAATTTCAACACATGTGGGAAGAATGTTACACAAACATCTAGTTTAGCATGTAGTACTTTCAGGAGGGAGCACCGAAGGGTTACTGTAAATTCTGGATACACGTCATGTGAGGTTAGTGTCTTAGGATCATCACACACCTGCTACAGACAGTCATCCACTCTCGGCATGCCAAGAAAATGCTAATGAAAACCTGCACTTTTTACAGTCAAATATCACATTAAGATATGAATGGTACAGCGAATTTAACCCAGTAATTATACATTTCAACTGAAACATCATTGGTGATTCATCAGTTGTCTACAAACTTGTACTATGCACAAAAAGTACTGTATGTGCAATGTGGTTGTGTATGTGGTTGGTAAGATTTTTTAAACGTTTCTGAAAAAAGTCCCTTACACTGCATTTATTTTTACATAAATACATTAAAAACAATAATATTTAGAAATATTATAACATTTTAAAATTATTTTCTGTTTTAAAGTATTTTAAAACTTCAAACTTCCAAGCTAGGCTTTCTCTAGCCAACATAAAACTTGTCTATAAACTTTAATAAATGTAATTTATTCCTGTGATGACGAAGCTGAATTTTCAGTAATCATTCCTTCAGTCTCACATGATCCTTCAGAAATTATTCTAATATGCTGATTTGGTGCTCAAGAAACATTTTTATCCCTGGATTCTCTGATGAATAAAAGTATTTTTGTTGTTATTATATATATATATATGTGTGTGTGTGTGTGTGTGTGTGTGTGTGTGTGTGTGTGTGTGTGTATATATATATACACATACACACACACACACACAAACACACACAGAGTGGTGTGAAAAAAGTGTTGGCCCCCTTCCTGATTTGTAATTTTTTTGCATGTTTGTCACTTTAATGTTTCATATCAAACTAATTTAAATATTAATCAAAGATAACACAAGTAAACACAACATGCAGTTTTTGAATGAAGTTTTTTATTCCCCCTAAACCTAATAACTGGTTGGGCCACCCTTAGCAGCAACAACTGCAATCAAGCGTTTGCGATAACTTGCAATGAGTCTGTTACAGCGCTGTGGAGGAATTTTGGCCCACTCATCTTGGCAGAATTGTTGTAATTCAGCCACATTGGAGGGTTTTCGAGCATGAACCGCCTTTTTAAGGTCATGCCACAGCATCTCAATAGGATTCAGGTCAGGACTTTGACTAGGCCACTCCAAAGTCTTCATTTAGTTTTTCTTCAGCCATTCAGAGGTGGATTTGCTGGTGTGTTTTGGATCATTGTCCTGCTGCAGAACCCAAGTTTGCTTTAGCTTGAGGTCACGAACAGATGGCCGGACATTGTCCTTCAGGATTTTTTGGTAGACAGCTGAATTCATGGTTCCATTTATCACAGCAAGTCTTCCAGGTCCTGAAGCAGCAAAACAGCCCCAGACCATCACACTACCACCACCATATTTTACTGTTGGTATGATGTTCTTTTTCTGAAATGCTGTGTTTCTTTTATGCCAGATGTAATGGGACACACACCTTCCAAAAAGTTCAACTTTTGCCTCGTCAGTCCACAGAGTATTTTCCCAAAATCTTGGGGATCATCAAGATGTTTTCTTTCTTATGGTGGAGTCATGAACACTGACCTTAACTGAGGCAAGTGAGGCCTGCAGTTCTTTAGATGTTGTTGTGGGGTCTTTTGTGACCTCTTGGATGAGTTGTCGCTGTGCTCTTGGGGTAATTTTGGTCGGCCGGCCACTCCTGGGAAGGTTCACCACTGTTCCATGTTTTCACCATTTGTGGATAATGGCTCTCACTGTGGTTCGCTGGAGTCCCAAAGCTTTAGAAATGGCTTTATAACCTTTTCCAGACTGATAAATCTCAATTACATTTTCTCATTTGTTCCTGAATTTCTTTGGATCTCAACATGATGTGTAGCTTTTGAGGATCTTTTGGTCTACTTCACTTTGTCAGGCAGGTCCTATTTAAGTGATTTCTTGATTGCGAGCAGTTGTGGCAGTACTCAGGCCTGGGTGTGGCTAGAGAAACTGAACTCAGGTGTGATAAGGGGGGGGGGGGGGGGGGCACTTTTTCACACAGGGCCGTGTGGGTTTGGATTTTGTTTTCCCCTCATAAAAAAACCCTTCATTTAAAAACTGCATGTTGTGTTTATTTGTGTTATCTCTGATTAATATTTAAATTTGTTTGACGATCTGAAACATTAAAGTGACAAACATGCAAAAAAATAAAAAAAAATCAGGAAGGGGGCCAACACTTTCACACCACTGTATATGTACTGTACTGTGTGTGTGTGTGTGTGTGTGTGTGTGTGTGTGTGTGTGTGTGTGTGTGTGTATGCATGTATGTATGTAAAAAAATATATATATATTTTTTTTTTAATCTGGCCCGTCACTTTAAGCCTGGCCTTCAATAAAATCTGTATAATTATGGAACTATAAGGATTTTATTGAAGGCCGGGCTTAAAGTGGCAGGGGCCCCGTCTCAAGGCAATACATTTTGCAACATATTTAAGGGTGTTTATATATGACATGCATGTAAATTCATGTTTTGGTTTATGGTGAGACTGCACTGTAAGAGTCACTGCCTGCCATATGTTGGCCAAATCTTTCCGCTCTAGTGATTCTCATAAGCAGCCTGCAGACACAGCTGCCCTCCTGCTGCGTGAAACCCACCACGCCCCCCTGAGCATACTTCAAAATACACGTCAACACACAGGCAAACACAAATTATCATGCCCTACATTCAGGTCATCTCCTTATTAACACTTTCCTATTATTCACGCTGGCTTCATGACTTAAGTACCCCTGATTTCTGTTTATCCCTTGTTTTAAATTATAATGTAACCTATCTGTACCTTGCTTTCTTCCATTTCATTTTCCTCCTCTGCCTTTCCACACTACTAGCTTTGACAAGCAGACCACATGACCCGTGATGTAGCACAGTATGATCACCAAAGTGACTTAATGAAATTCTTCCACTCCTAAAGCACAGGCGGTCACATGGCAAGACCTATCGGCTGTGCACCAGAGAGACTAATCCAAATTTATTAAATCAACTTGTGACTAAGATCCTCACATAATGGTTTTTAATAATAATGAGTTTATTTATTTAGCACGAACATTATTGGATATACTACTCTGAAGTGAAAAAGAGAATGGTTAGCTGATAGTTGTGGCTATAAATATCCATTTACACCAAAACCAAGTGTCTGTATTTCTACTAGTGCTCCAACTAATGATACAGATTTTGTTATATCTATTTGCCAAAATCTCATTGTATTTTTTTGATAACTCTTAGCAAAAAGCAGAATTCTCCAAGACATGACTCAGAAAAGTCACTGAGCCAAGACAAGACCCACTAAAAATACAACTGCCATGCAGACGTCTTTCCAGACAGAGAACTCAATCCGGTGTCAATTCAACACTCAGAATAAAACATTAAGAGCACCAGTCAGTCAGTACTGCAGTGAGAAATGCATCAACTGCAGACTAGCTGTACAATGATTTGTCTAAGCAGAATGTACTTTAAAAAAATGACACTTAAGCATTTGTCAGAAATTTGTGATTTCTTGCCTTCCTTGAGAACATTTGGAAGTATGTAAAAAAACATCACTGTTCTAATCTAATATAAAGTGGAAAGACAGTCATGATTTACACTTGACTGCCAGTGCCAGTTTTCTGTAAAATTATGTCTCCTTCCCAAATCGGATTGCCAATATATTAATGTTGTGTTAGTAATTTCGATTCAACATTCCTGAGCAATCGATGCTGCATTTAAAGGGTTTCTGACATCCCTGCTGTGGAACAAACTATTACATGACTACCAAATAACACAGATTATTTGATACAATGATCACACATGAGCTATACTAAACTGCTCAAATATTTAACACTTGAAATGACAGTTGTGCCTATCAAAGCCTGAGGCCTGACCTCTCACACATTATCTGTGGAATAAACATCCCCTCCCCCATCTTGAGAAGAAAAATGTCTATTTTTGGCACATGATTCTGAGCAATGTATGCAATCTGTATTTATGAAAATTGACCATGTTTAGTTTCTTACTGAAGGTTCCTGGTCTTATTGTGAACAATGTCTTATTCTAAACGAACAAAAAAAGTAAAATCTTTCCTATTTTCTACTAACTTGCATCCAATCTAACCCTGATGGCCAAAAAACATGCCCAACATTTTCTTACTCAGTACTGTGGTTCTCTCAGAAATTTGTCAAATTACAAGAGTAAAACAGGTTACAGCAACATTTGTGTTGACAGCTGCTAAAGATCCACAGCCTTTTTCGCCTGTCACCTAAATTCTTGAGTTTTGGCAGGTTACCCATAATCCTAGTGGGCTGTACACAGGACAGCATGAGGGAAACATGGTTAGTGTGTGCAGTTCTCCCTGAGTTTCGTCATCTTTCAAGCTGTTGATTGAGACTCTTCCAACATACTAACAGATGGACACGTCAGGAGAAGATCACCTATTGATATATTAAGACGCCAGGAGGTGCTGACCCTTCCTTCATACAATAGCTTTACGCAGATCTAGAGACCAAATACATACTAAAAATATATTTTACATGAAGAAACACGAAAAGAAACACCCGAGCCAGAGATGCACAACAGCAGATATTATTAATTCAATTTTTAATTGACTTTTTTTTCTGAGGTGTCCAATATAAGTGACTTTCGGTCACTTGTTTCCACCAATTTTTAGATGTTAAAATACGCTTTAATTTATCGCTTTAAAGGAACAACTCTAGATTACAAAAGATTTAACCCTTTAAAAGGTATTTCTTGAACACTGCTTTCTTATAAAGATCCTACTTTTTTTATTCAAACAGTTTTTTCCTTATCAGATGAATATCCAAATGAATATCCATTTTTCATATTGTATATTATGTTGTTGTGGTGCCTACATTCACTTAAGTATCACAAACTGATTTAACGTTGACAAGAACAGCACTGATTTTTTAAATTCTTTTTACACAAAATAGTACAGATTTTTAATCTTTTGTTTATCGGTTATCAGCCATGGCATGGAAATCAGCAATAATTGTAATATTGGTGCACCCCCGGTCAAAAAAGCGTTTAAATGAAATTCTAAGAGCTTAATAACTGCAACACTGTAAGAAATGATTTCTAACAGATAATAACAGCATTTCACAGGCATTTGCATGCTAAGCATAGTGAAAAACAGAAGAAAAGCCACTTGTATTGTTAGTTTGTGTTAAAACCTCGTTCATTTTTTGACTCCAGCCCGTCGTGTCTACATCTTATCTGTCAATCCTATCTATAAAAAGATGTTGGAGAAAATGAAGATGCTCACCGGCATTGGAGATGCGTCTTCCTCTCTCCCAGTCCATCTGCTCTCTGTCCAGCTGCTCTTGGTGCTCCCTTTCTTGCTTCTCTCTCTCGGCACGCTCTCTCTCCATCAGCTCCCGTTCAGCACGCTCCCGTTCTTGGCGTTCTCGCTCCAGCTGCTCCTGCTCTTCACGCTCACGCTCCAGGCGCTCCAGACGTTCCTGCTCGGTACGTTCCCTCTCCAGTCGCTCTTGTTCCTGATGCTCCCGCTCCTGACGTTCCCTTTCGCTGCGTTCCCGTTCCAGCATCTCTCGTTCCTGCCGTTCTCGTTCTAGCCGCTCTCGCTCCAGCCGTTCCTTCTCTTGCTCCTTCTGACGCTGGAGCTCTTGCATCTGCCTGAGGACACATGAGAGTAGAAGGGAACTTACTACTTATACTATAGGCCTATGTCAAGTCACCTTTATTTATATAGCGCTTTTAACAATGTAAATTGTGTCAAAGCAACTGCACAATATCCCAAAAAAAAAGGAAATAGTGTGTCAAGTGTAAAAAAAAAAAAAATTGCAATCAGGTCGACGATATCGCTGGAAATGAATTGTCCCCAAGTAAGCAAGCCAGAGGCGACAGCGGCAAGGAACCAAAACTCCATCAGAGACAAAATGGAGAAAAAAAACCTTGGGAGAAACCAGGCTCAGTCGGTATGTATGTATGTATGTATGCATACATATATACACCCATATATATATATATATATATATACACACACATACACACAAACACATAATATAAACACACACACTACTTATATTATATATAACGTATACTTTGTTTACTAGAACCTGAAGTGAACCTCTAATAGCAAAAAAAAAAAAAAAAAAAAAACAGAAATAAATTAAAAATATATTTATGCTACCACTGTTGTTTTTTTGTTTTTTTCTCAGTCTCTGCCCATTAAAATAAACAGGCTGTTGGTGGAATTAACAAGATGGCCTTAAAGCGCCTTTGGGACATATTCAGTAAGAAAAGCTTTTATAGATGACCAATGAAAATGATTTGCTTTCTTCCAGATAAGGAGACAGATGATCGCTAAAATACAAGCAGTGCAGTACATCATATCATACACTAGAGGGTAGCACACTCAAGTGAATAACAAGAGGTGCCAACTTCAGCATCCAGACCAGCTCGTCTGCAGATGTTCTGCTAAGGGTTTATGAAAGATTTGCTCGTCAGTCCTCTTGTGCTTAATCAGCATCCAGCACGTCCTCATGCCCAGAAATCCAGTGTGTACTTACATTAGAGAGCCAGAGACATTTAGACTGTGGACAGCAGGGACAGTAAACGAAGAAAAATGGGCTGTTTGCAGCTCTGGCGCTGAAGCAGGACAGATGGACCTAACTCGAAGAAGAGGGGCTGAACAAATTGGAGAGCATTCATGAATGAAAACAAATGAAATGCAAAGAGCCTAACAATATGAAGAGTCATCGTGTAAGGTTCATCTTCCAGGCTGTCCATAACATGTTGTCTTTTTGTCAAATTTGACTTCAAAGAAACATAAAAAAATAAGTCATTACTCACAATCATGTTGTTCCAAACATGCTATAATAACAAATAAATATAATAATAAAATAAATAAATTAGTGCTGTCAAACGATTTAAGTTTTTGTTTATGCAATATATGCATATGTACTGTGTATATTTATTATCTATATGAATACACACACATACAGTTTTCCTATATATTTTGAAAATATTTCCATGTATATATTTAAATGAATATAATTTATATTATACATATATTTAATATACAAATATAACATTTTCTTAAATATATACATGCATGTGTGTGTATTTATATACACACATAATAAATATACGTAGTACACATATATTATGTAAACAAAAACTTTTCATTTGGATGTGATTAATTGCTATTAGTTTTTATATAAATAAATAAATGTATACATTTTAATATTAACCTTGGATATATATTATATTTATATTTTTTATATATTTTTATAATTATTTTGGTGTAACTATTGGGAAAAGCTGTGGAAGCGCGAGTCATCGAGTCAATGAGACATTTTAGGAGGCAAACTATTCTTTTAAGACACCCACTTGAACTTTTTGTTAACTTGTATAACTGTTGAGGTTTAATAGTTTAAACGGTCTCCCACTGTGTTTGTGAAAAGAGACAGCTATCATGGGAAACTGGATAGATGATAAATAAGACGCATCAATCTCTCATCATCAGGGTTTGCATTAAAACAGGTGATCTTCTCTCTCCATCTGGCTAATAATCTCCCACACGTCTTTTTGTATGAATGGGTGTGCATGATGTCATTTCCTGGGACCTTGCCAGACACACCTTCCACTCAGTATGACAGTCATCATCATGAAAAAATACTAGCTTAGATGCAGTAACATCATGCCTCCACATGTTTCCAAAGAAGAGAAGATGGGAAACCACACCTCAACCTAAGAGAAGAGCAACCTTTAGAAGAGCAAGTTTACGCCTAAGGCTCCAACGGATGCAGTCACACCTGAATTGATACAGTCACTCCTGCTGTCTCATCAGTCCTGTCATCGAAATCGACTTCAAACCTCAGATCAAAGCTACAAAGCAAGACATTATCTCAAATGCAGGGCCATTCACATTTATATCAAAATATCAAATGTTCTACTTTTAAGTAACCGGATTAGTTCACTTCCTGAATAAAAATTTCCTGATAATTTACTCATCCAAGATGTTCATGTCTTTCTTTCTTCAGTCGAAAAGAAAGTTTTTTTTAGGAAAAGATTCCAGGATTTTTCTCTATATAGTGGACTTCAGTGGGACCCAACAAGTTCAAGGTCCAAATTGTGACTTCACGCAATACAACGTTAGTTCGTGTACTTCGATTCAAAATGGTAGGGTAGGCTATGTCACTTCAAAATTGTCAGACATCATTTTTTTACCCTTTTTTGTAAAGGGCGTTTCACTTTCTTTGCATGTTCGCTTTGTAAACACTGGGTCGGTACTTCCGCCTTTCCAACGTGACTGCATAATGGTTAAAAAGTATTTAATTTTCTTTTTTCCCCTCTCGATTGTTTCGCTAGATAAGACCTTTATTCCTCGGCTGGGATCGTGAAGAGCCCTTTGAAGCTGCAATTTGGAGCTTCAATCCATTGGGTCCCATTGAAGTCCACTATATGGAGAAAAATCCTGGAATTTTTTCCTCAAAAACCTTGATTTCTTTTCGACTGAAGAAAGAAAGACATGAACATCTTGGACGACATGGGGTTGAGTAAATTCAAGAAATGTTTATTCTGGAAGTGAACTAATCCTTTAATATAATTCAGCATTTGCATATGTACAGTTGATTAAATACTGAACGATAACTGCATTACAAACCCCTCCTGCTCTAGCAACTGTTTCCTTCTACCTTATCAGACTGTTTTATAATGAATGAATTTTACACAAGATATCCAAAAATGTAGTAAACCACTGTCTAGGCACTTAAAATAGTGACACAATGTACTTTACACTATTTTCTTTAAATAAATGTAGAGAAGTGCAGGCCGTGGGTTAAATTATGTGTCAGTCTTCATTCTCAAATGAATGTGTAACATCAGTAAGAACATACATTTGCTCCAAGGTAAATTAATATAAATGTAATGACTCATAATGATTCAGGTCATAGTAGAGGTGACAGCTAAAGAATTCAGAGTATCATAGTGTTGAATAGCTTGTAACAGTTCTGTTCAAATCTTTTTCAAATGAGGCTCTCTCTTTAGTTGACTGATGGCCATTGAATCTGATGGTGTGTTCAAATATCATATTTATGAACTGAACGCACATGGAAACTCTGAACTTTCTTTAAGCCCAGAGTTGGGAGCATGTTAGTATGAAAATACGATGGACACAATGGATGTAGCATTCATTTGTTTTGTCATTTAATATAAAACTAGGTAAGGTATGGCTTCAAAGGATCCATCCTTAAACATCTGAAACAGACACAACAAAAGCACCTGGTAATTCGAGGGGAATAAAACTATATAGAGCTAACAGTGAATCCACAAGGGCCACTATATGTAGATCTTCCAAAAGGAGCTTCCATATGCTTGTTCTACTGCCCGAGTTCTCTATATCTGATTAATTTAGTTGCCTTGTTTCAGAGTTGTTCTTGTACCTGGGTTCCCAGAGAATTGTATTCTGAGCCACTCCATTATGAAATGCTATTGAGGCGTGTAGTGAGAGTATGTCCCACTTCCCCCAAAATCCCTGCTGAGCCTGAGCCATGCTCTCAGAGATGTAATTAAAGAGCAGAGGAAGCCTCGTTCATGTCTGTGATAATATACTACCCCAAAAGACCATGGCAGCCATACCGGAGCCATCCATAAGTCATCCCTGGATAGGGTTTAAGAACAAGCCCCCTATAGAGATGAGCGCTGACTGAATGCTTAGAAGAAATAGGATCAAATGGATATGTGATATTAGAGGCCTATATTTAATTTCCATGACACATATGGGTTAGGCGAGGTTAACTTTTCACGATGCTTACTGCCGTGCAATCCCAGTGATCCTACAGGGGTGGAGAGATCATAATATCCTCATGGGCTTCTTGTTTTCGGAAGCTGCTAAACTTAGAACAAACATTACTTTAAACCAAACTAGCATTTGAGCAACAGGAAGACGGATTTATGGGATCAAATGTGTGCGCTCCTTGTTTCTTAAATAAGAACGACACCCCAGACCTGTTTGCAAGTGCAGTTTGCACCGTTTCGGTTGAGAGCTTTATTTGTGCGTAATCCTATCGGACACATACGCATTCCCTGGCATAGGAGATCACAACATTCTGAAATAACGAGCAGCACAAACACTTAAAATTAGAAGCAGGCTCTGCTCTCTCAGGCGAGAGACTGGAAGGGGCCAAAATATGGGGTTGAGGGGTTCAGCAACCTGGGCAGCTACACTAAGGGCTAATTTTAGGCCTTTTTCAGTTTACATTTTCAAGTAGCACCTCTTTCTGATCATGTCAGGAAAGCAAGCAATCTAGTTCTTCAACATTCCAGTGCATTTATATAACAACCCCTTTCAACAAAACTCATGGCCACTTAAAGGTACGGTTTTGTTCCACTGCACAGACATACTAAAGCATGACAGGGATTGTTCTCATATTTTGGAGCAGACCCAGAAATACTTGTGAAAGGGTCATCCAGTTTACTTTCAAGAAGTTAAGCCTGCCCACATAGTGAGAAAGTCAAGAAGTCCCTTAAAAAATATATTTTAAAACAATGATCAAATAGCAGGCAACTGACCAAAACCTATATCAATTTGGAATCTGCACTAGTTTATGGCAGTTCTACTGCAGTTTAGAGAATCCTTAATATCGGAGAAACTACAAGCAATGCAAAATTTGCTTACCCCCCCCCCCCCCACCCCCCCTCCCTCCCTCCCTCAAACACTCCCTTCTCGAGCATGGAAGGACTTAAAAAGATGGGAAACATGCAGCAGATCCATTTATTGGCGTCTCCGTTCCTGACATCAGTTACCAAGGAAACAGTAGCTAAGGGAGTGTAGGCGGCTCACAGCCTGATTCAGAATGTCTTCTAACAACTTACTACAGATTCCTAAGGCAGTATGACTTTATTAGGTTTTAAAACAGGAGTACTACAATAAAAACATACAGGATAATCAGATATAGATTTTTTTTTGGCAAAACAAAACAAATCTGTATTGCATAGAAAAATAATTACATTGGTGCTCATCACGTCATCACATTACCTTAGAATAAAATACCCATTCGTTGAGTATTTTGTAAAATTTTCCAGTTAAAAAAAAAAATCATTTCAAATCATAGGACTGTGCTACAAATAATCCTTATCCATAAATTTTAACTGAACGGGCTGTAAATTTTCATTATTTTTTTATTTTCAGAAGTTAGGAGAATAACATTACATTTAGTATTTAATGAGACTTGATATACAAACAATATCTACAGAATATCTCTTTTCAGCTTGCTGCATTATTTTCATATTTCCTTTGTATTCTGCTGTAAGTAAATGAAAAAAAAACACATACTGTGCATTTGTGGTCCGCTCTCCCAAGTTCATTTATGATATAAACCATGAATAATTTTCTGCACTCTAAAAAATGCTGGGTTAAATACAACTCAGTGCAGGGTAAATATTGGACAGAACACATGCTGGGTTGTTTTCAACCTGGGTCTAAACAACCCAATCGCTGGGTTCGTCCATATTTTACCCAGCACTGGGTTGTATTTAACCCAGCATTTTTTAGAGTGTGGAATGCACTAAGAATCTTTCATTTTTCTCCCCAAATCTTCATGTCTATTTCCACATGGATGCTGTAAAATGTAATTGTTATGAAATATAGACATATTACTATAATGATATTTAACACGCCCATAATATTGCTGCGGATAGAATTGGGATCTTTAGGAGTTATTCGTGGTATGCTGGGAGTAGTTTGTTGATGCTTTTACACTTTTAAATTTCCTTTTAATGATCGATGGTTAAAAGGTGAGTGAAAGTCAACCTCATTATACCTAGTTTTTGAAAATGCTTATAATTGTGTTCAGAGAGCGAACCTTTTGCTGACTGCTTACGGTGTAAACCGATATGGTGTAAAAAGTTACTCCCATAATTTGCAACACATGGGGTGTTGGAAAAATGTGGATAAAGTGAAAAGAAAAAAAAACTGTCAGCTTAGTGAAACAAGAAACATTTATTTTCATTATACACGTACAACACTTTTAATATTTAATAAAGAGTTGCTTTAAGTAAATGCAACTTGTTTTAATTAAACTCTCATGAAGAAGTAATGTATGTGAAGATGCATGTCTAGATTGAAGACGCCAAAATGCTGTATGAAGATTAGTGGTATAAAAGAAAATCATAAGTAGTCCAAAATATCACAACCAATATTTGAAAAAAATGGCTTGAAAATCTAAAAAATAATTATGTGCAGAAAAAGCCCACATTGACTAAACAATGACAAACCATTGTGTGCAAAAGAGCAGAATGAGCACCATATTGAAGTCTTTTTGGCAAGTCAAACTCCCCTCTCTCCTGGAGGCTCGGCAATTTGGTTATCATTGGCTGTGTCCAAGCTAAGCCATATGGTGTCTTTTTCAAGGCTTCCTCCAAAATTTCAACAAATTTGGGCCCAGCTCACTGATTCCCCCTTATGCAGAAGGAAGAACATCTTTGAACAGAGAGGGCGGTATACAGCACATCCCGAAGGAGCTCAGAAAGCAGGATGTGGGCTTTCTGTAGCTGAAGGGTCATTCATAAAGAGATGACAGACATCCGGATGAGGCTGCTGAGCGATCCGGCGCATTATTGTGCTGAAGAGTGAAGAAGTGGCTATGATTATGACATTCAGCTTTAAATGATGCTATCAGTCTGCTAATGAGGTGGTGGCTCTTTTCTCGCCCTGCTAGCGGGATATGGTTGGGGAAAATGTTCTTTTGTGTCTCCACCTGACAGATGTGCTGAAAGCCAGCAGAGCAGCAAACCTGTATCAGCGTCGCGCTGACTATTTATATCCTCCATTATGCCACTTCATGTCTTTTTAATCAAATACTAATACGGGATATTTTTGGCTCACTGAACACGAGTCGACCCACATGTCACTGCAGTCCTGCTGGAGTTGGAACGGCCAGTAGAAAACATGAAAGCTAAAAACTACAATCTATATTTTTATACATATAATCCCCTGGAAACTGTATAATCCGTGATGTTCTGGTGATGGGAGACATGGCCAAATATTTATTTTTCCCAGCAGGAAAGTAATACAAATATAGCATGTCTCAGTACAGCGGATAGCATACATTTCAGAGCTAAAGGGGTATAATTGCCCCACAAGATCATTTTTGAGGTTGTTCGAGAGCTTTTTGTCATCATTTCATCGTGAGGTTTACAGAAATGCTCGAGTCCCTAATTCAAAGCATGTGTGTACTAAAACTCTCCACAAAATTAAAAGACAAAAAGAACACAATTCCGAAAAATTGCTCCGGGAAGAAACATCCTGTGCCTCAAACATAGTGGTTGTTTTGCACAAACAAACAAAAATGGACACAGACTCATACTAAAAGAATTTAGATGTAAAACCACAGAGAATTTTCTTGAAGTCTCTATTTTGAATTAAAACTGCACTTTTCAGTCATTGCTTCAATGTAATTATTACAAGTATTAGGATAATACAACACCAATTTCTTTAAAATCATGTATCATTTTAAGGTGATCTGCACTGGTCAAACTACTTGCAATTAAGATAAATGAAAAGTTGTGTTATGCATATAAAGTTCTGTCTGTAATTCAATGTCTTTTCAAGGTAACCGTTCAATCGGTGCATTATAAAAATAACTAAAATTCCAAGTAGCACCTTCCATGCAAGCATGTGACCTTTATTTTAAAATGATCTCAGAAATCCTTTGACAAGCCACCAGAGTCCTGTGGCCTGTCTGACAGCACTACTAATTCGTCTTCTGACAGTATGCAGATGCCCCGATGGCTGTTTATGAATTGTCTGTGAGTAACCTGCCTCTCATTCCTTTCTTCTGCTCTCCTTCACAGCAGCATTGTATCAGGTTTGCATCACGAGATGACATCAGACACCAAGCATGCACCCAGTTCCATTGACTGCAATAGCTAAATATGGCTGTGGGCCGGCACGCTGCGGCCGGCAGGGTGGGCGGCAGCAGGCCAACTCTATTACACGCACTCAAAGACATTCTTTTAGAGAATGTGAGCCCTTTACTTTCTGGCAGATCTTCCACAGAAAGGGGAAAATATCCTTATAAGGAACATTTCCACTATATGTACGCTACAGCACCTGACTGATGAACACAAGATGTTAGAACGTATGAATGACTGTTCCAACTTCCTTAAAGGGATAGTTCACCCCAAAATGATTATTGATAACCCTCATGTTTCTTTTGAGCGAGTCAAAAACAGTGTGCAACCAGTGGTTTCCGATTCCTAAATTTAATGACTTGAATGAATTGGTACTTTAATGATTAGTTCAAAAAGACAAGTTGCTGATTGTAAATCAGTTTGAAATACTGCCCTGAGTTATTTACACAAATAATGGTAGCAGTTTATTTTATAGTCCTGCTACTCATATACTTGTTACATTAATTATAATAACCGGGTAATAACTAGGTACTTACCCTGAACCTACCCCTAAACCTAACCCAAGTAGTTAACTTGTATGAAACCACAAAACCTTAAGTCGCCGGGGTATATTTGTAGCAATAGCCAAAAATACATTGCATGGGTCAAAATTATAAATTTTTCTTTTATGCCAAAAATCATTAGGATATTAAGTAAAGATCATGTTCCATGAAAATATTTAGTGAATTTCCTACCGTAAATATATCAAAACTTAATTTTTGATCAGTAATATGCATTGCTAAGAACTTCATTTAGACAATTTAAAGATGATTTTCTCAATATTTAGATTTTTTGCACCCTCAGATTCCAGATTTTCAAATAGTTGTAGCCAAATATTGTCCTATCCTAACAAACCATACATCAATGAAAAGCTTATTTATTCAGCTTTCAGATGATGTAGAAATCATTTATGACTGGTTTTGTGGTCCAGGGTCACATATATTATCCAGTACTTCCTTAAGTACACTGTAAGCACAGGTAAGTGCACATACTGTAAAATAAAGTGTAACAAATAACTAAGAGTCTCTTTTATATGTAAGAAAAATCGAATCTTAATTTAACAGGGTTGTAAATCAAAAAAACTAAATATGTACCATATAATACAATTCCTTGAACAATGGAAATATCAAAGAGGTGGATGGTAGTGTTCTTTTTAACAAAAAGTATTAAAAATGATCTTCATTTATTGAAATTAGGTTGAAAAAATATACAGCTAAATCAAAATACTATTATTATTAATAATAAAAATGACAAAAGAAAAAATTACTATAATTTCAACTAAATTTAAAACAGAAACTGAAAAATAGCTAATAACCTAATTTAACATATTAGAAATATATCATTTTAAACAAATAATAATAAAACTGGATGGGTCCCATAATTTATTTTTGCAGTCTATTTAATCTGTCCCAGCACTAAAACATTAGAATACAAAACGGACAAAATTATTTCACAGAACATTATTTGAGTAAAAATAGTCAGTTTTGAAGGGAAGGCCAGAGCTATTAAGCCCTCCACAGCATTAAACTATGCAAAAGAAAGCACTGTCTATCCCATACTATTTTAATAAACCCCATAACATTGCCTTGATTTGACATACACCTGATTATAAATCAATATCGTGTCTGCGGTGTACTGAAGCCATGCACCCTCCTCGCGCGCTTCACTATGCCGTGGAGCATATCTGTCTGGAGTGAAAAAGCCAGCCAAACAATATTTGTTATGCAGGACTCGCAGCATTGTCCAATGCCGTCCTCGCCTGGCTCACAGCACGCAGGGAATACACCAATGGTTAATGTTTAACAGGCTGCAGGGGCTCTGCAGATAAAACCTGTGAAGATTTGACATTTCTTCTGTAGCAGAGAAGTAGGACATGACCACTGCTGAGTCACCATCAAAAGACTGAGATCATATACTACAGAGCATCCCAGACTCCCTTGGGTTCGTCTCATGGAATGATGCATCACTGATGGAGAAACACTCACACAGCAGATCTGTAGAAGATCTTTCTCTCTCCGTCGAGGCAAAGGCTAATAACTTTCATTAAGTCATTAACGACAACACAATTTTAAAATAGACCCTTTTTACATAATAAATGTCTCAACTCTTACTGTGAATGATTTGTCACGTACGTTAATCTAAAGAAAAATTGGGCAGAAGTATTTTCATATTCTTTCTGCTCCTTTGTAATGATTTTTCAGCTGAAAAAAATAAATAATTCAGCTGAGTTTAAAAAAAATATAAATATATTTATACCGAGCTTCACAAATTAGTGAAGTGGCTTTAAGATAAGAGCTAGAGCAGTGAAAATTCCCGTTTCCACCATCAGGGCAATAATTAAGAATTTCCAATCAACAAGAAAATGTTATGAATCTGCCTGGAAGAGGACATGTGTCTATAACGTCCTAATGCACGGTGAGGAGGATAATTTGAGTGGCCAAAGACTCAAGGACCACAGCTGGACAATTGTTGAGAAAGGTTGAGTTTTGGGGTCAAAAAACCTTTGTTGGAAAAAAATAAAATTGTCAAACAGCCCCTACATCACCACATATTGTTCGAGAGGGTTTCAAGAAAAATTCTCCTCACTCAAGAGAACACCTGACAAGAGATCAGGGACCATTCCTTCATCCAGAATCACTCCAGGTCCTTCAGATTCCCAGCTCCATGTTGGTGGTGCTTCTCTTCAGTTCACCTCACTCATTTTCTATAGGCTGCAGGTCAGGGAACTGAAATGGCCATAACAGAAGCTTGATTTTGTGCCCAGTGACCCATTTGTGTGTTGTTTTTAAGGTTTGTTTTTGGATTATTGTCTGGTTGGCAGATCCAATCATGGCCCATTATAAGATTTTTAAGAGAGTCAGTCACTTTTAGATTTTTTATCTGTTGGTATTTGATAGAATCAGTGATGCAATGAGTCTGAACAAGATGTCCAGGACCTCCAGCAGAAATATAGGCCCACAACATTAAAAATACGGCAGTATATTTCATTGTACACATGGGAGTACTTTTTATCCCCGTGTTCACCAAACCCATCTTGAGTGTTTACTGCTAAAATGCTAATTTTTTAGTTACATCTGACCATAGAAGCCAGTCCCATTTGAAGTTCCAGTCATGTCTGACAATTGAATATGCTGGAGATTGTTTTTTGGTGAAAGCATTTTCTTTTCTTGATTTTTTCTTGAAGCCCTCCCAAACAACATGGTGATGTAGGTGCTGTTTGATCATTTCTTAAAGGTTTTCTGACCCCGAAACAACCTTTTTCTGCAATTCTCCAGCTGTGATCCTTGAAGAGTCTCTGGCCACTCAAACTCTCCTTCTCACCGTGCATTAGGAAGATATAGACACATGTCCTCTTCCAGGCAGATTCATAACATTTTCTGTTGATTGGAAATTCTTAATTATTGCCCTGATGGTGGAAATGGGAATTTTCACTGCTCTAGCTCTTTTCTTAAAGCCACTTCACTAATTTGTGAAGCTCAATTATCTTTTGCTGCACATTAGAAATATATTCTTTGGTTTTTCTCATTGTTATGGGTGATTAATTTGGAATTTGGCCTTTGTTTTGTTTTCCCTCCTATTTAAATTTCTGTGAAACAGGAAGCCATGGATGAATAATTTCATGTTCATAATCACGCTGTGCGCTTAAAATTGTGAATATGAATGGGAATATATTTCAGATATATTTTACTCATAAGAATTTCTAGGGGTACCAGTAATTGTGTCCAACATGTACTTGAGAAAAGAAAAAAAAACATTTCAGAATGATATTTCCCCCCATTTTAAATTCTTATTCTCCAATGAAAGCTTAGATTTTTGTGATTTTTAAAATAAAAGATCAAAAGGATTAACAATGCACATTTATTTTCACAGCCTTCTTTTATCATATTTACCAAGGGTACCAAAAATTCTGACCACGTGTGTATATACTTTTTCATTTTTCAGACAAATAATTGTTTAGAAAAATAGTTTTTGTAAACTGCCATGCTGACCAACAGGACTTAAAATCATTATTCAAAATACAGCACTGACTCTTGGTAACATTTTAAGCCTTACTGCAATGAATACCAATAGAGATGCAATAGTTGCATCAATGGCATTCTATTATTAAAGCAAAAAGCAGAAAGAAAACTCTGACAAGCAAGCAGTGAGCTTTGAGCATGTATATTCCAGTCAAGCAGCCTCAACCTTGACTGCTGCTTCCTTTGGGAACTCATTGCAGAAAAGCTTTTCATTAACAAGACCAGGGTGAATAACAGCCTCCATCATCCTTTGAAGTCCACAGAAATCTTGATGAAACATGCTCATG
The DNA here is from genome assembly GCF_936440315.1 of Barbus barbus. Classification (NCBI taxonomy): domain Eukaryota; kingdom Metazoa; phylum Chordata; class Actinopteri; order Cypriniformes; family Cyprinidae; genus Barbus; species Barbus barbus. Next base: position 23,629,883 of record NC_136742.1, read on the forward strand.
AAAAAGCGAATTCAGGGCTTCAAAGTGGTGATTTAACTGAACTTAATCCAACAGACATTAACATTACATTGCTGCACTATCTTTGTTTGATTCTGCAGTGCGAGAGTTGGTTCATATTCTCACCATCACGCAACTCATAATCTATGAGTGCACGTGTTCTTCCATGGGGTGGAAGGCGTTTTGTGGATGTCATTTTCCCACTAAATCTAATTGTACACTAGGGCTGCAAAACAATTAAATCGCGATTAATCGATTCAAATAAAAGTTTGTTTGCATACTATGTTTGTGTGTACTGTCTATATTTATTATGTATACATGAATATACACATGTATCTTTTTTTATATGTAAACACATTTATACTTTATATAATACTTTATATATATAAATCTAACATATTTTTCCTTAATTATACATGTATGTGTATGTATTTATATATACACATAATACATATACACAGTACACACACACATAGTATGTAAAAAAAAATAAATAAATAAATAAAATAAAATAAAAAAAAAACCTTTAAAATAGATTAATTGCGATTAATCGATTTGCAGCCCTATTTTACACCTAAATAATTAAATTTGAGTAAATATCACAGTTCTGTTGGTATTTGGGGAAAACAAATAAGCGCCCATGAAACAACTAAATAACTTACCACACCTTTAAATGATGAATTAGCATCAGAACCCAAAGGCTTTTTGTTGGCTAGCTGATTAAAACTATTATAAACATCAACCCCTATTTGTACGGTTTACCGCAGCCAGTGTCTGCAACTTTGGTTTTTACCTTCTCTGCACCTCCAGATCCTCTGGTGATGGGCCATTCTGCACCTGAGGGGTCTGTCTTGGCATTGGGGGGCCTGTGGAAAAAGGGAAAAATCTGGAATGAGCATCAGTTTGAAACTTGGAAAGAACTTTGAAATCTGATCAATAATGTAAAGTACGCTGGACAAGCCCCAAAAGAGAAACCGAAGATCAGGTTTTAGAGAGAGAGAGAAACATGGGCCGCTGGCTGCAAGACACATTGATCAGGTGCGTTGGACAGCAAGAGTTAATTAGGACATTATATATCAGGGACAGGGGAAAAGATTATCTGTTAAAGGAACCGTCAGCAGCAGTTCAAATCACTGTGCATAAAAAAAAAAAAAGAAGCGCTAAGCACCAAAACTGTCAGTGCCAGGGTGAATTACTTCACATATGTCACTATACCTAAACAAATGTCATATTATAGCATTTTTGAATGAAGGACAGAACTTTGTTAGAAATGGAAGCATATGCATAACTGTAACAAACATTATTATAAACTAAAATAAAAATATACATTGAAGGAAGAAGGTTGGCTGATGACCTCATGCTGAAAATATATCACACAGATGGAAACCCAAGCCTTGATAGTGTCTTATTTTACAGCATAGTTTGACTATAGAGGCTTTGCTGATTTTGCCAGGCTGAATTTGAGAGCAGAGGAAGGTTGAGGTCTGTATGAAAGCTTAGCATGAACACAGGACAAGTCTCTGCCGTGACACACTTGACTAATCGATCAATACAGCATTGTGCAGGTGAGAGAGGTCTGTTTACCCTCTCTGTAACTCATTACCAGACTACATATGCCCTCTGCCATTTCCTGTTTATTTGCTACACACAGCAGGGCACTGCAAAAACAAGAGCTTTTTTATCCTTGCACCTGTTTGACTTGTTTCTTTCCTGCAGTTTCATCATTTTAGAGGGGGAAGGTAGTCTAAATACCAACAAATAGACAAACTATTGACAACACAGCAAAAGGTCTGGTCCACATCGCTGATATGATCTGCTCAACAAAAGGCCGATAATGTTTTGAATGGATTATGCCAAAAAAATAAAATCTATGCAAGCTAAAATAACAAAACATAATATTTCACATAACACCATAAAAACAAAAACTAAAAATATATATAAAAAACAACAACATAACATTTAACATAAAATATAAAACAAGATAAAGCCTAAAAAAAAAAAAAAAAAAAAAAAAAACTAAAATAAAACATAACATTTCACAAAAAAACAACAACAAAGTAAAAAATAAACAAAAATGATATAAAATATAACATTTAACATAACATAAAACCTAAAAAACAAAAAACAAACAACAACAAAAACAATATAAAACCTGAGGAACAACAAAACAAAACAACAATTAAGAAAACATTAAACAACATCTGTCCTGGGATAACAAGTAGCATCTTTTTTACATCACCATGAAAGTTGCAGCAAAGTTGATCATGGCATGCAATGCGCACCAAGTAGCAAAGCTAAACTTTAACCAGAAACAAATGGCTTGCAGAACACATTAATTGGATTAAACAAGTCTGAATGCAGAATTCTCCCAACAGCACAAGACTCCATGAAAAAATATGACATTAGAGCTGAGCCATCTGGACAAGCCAAGCAGTAATTAACTCATCTGTCAAATCTAATCTAACATTACAGTTCTGTGCCCCCCTTTAAGAAAACCAACCATTCGTGATTGTCCATGTTTGTGTAACCCACTCTACAAATTCTCTTCTCAAATGTTCTTTGTCTTTAACATATAAAACACACCTACGCTAGCCTTAATGTGTATGTAAGGCCCTGTTATATAAGCAGGCACCCTCAGTTTCTCTTCCTTCCTTGAACAGAAACAAACATACGATGAGCTAATCGCAAATTATCAAAGCTATTCGGATGATATCTAAAGAGTCAGCAAATATAGTCTCTCCAGAGACCAAGGTCAAGTTATACAAATATTAACTTGATTTGTTTTTATGGCCACATTATAGAGATTTTTGAGTGCAATGACTGCAATTTGAAACTCTGACACAAAGGCAAGCATACTTAGCCCATTTAACCCCGGCCAATCTGAACAGCACTTTAAAGGCTGGCTCTGGTCCAAAAGCACTCAGTGTCAGCTTTAATATGGACTGATCCTCCTTCAAGCCAGTTTGGTAATGTACTGCCATTAGATCACACACAGATAGCATAACCTACTAATTGACTTTGCACAAATAAAATAAAATAAAATAAAATAAAAAGGAATACAAAAATTATTTATAATTATAAAATAAAATAGAAATAATAAACATGGTGCATCGTTAGAAGCATAATTAAATTAGCATATTTTATTAGTTTAATATAATATATTACAAATAATAATTAAATTATAAAAATACCAGTGCATTATTATATGCATAATTTGTTTCTTAGTGTACTTGCACCAAATTAGCTTGCTCAATTCACACACAAATAAACAATTATTCAAACAACACAAAAAAATAATAATATAATAGAAAATGATATAATAAAATGACAAAAAAATTTAAAATAAAATAAAATAGTGAAACCAGAGATCACACTAAAATATCAGCTCCGTTTAAGTTTATACTTAATGGCTTGTTTACGGATCAACAGAAAGCTAAAGAGTCAGAATAACACCTACATGAGAGGAGGGAACCACCGAGCCTCTTCTGACAGCAGATGTATTGTAGAAGTCCATCCTGGTCTTTAGGTACACTTGTAACAAGTGCACTAGAACTATTCGCATCAGCTCCTAAACTGCCATCAATGACTCCATGAGATCTCAAAGAGAGCAGCATGTTGTTCTGGCTATTCTCAAGTAAACACTGCTGTAGGAAAAAAAAAAAAAAAGACTGGACCAATGGGCTGGCAGTCAGACGTTAGACGCTCTGACACAACGTTCACTGAGCAGGATGTGGTCTACTTATTGCACTTTCCGGACCTGATCAATTATTCATGCCTGGATGGGCGAAAGGTAAAGCGGTCAATGTTACAACCACATCACAACTATTACGATCAGGTGAGTGGAGGAAAACAGGGGGGTTTAACCATTTCGAGGCAAGGACAACAAGATACAGATGAGAATCTAAAATCTGGAGATCTACTACGAAGGGCAAATTTGACATATACACTTCAGAGAAAAAAAATATATATGTATACTATTTTCCTCAGGGAGGAACAAGGAAGTTTCTCTAAGCACTGACAGTGAGAGCTTGGCCACAGGACGAAGTAATGGGCTTGAAATCAAGTTATCGAATGGATGATGTCACCAACAACTAATAGCCATGAATACACCGGACAGCTTTAATTTCACAGTTGAATCATCTTGCACACCATCAAAATTCACACCAAATTCACACCAAAAGTCTGCTGGGGTAGATTTGTAGCAATAGCCAAAAACACATTGTATGGGTCAAAATTATCGATTTTTCATTTATGCCAAAAATTTTTAGGATATTAAAGCTGCAGTCCGTAACTTTCTTTGGTTAAAAATTATCCAAAATCAATATTTGAGCAAGTACATAACCAGCCAGTGTTCAAAACGATCACCTTACTTTAGCCCAATTCACAACGGTTAGCTTATAATAATGTTTTCTAATTTGAATGGTACGGGTAGGTTTTCGCGGGAAAATCGAGCATGGCACTGCGTCATTTCGTCACGTCTGTAAACATAGACGTTTTCCCGGCTACTAGGCTATCGCACGTGAGGATCCTGCAGGTGGCGGCTCACTTACAGCCTTTTCTCACAGCAGCTAGAATAAATTACATTTATCATTTTGATGGCAGATTGTTTATGAAACACGTGTGAATGAAATTAAATTATATTCCAGTTTTAAACGTGCTTCTGATTAGAGATAGCCAGGGATTACACCAGATTTGTATTCTAAAGACAACCAGTTCGAAGGGAGCATAGTTTGCCATTCGAATGGCATGACAATTATTGTCCGATTCTAACAAACCATACATCATTGGAAAGTTTATTTATTCAGCTTTCAGATGATGTATAAATTTGACCCTTATGACTGGTGTTATGGTCACATATAATACTACTGTAAATTTGACCATATATTAATACACAAAACAATACTGGATCTCATTTAATTTATGTTCCTAACTCAAAATATTTGAAATGGTATACCAAGAAATGTTTAGTTATCACTGTATAGTTTTTAAAATATGTGTGTTTATTTTTTATTTTATTTTACTTCTGTGGAACAACAAAAGATATTAGATTTTGGTCGATACAATGAAAGTCAATGGGCGCAAAACTGGCTTGACATTTACTGTGTGGACCAAAAAAAATTTATCTAAATATTTTGAGATATCAATCTGTTCTACAGAAGAAATAAAGTCAAAGATTTGGAATGACATGAGGCTTAGTAAACTATAGCCAAATGCTAATTTTTGTGTGAAACGTAACAAATAGCCACATAAAACCTCAGAATGAATGCATAAATGCTCTAATCAGCTGCAACACGGTAAGTAAAAGAAACACAAATTAGGTGATCAACAAATGTCCCATCATGGTCATGGTTGGTCTGGAAAACTAATTTTCTAGCAATAGTGGAGTAGCTCAATTACATTAAAGTGATTGTTCAAATTGTGTTCAAATTGTCCACCGGTTCTTGAAAGACCATTTTTGTCTCCTCGATGTTTTACAACAACATTTGGGAAGAACAAACATCATTTGACACAGAGCCTCATTACCACACCTTGATGCTGTCACCTTGTAAATACAACACACAAATCCCCTTATCACTCATATGTGTCGCACAACACTGGCCCAAGCCCTCCAATTAATTTCACAGTTGTGGTTCCACAAATGGGAAAATTACAGTCAAGTGCTGCATAATTTGAAGATGAGGAAGCAAATGATTTGTCCTCTAGCTCTAAACAGATTCTGATTGGATTCTGAGCAAGTCTGTGAACCAGTTAAATGGGACGTTATTAAAGCAAGATTATGCGAGTCAAAAGAAAATGTTGCGTGTCTGCCTCGGTGGTAGAAAGGTGAACGAATCAATGGAGACTCTTGGTCTGTTTTAGCAGGCATCCTAGGATTAGGATATAATGAAAATCATTAGCATCACTGTTTTGATGAGTCTCGTTATTTAGGGCTCAAAGACAGAAAATCTGGAAAGAAATGGGACTGGGACCTAAAAATAGTAGAAGTTACCGGGTTCTACTTACTATAACTTGCTCAGAATAGTTTGTCCATCTAGTTACACAGTGATAACCTCCAATGTAAAAAAAATAAAAATAAAAAATCTAAAAAGTAAAAAAAATAAAATGGTAACTAGGAATACTACTGGCCCTATAGTTCAACTGCCTCATGTACAAGGTGTTGATGTTTTCAGTGTTCGACATTACCCCAGAGATACTAAATAGCATCAACTGATCCCGCTTCAGCCCTGGGGTGGGTAAACAACTGCAGTGGCAGGAAAGAGCTGCAAAACCATTGGGTGGTGGTGGGGGGGTTGATGCAGTGTTGCCTAATAAAAGAAGCTCTGCTAGGAAACAGTTCTGCCATTTGTAGTCCAAATGAAAGAAAATCCGACCACTGAACACGTGCAGGGTGTAAACAATCTTTTTTAGCACTTCTGAAATAAGCTGGCAAGACTGCTTTTATCTAAAGACATCCTGTCTAACTGTAGTCCATACAATGTGTTATCTTTTGAGATAACCGATGTCTTTTGAAGCTATTGTCAAACTAGATTCATTGCATTGTGTAGACCGTCACAAACACGTCACTTACGTTTCTGACAGAAAGCTGAAATGACATTGGGAAACCGTATTATCTTGGAAAGGCAAATAAATTGAAAAAAATAAAAACCTACAGGATAAGCAAGATTGGGAATGTGAGAATGGCTGCAAAATGAGTGAAAAGACTGACTCAGCACAGAGAGCTAAAACAAGCACACATTTCACTGAGAAAAAGAGAGCAGCTCTTGGATCGTTATGAACAATCTGTTTGAGACATTTAATGAGATAAACTTCGAGATAAACTTGGCATGGCTGTGCTGTTAAAACCCAGGAAAGGAACGTGGACTGGTTAAGTGATTTGATTGGACAAAATCTGTCAGCTGTCACAATTAACACACCTTGACCAGTATTTTGGTTTGACGTTTAACAGATTCAAATCTAGAACTGAGTTTGTCATACTTGGTTTGATGAAACTTACAAACTGCCATGGGCTCAAAGCTGAAGCAATGCTGTGCTAAAAAAAGGAACTGACTGTTTTCAATAGGTTTCTAGAAACCTTTCCAGAGCTTTTCCCAGTGATCACATGTGCAACTAAATTGAAAAATCTGTAATAAACAGATTGTTGTGCTAATACTATATACTGTATACTGAATAATGCGCGTCAAGTCTTTACTTCCTGTGACAGGCAACCCAAACCTTTAACAATAAACAAGACCGAAATAGACGGCGACTCTTATTTTGAAATGCTTATGCTTTACTATTGCCAGCTGCTCATTCAAAAAGACAAAGGAGATAAAATATTCACTCTTACAACCATCTAGAACATATTACAATACAAATACAAAGCAAACATTGTCACTATTCATCAACAGTTGATTATAAGCAATATTGTGCGATTTTCACTGAATATGAACTGCTACCATGTTTTTACTTAAAAACATGCAGTGCTCATATTTATTTAATTTGAAGTTTAATAATGGCATTGGGGTATATTGCGATTCCTGCTTTTCCATGCCCAAATGTATGTCCTCTTATGATAATTAAGACGTTTGTTATACCAAGATATTTATGACTTATGACCTTAGATATATATAAAAAAAACTTTCTAGACTTAAGGACCCACTGAAATACATTTTACAGTTCACACACACATTATTTTAAGTTACAAATATGAGTGAGATGCTCGCACTGAAGCCCTGTAATCCTGCCACGAAACTAATTCTATTGGCTGAGCCGCTGCTGTTTTGACAGGCTGCTTGGGATTTTCAAACTTTTTTATTTTTTTTTTTTTTTTTACTTGTTTTGGTAGTAAATCTATTATTATCTATGGTGCACTTCAAATCAAGCACAATGCCTTTAAATTGTGTAACAAATAGAAGATTTTTTCTTCATGGTAAACAAACATCGTATCACATGCTTTCATTTCATTGGTGCTCAGACAGATGATACTTTTTTTTCTAGGACAGAATCTGATAACCAGGCTTAAGCATATCAAATACTGATCCAGATTTTTACAAAAGGTCAGATTTTAAAAAGGTTGTTACATCTTAATATTCTATCGGTTATATTCTGCTTTATTCATAGCCATTTTACTACATACCACAAGCATATCAGTTTATTTGAACCCAGCAGTGACCATTTAGTCCTGGAAATAGAGATGTACCATCCCAAAGTACCTGCTTGCCCCTGCTGAGAGTCTCTCATGGTTAAAGCCCCATCCCTCCCCATCAAACTCACTCCTCAAGATGATCTCAGTTCGGCTGATCTTCAGCGGGAAGCGGTACACTCTGGGGGCTGGCATGATGGACAGGTGCCTGCAGGCCTGCCTTTCTGCTCTGATGCTCTGAACCCGGTCCAAGTCCCACTGGGAGAGTTGAGGTAGCGATATTGAGCTCTACTCTTGTATACCTGAGTCAGATTCTCATTCAAAAAAAAACAAAAAAAAAAAAACTAAAGAATGAAACTGCATAACTAAGAACAGAACTCAAAACGAAACTAATTCCACAGCAACAAAGCCAACCTGAGTCCTGGAAGATCCCAAGAAGTGACAAGCCAAGCTCTGCAACTATTTAGAAAGCTGGAGAGGAGAAACCTTCTGCAACGAGGACTATTAAGAGTCTGGGGCAAGAGAATGATCTCATCGATAAAAAGTGTTCTGGGCTGCCAACGTCATCTCTCCCACCTTGGCTGTTGGAGCAATTTGGTGGTCATGTGGTGTCACTAGTCAGAAAACAAGCACATACCAGACACGGGTTCAAGCCCACCCCTTTCAAACCATATTTAGGCTTCACGACCAGAAAAACAAACTCTTTTTGGCTCAGGAATGTTCTGTCCTTCTATTTCCTCTCAGAGGTACCATGTCTCAAAAGATAAACACCTGGTACCATGTCTCAAAAGACAAACACCTGTCCTGCCAAACTGTGAAGTCTCAAAGCAGGATGACCTTCATTTAGACCTCTAGACGCAGACGCAGCAGGCTCCTGGGGGTCTAGGGTGGGACGGGGTGAAAAGCCTGCTTTGTTCTGACATGGATGAGCTCATGCAATCCCACATATTTCACGACTGTCAACAGGTCGTCACAAGACAGTATTTATACACTGAAAGGTGGCACAGAAACCTTAACTCATGACCTTCTTAATTCCAGGCAAGATGTTATACGGAAGCTAGTGAAAGATACCTAAAATTAGAGCTCCATTTTATCGTAATATGATCAGTCTAATTAGTTATAACAGTTGCCAGGTAAAGTTTCTGAAAATCCAAAAAAAAATATAAGTATACAAGGTTGTTTTTCTGTGCTACTACTTTTCTTACTAGACTGCTAGTCCACCCTTCCATTTAAGAAAGTGATGAAATGAAGGTCAGGGCACATTAGCCATGTGACAGCTAAGGTATCCGGACGTCTCAAGAACAGATTTTTCCCATTTTAGGTAAAAGGATGTGGAAGACTCTGGGTATCAAACATCTAAGAGGGAATTTGGGGCTTAAGAATCTGCACAGAAAAATAATAAAATAAAGCATACTTTATCTTGTATTTTGTATTATAATGTATATTAAGTATTTTTGTATTAAGTATATCTAAACAATTACAACTGATAAATACACATTAAAAGCAAAGCTGTGTAACAAAATTTCAATGCAATTGATTTAGAATAAGTATTTTGTCTTGTGACTGGCATATTTTAAAATAATCAAAAAAAGAACACACTTATATTCAAAGATATCCTCTGAAAACAAGCCTTATGATACTATTAATTATACATATCACACTGTTTCACTCATCAGGCAAATTCAACTTGTTTTTATATCTTGTTTACATATGGAAAGAGAAAATACTCAATCAATTTTTTTAATTGATTGGTATCAGTCAATATTAAAATTTTAATTGTGCATTCCCAATTCAACCCGTTTTTACATTTAGATCACCTTTTCCTTCATCTAACACAAGGTTAAGCTTGATCTTTAAAAATGCCAGTAATACTGTTAAATGTTTTTTTTTTTTCATTCAGACAAACAAAATGAACAGTCATAACATGAACATAGGAACCAAAGAATTATTATCTGTGCATCTCAATTGTGAAAGAAAATTTCAACAACAGTCTACTTTGTCAAGGTGATTATTTAGGTAGAAGACAAGGTATTTTTCCCCACTGAGATTTCACGGTGTGAGAAATCACACGGCTTCAGCTAAGCCAGGGTACTGGAGGAGCTTAACCAACAGTAACTAAATTACAAACTGCTATTGTCCCATCAGCACTACAAAAAAGTTCACATCCTAGTCCTAAACCACAAACACCTGGCTGTCTGTGCCAGTGAGCAATCACACATTTGTTCACACATTCCTAGCGGTCACGTCAAGGTGGGAGATAAACAAAAAAAAAAACTAAAGTAAAGAAAGAGTAAAGTTTACAATAATTAAACTCCAATAACCCATGGGAAAGATAAAAGGTCACATTTCACATGTAAACTCTGCAGGCGGATTGTCTGGTTTGGACGGTTTGATTTCTCAATGACAAACATGTTCATACATTACCTCACCAATACATCAATCAGCACATCCATCACACCTCCATGCATATATAGTCCATGTTGCCAAGAGCTCTAGGGCCATCTGCCTTGCAACAGAGATCCTCAGTCATGCTGGCAACAGCATTTATATAAAAACTCACCAAATCTCCCACAGTCCATGGCTCCAGTGTCAAGGTAACATCATCCTGGCATGTGACTCTGTTGCACATTACACTCGACTAAAATTAGCAGACACATTCTAGGGGTTTGTAAAAAAATAACTTTTGATTCCCCTGTACTCCTCAGCAAACTCTCACATGTCACTTTGAGGGCCGGATGACACATGCGGCACTTAAAACCAAACAAAATATATAAATGAATGTCTTCAAAGGGGATCGCCATTAGCTGAACTTGCTTTTACAACAGGATGACGCACAAAAATAATGTACAAAAGGGTCACAAACATTCCTATTAGGCCATGTAAACATACTACTCGATGTGATGCTCCAAAAATACAAACACAGCAACTAATAGTCTTAAAAAAGGGATGACTACATTGTTATTCCACCTGAGTCTGTGTATAGACACAGTGTAGAAGACAGTGGATCGCATTCTGGGATTGAGGCATGTCGTATTAGACAGGTATTAGCCTACCTGAGGTCATGAATATGCTAAGAAAACACCAACTGGCATGATTTGGTAACACGTCTGCCTAGAAACACTGAAATTCACTGTACAATCAACAAGGGGCGTATTTTACTTTTAAGATTTTTTTTTTCCCCAATCTGAATATGCCAAGACAGTTAATAAATAATGCCAAAGAGCCAAGAGCTAAATTGTTTAAAACAAATCAATTATTGTTGTTTTTTTTGCCCACCAGTGCTTTAATTTTCTAAATTGCTTGGCTGGTGGTTTTTAAGAGTTATGCAAATATGCGTAAAAAACAGTCGAGAAGGATTTTAAGGTAAAAAAATGCATAAATACCATTATTGGACAAACGTGAATGAATCTCAAAGCCCTTAAACATGTACCAAAGATTAATTGCATCTTGACTTCAGAGCTTCAGTAAAAGAGCTAATACAAGCACACGCTACAAATAAGTTCAATTAGAGATCTGGACACAGACTGCAGTTGGTTAGATTGCTCTAAAGCCCGGTACACACCAAGCCGACAGGCAGCCGTCGGGCAGTTTTTTTTTTTTTTTAAGTTTTCTCAGTGTGTTCCGTGACGTCGGCTGAAGTTGGTCCTCGTCGGCTTTTTTTCAGCCGGTTCGACATGTTGAATCGGCATCGGAGCTCGTCGGTCAGTCGGGCCATCTGATCATTCTGATTGGCTGTTCAGCTGGTGAACCAGTGCACGAGAAAAGCTCAGAATGGACGCGCTACTTGCCCGTTGTGTGTTGAGCGTCGGCTTGGTGCATCAGGGCAACTTTGGACCCAGACGCTACCGACGTGAGCAGACCCCGCAGTCTGCTTTCGTTGCCACTAGTTCGTCGGCGTCGGCTTGGTGTGTACCGACAGGGCTTAATAGAACTCATTTAGCTGTACACAGCTTAATATTGACAATGTGAATTAACGGAGAGCCAATTACTCTTTCCTGCTTTGGCTCAGTCACATGGGATCCTACTGCTGGCTGATTAGTGCAGTTTAACACACTCCCAAAAATCACTGTCTCCATGCCAGGAACCTACAGGCATTAGGAAATTCAGCAGAGCAGTGCTGCAATAGCACACAGACCAGTGCAGGTGAGTAACGCTACTAATGTAACCGGTATGTGTCACATTACACAGTAGCTCAGCACATTCCACAAAAGTGCAGCTTTTCTAGCTGTTTTTTTCTAAAATGACAGCTTTTTCTAAATAACTGTTTACCTCGTCTCATTTCACACTTTTAACCCTGGCAAACATTTCTGATAATCAAACATTCTGTCTGAAAATTACACCTTGCTTGTTTGTTTAAATGAAGCTGATCAAAAAGGGGGAAAAAATCATTTCCAGTCACGACTGAGAAAGCTAATTACATGTGTATGTATATATATTCAGCAAGATAAATGATATATGCTTAATTTCATGATAAGTGTGATTAAAAATTGTAATCTATTGACAGCCCTAATATACACAGTATATACACACACACACATACACATGCATATATATATATTTTAGGGCTGTCAATAGATTACAATTTTTAAATCACACTTATGAAATTAAGCATATATCATTCATCTTGCTGAATACGTTAATTTTGTCATTATTTACTATATCCAGCAAAATAAACCAAAACATTGAAGGGTGATTCTCTCAAAACTGTATTTTCTGCAAGCTTATTTTAAGATAAATTTAGATATCTTTTAAAAAAAAAAAAGGACACTTGGGAGACTCCAAAAGGACACCAAAGAACCAAAGCCTTTTTTTCTCATGTTTCTCATATATATATATATATATATATATATATATATATATATATATATATATGGGTCATTGACGTATAAGAATTTTCAACAGGCAAATTTTAAAATACAAAAAATAATATATTTTGTAGTTGTTCAAACATTAAGAAGGTTGTGTACACAAATTCATATAAAATTGAAATGTTTTTAGTGTTTTTTCATCTAGATGAATCAGGCGTAGCCTTAGATGTCATGTGGTGCGACCATGGTTTATATTAAAATTAATTAATTTCCTTAACATGCTTAACTTTTTTTTTTTTTTTTTTTTTTAAGATGTTATCAGTAATTGAAGTGTTTAGAAAAAGTATTTTTGTACATAATGATCTCATTTTTGTTCTATAATTTCAGAGTTGCCTTCTTAATTGTAGTTAGCAGACTTATTTTTTCTGTAAATTGCATAAAACTGAAAGAATATTTTTAAAATACCATTCACTTAAGCATACTATAGCAGTGATTCATATTTCTGCCACAAATTAGATAATTTATTTTTAATTTAATACAGTTATTGCTGTTATTGGTCGCACCACATGAGTGGTCGCTCCAAATGACACAAATACCTTACATAATTAAAAATCTATTTAAAGAAAACGTTTGAAAAGCTCAGCATATGGCATTAACTGCAGTCATTTTGTCAATCATATTGTCAGTGTCTTCTTTGCTCCGTGATGTATTTTTCACTACATGAGAACATGATGTGTGGCATAAAAGTGCCATTGTTTGTCTGACGTAGCAACAGTAACTAAGGGCGGGTCTTTGCTTACAGCAGAAAATTACATCTGGAGTTTGTGCTTGACTGAAGGGTCAGAATTAACATGCTGCCTATGGTGAGCGTTTATTTTACTTTGCTTGGCAGTGGAATCTGGTAAAATAATTAAAATAGTTATTAATAAATATATAATAATTTACCAATAAATGCATAATTACCAAAATAAAATTAGATGCCTGAAATTCCTATTTTTTGCCTTTTTTCTCATGTTGTACAAAGATTACAGACAAACTCAAAATGACCCAAACTACATAAAAATCTATTCCAAATCAAAGTATTTTGAGTATATAAACCATTAACTGAATATAAGTCTGGGACATATCTATAATGGAAAACACACTGCAGTGGTCGCACCACATGATATTTGGTCACACCACATGATATTTTCAAATTCAGTCAAAATTTACAAGCACAGAATTAGCCACCTAAACAAAACAAGCTAGCTTCCCGTGAAAGGTCACTATGAAATTTATAATAAAGATAAATGCTTGTAGAAATAACTTAATATTCATAGTTTTTTTGAGGTCATACATGATATCCAAATGTGGTAACTACATACCAGCCATTAAAAAGGTTATTTTTTTTCCAAATTTGAAAGAGTTACAAACCTGTTTGATGCTTCTATGGGTCCTTGGCAAATTGTTATATAATGCAACGTCCTATCTTTGAATGGATTTCAACATAAAAGTACCAAAATGGTAGTTTCTTGATGGTCGCACCACATGATATTTCATAAAATGGAGATTATCAGACAAAGTTTGTTTGAATATTATGATGGGGATATAAATACACTTTGGAAAACATGCCAAATAGTGCAGAAAATTAATCTGACTAAATTTAGGGTAATTTCAAAGATGTTTACAAAACAACAGTTATGGCCGGACGGTCGCACCACATGATGTTTTGACACTTTGAATAACAGAAAAATGACAAATAACTACTGTTTTTTTTTTTATTAAAGTTGCCATATATTAGGGTACTTCTAATATATGGCATCTTTATGCATTTAAACCATAGACTGTAAAAAAAAAAAATGGACGTAGTGTCCGTGACGTCACTCGTAGGTTTCTGAAGAGCATTTTTGAAGCCTAAAGTGGGCGGAGCCGACCGTCGCCATCTTGGCAGCGCGTCACTCCCGGATAATCAAAAATGGGCAAAAAGGCGGGCGTGGGAGAAGCTGAGCTGAAACCACGCCCGTCTATAGTGACAGCAGTGCTGCAGTGCAAAGACAAATCATCATAACTTCGTTTTTGGTCAAAAATTAGTTATTGATCATTTTGGGACAATAATGACCTCCTTTATCATGTGTTTACGTATCATGGAGAACAGCCCCAGAGAAACCAAGGCAGAACACAGTATAACATCAGTTACTGCTCTTTGATTTTGTTTTTGAATGCTCAAAGTAAGTTATGGTGCTCTGCATTTGTTTGCATTCTTTCGTCAATACTGTGCCCGCCTGGAGTTATATGGTATTCTGCCTTTGTTTTACTGTCCATTAAAGTCTACCGTGTTTAAATTACGGTGTGACTTGTGTACTTTTATACATCTGTCGGCACTTCATTAGACAAACAAATTAGATACAGTAGATCGCAATCTAACAAACTGCTCCATTATAACAAAGCACTGTAAGCAATAACGACTAGATAACTTGGCAACAATAATTAATCTTAAATAATCTTTAATGTGTTTTTTTTTTATAATGCAGATTATTCACTCAGAGCCAGCTGTCAGTCTGGGGCTGGACACTTCTGTCCGTGAGGACTCAAATGCAGTGACAGCATATCACACATAAAATCAATAACTGTTCGCAATTAAATCCGTTTCCTTCCTTTTCTTGTCGATAAAATCCACTGCAATGCACCCACGGAGATGTTTAATTCACAATCATTCAGAGCATTATCCCTGCTGGCGTTCACATCAATCCAAAAGTCGTTCTCATAGGTTAAGCTATTTTAATTCAGTTCGATGTAAAAACAATAGGCTAAGTATGTCTTGCATCCTTTAATGTTAGCGAACGTTGCAAATAAATTGGTTGCAAAACGGTATCCACTCACTTTTAGCTTTTTATCTGGTTGTTAGTCAGAAAAAAAAATTGAATCACATTACTAGATGTTATAGCCTAGCCAGTGATCACTAGATTTTATACAGATGTTACTATAATGATTCTGTAAATAGTGATCAGCACCCTATATAATGTGGAAGTTACTGCCTTTTGCCTTGGTGTGACGTCTCACTTTTTGCAGACAGTGCAAAAGCAGAGTACAATATCAAGCTACTGTCTATGGGGTCTGAGAGTGAGACTAAAATGAAAATCTCACAGTAAACAGCAATTTACATCATTCATTTAATGCTTTTTGGATTGCAACAGTCAGAGGACTTGGACTGCAAGGCTATCCGCACATCAGCAAAGTATGCATTATTAACATTGCTTTGCATAATTAACTGCCGTGCTATCAAGTAATTAATAGACAGTAATAAGGCCACAGAGTCTGAAGCTTCCTGTGGTGATAACAGGAGCCCAGAGCTGTGACAAGATAACTTTCCATAGCGAGATAAGAGAGACAAAGAACTGAAGGTCATGGAAAACGGCAACAGTCGCCATTTCTGCATTGCTTGAATAAATATTATTTCACAAAATGCCTTTTCTTCCTTCTCAGATACAAAAAGAGAACTGAACTGTGGAAAATACAGCAAGCTCTAATTATGGTACTTTTTGCACAAACAAAATTTACTGGGGTGGTAAAATTTGAGGATGGACAGTATGTTTACATTATATGGAGTCCTTTAAGGGACATGGTGGTGGAAAAAATTCTGGATGGGAGGAAAAAATTTCCTCTCTGTTGCAAAGATAATTGCATTCCCTCGCAAAGATATTATCGATCTCTTGCAGAACCAGTTGAGTTCAGACAAACTCTTCTTGTTTACTTGTAGTGGTTCATTCAGCTACATAGTTTTATTTTGAACTTGGACTCAAGTATAAAAATAATGTGGCTTAACGTAATAAAACAGTGACACTGGAGGCCCAAATGTGGTATTAATAAATACTATTAATACTAATAACAATTTTAATATTAATAACCTTAATAATATTACTATTAATAAAGCAGAATAGCCATGAGCGCAACGCACTAATGCACGTTAAGCTTTTTGTCCCCCATAGAAAACAGCTACAGAAAACACTTAAGGCAGGCTAATGGACGAAGATGGTAAAATAAAAAGACAGAATCTGGTACATAGTTTATTAATAATATATATTACGCACAGAAAAGCAGACACGCCCAGAATATGAATGGAATACGTTAAGTTTCACATGTTTTCTCCCCTGTAGAAACACTTTATAAACTCTTAATGTGGCTTAATGGATTACCGCATTGTTTGCCTGTACATAGTATACATTTTAAATACAATTGAAAATTTGGCCTTTTTATAATCACTGTCGTCTTATATTAAGGCACGTAAATCGCGGTTTTGCTATGGGGAAGATCAAATAAAATAAAACTATGAAACGCTACATTGTGGATGTATGAAGCTGTATGAACCACTGCACAGTGTTGGGCAAGCTACTTGGAAAATGTAGTGAGCTAAGCTAACAGTTACTCTTCATTAAATGAAGCTTTCTCTACACTAAAGCTACAGGCCTGGGAAATGTAGCAAGCTAAGCTACAGCAACATGGCAAAAGTAGTTTACTACATCTAAGCTATTTAAAAAATCATTTTTATATTGAACCAACATCATACCAAGTCAATGCTCTCTCAGTGATCAATAAAACTGCCAGTCATGCAGATATATTGGCATAATATTTCAGGTTAATTGTTTATTCAACAACTGTTCCAAACCAATCATGTACAGGGCCAGATTTACCTTATATTGTGACATAAGCAAAATAAATGTTTGCTGAAGGCCGGAAACCTCCTATTGGTAGTTGGTATAGTGGCTTTATTATATACAGATACATTTATACAAAGGGTAACACTTAACTGTAAGGTTCAATAATTAACTAGTGTAGTTAACATGAACTAAGAATGAACAATACTTATGCAGCATTTATCTTAATGTTAATTTCAACATTTACTAATGCATTATTAAAATCAAAAGTTGTGTTTGTTAACATTAGTTAATGTACTGAGAACTAATGTGAACTACCAATGAACAACTGTATTTTCCTTAACTAACATTAACAAAGATTAATAAATAGGTGTAATAAATTGTCCATTGTTCACTCATGTTATATAATGAAATCTTATTGCATTGTGTTACCATATAAATGTATAGGCCTACAGATAGGCTACGTTTATTTGCATCGGTGCATGTGTCATTATATTAAAATCAAGTTCAAATATGAAGTTTTTGACCAGCATGCTTTTTTTTTTTCGTCATTATATCGCCACATCAGAGGCAGTACGTGCATCGCATTTGCATTTTCATTTTACGTTATTTGGCCAAAATATCATATTATAAAATATTCAGAGCTTCGCACAAGGTATTTGGCTGTGACTCAACAACAAAATGATATAAGACACTCTTCTTCTCTGCTCCTTATAAACAAAAAAACTTTATCGTGTATAAATATATAGTGTTTCTTTAGTAAAGAAAACGCTGTACTTATTCAATCAACAGTTCTTTATTTATCTTTAGACAGCAAACGAGCTGAGATGCTCTAAACTGCGCGCCGCACTTCATTCACGAGAGAGGAGGGAGGAATAATGAGGTTTGACTGACAGTTTGAGGAGCCAATGGCGTTACGAGCTTTAGTGGCTGTGGCGTCACTTTTACTGATCCAGGATCAGTGATCTGTAGCAGTTATATTTCTGATTTGAGTTTGAGTTTCAGAAATGCTTTTGTTGACGCTACCGCGCTACTTGATCAAAAAACGAGCTTCGCTACTGAAAATCTATTTGATTCAGAAAGCAGCGACGCTACCACCACGCTACTGAGAAATGTAGTTAAACTAGTAGCTTCACTACTTGTAGCGATGCTACTACCCAACACTGCCACTGCAAGCTGTAAAGTAAACAGGAAGTGTTTGATCGAACTCAACTGATTTTGCAAATATCTTTGCGAGAACACAAAAGTTTTGCAAGGAAACTCTCTTTGCGAGAGAATGCAAAGTTTCTTGAGGGAATGCAAAAAAATTTGAAAAATATTTTTCCCCTCCAACCCGAATTTTTCCCCCAATTTGTTTATGAATTGTTAAGTGTAAACTTCAACTTTATCTTCATTGACTGAAATAAAGCTGAAAAAAGCCAACAACTGAAATAAGTTGAAGTACTAAAATTACCAAAACTGAAATAAAAAATAATAAAAAAAACAACAAAAAATAAAATAAACAAAATTAATAAAAAAATAAAATGAAAATTAGATAAAAAAATCTAAAATAAATAATCTTTATACAGTTATACATCATTTTAAACTATCGCCGCTCAGAATTCAGTCATAGTCTCACAAACTCTGCCAAAAATCTAACTTTCACATTCATATTTATTCTATACATCACTAAAACACCATTTTCCTATAATGAAAGCCTGACTGAATAGAATCCAACTTGCTGCAATGGATACAAACAATCCTTTCAAAAGCTTTCTTGCCTCAAACACACGGTGTGGGGTTAACAGAATGACCTTACTATTGTGATACACAGTAGAAAAGAGAGCTGCTCAATATGCAACAGTTCAGGACTCACGGATCAGCCATATCTCAAAGAGACAAGCAGAGCCCGGTCCACAAAACAAAGCATCATCTGTTTCTAATAGGGAAAACAACCTCAGCAATGAACTGCCCTGACACACTGAGAACATTGAGATCAGTGTGGAGAATGACCCCCCGCTGTGACCGTGCCAGGGTCTCAGACAGCAGAGGAAAAAAGGCAGAAAGCGACACGTGTATGTACACATGCACACGTAACCACTGCAGACAAATGGATTTCATGCAGACTGTTATACACTCCTCCTAAACCCAATCAGAGCAATCAGAGTTAACCCAGACTCTCACTCTCATAAACAACATGCATACCAAACAAAACCCCTGTGAGCGGGCCCCGTTTGCTAAATTACAATTAATTGAGCACAATAGGCTGCGTCTGGCTCCAAATGTGACCTCACTAACTGAGCAGAGAACCGAACACAATTACGTTCTGCAGAGCTCACTAGCACTAAACAAAAACAGTGAAAGACCATTTACTAATTAGACTGTTTTTAACAGATTTAAATAATGTCTAACATGGAATAAAAGCAAGTGCAGCATCAGCGATCTTACAGTAAAGCAACAAACCATGTCCGTTACAGTGTTTTTACCAGGGACATGGGCTGAGGTTACTGTGGTACAAAATCAATGATGCACATCCTGAAACTTTTCAAATGGTGGTCATTTTAATATGATAACCAATCATTTTGAAATAACAGTAATGACAAAACTACTATAATAACAATAATAAAAATAACACTAACATTCCTAGAAACTATTAAAATGGTTAAGCAAATAATAATAATAATAATTGCATTTTTATTTTTTAATTAACACATTTTGATTTATTTGAACACGATTCAACCAAGAATCCTTATAATGACAATAATACTTTTTTTTGATATTATTATTATTATTTATTAGTGCTGTCAACGATTAATTGTGATTAAATCGCATCCAAAATAAAAGTTTTTATTTACATAATATATCTGTGAGTACTGTGTATATTTGTTATGTATATAAATACACACAGAGTATATATTTTGAAAATATTTACATGCATTTGCATGTATGCGTTTATATTCCTATAGTTTATATTATATTTATAAATATATTTAATATATAAACGTAACATTTTTCTTATGTATACATGCATGGGTGTGTTTTTATATATACATAAATATA
This sequence comes from Barbus barbus, assembly GCF_936440315.1. NCBI lineage: Eukaryota > Metazoa > Chordata > Actinopteri > Cypriniformes > Cyprinidae > Barbus > Barbus barbus. The sequence continues at coordinate 23,650,480 of NC_136742.1, forward strand.
CACAGTACACACATACACTGTAAATAAAAACTTTTATTTTGGATGCGATTAATCACGATTAATCGTTTGACAGTACTATTATTTATGTATTTGTTTAATCATTTTAATGGTTTAGAAATGTGGCACTTTTTATTTAATTTAATTTTAATAAACTTATTTTACAGCATTGAAGATGATTCAACCTAAAATTTCTAAAACTGTAACTATTCATTTTTTAATACACTGCAAGGAGGATGATTCTGCAGAATTTCCTAAAGTACTTCCAATAAGATTCTTCAGAAGAATCCTGAGTATCACTATTGGAATGCTACATAAAAGTGCGGTAGAACCCAGTTCACACAATTCACACGTCATTAAGCTTTGCACGCTGGTGTAAAAACAGGATTCTCACCTGCATCCTGAGAGTTCAGCACCTCCAGGGCATGCATCATGGCACTGGCAAATACATTGGCATCCTCTTTGCTGCCAAAGTTAAGGCCATACACCTGCCGTGCATCTCGCCACTGGTGAAATGTTTGTGTGGCCTGGTTGTATTTCAGCCCCTTGGGAATGGCACAGTTTATTACCACCTGTTGACAGAAGAGAACAGCATATATTCAAATCAATGCTTGAAAATCATATAATTTGAAATGCAAGCCCTAACTAAACTAAGAACAGCTCAGAAGACTTTAAAGCACTACATACTGTATCCTCATACAACCTAAGTGTTGTAGTAGTCCATACAACTCCACATGATCTCAGGGGAACAATGTGACATTGCATACAAATTGCTGCAGCTTTCACGTGAAGCATTAAAACAAATGTTTTTAAGCATATTAAAACCTCATCTGTCCTGAAGAAAATAAAACTCATGGTTAGTATGGGCAACATACTCCATTTTTGCATGTGCATAGCCACTTTTTTCCTTGTGAGATCAAACTGAAGGTTTCAAAAGTTTCAAGTAAAAATTTGACTAAACCACCTCTCTACACAAAGGAGAAACATCTGCATTACTAAAAGATGACAGATAATGCTGCATTTCAGAGACAAAGACTTGCTCCCTAAAAGATTCACAAGGACGAACTAGAGATTTAAAAAAAAAAAAAAAAAAAATGCTGCTTGCAGCACCTCTATTCTTGTAGATAACAAAAAAGTAAATTCATTTCTTCAGAACTTGCACAAAGTTTCCTGAGGCCATCCTGGCACAAGAAAGGTTTTACAGCAATAATACTACTTGGTTAATAGGGTAATCGCATATGGGTGGGAGATAGGCCCCTATTAGACATCAAACACTTGACTGGCTCCCTAAACTCTCCCAACAACATGTCCTCAACAGGGTGAATCATTCTTGAGCTTCTGTGGTAACTGGCTGTTTTCCCAGTCATTTCAATTTCTCATCCTTTGACATCAACGTAATTACCATGAGAAGTGCAACTAATTAGCGAGCTTTATAAAAGGAACTGTGAACTGTAAGCCATCCTGTTCACTCGCAAGTGAAGAAAACTTCTCAGTTTTCTCAACACATTAATGAAATTGAGCAGCAAGAATTAAGACTGGGGCATGGTCCTATATAAGCAACTTTTCTATTGTTTTAGCCCTGCAAGCCTTTAAGCGGTAGTTACTTCTACTAAATATAGTGTTTGTGTGTGTATATGCCAGTAAATCCTTTGCAGTGAATGGGTGCCATCAGAATGAGAATATAAACAGCTGATAAAAAAAATCACAATAATCCACTTAACTCCAGTCAAACAAGTAACATCTTGTGAAGTGAAAAATTGCATGTTTGTAATAAACAAATCCACCGATAAGACATTTTTAACTAAAAACCATTGCTTCTGGCTGAAATACAAGTCCTCTATTTCCATAATATTGCAACTCTCAATCTGATGGCACCCATCTATCTATCTATCTATCTATCTATCTATCTATCTATCTATCTATCTATCTATCTATCTATCTATCTATCTATCTATCTATCCATCTGCACTCCAACCATTTACACAGACAATATACAAGCAATCATTACTAGCTCATCTTACTATAGAGTGTTGTTATTGTATGTCTAATAAATGACTAGGCTAGTTACTGGCACACTTGCAAGTATAGAGCTAAAGACATTAGTCAGTTATATATAGATGCCAAGGCTAAACATAAAAAGGTTTGTTGATATTTTTGTGCAGCACTTCGGCGCTTTACTCATTTCGGTCACTAAACTGTCATGAATGGCTCATCAACAGATGCCATTAATAATTAATGAACGGCGCAATCATCACAGTGATATCAAAGGATGGAGAATATCAGATTACTTAAAGTAACCTGGACTAAAATGGCCTAGGTACTCTCAGAAGCAGAAATAGGCTTTCCACGAAACACTGAATAGCCATAAAAAAAGCAATGAGTCATGTACAGCATCACCTCCCCCTCAGCATTTCTGCCATTTGTGTAGCAGGGCGCAACAACCACGGTCAGTGCTGAATAAAGGTTACCTTTAAGTGCACATTACCTTGCACTTTACTAAAAGTGTAGAAACATGTCCTCACCTAAACAATGGAAGAGAAAAAGGTTTCTTTAACGGTTCATTTCTTCACAGGATATGAACAGATAAAGAAAGAACCAGGCCAGACACTAATTAAATACATATGCAATATACAGCCTGAAGTGAATTACGTGACGCGAAACACTAAATTTAGCACACAAAAGTGAGTTTCTATGCTTCTGAACAGAAAAGCAAAAACTCTTTCCAAAAAGGTTTTTTAAACATGCCTTGTTTGCCATTGGTTGAATAAACCGATAACTCTGCTTGAAACTCACATTACTGGTTGGACCTTTGTTGCTATGCCAAGCTGTTCGAGATGCAAAATCAGAGCAATGTTCACCCAAATATAAAAATTCTGAAAATATACTCACCCTCACACCATCCAAGATGTAGATAAGTTTGTTCTTTAAAACAGATTTGGAGAAATTAGACATCACACCACTTGTTAACCAAAGGATCATATCTGCAGTGAATGGGTACCGTCAGAATGAGAGTCATTGGTTGCAATATTAAAAGCAATATTATGCATAGAGGACTTGTATTTCAGCTAGAAGGAATGGCTTTTAGTTAAAAACATCTTATGGATGGATTTGTTTAATACAAGCATGCAGTTTTTCACTTCACAAGATTATAACTGATGGACTGGATTCATGTGGATTACATGTGGATTATTGTGATGTTTTTAATCAGCTGTTTGGACTCTCATTGGCTACGTTTACATGCACAATTTTTGGTTCAATCGGACTGAATTCATTCCAATTGATGAATCTGAATGTAGTGTTTACATGAACACTAAATAAAGTGATCGGGTTGATGTGCGCGTTTATATGTCACAGGCTTCAAATCTGAATTTTTTATTTTTTTTGACATGCGCACACTGCACAAATATAGAGTTTCTCACTGTTTGCACTTAACCACTCTCCTGTTTCTTTATTTGTTTTTAACAGCAGAATATATATTTTTCCATTCCTGGATAAATATACATATAAACCGCAGTGCCGTGCTGCTCATATTTATCACGCAGAAAAATGCCCCTCCCTGCGCACAAAATGGGTTGCCTGTGGATGAGAATCCGAAACAGGGACTGATTGGAGGTTGTCCTGCTCCACTTCACAGTTGCCAAGTGAAAGGAGAGTTTTATAATGACAGGACACGCATTTATACAACACTTTAATCAAAAGCATGAACCGCTTGTTCCGCGTGTCATAACGCTATTTCTGCGTCATTGCACATGCGCAGTCCTTTCAGTATCGGTTTTCAATCCAATGGAGTGTTTACATGCACTCTCAATCGAATTAGAAAAGGAATAAACCACCCCCTTCAATCCAATCGAAATTTAATTCTGATTGAGCTCAATCGGATCGATCAAGGTGTTTATATGAAGCATTTTTAGTCCAATTGAGCCGTCAATTCGATTACAAACGGATTATTTGGTTGTATGTAAACGTAGCCACTCTGACGGCACCCATTCACTGCAGAGGATCCATTGGTGAGCAAGCGATGTTAAGCCAAATTCCTTCAAATCTGTTCTGATGAAGAAATAAATTCATCTACATCTTTGATCGCCTGAGGGCGAGTCGTTTTCTGCAACATTTTATTTATGGATGAACTATTCCTTTAAAACACCGTAAACTCTATTCATGGGAATCAACCTACAAAAATACATCTAACCTACAAAATTGCAATTCTCCTTAGAGACTTGTTTGGTGGGATAGAAGAAAGTGTTTAAAAAAAAAAACATTTTAACTTATGGCTTTAGAAACAGCATTTTCATGTAAAAGTGTCCAAAATAAAAAGAAACGGCTACGAGTGCTGGACACTCTAAAAAAGATGCTTCAACTCCGTAACAATCCAGCTGAACACTTCATGTGTGACAATAGACTACAAAACCAGTCATAAGGCTCCATTTTCCATCTGAAAGCTGAATAAGCAAACTTTCCAGTGATGTATAGTTTGTGAGGATTGGACAATATTTGGCCGAGATGCAGCTTTTTGAAAATCTGGAATCTGAGGGTGCAAAAAATCTAAATACTGGAGAAAATCACCTTTAAAGTTGTCCAAATGTAGTTCTTAGCCATGCATATTACTGATCAAAAATTAAGTTTTGATATATTTACTGTAAGAAATTTACAGAATATCTTCACCGAACATGATCTTTACTTAATGTTCTAATGATTTTTGGCATAAAAGAAAAATCTATAATTTTGACCCATACAATGTATTTTTGGCTATTGCTATAAATATGCCCAAGCGACTTAAGACTGGTTTTGTGGTCCAGGGTCACATATGTGCTGTTTAAAGACAAACACTAACATGGCCTTCACGGAGTAACCGTCATAGAGAGATTGATAGGCTGCCTATTAACATGGATATAATGGACTTGGTTATATCAGGATACAGCATACAAATAAGTCCTTGATGATGTCAGGAAATATAAAGCAGACTTTGCAAGGACGGGGCAGCAGCAACTATACAGAGCATGAAAATGAAAGCATAATCAAAATGATAAAACAGATCCAATTAATAGTTTCATAAGCATCCACTGTTACTCATTTCAAATGCAAAGAGGTTGTTTTTGATGCATAGAACCTTGACATATTATGGGCAGTGGGGAAAAACAGAAAAAAAGAATCATCACTTTAAAGGAATATAAATAATATACAAGTTAAGCTCTATTGACCACATCTGTGGCATGCTTGTTTGTAAAAACAAGTAAAATAGGAAATGCATAATCCACAGAAGTCTATATTTTCAAACTATTAAATATAAACATCGTTCATAGTTCATAGTCAAACATAGTTCCTTGTTTATTCTGTATTTTATGTTTTTACTGCACCTATATAACGCATGAGACTGCAGTCTGAGGTTTTCATTTTTTTTTTTCTTTATACCTTACTTGTACTAAATCAACCAAATCACCAGTCAGAAGCTTATGGAAGGGTCATATTTAGTAGTTCACTGCATATAAAACTTCCTTAATTGTACATACAGAAATATAAACCAGTGAATAAAACAGGGTCTGATTTTGATTCAAGAGTCATTTAAAAAGAACAAATTACAACGTTACAAAGTTTTTTTTTTTTTATCTTAAAATCAAATCACACATTAATATGACTCATGGAAAAGTTATTTTATCCATTCCACCAGACGGTATTCATAATGTGAACAAAGAGATAATACATTTAATTAGTTTGTTGGCAACAAAAATGCATTACAAGCAATATTCAACATTAAAAGGAGGTTCCTGTTTTAAAGTTTAGGGGCAGTTAATGAAGTCTCTCCCACCACATACAGGAGTTCCCAAAATACACATAAAACGAGGAAAGGTTAAAAGGTTGCTGAAGCAGCACATACTTCTCATGTGTGCATGCACATTTTGCAGAAACTCTAAAGTAGACATTTCAGCAACCTCATGAGCTTTTTAATACATCAATATAAGTACAGCCATTTTTTGTTAGGGCAGAATTTTTTACTGCCACACCATGTTTCCTGAACACAAACATGGCGGTTTTATTTAACATATGTTAATACCATTCAAATGTGACCAGGGTTATAATTAATCTCAGCAAATGGCACGTCCTAACCACAAAGTGTACTTGAACAGCACATAAATCATGAGATTTTAAGAAATTTGCTACCCTTTCCACTTAATGCAGTAGCTAGACAGTTCACACTTAATTCAGTATTAATACAGCATCAGAAAGATGCAGCAAGCGCATAAGTAGGGAGGAAAAGTGATTTGTGGATTTGGTTAAGAACAAAATGGGATTTTTAATGTTTTGATGACCTGTTTCCAACACTAAATTTCTGTTTGACCCATAAATCTTTAGATATTCAGACTCAGGTCAATACATAGATTGGGTTCTTGATCTAGCAAGAAATATAAGAGGCATTTCTGCTATTCAAATCACTTGCTAAGGTCAAAGTTACTCTGACGGAGTAAAACAACATTCCCAAATCCTGAATAGGGCAACGATACCATTTTTTTCATATCCGATCCAGAGTATCGGCCAATTCTGATCCGATCATCCATTTCTATACCTCTGTGTGTTGACCTGATCATCACTCTTGTGTGTGTTAAACACAATCTACTAAATATATCTTCATTTTAATGAAAAAATATATAATCATAATATTTGACAAAAAAATTATATTATAAACTAGGTAAGTGGATAATTTAGCAGCAAAAGTTATTCTAGAAAAATCATGAGTGCACAATTTTATAAAATCTAAACATTTAGTGAAATAACTATTTAGAGGGGAACAAATAAAAGTGAATAAGTGTAGGACTAAATCCGGTAAAATGTTACACATTGCTCTTTGTGTTGTTGTAAAATACATTAATGAAAACAAGTAAATGTATTTATATATAATAAATATAAACTATACAATTAAAAGATATTTCTATCATATGTTGCTGCCTCCATTACTGTGCTATACATTAGATTATTAATTGCCTTTCTCTTTCTGTCCTATCATAGGATAGGACAGACACAAAGCGCTTATGCGCATCCCGTGCGAAGAATGATGCGCTTGAAGCAGCAAGGAGTCACAGCGCGCAGCTCTCCTGCATAGAGAAGTTCAAAGCACAAAGGAAAGAGATATTGATGCGTAGTGTATTATATCTGTGCAATAGTTTGAGCCTTTTCTTTTAACAGTTTTAAATCTGTTATTGAGCGCTCTTGAAGAGAGTTTCATCGTTTTGACTAGACACTATATTTCAGGTCTCCTGAAGTCATATGATGGCTTTGTCTGAGCAACAGACAGATTAATATAGGGCATGAATTATATGGACCACTTACATTTTGAAGAATCCTCATTCACTTTCATCATGATGAAAAAAAGTAGTCTGTACATTCCTCCTTTTATTTCACAAAAACAAAAGAAAATAAAAATGCTCAAGAAAAATTTCATGCAGAGTACATGGTGACGATTTTTAGTTTGTGATCTCTTTCTTGAAACCCCACAATGAACCACTAAAAGGAAAGATGAACGGCATTTTACAAAATGTAGCCAAGCATAACATTCTTGTAATCACAACAAGAACAGCATTTCTCATGAGATGTTATTCTGTTTAAAGCATGCTGTGCTGATCTGTGAGCCACTCAAACCTCCCGTGTTCTGTGTCATGGGTCATCAAAGCACTGCCGTGAAACCAGACCCCTCTCTGCAGGAGAGGCCAACGAGGCCAAGCAGACAGCTTCTCAGTTAAACCCACTGGATTGTGGACTGCCTTTACGGCACTCAATATCTGACTCGATTCTAAAAGATGTCATGTCTAACAGCACCTATCTCTGCCAATATTCACAATAAAATTACAGCATCACATACCTTACTGCAGATCAAATGAAAAGGTAAAATGAAGGCCCAATTCATTTCCTTTTTGTTTTTTCTCCAGAGCAATCCTATTTTAAAATTGTGAAAGTCCACATTAAAAAGCAGTAAATATGCCACAATGCATTCTAAAAGCCTAAGTGATTTAAAATGTTGACAAAAAAATATTTAATAAATTTGGTATAAATTAAATTTATAAGCAAGTAAATATTTAAAAACTAATACACTCTAAAAACAAAAATGCGACAGTTTGCATCAATCTTTTTTGAGTTATGACAGTTTGTAATGAAATTAAACAATTTGATTACTCAATAATTACTCAAATAAATAAATAAAAAGTTATTCCAACTAATGTCAACATAATTGTGTGGTGGCCCTGAAAAAAAACAAAAAAAAAACGAATCTACTTCATTTCAAATAATCAGCTAGCACAGCATATGCAAAAATGTAAACTATTAAGCATGTGAATTTAATGAAGTAAGATATTACTTGTCAACAGCATTAGCACAGTCATTCCTCATATGATCAATGTAGCTTAACAATTTGTTTTTCTTTTAAATCAATTAATCCAGAAATGTGTTTAAATTACACACAGTATCACGTTAATGTAGTGATCGATATTATTATTTCAACAGACCTTATCAAAATATAATTTGCAACTTTCTAAAGAAAATATTTAACTTGGAACCACGCATATTAGTTGTAGTAATAGGTAACCTGGATTTGTTTTTTTGGAGTGTAAAGCTAAGGGTAAATATTGACCTCTTTTCCTGTAATAAGTGTGGAAACTTGAGTAGAGAATTTCTTTGTCAATCCATCATGCTAATTAATAGTTTCCCACTCGTTGACACCCCAGCTCCCCTTTCTCTTACCTGGTGGTCCTGAATTTTACGGCCCACGACTCTGAAGGCGTTGTTGCCAGTGTGGTGATAGATGTGGACTCGACTAAATCCTGTGGATCCACCAGCCGGAACCCACTTCTTATTGGCGTCGTCATATACCATGACAGCAGCCCGCGCCTGACAGATACTCTGCTCACTGAAAAGACAGACAGACAGACATATGCATTAATGGATAAAGGAAAACAAATTTGCCTTGAACAATCTTCAATGGCTAAAACACTCATTCAATAAAACTCAAAAAATTCAATGCAATTTAAAAAAAAAAGTTGTTCTATTTCCTCCTTGTCTCTGGTCTAAAATGACAATAAATATGGGAATCAGTGCATTAAATTCAACGAGAAGACATTTTGTTAATAATTGCAGTAGTTAACCGTTCTTCCAAATCACAAAGCTTTAAACCACAGAGAAGTAACCATTCATCATACGATCCTGCATTGGCACTCAAGTACAGTAGACCTTTATAGGTCATGCTTTCATTAAGCAGTCACCCATTAAATGTAAAAACTGGAAATCATTTTCCCTGTCTCTGTGCTCACATTACACTATAGAGCAACTATGACACTAAATTATTTACAATGACTTCCAACCTCCCACTGCGTTAATAGAATAGGAAGAGAGCCACCGAAAGGCGCTAACATATTCTTCCATTGTCACGTGATCACATGGAAGCAACACTTAACGCAAGAGGAAAAAGGCAAAAGCGAGAAAACGAGAAAGAGTGGAAAAAGTGCTTTGACCTTGTGAAAAAATGCTTCTGGTTGTGCTCCTAGAAATCTCCCTCCTTTAGGAACCTTGACAATGTTTTGGCCATATTTCATTCAATAAATCTGTTCTAGTTGTAATGAACCTGTGCCACTTCTATATTTTGCGAAAAAGAAAACAAGACAAAGAAATGAAAGCTTGAATTTATGTCATAGCTTACGACCAGCTGCGTTTTCTCGGTTGCTTGGCTTCTTTACACCAAGTAGTTTCTGGTCTTTCTGTTTGAAACGCTGTAAAACTAGCACCAATGTCCCTACTACTTGATTTACACTAACATAAATTCTCACATAAAATTGGTGTCACTAAATATTCCCATACAAAATAATAATCATGGTCAAGCAATCCCGAATATACACTGACAGACTATCCTGTGTTTTGTTTTGCTTTTCCCTGAAATCAATCTGAGGACTGAGATGAGTTCCCGGGATCATCCACCCAGCAGATAAGGGCTAATCTAACAGGATTGTCCACTGAGACCAATCCCTGCACTTTAATTAAGGAACAGGCATGCAGGAGTGGGCCAAGAGGGCTCTCCGGTGCTTTATGTCATATTACAGTGTAATTGATGGCATGCAGTCAGAGAGCTAATGGCTTACACAGGACAACTGGCCAAGGGGAGAGAGTTATGACACATCCAAAAAAAAAAAAAAAAAACTATCAACAATTCTCAAACAGAAAACATTTACATCCCCAAACAGTTCTTGCATAGAAACAAAAGGACTCACCAACCCCAATCTCATTTCATTTAAAAAAAAAATTAATTTAACTATTAAATGTTTTAATTTTAAACAATTAATGATCCAATCAAAATAAAATATACTAAAATAACTCTTGTAAACTAAATTCAAACTGACACTTCAGCAGGCCTGGAGAACTGAAGATTTCAGTCTCACAGCCCGTCTACAGACAGTCCACCATTCGTGTTTATATACAGGTATATCTCAAAAAATGTGAATATCGTGAAAAAGGTCAATATTTTGTGTCACTCATTTCAGAAAGTGAAATCCATATATTATATAGATTCATTACACAGAGTGAAATATTTCAAGCCTTTATTTTTTGAAATTTTGATGATTATGGCTTACAGATAATGAAAACCCAAAATTCAGTGTCTCAGAAAATTAGAATATTACATAAGCTCAATAAAAAAAAAGTACATTTTAAACAGAAATGTCAGGCTTCTGAAAAGTATGTTCATTTCTATGCACTCAATACTTGGTTGTGCCTCCTTTTGCATGAATTACTGCATCAATGCGGCGTGGCATGGAGGCAATCAGCCTGTGGCACTGCTCAGGTGTAATGGAAGCCCAGGTTGCTTTGATAGCGGCCTTCAGGTCATCTGCATTGTTGGGTCTGGTGTCTCTCATCTTCCTCTTGACAATACCCCACAGATTCTCTATGGGGTTCAGGTCAGGCGAGTTTGCTGGCCAATCAAGCACAGTAACACCATGGTCATTGAACCAGATTTTGGTACCTTTGGCAGTGTGGGCAGGTGCCAAGTCCTGCTGGAAAATGAAATCAGCATCTCCATAAAGCTTGTCAGCAGAAGGAAGCATGAAGTTCTCTAAAATGTCCTGGTAGATGACTGCGTTGACTGTGGACTTCAGAAAAAACAGTGGACCAACACCAGCAGACGTCACGGCAGCCCAAATCATCACTGACTGTGGAAACTTCACACTGGACTTCAAGCAACATGGATTCTGTGCCTCTCCAGTCTCCACTCTTCCTCCAGACGCTGGGACCTTGATTTCCAAATGAAATGCAAAATTTACTTTCATCTGAAAAGAGGACTTTGGACCACTGAGCAACAGTCCAGTTCTTTTTCTCCACAGCCCAGGTAAGACTCTTCTGACGTTGTCTCTGGTTCTGAAGTGGCTTCGTAACCCTTTTCCTGAAGACGTCTGAGCGTGGTGACTCTTGATGCACTGACTCCAGCTTCAGTCCACTCCCTGTGAAGCTCTCACAAGTGTTTGAATCAGCTTTGCTTGACAGTATTCTCAAGCTAGCAATCATCCCTGTTGCTTGTGCACCTTTTCCTACCCAAATTCTTCCTTCAAGTCAACTTTGCATTTAATATGCTTTGATACAGCACTCTGTAAACAGCCACACCTTTCAGTAATGACCCTCTGTGACTTTACTCTCTTTGTGGAGGGCGTTAATGTTCGTCTTCTGGACTATTGCCAAGTCAGCAGTCTTCCCCATTATTGTGGTTTCAAAGAACAAGCCATACCCGGAATTTATACTGTAGGGATGGTCATTAATTGAAACTCAAATGTAAATATTCTAATATTTTGATATACTGATTTTTGACTTTCATGAGCTGTAAGCTCCAATCATCAAAATTAAAAAAAAAACAAAAAAAAACATTTTAAATGTTTTACTTTACATGTAATGAATCTAAAATATATAAAAGTTTCACTTTTTGAAATAAGTTACAAGAAAAAATGAATTTTTTCACAATATTCAATTTTTTGAGATGTATCTGTAGTTGTTCTGATTTGGCAATAAAACATCTTGGTAACCTTCAAAAAAAACAATGTATCCCCTCAGTTTCATTTCAGAGGTGCAAATAAATTCAAAAGGACAGAGGGAGACCAGCACAAGAGGGTCTGTGATGAAAGAAAAACTTCACTTGATGGAATAACGCACATACCCAAATTATGACAGCTGTGCAATTGCATTTTCTCATTAATCGTAGGATTAATAAGCCATTTAGGGAATTTGTCAAAATAAACAGCTCAGCTGGGCTGAAATTAGACGCAAATAAAAATGCAGTTTAAACAAACTAAACTACTGGTGCGTGTATAATTATTATTAACGCCAAGTAAAAAAAATAATAATAATCTTTTTCAAACCTTACATTTGTCTACAAAGCTGACGTGAACAATGGTAATTATTATATTAATATTAATTGCCAAACAATTGTCTGAATCACTGTTGCACATCAAGTGTTTGACATTTGAATCAAAGATGAACTGAAAAACTGTTTGGTTAATGCTTAAAGGAATTAATTTGACTGTAAACAAGCATTATGACAAAGTGTGATCAAAAACCCTCTGATATAAAAAAAAACATCCAAAGCACAGCAGCAATGCAATCAGGAAACATTTTCATTCCTTCATCGCTTTAAAATCTCAATAGATAAAAAATACGACATCAGAGAGCTTCGTGCTGAGGCTGCAGTGAGAGCAAGCGCTGCCTGCAAAATGCTCTGGGGAAGAGCATGGTAAACCAAGATCTGATTATGCAACCCAGCGCCCACAACATCAGGAGAAATAATCATCAACCTTCTACACAGCTCAAAGTAACGTCCTCGATGACAGCTCCATTGTCTCTGGCCATGTAACGCACTCATTCACAAATAAACTAAACAAGTTAAGATGAAGGGATGCTTGTTGCAGCATGTGTGATAATGGCGTTAAGCATATATAAACAAGAACGCAGAATCTACATGCTGACAGTGATGCTGCCAAAATAAATTATGCAACATTGTGAATATCATAATTTTAATGCGGTTTTTATTTTATACAAATGAATTTAGTTGTTTAATCTATATTGTTGCTGCATACTAATATATATGTGTGTGTATTAATTTAAGTAAAATTTGTATAAAACATGACTTTGTCTGGCAATAATCGGCATTCAGAAATCTCGTAAAAACTGATTTTAAAATAAAATCATCCATTTAGCAATTTCAAATTACGCATCAAATTACGCAGTAGGCTATCTGTGAATTATACATGGATCTTGATATTTGTGTTGGCGCATTATGAACTAGCCCTGAAGGTTTGACATGAATCATGCATGTCACGAAGGCCAACTCCGACAAGCTCACACTTTAACACTTAGTTTGTTTACACAGCTTAAATTGTCTAACACTATAACTCAACAAGCTGCCATCTCTAAGCCACATCACAAATCCACTGAGACTCTAGCAAACAAGAAATCAAAGCTCCTTACAAGTAAAGTGGACTCATTGGCCTCAGGTCCAGAGATCTACAGCTATCCTGCTCAGAAGCCAAGGGATTTGAGGTGTTTTTGAGATCTTGCACAAAGAATATCAAAAAAAGAATGAAATGCAGACAAACAGTGAGACAAAGTCTCAGTCATAGTTACCACTTTAATATGACAGTATCAAAATATAACCCAACAGAGAAAACCACAATATGTTTCACACAATGAAGGAACACTGATACAGATCTTGAAGAACAAAAGCATCATAGAACATGCTGGAAATCTTCAAGGTTGAACTGCTGGGAAATGTGCCCTCTAAAATTGCATAGACAATGCTGCAAAAGAAACAGAAGCCCACAAACAAGGGATACAAGTTAGTCTTTGAAACCATGTTTGCCAAGGTAGTGAAGAGCATAAGTCATTTGGGTCAGTGAGTCAATTCAGTGAGAAACAAAGGTTTTTTCATGGAGAGCAATGTGGTGTTTCAAAAGTAAGGCTAGAAATGCAATGCCCCAGGCCATGTGACGAAAGAAGCCCATTAAATACCCTCTCTGGTATAAACTACTCACTGGACCTGGGCAAGTAGTCAGATACACAAACAAAGAACTCTTATGAAATTATTCTTTTAGTGAATCAAAAAAGCAGCACAAAATTTCTGCAAATTCTCCAAACAGAAAGCCAAAAGTTCCAGGATGATCTCTTACTCCCGTTGAGATTCTGGAGTGACCATTCAATGGACAATTTACTATCCCATGAAGCTACATGGAGGAGTTGAGAATGACAAAATTAAGTTACAAATGATGCTGGCAGGTCACATGACAATGACAACGTGGCAGATATAGTACATCCAAAAAGACTATTTGGATTTGAATCAGACTGAAATAAACCAGAATCAAGTCCAATGTAAACTGGAATGGAACCAAATCAAGAGTTTGCAAGTCAGAATTTAATAAAAGTGGGAAATCTGTATAGATACCCATCCTTATCTGTCGTTAGTCGGTTAAAAAGATACTCCCACTTAAACACATGCCTTTGGTTGGGCCAATATATGTTCAAGGATACTATTAGTACATGATTTACTTGTATTTACCTCTGCTTATTAAAGCTGAGATACGAGAAAGCACGTCAACAATTAATCAAAAAATAAATAACAGCAAAACGAACCAAATAATCAATGGCAACAAAGTATAAAAATTCAATGTCTCCACTTGAGCGATTCTACAAATCACTAAGAGGGCCACAGACTCCTATAATAACACTTCTGCTGTGCTTTACCTACTCATCTAGCCACAGGTGCGTGAGAAAGAGCAGACAGGAGCTATTTTAAACCATACTCCTGTAACAGAGATGGCTCAGGCTGAGAGCTGACTGCTCACAGGGAGCTCGAGGGTCCACGGCATGGTGTAGGCATTGCAGGGAGCTGGAAATAGGCTCCGACTCCCACTGTGAGAAGCATACCGTCTCACAGCCACAAGGTGAAATCAGCATACAGTAACAAATAACTGAAACCCTGATCACCGTCTACAAAATGAGATCATGATGAACCTGGCAAGGCGTGACATTACCTGGCACAGCCATTACTGTAGTCTTCCGTTACATGATTCTTCATGAAACATTCTATTATGCTGATTTGGTGCTCAAGACATTATTATTATCAATGTTGAAAATAGCTGTGCAGCTTAATATTTTGTGGAAAGTTATATTTTTTTTTATTTTTTCAGAATCTTTAATGAATAAACTTAGAAAGAACATTTATTTGAAATGTATTTATTTTTGTATGGTCACTTTTTATCAATTTAATAGAGGATAAAAGTATAATTTCTATATAGGTTTTTAAAATAATATTAAAAACAACAAACGTTTGAACAACACTGTATATAGTTGGCAGATGGCTATCTGAGATTTAAAGGAATAGTACAATCAAAAATAAAAGTCATAATTTCTTTACCCTCATGTTGTTTCCAACCCCATTATGTTTTATTAAGCTATTTTCCAAAGTCCAAAAAATACAAAATAATTAAATAAAGCCACCAAAAACTCAAACTTCTGAGGCCTTATGACAGCTTTGTATAAGGAGATAATTCCTTGAAATAATCTCCTTATACAAAGCTGTCATAAGGCCTCAGAAGTTTGAGTTTTTGGTGGCTTTATTTAATTATTTTGTATTTTTAACATTCACACTGAATATTTGTCAAAACTGTCATTGTGTTCCATGGAGTAAAAATAACATTCATGTGTAAACAACAATTAAGTAAATGACAAATTTTAGTTTACAGCTGAACCAGATTATTTTAATTAGAAGAATGAATTGAAACTTTTGAGGAGTAGTCAGGCTAATCGAAGAATTCAGAATATTTCTCTTCCTGTATGACTATATAAGAGGCGTTTGGAAGGGGAGGATGTCGAACTCATTATATAAAGCAGCATGTCAACTGATTCAGCACTTGTATCTGTTTTCCAGTGCATTTCATTTCCTCCATTTTGAGGTGGATATTTCATTATGTATTCCACAGAACTGTCCATGATACAATCTTCATGCCAATTCAAAAGATTTCCGACTCCGTAGTGATCACGCACTAGTGTCGAGAGAGACATCCTCACAAGTCACAATAATCTCGTTGGTGGTTTTTTTTTTGCTCTCTTTTGGTCTTTTTTTAGACTGAGGAATTAAAGCCATCACCTTAGCAACACTGTGTACGTGGGTGGGTTTTATGTGTAGCTCCTACATAATACTGGGAAAAAAAGATTCTGTATGAGAAAAGAAAAAAAAAGGCAGAGCCATTCAGGCTTCTCTTTCGCTTGCCTTTTGTTTTGCTCTGAGCGCATGATCAGCACTAAATAGACACTAAACTGGTCTATCCCAAGACTATCCCAAAAATACTAAATGGATGTTAATACTCTCAACCCGGCGTTCACCTTGGCATCCTTACTATGATCCTTTCCAGCTAACGACAGCAACTGCTTCCTTCCACAGTTGAGATGGAGAGTCCCTGAGCTGCCAACACCTCACCTCCTCCGCAGAAACTGCAAAAACTGGCTTAAAAATACACTCCACTCACAAACCATGAGTCACGCAGAACACCCGTTTCAGTGGATGCCAGTGCAGATTCATTCATGCCATGCTTTGCAGGACAATGGGAGACATCATCACTGTATAAACGGCTCTGGTGACATCCTCTGCATGGGCAGCTATTTGTGAGAAGAGTCTGCTTTTAAGCCACTGGCAAGGGGACAAGAACACACTTAAAAAGGACGGAATCCAATGCGAGCAGACAGTATTAATACCGTTTTAATTCACACATGTTTGAGTATGGACACAAAATGAGCAATACGAAAGCTGAGTAATAAAAGTCAGCACCAGCAGATACAAGAATGTGCCAAATATGTATTAAATATAGAAAAATGTTTCATTCATTTTAGTAAACCAATTGAGACTCCATATTTTTTTCTGGACGTCACAGTATTTTTTTATTTGTATTACATTATTTACTAATTCTATTATTAATAATCTATATGAATTGATGATTTTCATTTATGTATTTTTATATAATTTATACAATCTATAATTTATATACAAATTATATTTTATATTAAATAATTATTAAATATATTAAATAATATTTTATAGCGAAAATGTGAAATTTATTCTATGAAATAAATATATAAATATATATAAAAAATAATAATAATATTATATATATATATATATATATATATATATATATATATATATATATATATATATATATATATATATATATATATATATATATATATATATATATAAAAATTTAAATGACAACTTATAAATTCTAATTTAATATTTAGAAAAAAATTGCTGTGTGTGTATAATGAAACACTTAATATACAGACGGTCACAATTAAATTTTTGGTGTTCGGCTTAGTGTTATGATAGAATCATTATTATACTCTTATACCTTTTGTTCTTTAATATTTTGAATTTTCATTTAAATGTTAAGTTTTTACATTTTGTTGTATGCATTTGTTATTTTTATTTAATTTCTTAATTTTTTTTAAATGTGTATATATAGTATTTATAAAGTTTAAGCTTTTAGTTTTAGTTGTTTTAATACTACAATTGATTGCTTCAGTTGTCCTCATTTTGTAAGTCGCTTTGGATAAAAGCGTCTGCTAAATGATTAAATGAAATGAAAATGTTCCAACAAAATGAGCAGAAAAAAAAACATTTTCTGAAATAAAATAAAATGCTGTTACTTTGAAGAATTAAACTTCCTTTGTTTCTTTTTAAAGCTATAAAAGACCTTCTGTGAAGAGCAGTGAGTGATTTTGTCTTTGACTTTTGTTGTTTGATTAATATAAAGCACACAGTTTTATATTTACTGTTACACATATATTTTCATTCTCCTTTGTTTACATTCATTTATTACATAACTGATGAGGGTTTACATGAATAATCACCAAGCGCCGCATTTTGACACATTTTTGCGTGTATTTGACCATTTTGGCGCATATGGTCAGCTGAAAGATGACTTTATATGTCCGTGCTCTGCTCCGTCTCTGAGTGCATGCACAGATATCCTCCTGAGGAACAGCACAAGTTCTCTTTCACGCTTGTAAAAACATTAATAAATCTAAATCAACTTTAATAACTCAAGCTCTTCCCATTTTGCAAAATGAACTGATTTATACGTGAAAATGGGCTTTTATGGAGGAGTGAAAGCAAACTGCTGGAGAGGGGGTGGAATGGGGTGCAATAATCGTTTTATCTCGATTATTGTATTTTCATAATTGTTGGAGGCTGAAATCAATTAATTGCACAGCACTAATTATTTTATTTTTAAAATGGTATTTATAGTTATAATTTTATTATGATACTTTACTTATCTTAGAATTTTAAATATTTAATTTATAATAATATAACATTTATATTGTAGACTTATATAATGTTTCTGATAAATTTTTTATTTTTGCTGAGAATATAGAGATCAGGAAATGTTGCTAGGTTATATGCGGTCTTATTTCTCAGTGAATTATGACCTTTCCTCCCCTTAAAACACAGTGAGAAAACCACAAAGCAATTTTCTGCAATTAAAAAGGTAGACCTTGTCATTGTGGGAAATTTGTGTTTTGAATGTTTAAGCCAGAGAATGTTGAACTGAGGTTGTAATACTTTCGACAGCAAAACACTTCAGAGAAAGCTCTGTTCTACCCGATTCACAACATACCAATATCTACTGTAGCACAAATGTATGCCTTTTTCCTTCAGGCATCCTTGTTTGACTGGCCAATAAAAACATCAGCAAAATACTGCTATCCTAAATACATTTTCCCTTTGACAGCTCCCATCTGTCATCTTTATCTAAGCAGTGTGTCGGGTATAATCCACACAGTATGACATGTAGGACATTCAAGATGTTCATTGGTTGTATAGTAAAGCCAGAAGGATAGCTTTACGAAGTCTTAGAAATATCAGTTTCCTCTTTTTAATCATAAGGTATTTTTACTCTAACTAGGTTTCCATCTTCAATTTGAACTCAAGCTGACGATAATTATGGTGACCTTTAAGAGCATCATGGAAACCACAAGTTCAACAACACAAAACCCTTATTTCATCGAATCACTGAATAGTTTAAGTTAAACCAAGCTAACATTGCCTGCTGAAACCATGTGTGACCCTGGACCACAAAACCAGTCACAAGTTGCACAGGTATATCTGTAGCAATAGCCAAAAATACATTGTATGGGTCAAAATGATCTTTTTTTCTTTAAAAAAAACGTGTGTATATAAAGTTTACATATTTAAGGAATGTATTTAAATTAAAAGGTTATAATAGTTATTACTACTACTACTATTTTTTTATTACTACTAAATCAATATCTAAAAATACATAAACTATGCACATACACTTGTTTTTGTTCGCATTTAAAGTGGAGTGAATGTTTCCAAAGCATTAACCAAAAATAAAAATCTTAAGAATGAGCAGACCCAGCTCATAAAACAGGTCCAGCATGACAGGTTTTACTCAGCACAGTATTGCAAAACATCAACATCAGCTAAACAAAGAATTTCAAAGAATCTTCTCATTCCAGTAAAAACTACCACCAACACCTCACCATCAGAATGACCCGAGGCTCTCTGAAAACCAGGTTTGTACTGTGTTTATATACACAAGGCAATTCACTTTTAGCAAAGTAGCAGGTGAGTGTTGACAGCGACCTGTTTTGCCTCCACTGAGCTGCTATTCACACCCGGAACACAGTGACTTCTCACACCAAACCTTTAGCATGCATGGAGGTTCCCCTTAAGAACGTCATAAGTGACACTTGTTAGGACACGGCAGCGAGAGGCAGCATGGTTTATAAAAACACCCCATTCATTGCAGCTAAATGGGGAAACACCTTCCCTCCCAAGACTTTCAAGCACTTATTGGAAGTGAGAAACCCAATTTAAATTGGTTAAGAACCCTTATCAGTAAAACGAGGACAAAAAATAACTTTGATGCGGTCTGTAGGGCAATATTTGTGTTTGGGGATAAACCAGCCATCAATGTTTGATGAGTGAATTTGCAGTGCACAAATGTTGGTAGCCTGCCACCGGTTTTATAGGCCAATTTGTGCATCTCCCATCCATTCCACAGGGAGCTATTAGGGCAAATTAAACTAATCTTACTGAAAACTTTTCCAGCACACTTCCTAAAGCAGCTCACATCCTCCATAATTACAATAGAGCATTGCTTTATTAAACCCACAAAACCGACGTGAACCTAAACAATGCATTTCCACGATATCTTTGAGCTACATCAAAGATGCAACAGTTGCTCGTATCAGGAAAACAAACCCACGAAGCCCCTGTGCGTACGTACCGGTGGACTTCCATTTTTGAAGAAAGGGTGCATCTTTCATTCAGTATGAAGCCGGACACCTTGCATTGTGCTGCAGACTGGACCTGCATGGCTTCCCCCGGCTCCAACGCTGCGGATTCGATCCTGATCACACACGCCTATTCATTCCCCCTATTCTGAATGCATCGGCGATTCATTATTTAGAGATGGGCTCAAGTCAGCGGCGCTTCTCCATGCTGCTCGCGTACACAATCCCGCTTTTCACAGTGCTGGACGGTAACCTGGCAACAGGCATTTGAGCGCTCACAGTTGTTAAAGGAGATCACGTTTGGGAAGATGAAATTGCTACGCTGTGTTAATACTGCTCAACTGAGCAGGCTTTTTCCCGCCCTGCCTCTCTCTCTTTCTCTCCCTCGCTCTGGTCTTTCCTACCCCCACCCCTCCTCTCTTTATTGTGTGCTGCTCCGTTTCAATAGTGATTTATCTTTGCTGGCTAAGCTTTGTTTTGAAGCAGCATGTGCATGCAGGCATCTGTGCAGAATGAAGTAAACATCATTTCAAATACATGATATACAGAATGCTAAATATTTAATGACTGAGAGGTAGCCTTGGGGTAATCGAAAAGGAGAACACTCTTATTTTTGGCCTTGTGTGACCTCTCAGGTCACAAACGTACTTTAAGTACTTACGTAAAATGTGAGTGCTTAGACGGCAATAAACCGCAGTACTGAAGGGGGCGCTAGAGTTAGTGTCGTTAAAACAGATGTGTTGGAATTAAAGCAAGTTACAGTATTGACATATGTGACCGGCTAACATTATTTTCAAACTACCTAGGGCTGAACAAAATGGCTGAAAAAAAAATCATATTTAATATCGATATTAATCAATATTTCACACCAGGAAATGAATTCCACACTGTTAGACCTCAAGAATAATTTAATAAACTCCACAAAGCAATTTTTAATTTAAGACATCATGAAATCAGTTAAATTTTTTTCTGAATTCTGTGTTTTCCATTTTATTTATTGTTTTTTACTTTAACTGTATTATTATTATTATTATTATTATGAGATGTATACTTCACTATACAATACTAATACAGTTCTATCAATTTTAAAGGGATAGTTTACCCATAAATGAAAATTAATTACTCACCCTCATGTCATTCCAAACCTGTAAGACCTTCGTTCATCTTCGGAACACAAATTAAGATATTTCTGATGAAATCGGAGAGCTCTCTGACCCTCCATAGACATCAAGGGTACTACCACGGTCAAGGCACAGAAAGGTAGTAAGGGCATCGTTAAACTAGTCCATGTGATGTCAGTGGTTCAACCGTAATTTTAGGAAGCTACGAGGATACTTTTGTGTGCAAATAAACAAAAATAACTTTCTTAACTTTATATGTTGCTGTCTATGCAGGCTCAGAAAGCCCTCTGATTTCATAAAAAATCTTACGTGTTTGGAACAACATGAGGTTGAACTCTATCTAAAGTTAAACCAAACTTTTTTGTCATTAAGATGTTAGAGTCCGACAACAGTTTTAGCAGAGTTTTTAGAGACTTGCGCGGTCTGGATGTAGAACAAATGTGACCCTGGACCACAAAACCAGTCACAAGGGTAAATTTTTCAAAATTGAGATTTATACAGCACCTGGAAGCTGAATAAATAAGCTTTCCATTGGTGTATGGTTTGTTAGGATAGGACAATATTTGACCGAGATGTAACTATTTGAAAATCTGGAATCTGAGGGTGCAAAAAAAATCGAAATATTGAGAAAATCACCTTTAAAAGTCGTCCAAATGGATAAATGCACGTTTGGGTTTGATTCAATTTAAGGTTGTTCACAGACTTCATTTTTGCCAAAGTAGGTTGTCGAAATTCACTCCAGAGACATCATCTTTGTGTCCAAAATGTTCGGCTGCAGAAGGGACACTTAGCCACCAGTTCCTCACATGTCACAAGCTCAATCATTTCTGGAACCTGCCGTTTGGTCATCTTTCTGAGGTATATAACAGAACTATTATGCCGGATCCTATTGTGACATTGTTTGGTGTGGTGGCACCAGAAACGGGGCTGGACAAATATGAAGTACAAGCTGTTGCCCTCAGCATGTTACTTGCAAAACATCTGATTTTACAACATTGGAAGTCTGAGGCAGTGCCAACGTTTGATGTGTGGATCATGGAGTTGGGAAAGATATTGCATTTGGAAAGGATTTGTTTTATTAAGGAAAAGAAAGAGCATGTTTTTTTTGAGCATGTCATATCATTTTTTGTCATTTATTAATTTGATGGGCAAATCTGCAGATTGTGCTGGTGCATCATAGTTTCTGTAATGTTTCGACTTAGAGCTCTTTTTTTGTCATCATTATTTGCTTTGCTTTATTTTGTATTTATTGTCTCTCATATATCAGCTTGTAACCACCAAATGTAAGAAATTGTTGTATTATATAATATTTAATAAAGAAAAAAAAAAGTTGTCCAAATGAAGTTCTTAGCAATGTATATTACTAATCAAAAATGAAGTTTACATTTACAGTAAATTTACAAAATTTCAAAATATCTTCATGGAACATGATCTTTACTTAATGTCCTAATGATTTGGGATAAAAGAAAAATCCATAATTTTGACCCATACAATGTATTTTTGGCTATTGCTACAAATATACCCCAGCGACTTAAGACTGGTTTTGTGGTCCAGGTTCACAAATATAAAAAAAATATTACTCAAAAGTTTATCAATTATTATTTTTTTCAATACATATTGATTTTTCATCCAGTACTAGCTCTGCAATTACAATAGTTGACCTACAAGAGGAAACTGAAATATAGTATGAAATATAGCGCACCCCATCTGATACCTTTTAAGACAACACACAAAACAGTGTTTATGTAGCTAGAAACATCTGCATTCACATATTTGCGTTAGATCCTGTTTTTGGGCCTTAGATACTCAGTAGAGAACGACAGTATTGTTAATATAAAGTACCATGGTATCAAACATTTACAGTGGTACAATATCATCTCTTTAAATTCAAACTATTTTGTAAGGTTGTGAACCTTCAAAAACTAGGGAATGATTTGACCAGAACATTGAATTCAGCTTAGTCCAAACTGCTCGAGGCCATAAAATGAGCAATCAATCTGCACAAAATTGCTGTGTGCTACCCCATTCCCAAATGGGAAAAGCTCAACACTAGACTTATAACAGCACCACTGAGCTGAACAGAGCAATGAAGTCAAATCAATTAAATGATTAACGCATTTTAATGCATGACCCCTGAACAGTCAAATAAAACTGGGGAAACATGTGACAGATGCACTCTGGGATCATGTGGTTTGGTGTATGGCACAGATCCTGTGGTTTGCGATTGTCTGGCCTGTCTCCACAGGAACAGATGGATGTGAGTGACAGGTCAGGTGTAGAATAAGGGCCTTGTAATTTTTGAGGGTGGGATTAACTGCACAGACGCCTGATCATAATGCATGGTCACACTCCAAGTGTCCAGCCTGTAAACTCTGCAATTAATCACTCAGGCGCTGACGAGGACTGTGCCGGTCAAGGACCCACCCAAATCAACCATCACTGACAGGGACGAGCTGACAGCAAGAGTAATCGATATCACTTTAGTGTTTCTCAGTAGGGCTGTCAAGATATCAAACTTTTAGTAATCAATACCAAATGCAATACCACAGCCAATATGCTAATATATAATACTAAAATAAATAAATAAAAATTGAATTATTTAATCATTATTTAAAAATAATTATAAATAAATATATATAATTAGTTTTTTATTACTACTAAGTA
The DNA here is from genome assembly GCF_936440315.1 of Barbus barbus. Taxonomy (NCBI): domain Eukaryota; kingdom Metazoa; phylum Chordata; class Actinopteri; order Cypriniformes; family Cyprinidae; genus Barbus; species Barbus barbus. The sequence goes on from NC_136742.1 coordinate 23,674,584, forward strand.
TTACCACTATTATTATTATTATTATTATTATTACTACTACTACTACGATTACAAAATGTACATTATTATATTCTACAATATTTGCAGTGGTGTTGAAATAAAATGTTAATAAAAAAAATTAATTACCAAAAAAAAATAATAATAAAACAAATGGTATTTAACTGTAATGGACTAAAATGCCAACTGCTCAACTACATATATAGTCTACTAAGAATACAATAAACTGCTGCAACACCATTAAACCAGTTGCTGAAAGCAGAAAATGTTCACTCATTTTCCATGTCATTGATGGAACCTCACAACTATTTTTAAACCTGTTAATGTTATTGCACTCAAGCAAACATGCAAATCAAGCACAGTCACAGTAGGCTCTCATGTTTAGAGATCAGCGCAATTGCGCAAGAATCAATTCGCTACTACTACGTCTCAGAGCAGTAGGCCAACACGCTACTGACTTCAACAGCAAATGTAGACCTTTGGAGTCTCACGTAGACTGCAGTTGGCGTGCAACATCCCAGACTTGTCAGGCACTGAGAGAGCCACCTGGAAGCACCAGGTTCCCGTGAGTGGGTGGTGCAGTCGGGTCAGGCTGAGAGTGTGAAACCTTGAGCCCGGCATCGGAGGAACACATGGTGCATGGGAGGATGCATGCAACACCTCTGCTTATAAACCACATGTCCACAGGAGGCCTGGCACCACCGTTTCAAGCCTTATGCCTCTGCAGGTGGTGGTAAAACAGCCATAGAACCAGTCTGGGCTATATGTACTATATGACATTATACGAGTGTCCTCCTTTCTCCATAGAAAGTCACAGTGGTTACTCAGATAAGAGTACAGAAGGTTTGCACTTTCTAGAATGTCATTACTTAGATATGGACAGTGGACACTTAATAATATACAAAATAATGTGTTAGTTTTATCTGAAAATGTGAGCACGGGTGTATTACCACGACTGAGGTGCCCTTGAGCAAGGCACCGAACCCCCAATTGCTCCCCGGGCGCCGCAGCATGGCTGCCCACTGCTCCGGGTGTGTGTTCACGGTGTGTGTGTGTGTGTATGTGTGTGTGTGCATTTGTTCACTACTCACTGCTGTGTGTGTGCACTTGGATGGGTTAAACGCAGAGCACCAATTTCGAGTATGGGTCACCATACTTGACAATACGTCACGACTTTACATTATTTGGGATGTAAAATATATGCTAAGGCAAGGACTACATACATATACACACACAGACACACACATTAATTGTCAAGTTTTTTTTTTCCTTTTGAAGATGAACTATGAATCAATGTATTTTAACACCTCTAACTGTGATCCAAATCTTGAGCTGCTCAAATCTGAAATGCAAATCCTGCCCCTAGCAACAACCTCCCAGCATGCGTCTATATTCTAATACATGTGACAGCGGAGAACGACAGACAGATAGACAGACTGACTGGCTGACTATTAGGGTCTGGCTCCAAGCAGGATATCAAACAACACTCAAACCATCTCAATGTCACAAGAAAAAAATTTTTTTACGCAATGCTACAATAGGCATCAAGCGTTAATTCTTGCAGCTTATTGATGACTGATGACATGATTGCTTCACACAAGACCTTAAATTTTATTAATATTATAATATTAAACTTAATATTCAATGAAGTCAAACAACAGTATAGCCCTAGCAGTAGAAAGATCATGAATCATCTCAAGTAGTGAGGATACGACTCATCCGCCCTTAGACCAAACAGTGCTCAGAAAAGTGCTGACAGCAGAGTTTCTTCATACCAACACTTACAACAGACGACCAACAGACGACCATATACTGTATGATCACTACTAAGCAAAGATGTCTTACTGATTCATCAGTGTGCTGAGTTTGTATGCTTAGTGTGTGTAATTTCACTAAATGTGTGAGTCTTACAGTTTTTAACAAACCTGGTTTCGATTTCAGCTCGCATCCAGTTTTTTAAGTATAACTGGTTCTGAATAATAACCAGTTCTTGTTTAACAATTTCCACTTTCAATTCAAAACGATGGAGGAATGAAGACCCTTCAAATGTGGAAAAAGAACAGCAGAAGGCCACAGGGCTCTTGTGTTCTCTGCACTCTCAGAAGCAGACAGACAGCAAAATCCCCAGATCAGTACCACACATCATCCTCAGAATAACAAATGGAGGGAAGTAATGCGGCACTGAACAAATTCACTCGTTCTTCCTCAAACACAAAGGTTTCACCTTACGTACAGAGTCAAGGCATCTGCAAAAGGTCATGTGCTGAGATGTTAACTGAAGTTCCCTTACAGAGGATTGCACTGGGATGCCTGCAATGCCGAGGGGTAGAACAGACCAAGCAAGGAAATGCTAATGATTTACTGCAGCACAGACACACAAACCATACAGAGCATCAATATCCCAAACAAACACATACGGCTCCAGGTGACTTATTCAGAAATCAATTCAGTCAGCTCTGAAAACTATAATGACTGCACATGCCAGACGCCTGCTGCATCATAACAGAGTGCATTATACAGTAAACCTACAGATTTTATATTTAGACCCTTGTTAGCCTATATAAATAAATGCAGCTGAATGCATTATAATAAATCACAAATCCAAGAAAGAATCTCCCCAAAATAGCATGCATCATTCTGAAGCATTTAAGCACATAGAAATGTATACAAAATATATACATATTTATATGCATATATAATATATATATAAATGACAAATGTCAGTGCTATAAAAGAACACACATCTTGCTTATTTGTAGGTAAAAACCGTATAAAGGTTTATACAGAAAAGGGAAAAATATGAAGGTGCACCTACATTACACACCAAACAGCATCGGGAAATTGTAAACACTTGTAAATGTAAGACCTGCGAGACTTCTCACAGAAACCACTTTGACAGGTGATGTCAAATATCAAACTGAAAACAAGCCTGTTGTAGCTGTAAAGTGCTTTATATTTATATCTGCACAATGCAAACTGCTTTAAAGCAGCTTTACAGAAAATAGTGTCTGAGTACCCCAAGTGAAAAAAGGCAAATGTGCCAAGGAGAAACATATAAATCACACAATACTGTGCTACTGAATAAACTCTTTCGAACTGTATAGACAGAAAAACCTGTCCCCGACTATACTGCTGAGCTAATTTACATAGACAACGAGAAAAAAAAAAAAAAAAAAAACATCACTCCCCATCTGTTAAGGATACATGCACATGCTGGTGAGTTGCTAGTTTATTGTTGAACATAGGAGTACAGTTCAGCAAAAACATCAAAACCCAGCTGGCTGTGTGTGGAGAAACCACACCATGAAGAGTATTACGATTCATTGATTTATTACACGAGGACAAACACATTACTCACAACATCTGGTCAGAAAGGTCTGTAATATTCAAACAGTCAGCCAGGTTCCGCGCTACAATGGCTTTCATTTGGCAAAATATGAATAATGCTGCTAATCTAACAAACAAATAAATAAATAAATAAATAAATATAAATAAACACTGTACTTACTGTATGAGCTACTGTAACTAGCACACATTGATAAGCACTCTCTATTTTGGTGCTCTATGCCCATCTCTGGGCTCAAAATAATTATGTTGGTCCCTCTGTTCATCCTAACTTTAACATAAGGTTGATTAATTTAATATTCACTTGCTATTGTGATAACCTCAAGCCACTTTTACCTCAAGTTCTAACCTAAGCAGCACAAGCCAGAGAGTATAGTTTATGGTCTCTATTTTTACTCGGACTTCAGAGAACACCAAGATTAGTTATCAGGAAAGACATCAAGCATGATTACTTTTCCATATGTTCACAATACAGAAATCATATACAATAAACCCTCTACATGTCCACTAGATCTTGAGGGCCTCAACCGACCACTTTCTTGGAGACTTACACATCACGTGTCATTGCTGCGTGTTCCAAACCTCCACCCGCAAGGAGTTTTCCTACTCCTGTTCTCCTCCAAAGTTTCCTCCAAAGATTCCGGAGTCTGAGGTGTCCTCAAATCTGTCAGACGCCTGATGAGTCTGTGGGACTCAGAGACAAGGCTGCAACAAGCTTCACTGTTAGGACCCCTCCCTCAGGGCTAAATCAGGCAGGCTGGGCAGTCCCCTCAAGAATGCCCCCTCTCCCCAAAATAAACCTGCTGACTGAAGAATGTCATGAGCTCACTGATATTTTTTTTTCTCTTTCGCCCCACGTCTCATTCATTTCCCAACTGGGACAGTAGAGTAGTGACAATTCATTTACTGTCCATTAAATAAAACCCAGATGGGATGATATACTAAGTCTAACAAGCATGAATGACGACTGGTAGTTAAAAAGTAATGCTTGCATGAAGGGCGCAAGAGGGCTGCAAACCACAGGCTTTGAAATGAATGCACTATTAATGCTGAATAATAGTTCTTGGTCAAGTTTAAGACCTTTAGAGTTCATATTACATATCTGAAATGATCCTGTTGTAACAAGAGTCACACAAAATTAAGAATAGGCTTCCTTATAAGTTGGAATTTGAATTTAAATCGCCACACTGCACAGGAAGTTCAATTGGACTGACAGAAAGAGCACTTCACTGAAATGTAATACAAAGTAATGTATTCTGAGAAATAAGTGTTCTTTCACTCTGGTTCAGAAAGGTTAATTGATTAAATACAATATCTGTCTGTCTGTATGACTGTCTGTCTGTCGTTCGTTCATTCTATCATTCGATCTGTTTGTTCCATTTATTGGCCATTCCATCCATTCTATCTATCATTCTTTCTCTCTATCATCTGTCCTTGCTATCTATTGTTCTGTCCATCCTTTCAATATTGTTCTGTCCATCCTTCCTATCTATTGCTCTATTGTTTGGTCCATCTATTATCTATCATTCTATCTCTCGTTCAGTCTGTCTGTTCTAGTACGTATCATTCCGCCCATCCTTTCTATTGATTTATCTATTGTTCAAATTCAGGAACTTTAAATATAAAAAGGCATTCTCAATTCAACTCCGCTTTCAAATGTTCCAAGTGGTAAGGGACAAGAGGCTAAAGATTCCACCCTCAACCCTTAAGGTCTATTTCCTCACAAGTAAGTGCCTTCAGTACATGCCACAGTGACGTAACTGGGGTTAGTCCTTCAGTCTGCAGAGGTTTTTCTAAAGTTACCATGGAGAGGAGCTCTGCGGTGAAATCCTATCCTCGAAAGAGAACGCACAGGCCACCGAAACCAAACTGCAAGTCTGAATGAGCCTGGATCCAAAGAGAGGGCCACTATTAAATAGACCCCTTAAAATACAGACAATCCTGTATCTTTCTCCAAGCTAACCTTTCAATCCTGGCCATTTGTTGAACCTGTCTCTATGGTGATTTGGCCCCATCCATCCATCAAAAGAGATGGGACCGATAGACTTGGAGGGGATTGGAAAGAAATGGGAACAAAACTTTTGCTGTTCTCAGACTATCTGGGATTTGGTCGAAGCATTTGGAAGGACAGCCAAAGTCAGTTCCCTCACATCTAGTTTGGATCTGTTGTGAGTTTTTGTGGCGTTTCACATAGCAAGTAAAGCTTGGGTGAAATCCCTTAGTAGCAACCACAGCGAGGGCCTGTATGTTGTCATTGAGGAACTAAGGAGCAATACAATGATTCAAGCATGTAGTCTGGCAGAGCTTGATCTGAATTCTCAAATAAAACCCTCTGTGGCAAGGAGTTGTTTGCTAGTGACGGGGTGTTGCTACAACAACGTGAAGGTAAAGATCACTGTGCAGTTTTTGTCTTGGTGCTTGTAAATGTTACCAAACATCTCACCAAGTGCAACCAATGCTCTGAATAATGTGACAATCAACCAACTGCAGGTGGCACCACTGGGTTTTACTGGCACTGCTTTGTACAAAAAATTGAATAAATACAAATTAAAGTTAAAATATCAGTGCACTATTTCTGAGCATAAACAATTCAGTCCCTGACAGAAAACAAATCGAGGGTAATTTTGATCTGCTGAGCAGAAACATAGACGTCAGGCTGCGGCCTTCTTGTATCAGCTGCCAAACTTGTGTCTAGTTGTTGACAAAGTGCTGACTGTTCAGCTCTACGCCCAGTTTCTCAGGAAATACTACAGCAGCCTCTGGCCATCAGCATTCTGATCTCTATACAACCAAAGTAGCCGATGGACATCGCTTTCACGTGCACTTTCCTTTCTGTATCAAAGAACAGAGAGATGCTGTTACATGGAATCAGGTAAATATTCAAATGGAAAAATAAACATGATCTGTTAAACTTACATCAGAACTGTTTGCCTAATGAACTACATTTTACAATAACTTCTTTGGAAACAGCTTACAATAAGGTTTCATGTATTATCATGAAATAATGAACAATACATTTACAGCATTTTTTATCTTGTTTACATCATATTTTTCTATATACTAAAACATTTTTAACATTTAAAGTTCTTTAAATGAATGCAAGCTAAAAATGTTAGTTCTCCTAAATTTAACTTTGCTGTCATCCTTTACTCACCTCATGTCATTCCAAACCTGAATGACTAAGATAAATTAATATATTTTGAAGAACGTGGGTAACCAAACCAAAAGTTTTGGTATACTGACGGGCATTGCATGGACAAAAACACTTATTATTTCTCAAAATATCTTCTTGTATGCGCCACAGAAGAAAGTCGTACTATTTTGGAACGACATGAGGGTGAGTAATTTTCATTTAAGCATAAACTATCCTTTTAATAAACATTTGTATATTTAAAAATAAACATTATTGTGGATAAACAAATGCTGAAAATGTTAACTGTTAGTTCATGACGCCTAAAGGCCTTTCCACTTTGTTTTTTTTTAATACGGAAGTCTATACTAGAGAGTGAATGCGCTCTGACAAAAAAAACTTGCGCACGTGGAAGAAAACAGACGGTGCTCTACAGATCACATGATTCAGTGGAGAATTATTAGAAATGTTATTCTGAACATGTGAGAATAAATCTGTTCTCAAATACCAACGATAAAGCCCTGCATTTCGGCCCGGGCCCAAGGGGCCCCGACTTTTTTACGCCTCTAGGGCCGGGCTTCGGGCCAATTTCCACGTCATAGTTCAGACGCGGGCCGGGCATCGGGCCTGTTTTGGGTTTCTCCTTATTTTAGATTGTAGACATCTATTGATTAGCGATGAAAAAAATTGGTGGAAACAACAGCAGACCGTGCCGCGACAGAGCAGCTCGATGGTGTTTAGTGTCCCGCAGCAGCAGCGTGCTCAAGCGACTTCAGCTGAAGAGTTCTGCGTTCAAATGCACGCAATAGTCTAAAGCTTGCTGCAAAACCCCAGCAAACATAACCATGAATGTGTCTGCGGGAAATAGTAAGGAGATATTTGAATTATTTACTAATAAACTAATGTTTTCTGAGTCCGTGTCGCAAGGATGAAGTTGCTGATCCTGACTCGCCGTCTCCTCATTAGACGCGCCTTTAGAGAGAAATGCGTCTTTATTGATTATGATTAAAATTATAATAAAAGAGTTTTTGTTTTAAATTTTTTTATTTCGTTAAGTGATAATTTAAAGCTTTCTATAGATATATTTATCATGTCTGTGAGGCATGTATTCACTCAGCTTTGGTTCATTTTTGTGAAGCGCTCCTGTTAAAGACGGCAGAAAGCGCATCATGTTTGTTTTCTTTGTTTTATAAAAGAACTACCTTTTGTTGGTATTGTGAGTGCGCACAAATACAAGTAGACCCTTTACAGGTCGGAATGATGTATTACTCTTACCTTTATCAAAAAAAAAAAAAGACGGCGTAGGCTATTTTAATTTGTTTCCACTGAAAATAATCTAAGTGTTTGCTGCAGAGAGCGCTTTAGCTTCCACTCTCCGCACAAACTGAGATATAGGCTAGCAGCACATTATTATTATAGCGCAGGTTTAACGTTTAAACATTGTTATATACTTGAACTGTTTTAGTATATCTATAGATTTTATTTTAGGCAAGTCGTGATGATATGTGAAGGCTAAATTGATCAAACATAGGCTATGATCAGCTCATGCAGCTGGCCGCTTGGTCGTTACTTTAAAAAAAAAAAAAAAAAAAAAAAAACTTATAGGCTATTTAACGAACAAAAATGCTCCAAACGTTTTTCTAAATTAACAATAAAAAAACTAAACAAAATATAATAATTTCGCCATTACACACAAACCTGAACTATTTTAATAGCCGAAACAGTAGTATAAACTGTTTTAGGAGAAGGGGAAAAAAAGACGTTTAATTTCAGTAGTTTAATATCGGTAATTCTGATAAACTGTCGGACGTGGGCCGGGCTAGGGCCTGAGCGTCTCTGGCCAGGGCCGGGCTAGGGCCTAAATTTGAGGCCCGTGCAGGGCTCTAACCAACGATAACGAACTAAGCATCCACTCTCTTATCCAGGATACTCTCCTTTGTTGTTTGTTTACACTGGTTTTCGAAACAGCGCCACCATTCTCACCCTTTTGTGCAACAGCAGCTGCTCCGGTCACGTGATCCTAGCTCAAATCTGATTGGATGGCCCGTGTTTTCGCTTTGCGAAACTGAAAAGATTCATCGGACTGGACAAAAAAAAAATTGCCATTTTCGGTGCGCGAATGTTCGCGGTCTATGTGGTAGCATCCATATGAAGCTGTTGTTTTATTCCAGCGCGTCATCGTGTCCGAAATTCGTTTCGCTTTTTTTGCGCTCAGTGTGGAAAGGCCTTAATGCATCAACTTCTACCAATGAATTGAACTAAGGTTGAAATCAAGCAAAGAATACCTGGATATGACACATGGAACAAAATCACACGTTTTGCTAGACTGTGAAGCCTTTGCTGCTGACCTGATCAACTTAAAAAAATAAAAATAAAAACAGGTCACCCTCGGTGCTCAGTCACTCAGCTTACCAGCAGTTTTCAACTGGCAAAAGCAGGATCTAGCGCTTCAGTGATGCGGAGACCATAATCCCTAAATCTTTTAATAACATGTAGAAAATGTTCGGACAGAGGAGGGAAAAGTCATGGACAAGGATGAGGCCTAACAGCTGGGTCAATAACAGACAGCAGGAGTGGGCGGTATGACAAAATCTTATATCAAGGTACAAGTAATTTTACATCCCAGTACAATAATACATCTATTCTTGTGGGAAAAACAAAACATATATATATTAAATGACATGTGGTGTGTCTATTTTTAGATTATTCAGTAAATGTAGTATAAATGGAAGTTACATCATTTCATTTATCTACTTTGATGGACGTAAATCAAAACATAAGATTATTCATAACAAACAAATGTTAAATTTGGCAATGCTGCAACAAAAGCTTCACATTAGGGTTGATAGACGATAGTATCAGATATTGCTTGTAGCTGATACCTTTGACGATAAGATGATGATTATTATTAGGCTAGTAATACTATCTAATTAATATTAGGGCTTATTTGTTCTTTGTTCGTGTTTTCAGAGTGTCGAGCGTTATAAGAAATCCTACGATTCTGTTGAGTTTAGGAATGCAATGGCCAATCAGAGGCGTTCAGATGAGCCATCGCTGAGATACTTGAGTTTTGATGTTTAGTGCTTGCTGAATAAATTCAGCTCTCTCGCGAATTCTATTATCATAAACATCAAAGTGCAGATCTACGTGCGATGTAATTATAAGAGATTTATTCATCATATAGTGTAGATAGCTTCACTGATTATTCCGGGAGTCAGTGATGATGTTCTTTGAATGTAAATGTTCTTTGCTCGTTTTCTGTAGCTGCTGTTTGAATAACTGAGGAAATGTAACTTAAGCTTTATAATTAGTAACTTACAATGTTTCTATTATATTGTTATGTTAAATACAAATTGAGACATTAAAAACATCAGGCTGCTTTTAACCTCAAGCTGGAATTGGTTCACATTTTAGCAATGAAACCAAGTAAATAAATAATTAAATAAATTGGCACAATAATATTGTGTATCGGGGATCTCACAGGCTGACGATAGGACGATATGACAATTGAGTATATCGCCCAACACTATGTGGGGGTTCCAAAAACTGAAAGTTCTACTATATATTCAAAACAGATGTAAAATAATGTATATAAGCACACACAAGCAAGTTTCATTTCAAATCTATGTTAACATCAAGTTGTGTCATTATAAGCTTATAAATACAACAAATACCAACCTGACAAGGACCAAGAGTCTACTTGGTTGACCTTAGTGGAGCTACTTCCCCAGTTGACTCAGATCCATTGATCAAGTACACCTTAGCATATTGATTGTTCTGGACCACAAAACTGATATATTGCATTGATTGTGTGAAGTCAATTCTTTTGCACAGTACATAAAAGATCTGTCTCCTTGTAGGAAACATCCGACACAAAAGAATACAGAGGAATCCACACTGATATCCATGAGACTGGGATAATCTATCCTTCTTTCGAACACATCATCATCATCCAATATAAATATTAAATTTTTACACATATGAAACAATACAGTGATCACTTCCCTGTTGGTTTTGAACTAAATGACGTAGTTGAGTGGTCACTGCCCAGTAAACGTACTGAGAGATGGTTTGAGATTTTAGAAAGAACAGATTTGCGCAATCTATTCCAAAAAAGTTATATCACTTGTGTAAATAAATAAAATGGACAATATAATGAGACTAAGCAGTAGATTTGCCTGAAATGTAATCGTGATGATAATGAGCCACAACACAAAAGTGCATCTGGCATGTGCAGCTGAATTTTGTAATTATGATAAATGGCATGGCATAGCACTGTACCGTAGTGTTGAATGTTTCTAGCTAATATGTACCTAAATAATCATGATAAAATTAATTAAATTAGCTTAAACCGTTAACTAACCAACTAACATACAAAAACTGAACTAGCTGACTAAATACCAAACACCTAACCAACTACAAACCTACTCAACTACTTTCTAATTAGATGAAATGTATGAAAGCACCTCTTCATAATCTCAACTCAAAAAAAAGTTCAAAGTTAAGTGACTACTACATACAAAAAAAAAAAAAAAAAAAAGTTAATAAATCAGTAAAACTTTAGAAAAATTATTTTGCATGTTTAAGTTACAACTAAAACAAAAGCAGCGCAGTCATCTCCCTAAAAATAAACTCTGAAGCAAACTGAATTAATGTTCTCATTACTACCCCTCCAAGTCCAGGGATGTATTTGAGTCTCTCTCCTGCTCTCACTGAGGTAATCAAGTCCACATGGAGGTGAGAGTGAGCTGCTCCGGTACCAAACATGGCAATCAGCGTGTGATGAGTCATGCTCCCTTTTAAGCTGCCTTAACTCCCTGCTCTCCATTTTTCACTCAGAGAATAACTCATGCATGCGGGTCTCCACATTCCACTCAGAGCTGGAACTTTAAGTGATCTGGATTGTTGAGCTCATTGGTGTGAGCTGAGGCTACTCCAAAGAGGACGGAAAAAAGGAAAGAAAAATCGCTACATACTTTCCACCTCTTCAGGCTATCAGCCATGGGGAGCAAAAACTGATGCCGAGTACAAAAGCAGCACAGCACACTTTAACCACACAGAAACCAACAAAGAAACAGAGAAAAAAAAACTTAGAATTCTGGCATGGTTCACAAAGTCTACATTTTGAATTTAGACAATCATAACTGCAATCAGCTTTCAAAAGGTGTGGGTCAGGAAGACTTTTTAAATCTTTTAGAAAAGATTCTTGTGCTCACCAATGTTGCATATACAGTTGTGGTCAGAATTATTGGAACCCTTGGCAAATATGATCAAAGAAGACTGTGAAAATTAACCTGCTTTGTTAATCCTTTTGATCTTTTATTTAAAAAATTCACAAAAAGCTAACCTTTCATTGGATAATAAGAATTTAAAATGGGGGGAAATATCATAATGAAATAAATGTTTTTCTCAAACACACGTTGGACACAATTATTGGCACCCCTAGAAATTCTTAAGAGTAAAATATCTCTGAAGTATACTCCCATTCATATTCACAATTTTGAGCACTCTAGGGTGATTATGAACATGAAATTATCCAGCCATGGCTTCCTGTTTCACAGAAATATAAATAGGAGGGAAAACAAAGCCCAAATTCCCTTAATCATCCATCACAATGAGAAAAAACAAAGAATATATTTCTGATGTGCAGCAAAAGATAATTGAGCTTCACAAATTAGTGAAGTGGCTTTAAGAAAAGAGCTAGAGCAGTGCAAATCCCCATTTCCACCATCAGGGCAATAATTAAGAATTTCCAATCAACAGAAAATGTAATGAAACTGCCTGGAAGAGGACGTGTGTCTATATCGTCCTAATGCACGGTGAGAAGGAGAGTTTGAGTGGCTAAAGACTCTTCAAGGATCACAGCTGGAGAATTGCAGAAAATAGTTGAGTCTCGGGGTCAGAAAACCTTAAAAAAAATTGTCAAACAGCCCCTACATCACCACATGTTGTTTGGGAGGATTTCAAGAAAAATTCTCCTAGCTCATCCAAAAACAAACTCCAGCATATTCAGTTATCAGACAGGACTGGCACTTCAAATGGGACTGGCTTCTATGGTCAGATGAAACTAAAAAATGAGCTTTTTAGCAGCAAACACTCAAGATGGGTTTGGTGAACACAGGGATAAAAAGTACCCCATGTGTACAATGAAATATACTGCTGTATTTGTGATGTTGTGGGCCTATATTTCTGCTGGAGGTCCTGGACATCTTGTTCAGACACATGGCATCATGGATTCTATTAAATACCAACAGATAAAAAATCAATAAGTGACTGATTCTATTAGAAATCTTATAATGGTCCATGTTTGGATCTTCCAACCGTACAATAATCAAAACACAAACCTCAAAAACAACAAAAAAATGGGTCACTGAGCACAAAACCAAGCTTCTGCTGGCCATTCCAGTCCTCTGACCTGAACTCTGTAGAAAATGAGTGAGGTGAACTGAAGTGAAGAAGCACCGTCATGGAGCTGGGAATCTAAAGGATCTGGAGTGATTCTGGATGAAGGAATGGTCTCTGATCTCTTGTCAGGTGTTCTCTAACCTCATCAGGAATTATAGGAGAACATTTAGAGCTGTTAAACTGACAAATGGAGGTTTCAAAAAGTATTGAATAAAAAGGTGCCAATAATTGTGTCCAACGTGTGTTTGAGAAAAACATTTATTTATTTATTTATTTATTTAGTCATTTAGCAGACGCTTTTATCCAAAGCGACTTACAAATGAGGACATAAGAAGCAATCAAAACCAACAAAAGAGCAACAACGTGCAAGTGCTATTACAAGTCTTGGTTAGCCTAACGCAGTACAGATAATTATTATTATTATTGTTATTTTTTAATAAAAAGACATAGATAAAATACAATTAGAATAGATAGTGCTATCTATTTCATAATGATATTTCCCCCCATTTTAAATTCTTATTATCCAATGAAAGGTTAGCTTTTTGTGATTTTTTTAAATAAAAGATCAAAAGGATTAACAAAGCAGGTTAATTTTCTCAGTCTTCTTTGATCATATTTACCAAGGGTTCCAATAATTCTGACCACAACTGTATTTGATCAAAAATACAGTAATAACAATATTGTGAAATATTAAAATTTAAAATAACTAGAGCTGTCGTGATAACCGCAGCAACTGCGATATTTCCGTGTTTTCTTTTTCGTAAGGTTACGCCCTTCTCGTTTTACACTTCCTGCATGTGTACTGAATACTAGTAATGATAACAATGTGTACTATGCTAATTTGTACAGAGGCACAGTAAATTTGCACTTAACAAGCCTAAACAGACAGTGAATGTGAGAAAGATCAACTGATCGCGTGCGATTACCTGCATCTGTCCTTCAGGTTGAGACATGTATATTTCTGAAAACAGGTTGTCATGTCCAAGGAAAGCAAAATCTGTCTTGGCATCGAAGCATTGCTGGTCAGCTGAGCCTTTAAAAGTGGCCCTCAGAGTTAAAATGATTTCAACATCGTGTTTCATTACATCTCTCTTTGAACGTGTAGTTGAACGTTTAAAGACTCACTCAAAGACAGTCTCTTGCCGCCACCTTGTATGTATGTATGCATGCATGCATGTATATGATTGGTTCCTGCGATAAATCCCGCCTCTTGTTTTCATGCGAGCTCTCGACCTAAATGAAGAAAATTATGGCGTTGCTGACTAATTATAAAGTAAGAAAACAACTCTCCTGCTTAGATACCACTGCTTTGTGTCACGTCAAAATAAAACTTGAAGTGGTCTGAAAACGTGATGACTGCGTCAGTTTTGAGTGAGCATTCAGTGTGATGAAATGAAAGATATATCTTTGTGTCTGTGGCAGTGTTTGCTTTTATGACAATGATGACCCAAAAATAAGTTGATTATTAAAAAGCACAGCTGAACATCAGTTCACAAATAAAAAAATATTAGTAACATTTTACAATAAGGTGTCATTTAATCTAACATGAACAATGAACATTTATTAGAGTATTTAGCCTATTAATCTTTGTTTACATTAGTTAATACAAATACAGTTCATTGTTAGTTCATAGTGCATAAACTAATGTTAACAAACTTTTGATTAATAATGCATTAGTAAATGTTGAAATTAATATTGAGATTTATAAATGCTGTAGATGTAGGCTATTGTTTATTCTTAGTTCATGTTAAAGTAATTAATGTTAACTAATGAAACCTTATTGTAAACTGTTTCCAGAATATTGTTCAAATTGTTACTGCCTTTAGTTATTATTTTGGAATAAATATAAAAACACTATGAAATGTATAATTAGCATTAAAATGATTAAATAAAATACAATAAATAAATAAATTCCTTCACTGCGACAACTCTAAAAATAAAATTTATTTATTTTAGAAATATTTGTGACAGCAAAGCTGCATTTTCAGCAGCCATTACTCCTGTCTTCAACCTATTAGAATGATTTCTAAAGGATCATGTGGCACTGATTTCATTCTAAATGTTGAAAACAGTAGTGCTGCTTGATATTTTTGGGGAAACCATGATTTTTCAGCATTCTTTGATTAATAGAAAATTCAAACCTTTTTTTAAATATAATTTTTTTAATGTACCCCTGCTGAATTAAATGATTATTTTCTTTTAAAAAAGAAAAGAAAAAAAAAGTCTTACCAATGCCAAACTTTTAAATTGTACTTAAACTGCAAGGTAATGCAAAGTCATGTAAAACTGCTAATGGAGCAAGAATCTTTAACTAATTTACAGGAGACTTCAGGAAAAAAATAAAATGCTACAAAAGTGTAGAATATAGACCGTTTGTTGCCATGTGTCTCCTGAGTGTACTCAAAAGGGCAAACAAATACCCTCATGTGAAACATTCAGATCATACTAAAACAAGGCACATTTGAGTGTGATCCAAGGCACATTTGACAATAATGCTAACTGATCTGGAAGCAGTTGTCTTAATTAAATCCCATGGCTGCAGGACCTTAATTACGAAGCAGAAGCCAGCCGTGGCCATGTGACCCCAGCCTGGCCCTATGCTAACACCCGCTGCCGTCTCCTGGGACAGCTGTGAACTGTATTCACTCAAGACCTTACAGCCTCCCTCGGTTTAGTGCTACATTCATCATACAGGTCAATTATCCATGTTTACTGCATAACGATGATAGTATATAAAATATGAGAAGTCAGAGTGAACGCTTATCTTTCCATTCACACTAATAACGCAATTGTTCCACTCAAACTCTGGTGTTTATTCAATGAATATTCAGTAACGTGGGGAATTTGATCTTCATAAAATAGCATTATGAAGTGTACTTCACCCTCAAGGTTGAGCTGTTACATCAAGTGTTCTTTGTAGCGTGTTTTAGAAAGAAAAAAAATAGTGTATCCAGTCATTCAACAACTCTTCGGCTTTAACAGGCAAGCTGTTGTTAATCATGCTGTGCGCTGCATGGCTCTTAAAGTCAGCCCAGACTCTCAAGTCAGCCAAAGAGTCCACTTGGGGGGTTTTCAGCAAGACTGCAGCCTGAGCATTTTCAAGCCATCTGAAAAGAAAAATTCCTCAGTGTAACACAACCATATTCACATTTGGCATTTTTCTCAGACCCTATGGAGTGTGTAATTGATTTAGATAGTAATTGACTTCAAAATTACACCATCTCCCTCCTTCATAGGCGTCTTAAAGGGTTTTATCCTTACATGTGTGACCCTGGACCACAAAACCAGTCTTAAGTAGCACGGGTATATTTGAAGCAATAGCCAAAAATACATTGTATGGGTCAAAACTATTGATTTTTCTTTGTCAAAAATCATTAGGATATTAATTAAAGATCATGTTCCATGAAGATATTTTGTAAATTTCCTACCGTAAACATATCAAAATGTAAGTTTTGATTAGTAATATGCATTGCTAAGGACTTCATTTGGACAACTTTAAAGGCGATATTCTCAATATTTTGATTGTTTTCACAAGCTCAGATTCCAGATTTTCAAATAGTTGCATCTCGGCCAACCATACATCACTGGAAAGCTTATTTATTCAGCTTTCAGATGATACAGAAATCTCACTTTCAAAAAATTGACCCTTATGACTAGTTTTGTGGTCCTGGGTCACATACCTGTATGTAACTGGAAATAGACATCTGACCCCTTCAAGACAGAAACACTAATGTTAGCTTCATCTCTCAACACCCTAGTTCACCCAAACAAGCTACAGACCAACAAATAAATTAAATTCATCACCACATCTCAACAGCGCTCTTGATTAGCAGAATGTGTCAAGACCACGTGAGGAACCCTTTTACGTCTTATTCCTCTTAAATCATAACTTCTTTCTATTAATTACGAGCTGCTTAGCTCTCCTTTGCTCTGCGCCGAGCACCGTATTCCCTCGAGGACAGCAGAGAGAACACTGATCAAATGAGAAAAGAGAGAGAAGCAGAGAAATTCTTCACATATTCACTCCAGGGCTGGCCACGTGCCACAAAAACACTCCAGAGGCCCTTTCAGCACATGGCCAGTGGGAGGACTGGGGGGGGTGAAGAAGAGAAGGGAAGAAGTAGGAGGGTTGGTTAATATTCTGACAGCACAACACGGTCAGGCTGGATGCCGCAATGAAACTACACATAATTTTTAATGTGCTGCCACTGGCCAACAGGAGCAGGGAAACTGCACTGTCCTCTAAACCGCCCCAGAGGACCAGCAGCACACATATAGCTGTGTGGCGATAGTTGTAATGACTATCTTAATTGAACCAATGGTAATCGGATCATGTGCAAGCAAATGCATCATGAAGACAGAATACTGGCCACCTGACAAATAGCAACTAGTATGTACTGGTAAATACTCTGGATCATTCTATGCATCTGTCTATGACACCCTGATAAGCCAGGGTTCACACTAGCAGAGACGTTTGTCGTACATGTCGCCAGGGGCTGGCCATGAGGTCGCTAATAGGCGTTCTCACTACTGGTTGCCTTGACAATGAATCAGGTTTCTTGCCGCCACGTACAAACAATTTGGAGGCAAAAGACTAAATATAATCTAAAATCTAAATTAAATCCGTACATACAAAAAAAAATGAATGAGAAACAGAGCCTACTTTCTTCCATTGCGTATGTTTATCTACGGCTGAGAGGAGAACAATCACATGAGCTCTACAGTCTTCTTTTCTAATGGCTGTTGCTGCCGAAAGACGCTCTTCATTTGCATAAAGTTGAAGGATTCTGAACTTTGTCGCGTCGCTGGACACGCCCCATCCAGTCACCAACGGTCGCTGTCGCCAGAAATCGCCAGCTCTCAATTGAAATGAATGGGATCGTGTCACTTAGTCGCTGTGTGTCGCTTGTAGTGTGAACGGGGCTTTAGTCTTTATTGACCCTCTCCGGGAGGGCTAACAGGTGTGAGAAGGTTCTGCTGTTGAAGGCCTGATGAAAGGCAAGGACCCGTTGTCTGATGTTGACTGAGGCTCACCTGTTTCGCCCACTGGTGCAAGTGTGTTTGGGATTGACACAAAGACAGACAGAAAAAAGACAGCTGAAGCATGTTCAGCTGTTTTACAACCTTCAATGCTGGCATATCGATGATGGTAACCAATTTAATGAGAAGAAATTTTGCTTATTTTCAGGACTGTTAAAGCTTTCATATATATTATATATGTACATAGACTGTTTCATTAGGCGCACACTCCTGACCCGAAGTTAAATTCCGGTCTGCATTTGTTTATCAGTCTGGCTAGTGGTGCCGACTACAAAGTGGTGCAGTTAAAGTAAAAGTGATGAGTAAACTGAAGTTGGGCTCAGGATGTTGTGCTGTGGGATGTTTCCCATACATTTACTTGTTTGTGGCGAGCTGCCACAATATCAAAACTGACCGCCTCAGATTTTTCAAAAGGCTTTGACTTCATTGAATAAACGAGCACTGGAAACCGACTTGTCTTCAGGTCATTTTCATTTCATCTTGCATGTAATGCCTGATAAGGGAGCGTTTGTGAGCTCAGTGCTGCTACAGCCGTTACCGGGAAAACCTCCATCTCTGCTGCTACAAAAGCGCCTCCTGCTGGCAGAGAATGAGTTTGCATTTTCAGTAAGCCCAAAAATATTTAGCTAGTTATCAGAAATAATCTACTTTAGAGGGACTTTGCTGTTTTTATTTATTCTTTGTGGAAGTCTACCAGATGCTACAGAAGCATGCATGCGCAGTAACGTTTGTTTGTGTTGTTGCCGTGAAACCATTTCTCTCTATATATATCTATATCTCTATCTTTTTTTTTGCATTATGGTAATGGAATTGCAAGAAATTAATAAAATAAAATCTCTTATTGCAATTTTTTTTCTTTCATGGCAACAAAAAAAGTGACCTGAGATTCTCCCAATTTATGAAATATCATGTAAGCTGGGCTTTCTCTTTTTATCCTCAGAATGGTGCACCTAAAAGAGGAAGGTGTGCACCTTGAAGGGGTGGAGTATATGTAAACATGCTCCTCTGTTAGGAAGTAGTAGATAAGGCAGGTGCAGAGCATGTGACACTAACCTCAGCACACACCCAAACCCTGGAAAAATAAATGAGGAAAGAGATCAGTAATCCCAGTACCAGAAGTAACGTAAGATAACCCACAGACTACACGAAAACAGCAAGAAGAAAAACACTCAGAGGTAATAAAGACGACGTCTGCAGGACAGCTGCTCTCTCTCGGACAGATGGGTCAACATTGAGACCACCTGTTCAGTACACCCCCAACCATAGATCAATGGGGGAAAAAGGGGTTGGAAAAGGGTGAGGACTTTGCGAAATTCTAAATTAGAAATGCACTCATAAAGAGATGCCATGCACTGCATGGATGAAAGGACGGATGTTTATTGAACCCAAAAGATAAGAAGAAAAAACATGGACCAGGAAAGTTAATTACAAAACTAGATAACCCTCCCAAAAAATATTCTGAAGAAAAATTATGGACTACACATGTATTCTTTATCCTGCCTTTGCAGAAAAGACACAAACACTACTCCACCAACCTCTGCAAAGCCTTGTGTTTCTCAGTCACAACATCTGTTGCAATAAGGGTCTTTAAGCCCAGGGCTGACATGTGCTTGTTTCTGTCCACTGGTCAACCACAGGACACCATGTAGTGCATACAGAAATTGCTCACACTTAATGTTAAAGATCTACACTAAAGCTACTCCTCGGAAAAAGCAACAAAAGGTACTGGCTGTTCTATTCATTATGCGGAAACTTACATAAAACAATTCAGAGACAATAATGATACACATTTAGCTGATGTACTAAAAGTAGCACTTCACTAAAAGATAACCAGCATGCACAAAAGATAAAAATAGTTGGGAGGATAGGACATCAGATTTTGGCGGAAGAAATGGCTGTAGTCATGAACAATGAATTCAAAAAACTAATCTTGATTTTCTTAATCAGATTTTTTTTTACAGAATTTTTACAAATTCTTTAAAAGAAAATTAGTTTTAAGCAAAAAGCATTCAAGAAGCATTTTCTTTCCCAACTGTCAAATTGTTTTTCCCATTTAAGCTTCAAACAAGTCATAAAACAATACAGAGAAAAATACTTCATATATATTCTCTAAAAACAAGAATCAAGATCATGACAATTTAGCTTCAAGTAGATTTTTCTCGGTTTAACGATATTTTAACAGAGCTGACAAGAGGGTCATGGTTTAAAGCACATTCAGAGATGAACTGAAGGCAGCTTCAAGTGGAACCAACATTTCTTAATACACAATGTCCTTGCAACAGCTATTTTGTAGAAAAGTGCTGAAATGGAAAAAACAAAACAAAAAACTCAAATTACAGTACTGGAGCACAGCAAAAAAGTCATTCCTGAAAATAAAGGTTCAAGTATCATGCAAAGAGAGCTCTCATAAAGGTCAAACCTTCTAGTCAACAATTTCACAGTGATAACATACACACTGAGACACACCAATAATAAAGATAATAATTCCAAAGATAATTTACCCCACAAAAGCCCATCACAAATCTCATGGCATATCAGCCATCCCACTTTTGAACTTGTGGCACCTTGAAGATGATCCAAATTTCATTGAGAGAAAAAAAAAAAAAAAAAAAGATACTTTGAATCATTGCTTACATAAGCAGGCAGTGCCATTAGCACAGTGATTCTGATTAGGACATGGGTGATGCTGTTTTTTGTTTCGGGGATGTTCTCTTGGCTTGTGTGCTGTGAATGGCACAGTTTGAGGTGGGCAGACGGGATGCTGGGTTCATTCGTGCAGCTGGATTAGGGCTGTGCTTACAGATCTTTTAGCAGCACATGGAATGACACGGAGCCGCTGCATGGCATACAGGCTGAAAGATCACGTGAAGCTTCTTAGCGGTGGCATATTAAATAGGGAAAGCAGATGCATCCTTTACATACAATCTGATATTGATAAAAAGGCAGCAAAGAGGGATTTAAAAAACACTTTACAATAGGCAAACTAACATTGATGAAACATTCAAATACGAGAAAAAAAAGTGCATAGAAAAAAAAGCAAGTATTAGAGCCGACTATGCATAAAGAAAAAGGACTCTTGTGCTTGTTCAAGTAGGCAATTTTTGCCAAGTTGCAAAGTGGGATATAACAGTATCTCATCCCCAAATTTGGCCAAACTTTCAGGCAGTTTTTAGTGTTTTTGATAAACACTCTTTAGAATCCAGAAGTTCAATTAGAAAGGTCCTCCACTCCAGGCTCAGGACTGTTTTGTTAAATGGACACAAAAGCCAGAGAAGGTTTTACAGCCAGTGTCCAACAATCCAGTTTCAGGGTCGAGCTCTATTGTTGCACACACAAAAGGGAGATGTTTTATTCACAATAGCAGGGCACTACATTATGTAGGGCATCGGGGGCCTGGTGACAAGGAATGCAGACCAATTGCCTCTCAACCTTCAAAGCTTCTATCAATCGTGCAGCTTTGGATTCTTTTGTTTGTTAATACACATCAGTGCATCAACAAATTTCAAATTCATTCAATGCTGCCAAAGCATCCTAGTTGGATATCGTGTGGTAACTAGATTTTTACATTTTCTAAAGAAAACGTGCTTGTAATAAAATAGGGTTAGCAACTCGAGGCGAATATAATCAATTATTTTAAATCTAAAGTCCTCTAAGATTATTTTCACCATAATTTATAATTGAGGCACAAGATGGTGTCAGTAGAGTTTGTAGGAAACGAGGAGGGAGCCTGTGGTGTGATGAGAGACGTGAAAGCGTTGATTTCAGTTATATACGCTATTGCCATGGATGTTGGGAGTATTAGGAAACATCTGACTGTCAAATGCCACAACTGACCAATCAGATTCAAGAACTCTAAAGAGCCGTGTAAAAAGTGCTGATGTTTAATACGGAAGGATTTTGAAAAACTTGATGGGATAGCAAGGATTATTTTTGCTGATAAAGACGGGTCCTTATCCAAGTCTTTTTTGAGATAGCTGTACAACTGTGCAAACTCATCAGAATTCTTTGTTGTGATAACATTCACAGCTGTTTCAACACTCTACACATTAGAGTAATTATCCATGTCCTCCTCCGCACGGCGAAATGCAAGCACCACACGCTGCCCCTTAAGGTTCTTACAAACCCAAACTTCACATCGAAAAAGTGTCCTTTTATAGCGACAGCAGCCTAAAGGGAGAGTGCCTGCCGAACAGTGGTTCCAGCTACAGGAACAGCTTCACAAACACAGAGGGACAGGGTTAAGAAGGAGACTGTTGGATGACAGTAACGAATCCGTCACTTGCTGTTGTGCTGCGTAGCATGCCATCTTGAAAACAAGATGAGGGATGCTGGCCAGTTTTCTAAACCGAACGCACCCACACAAACACAAAACATCTCATCTTTAATTCAGATGCCGTTATCTGTTCAAAGTGAAAAGGCCTTAATATTGGCACAGAGATTTTGAACGGAATGCAGACATTGGGGATTCTTGTTGCTCGGCTTCACTTAGAGGAGAATCGTTAGCATCTTGCAGAAAAATCCAAGCAGGTTGTAGATAGGGATGCAGCCAGAAGGCCACAGAGCGTGATGAGCACCACACGCTCTCCAGTCATGAAGGCATCCAAAATGAAAGGCCTGGTTCCTCTAGGGGCTCGGTTGAGTGCCAACAGTCTGTGATAGACGTTGGTGCTGCTACTTCAAGTTTGTCCATGTTTGCCTAGAGTACAGTTGAATGAAGGTAAGAACTTCATGATATTAATGGTTGAGGTTTGCGAGGCTTTTTTAGTCCCATTTTCCACACATCATTTCCTTGCCTGAAGTCAAAAAAACTCAACAGGCCCAACATAAATTTTCCAGCCAGAGCTGTTGATTAATGGATGCTGATTGATTGCAATTTAACCACCAAGACATGGAAAACTGTAGCATTGTCCCTTTCATAGGAAGTACAGAAGGGCCCCAAGGCATCAATGCATACTGCATAATGTTTGGAGAAGGGGATCACGAATAAGAAATGCTAGTTATGCCTTCCCAACATGCTTCTGCTATTTTCTTGTTAATCAATCCAACAGACTTGGCACATGTAAAATTGATAACTGCCAATTTCCATTCTCATGAGATAAGCACTGGTCATGTGTCAGTTACCATAAGCAGTTTAACAAAGTGGGATTTTTTGAACTTTAATTGGAAAATTCAATGTCAGTTGAAATGTATCATACAAAAGCAATGCACCAAAATTAGACTTATTCCTATGGTTTATAATGTTAATTAAAAAAAGGTGCCCAGAACAAAAAACAAAAAAAACAAAAAAGCACATTCATGACCTATTCTCATTAAGAGAACAAATTGTGGTTGACGCAGTATATGCAGCTAGTTAAAGGGGAAATAATTAAATGGTGCATTTCCTTTAGGGGAAAAAAGACAATGTGTCTTTTAGTCTAAAGATATATCACTATTAGCCTTTCTGAGATGTGTAAATAGCATCTAGACCAGTGGTCTCAAACTCAATTCCTGGAGGGCCACAGCTCTGCACAGTTTAGCTCAAACCAGCTCCAAATTACACCTGCTTGTAAGTTTCTAGTGATCCTGAAGACACTGATTAGATGGATCAGGTCTGTTTGATTAGGGTTGGAGCTAAACTGTGCAGAGCTGTGGCCCTCCAGGAATTGAGTTTGAGACCATTGATCTAGACCAATGGTTCTCAAACCTGTCCTGGGGACCCCCAGCCACCACACATTTTGTATGTCTCTCTCATAGGCCACACCTATTTCAAGTCTTGCAGACTCCACTAATGAGCTGATGAGTTGAAACAGGTGTGTTAAATGAGGGAGACATACAAAATATGCTGTGGTTGGGGGTCACCAGGACAGGTTTGAAAACCACTGATCTAGACAGAGTGGAAAAATCATTCTTAATCACTTGATGACATGCATTGATTAAGATGAAGGCATCTAAGGCACTATAAATACTGAAGGCAATGCGTTTCATGGCCAGACTCAAGAGTGCTATGGACAAAAAGCTATGGGCAAAAGCTAAAGCCTTTTTCCATTGAAATTTCAAAATAATAGCTCAATGGTCGCTGCTTACACAGACTATGAACAGGTGCTCACTGTGAGCACTACAAAATGCAAAACAAAGGAAGAAATGTAAGGAAACAAAAGTAAGCAAAATAAACCCAAGTATAACTAAACATATGGTAGATAGATAGTTCCTGCTACCTCTCAACACTTGGTGTAGAGTCAACCAGGTGCATAGAGAAGAGAAACTTTGGGTACACGCCACACGCAGAAGCAGCACATATTTATTTTGGTGCCCATATTAACAGGTTACAGTCCACAGTGACCATTTTATTCAGTTTAGATTTTGCACTCTATGACAATTAAGTTTGTAATGATTCTCAAGTGCCAAGTCAAATTAGAAAGAAAAAGAAAAAACTGTTTAGTAACCCAGAAATTGCATTATTTTTCCTTCACTTATGCACCAACTGCATTAGCAATATGAAGCATGCCTTAGATAGGAAAAAGTGCTGTGCTCGGCTACCTGACAACAAGGCCTTATGCAAATGCTACAGGAACTGTAGTGTATCTAAGCCACTATCAAACCTATTCATGACAAGCCTATTTTAAACACTCTGGAAGGCTTATTGGCCTTAAAGTGGCCATAATGATGCTTGCCACTGAATCGGTTCACTGAAAATCCAAAATGCAGAGAGCCATGATAGCAGGTGTGATCATCCCTAGCAAAAATAAGTGAACTCCCAAAGTTACTGAATTTAAAAGAGCAGCAACGATAAAGGATTTGTGAAGACTACTCAAATGGAGCATGGAGCGATTTGTTCATAAGGGACCTACAAAGCCATAACACAGACTGTTAGATTTCACATTCACATGCAGATCTGGAGCTAACAGGCTTTTTTTTTTTTTGTTCCCCTCTAAACTCTAGGAAGGGGGTCACAAACTTTATGACTAGTTCTGTCTGAGAGCAACAGACTATCCAACAGATGTCTATGATGGAGATGGAACTACACTCTTAAAAATAAAGGTGCTTCACGATGCCATAGAAGAACCTTTTGGTCTAAATGGGTCCATGAAGATCCTTTAACATCTGAAGAACCTTTCCGTTTCACAAAAGGTTCTTTGTGGTAAAAGAAGGTTCTTCAGATTATAAAATGGTAAGCAAGAGATGGTTCTTTGTGGAACCAAAAATGGTTCTTCTATGGCATCACTTGAAGAACCTTTTGAAGCACCATTATTTTTAAGAGTGTAGATTAAAATACTGTTTCTAAAATGCAGATTAAGCTAACACAATGATAATACACCACCTGATTCAATGCTCATCATCTGTCTACCCAAAAGCAAGTTTCATTGGTTATAAAAGTTTGAAAAGTTTCAAGGTGACGGTGCACTGTAAAAAACTGTGAAAATGCTACAGTAAAAACCTGTTAAATGGTTAACGGTAAGTTCCTATAAAATTTACAGGGAAAAAACAAACTGACGTCCCCAGAATTCCCTGCATTGCATTTCATTTTTTGTTTGAATTTTATGGTTTTTTTCTTTGAAACAACTATGTTTCTTCTTAGTTTTTTCTTATCAGTTCTGTTTATTAGGGTTGTATGTTACATGTTTTTAAATTAATATTTATTGCATATTTCAGTTTAATGAGTCTCACCATGATGGTGTTTAGTGTTTGTGTGAATGACACTATGCACCTTCTATAAACAGTATTATTTAAAAGCTGCTTGTGATGGGCTTTGGTTCATCATGTGACTCATCACCACCTGCATTTGGTACAAAACAGATTTCAATACTTTAATAGGTTGGTATATTAACTTTATATCAGTTAATGAAATTATCATATTTAACTGTAAATTTAAGCTAAAAGCGTAAAAACTAAAATGTTGTTACTAGGGATGCAACGATACCATTTTTTCAGAACCGATCCGATCCGAAAATTCTGAGTATCTGCCGATACCGATCCAATCCGATACCAGCGCAGTTTTTTTTTTAAATCGATGTAGAATCTATACTTCTGTGTGTGTTACTCTTTTGTGTGTTAAACACAATCTACTACATATAGATAACATCATTTTAATGAAAAATAGCATTTGAAAAAATATATAATCAATCTATGAAAAAAATACTATTATAAACTTGGTTTATAATACAACAAAAGATACTCTAGAAAAGTCATGGGTGCACAATAATTTTATAAAACCTAGTGAAACATTTTTATTTACAATTAAAAGTGAATAAGTGTAGGACTAAATCTGGTGAAATTATACACATTGCTCTTTGAATTTTTGTAAAATACATTCATGAAAAAACAAGCAAATACATTTATATATAAATATATAGGCTACTATAAAATTAAAAGACATTTCTTTTAAATTTATAGCACAGTAATGAAGGCAGAAACATATGATAGATAGGACAGAACAAGAAAGACTGTTAATAATCTTTCATTGCGCAAAAGTATTATATGTAAGGCTCCAATATAGAGCAGCAGAAAGCGCTTATGCGCATCCCGTGCGCAGGATGATGTGCTTGAAGCGACACGGAGTCACAGCGCGCAGCGCTCTGAGTCCACATAGAAACGTTGAAAGTACAAAGGGAAGAGATATTGATGCGTAGTGTATTAAATCTGTGCGTAAATCAAGTGCTGCTCAGTAACTGTACGCTCTTGAAGAGAGTTTGACTGTAGTAACCGAGCGCGACACACAGTTTGATTGCTGAATGGAGGATGACAGGCAGCCGCGGCGGAGAGAAGAGTTTACCTGAACTTGGTTTAAAGACTTAAATATTCATCTGTACCTCAGATTAAACTATGGAACAGAACACTTGAAATATAGTGCACGAAAACTTTATGGTGCTTTATAATGTTTTTGTGCCTTTCGTGGGGCTCAACAACAACACAATAGTATACGCACAATATCGGATTTGGATCGGTCGCATCTGACCGATACCCGATCCGCAGAAAATGACCGTATCAGAGCCGATACCGTTCCCGAGTATCGGATCGATGCATCCCTAGTTGTTACCGTATTTTTTACGGTATAATTCCGGCAACCACAGCGGCCAGTTTTTTACCGTAAATTTTACGGAATTTCTTTTACAGTGTGGGCTAAAAATCGTGCTTCAATGTCTCAATGACTAACAATGAGTGTTGGGGGAAATTATACTGTCATCTATTATCATTAATATTGCCAGCAAATGTGCCATCACGGTTACATGTTACCTGAATAATAATGGAAATGACATGTTAATGTTCCATTTGAGAGGCATTTTGTGATAATCAAGGGGAAAACTGAATTCAGCAACACTGTTCAAATCAATCTAAGCGAGTATAATGCAATAATATAATACAATACATACTTTGTGTGTGCAACATTGCATGTAATGAAACTTAGTCCATTACAGTAGGAAAATGATGTCAATCCAAACCTGCTTTGGTACAATCCAAGCATAGATATTCAATGACATTATGAACTCGCTTTAAACAAAGTACAAATCAGTTGTAATCCACTATGATTAAATGCATTCTTGATTGCTTTTGCTTTATCTAAAATTCCTCTAGAAACAACGTGGGGCCTGTGGTAAGCGAGGAGTGCAACAGGATGAGTCTGAGCCACTGACGTCAAAGATAAAGAACTTTCACAGAGAGCTCTGTATCTAAATGAGAGATGAAATGGATAATATAATGGGTGACAGGGTGTAATAGAGAGATAGTGTGTCTACCTCATCTGCCCCCCAACCCAATCTCTAGCAAAGAGCGTAATTACATAAGAAGAAAAGAAAGAGAAAATTTTAAATGGCCCCTTCAATACGATTGTGCTCACATATAATTCTATTCTGATTAGGCATGAATATTCTGAGGGGGTTTGAGTCCTTTCTAATGGCAGATAAATACAGCAGGAGCATACTGATGAATTCATACAGACACTTTAACTTCTACAAAGCTCTGATCGGGCCTAAAGATCAGAGAAGCCCGATCTGAATTTGCTTAAACAGTCTGAAAGGATACAAAAGTGCTCAAGACAAAAGTTGAGTTGATTCTGATCGACTTCAGTTAACATGCACTAATGAAAACACATGACCCACATTATTCAAGGGCATTCGGCCACTCTATCTGTAACTTGAAAGGCACTTTCATGATCTATGAACCAGACAACAGTGTTACTGACCTGGCCTTCCTGGAATTCTGGAGAATTTGGAACAAGCCTTTCAAGTGGTTGATTAAAGTTAGTTACTAGCCTCAAATATACATTACCAGTCACAAGTTTGGATTTGATTTACAGAAAGGTTGCTAATTATATCAGGTTCCTTCCTCACACACATAATAAACCTATGGTCGTGTCACACGGTTAAAAGCTTCCCAACACATGCTCGCGATGAGTAAGAGGGAGCAGCCTGGGTCTAAAATTCACACAAACCACACCTGTTATGGCTAACAAACATGAACGTTCGCCTCCGCTCAATCACCCTCCCGAGTGAGAGACAATCCTGTTTTTGACACAAGAGGCAACCCACGTACATCTGAGGTGCTTTACTATGCAACACCACGGTTCGTGGGAAGACAGGCCAAATAATACAGAAGAGAGTAATCTAAACCTAAGGGGAAGGTTATGTCACATCATCCGAACTCTGCTTTAAGGCCAGCTCGTTTCTGCTGAAGGCTGCCAACAGCTGGCTCTTTCTTCATGTGTCTTCAGTGGGAGTGTGGGAGGAAATACTTAGTGATTCTGATAATCAAAGCAAGGCTTGACCATTTTAACACATGCTCTCACAATATCACCAGACACTTGGAGTATGCCTACAATACAATACAATGTAATGCAACGAATCCAATATTGAATCAACCAGTTATTAGCAGAGTCTAGTGCATTTTAGTGTATAAAAAAATGAAAGCCAAACAGTCACCAAATAATAATAATAAAAATAAAAAAAAACAGCAATATTTCAAATAGAAGGGGGAAGACTGATTAGAACTGGCATCATATGAAATGAACCCAATGTGTTAAAACACTCTTATGTTTCTTTTCTTTATAACATGAACAAAAGTGTCAAAGTGTTCACATGCACTTAACTATGCTTATATAATTAATCCTAAAGAAACAGGATTTCTCGAGTTCAGTGCATTGCAACACTTGCCTATTTACATGATTGTTCAAATTGAAATGCACATAGATGTATGCACGTCTTTTCCTCACACCCCATATTAAGTATAACGCAAGTATGAAGCAGAGCTTAACCTGATTTTACTAATTGATCAATTTAGCGGCGATAATTTGAACGACTGATTATAACAATACTATTAATTCCAAGACTAATGCGAAGACCATCTACATCATTAATCTAATTTATTTAAAACAACTGTTTATGAATTATTTATAGGCAGTGCGCAAATAGCGCACATACAAAATTTTCAGCTCTCTCTTTCTCTCTCCATGTATCATAATCTTGATTCCCTGTGGGCTGAAATTAAACTTGATTTTTTTCTTACCTCATGGTGATTTCCGTGCTATATGTTCGGCGTTATATAATTTCAGAGAGTTTACAAAGTTCGCAATTGATCACAAAAGATATGAATGAAACGCCGCAGGACCGGAGATAGTTTGTATCCCGCGAAGTAAAAAAATAAAAATGAAAGTAAATAAAAAAAGAACTCGGTCTACATGATCTACCGCATTGCACCGCATATGTGGATGATGCAGCGCAAAAAAAAATGTAAGTGAGAATGTAATTCTCTGTTTGGTATTGCAAGCGCCTGATCTTCTAATAGCGGCAACGTGCCGCTGGGATCCCCTTCTACAGCCACAGCAGCGACGCTGAGCTTTACTGGGCTACGTCAACACGCAAGAGACGCACAGGCCACGCCCCCGTACGCTAGTTTAGATGTGTAATTTCTGTACAAGAATTCAAAAATTCTTGATAAGCTACCACTGTCACTCATGCATCTCCGATTCTGAATTGTGGTACTCACATGGGAATAAATATGTGGCTTGGGGTATATAACTAAAGGCAAAATGAAAGGGATATCATTTGGAATAAAATTTCAAAATGTTGTGCAATGCAACTTTGCAAAAGTCTACACTGCCATCTACTGGTGTACTCTTATAGAGTTTAGGCACACATGCTTATTTGAACAAAACATACTCGTGCTGTAGTCTCAGGACCCCTGTGTGCTTTTAAGACCATATTTAGTGGTTAATACAATGTTTAAGTAAATGCATTATAGGTGTAATGTACATCTTTTTAAAACTCTCGTGTCGTTTCAAGTCAGTTTGAAAAACACACACACATTAACAATTTGCTAATATATTGCTTTGCAAGATAGTTACATTCTGTCTCAAAGACAAATATTATATAATGTATAACAGTTCTTATATATAATATTCCTCTTCTAGGACTCTCTTTAAAACACACGTCAGTTTAGCAGTCTTTCACCGGACATTTACGGGACGAGACAGAAAGTTGTGTACCAGCAGGGAGCGCACTGGGGCTCAAAAAGCCCCGAAAAGCATCTTCTGAGCCGCATTCAACTCGCTGGACGTTTCGTGTCTTACTGGATGCATCTGCAACTAGAACATGTACGCGTTTAAAATCTGTTATTCTAATGGATATGTAACTAGCATAACTATTGAACTCAAATTTAGCAATTACTATAAAAGTATTTTAAATACAGACATCACAAATAACGATGATTGGCCCAACCTTACCTACGCTGCAAAATGTAACATGTACCACATGACAACGCGGCCACTAAGCCACGCCCCTCTTTACTCATCATTCCACACGCGCATTCTATTACTATGAACCAATCACGATCCTCAAATCCGACACGTATCTCACGTAATGTGTACGCAGCAGTGTGCACGTTTTCTATTGGCGCGTTCAGCTGCCGACCAATCAGAGTGCGTTTTTCATCGACTAAAGGTGGCCATATTTTATGCCACCTGGGTTTGTTTGAAACTGCTATATTTTGCTACGCCGCTAAAATATCTAATAAAATACCATATATTTAGTGTTTATTACATCATGCCTTATTATCAGACGTGGGAAGAGTTTGCGCGAGCTGCAGAAAAACTTTATTTGACGAATCCGATGAAGGTAATTAATAAACAACCTCAGGCTACTGGTTACAAGCACAGCTCATGTTCACATACTTTACAGTAAAAGAGCAACTTATTAAAATTGTGGAAATGTATTCGATATGTCGTAGGAAATATAATATCACGTAACTTATGTTGTATTTATGCGTCTAAATGTAACTGTCAAGATAGAAAGGCTGCAGTATTCAAGCCTGAAATGCACTGTGACTGTTAATGTTGTTTATTCAGGTCAGAGTGGTTCTGAAGTATCGACACTGTGATGGAAATCTCTGCATGAAAGTCACAGATGATGCTGTGGTGAGTTTAGAGTCCTTGCAAGTAGACTGTTTTGTGTAGAAGTTATATTCACTATGTTTTCTTTTAGTGTCTGCAGTACAAAACTGATCAGGCTCAAGATGTAAGGAAGATTGAGAAGCTGCATGGGAAGTTGATGAGATTAATGGTCTCCAAAGAGTCCCACAGTGGAGCCATGGAGACTGACTGAATCAATCGAAGGAACTGTTGGGATTGGACAGTTGTTTGTTACTCAATCCGACTGACAATGGAGAGAAATGGATCTACAGGAGGATGATGATGTTTATTGACTGTATACTGAGACTGTTCAACATTATGCTCGTTTGGAGAGCAAGCAGCAAGAGCATCCTACAAGAGGCTGATTTTTTGTGTTCCTGTTTGGCGGTCGGACAACATTGTAATGATTATACCGCTGTTTTCATTTGGTCTGCCTATTTAATGTTTGGAGAAAGCAAGTTTTAACTGCGACAACATCAAGGGAATTGATTTTGAAGCAGTACCTTTAATTTCTTAGTTACAGTGAAATCTCAGTCTTCAAGTTTGTATATCTATGCATGATGTACACTGAACCTAAATAAATGTCTTTTTTTTTTTTTTTTTCCTTTATTTCATTTTACTTTTTACAACTACTGTCTGCAAACATTTAACGAGTGCTTTTAGATGTCAATTAAAAAGCCAGTTTTTCTGTTCATTTGAGTTTTTCTTCTGTCTGAAACACAAGATCAAGAACAGTTGTGAAGTGAAGGGGTAGTTTTAGTTGTTATAAAACTGACAAGCTAGTTTTCAAAATTGTAAACTAGTTTTTTGAACTATTTAATGCTTTAGTTTTATATGTACTGAAACCTCTGAGGTGGTTGAAAGATACAATATGCTGTTAACAGGAAATCTGGCCTACCTGCTGAAGTTAAGATTAGTAGCTTCTGTCATGTTTCAGCGGACAAACCCTAACTCTAAAACCCAGACCAGACAATAATGTTCAGCAGGGTTAGTTTAATACGAGACATAAGTGGCTTACCTCAGAAAACCTGCCCTTCTGTGTCCTGTCCAGTCAGCTGTAAAAATGTGTCTTGTGCACCCAATTCAGATTTTACCCTACACCAAGCCTAAACAATACGAATTTTCACAAATTACTTAAGTGAAGTTACGTTTTTCAAAATGTTTTATTTTGGTTACGTTTTAATCTTTTAAAAACGTTTTTATTGCGAAATGTTATTAACTACAGTCACTATGCAACATTGTGAAATGTAAAACGTTTGTGTGGTGTGCATTTATTTTGCACTACAATAAAGCCACGACTATTGTCTGAGAGAAGTAAACTAATTTTACATAACAGAATTACCTGTATGTCAGTATAACTGTTGTCCACAGTGAAAGGGA